>NC_092011.1:803218-1438584 GCF_044704955.1 Pristiophorus japonicus
CAGCCTGAAGTGAGGTGCGGTGATCCTGGTTCTCAGGAGTGCAGTCTCCTCTGATGTCTGGGGGATTACACAGGGTTGGCGGGTTTCATTGCTGGTCAGGACTCCCCGCACATCTGTTGTTTTATTTGTCTAACATTTTAAATAAATCCAAATGGAGGTTTTTTTTTAAACTTGTGATATTGTAACTTGCTGTGAGCTCGACCGCCCCCCCTCCCACCCGACGACCCCTGCTCTCTGAGAGCCCCAGGTCACAACGGGAGACCCTTCGCTCACATTAAACCACTTCCTTTCTTCGGGCAAAATTACGGAAGCTGGGATAGTCGCTCTGTGAGAATCTTCTTGGTCACGTATTATGCTCCTCCTGTACCATGTGGGAACTCAGGGACACTTCCCGGTGTCCCTGACGACTACGTGTGTGTGAAGTGTATCCGCCTCCATTTCCTGACGGACCGCGTTGCGGAATTGGAGCTGAGGGTGGATTCACTCTGGAGCATCCACGATGCTGAGAAATGACATAAGTGGCACATGTAGTGAGTTGGTCTTACCGCATGAGAAGGATCCACAGCCTGCTAGGGAATGAAAGACCAGCAGGAAGAGTAGTACAAAGAAGGTAGTGCAGGGGTCCCATCTGGTCATCCCCCTGCAAAACAGATACACTGCTTTGAGTGCTGTTGAGGAAGATGCCTCATCAGGGGAGAGCAATAGCAGCCAAGTTCATGGCACCGTGGCTGGCTCTGTTGCACAGGAGGGCAGGAAAAAGAGTGGAAGAGCGATAGTGATAGGAGATTCAATCATAACGGGAATAGATAGGCGTTTCTGCAGCCGCAACCGAGACTCCAGGATGGTATGTTGCCTCCCTGGTGCAAGGGTCAAGGATGTCTCGGAGCGAGTGCAGGACATTCTAAAAAGGGAGGGAGAACAGCCAGTTGTCGTGCACATTGGTACCAACGACATAGGTAAAAAAAGGGATGAGGTCCTACGAGACGAATTTAAGGAGCTTGGAGCTAAATTAAAAAGTAGGACCTCAAAAGTAGTAATCTCGGGATTGCTACCAGTGCCACTTGCTAGTCAGAGTAGGAATCGCAGGATAGCGCAGATGAATACGTGGCTGAGCAGTGGTGCAGCAGGGAGGGATTCAAATTCATGGGGCATTGGAACAAGTTCTGGGGGAGGTGGGACCAGTACAAACTGGACGGTCTGCACTTGGGCAGGACCGGAACCAATGTCCTAGGGGAAGTGTTTGCTAGTGCTGTTGGTGAGGAGTTAAACTAATATGGCAGGGGGATGGGAACCAATACAGGGAGACAGAGGGAAACAAAAAGGAGACAAAAACAAAAGACAGAAAAGAGATGAGTAAAAGTGGAGGGCAGAGAAACCAAAGGCAAGAAACAAAAAGGGCCACTGAATATAAAAGGGCTGCAGGAGGGGTCAAAACTAAAAATCATGGTTTAAAAACTAGGATGAAAACACTCTACCTAAATGCACGCAGCATTCGAAATAAAGTAAATGAGTTGACGGCACAAATCATTACAAATGGGTATGATTTGGTGGCCATTACAGAAACATGGTTGCAAGGTGGCCAAGAATGGGAATTAAACATACAGGGGTATCTGACGATTCAGAAAGATAGGCAAGAAGGGAAAGGAGGTGGGGTAGCTCTGTTAATAAAAGATGATATCAGGGCAGTTGTGAGGGATGATATTGGCTCCAATGAACAAAATGTTGAATCATTGTGGGTGGAGATTAGATAGTAAGGGGAAAAAGTCACTGGTCGGCGTAGTTTATAGGCCCTCAAATAATAACTTCACGGTGGGGCGGGCAATAATCAAGGGAATAATGGAGGCATGTGAAAAAGGAACGGCAGTAGTCATGGGGGATTTTAACCTACATATCGATTGGTCAAATCAAATCGTACGGGGTAGCCTGGAGGAGGAATTCATAGAATGCATACGGGATTGTTTCTTAGAACATTATGTTACAGAACCTACAAGGGAGCATGCCATCTTAGATCTGGTCCTGTGTAATGAGACAGGAAAAATAAATGATCTCCTAGTAAAAGATCCTTTCGGAATGAGTGATCACAATATGGTTGAATTTGTAATACAGATTGAGGATGAAGAATTTGTGTCAGAAACGAGCATACTATGCTTAAACAAAGGGGACTACAGTGGGATGAGGGCAGAGTTGGCTAAAGTAGACTGGAAACTCAGACTAAACGGTGGCACAATTGAGGAACAGTGGAGGACTTTTAAGGAGCTCTTTCATAGTGCGCAACAAAAATATATTCCAGTGAAAAAGAAGGGCGGCAAGAGAAGGGATAACCAGCCGTGGATAACCAAGGAAATAAAGGAAAGTATCAAATCAAAGACCAATGCATATAAGATGGCCAAGGTTAGTGGGAAATTAGAGGATTGGGAAAATTTTAAGCAACAGCAAAGAATGACTAAAAAAGCAATAAAGAAAGGGAAGATAGATTACTTGCGCAAAACATAAAAACAGATAGTAAAAGCTTTTACAGATACATAAAACGGAAAAGAGTGACTAAAGTAAATGTTGGTCCCTTAGAAGATGAAAAGGGGGATTTAATAATGGGAAATGTGGAAATGGCTGAGACCGTAAACAATTATTTTGCTTCCGTCTTCACAGTGGAAGACACAAAAACCATGACAAAATTTGCAGGCCACATGAATGTGGGAAGGGAGGACCTTGAGACAATCACTATCACTAGGGGGGTAGTGCTGGACAGGCTAATGGGACTGAAGGTAGACAAGTCCCCTGGTCCTGATGAAATGCATCCCAGGGTATTAAAAGAGATGGCGGAAGTTATAGCAGATGCATTCGTTATAATCTACCAAAATTCCCTGGACTCTGGGGAGGTACCAGCGGATTGGAAAGCAGCTAATGTAACGCCTCTGTTTAAAAAAGGGGGCAGGCAAAAGGCAGGTAACTATAGGCCGGTTAGTTTAACATCTGTAGTGGGGAAAATGTTTGAAACTATCATTAAGGAAGAAATAGCGGGACATCTAGATAGGAATAGTGCAATCAAGCAGACGCAGCATGGATTCATGAATGGGAAATCATGTTTAACTAACTTACTGGAATTCTTTGAGGATATAACGAGCATGGTGGATAGAGGTGTACCGATGGATGTGGTGTATTTAGAGTTCCAAAAGGCATTCGATAAGGTGCCACACAAAAGGTTACTGCAGAAGATAAAGGTACACGGAGTCAGAGGAAATGTATTAGCATGGATAGAGAATTGGCTGGTGAACAGAAAGCAGAGTCGGGATAAATGGGTCCTTTTCCGGTTGGAAATCAGTGGTTAGTGGTGTGCCACAGGGATCGCTGCTGGGACCACAACTGTTTACAATATACATAGATGACCTAGAAGAGGGGACAGAGTGTAGTGCAACAAAATTTGCAGATGACACTAAGATTAGTGGGAGAGCGGGTTGTGTAGAGGACTCAGAGAGGCTGCAAGGAGATTTGGATAGGTTAAGCGAATGGGCTAAGGTTTGGCAGATGGAATACAATGTCGAAAAGTGTGAGGTCATCCACCTTGGGAAAAAAACAGTAAAAGGGAATATTATTTGAATGGGGAGAAATTACAACATGCTGTGGTGCAGAGGGACCTGGGGGTCCTTGTTCATGAATCCCAAAAGGTTAGTTTGCAGGTGCAGCAGGTAATCAGGAAGGCAAATGGAATGTTGGCCTTCATTGCGAGAGGGATGGAGTACAAAAGCAGGGAGGTCCTGCTGCAACTGTATAAGGTATTGGTAAGGCCGCACCTGGAGTACTGCGTGCAGTTTTGGTCACCTTAATTAAGGAAGGATATACTGGCTTTGGAGGGGGTACAGAGACGATTCACTAGGCTGATTCCAGAAATGATAGATTGGGTAGACTGGGTCTTTACTCGTTGGAGTTCAGAAGGATGAGTGGTGAACTTATAGAAACATTTAAAATCATGAAAGGGATAGACAAGACAGAGGCAGAGAGGTTGTTTCCACTGGTAGGGGAGACTAGAACTAGGGGGCACAGCCTCAAAATACGGAGGAGCCAATTTAAAACCGAGTTGAGAAGGAATTTCTTCTCCCAGAGGGTTGTGAATCTGTGGACTTCTCTGCCCAGGGAAGCAGTTGAGGCTAGCTCATTGAATGTTTTCAAGTCAAAGATAGATAGATTTTTAAGCAATAAGGGAATTAAGGGTTACGGGGAGAGGGCGGGTAAGTGGAGCTGAGTCCACGACCAGATCAGCCATGATCTTATTGAATGGTGGAGCAGGCTCGAGGGGCTAGATGGCCTACTCCTGTTCCTAATTCTTATGTTCTTATGTTCTGTACCGACTCACCAGCGAACGTTCTCATGGGTTAGAGGCTTTGTCCCGAGCTCAGTTTCCCATGAGTCGCGGGGTTCATGGATCACGGGGCCAGTGGATCATTGGGTGTATGGTTCCTGGGTTGAGGGGTTCATGGGTCGCGGAGTGCATGGTTCCTGGGTCATGGAGCTCAAGGGTCGGTGGATTTATGGTTCCTGGGTCATGGAGCTCAAGGGTCATTGGGTTTATGGTTCCTGGGTCACGGAGCTCAAGGGTCGTTGGAATTATGGTTCCTGGGTCACGGAGCTCAAGGGTCATGGAGATTATGGTTCCGTGTGGCCCCTTTTAGGGGCTGCGCAGGCCATTCACAATACCGCGCATTGAAAAGCCGGGTCCCTGGAGCGCTGCACGGTTGCACACCTTACGGGGATCACAGAATATGTGGTTCCTGGCTTATGGGTCGGCGGGTTCAAGGGTTCAATGGTCGCGGGTTTATGCTTCACGTAGTTTGTGGGTCATGGGGTTCATGGGTTTTGCGAGCTGTGGGGGTCACTAGGTTCGCGGACTGAGTGTTTCATGTTGTATGGTTTATGGTTCAAGGGTCGCAGGTTTATGGGTCAAGCCAGCAGTGTCGCTGGGTTCATGGTTCACGGGTCTCTGGGTTGACGGTTCAGGGCTCGCTCTGCCCCTCTTGCCCTGCCCCTATCCTCCCCCCACCCTCACTCCCCGTCTCCTTTTCACCCCCACCTCCCCGTCTCCCTCTGCCCCTGCACCCCCCCCTCCCCCGTCTCCCTCTTCCCCCGCACCTCCCTTCCCCCGTCTCCCTCTTCCCCCGCACTCCCCTCCCCCGTATCCCTCTTCCCCCTGCACCCCCTCTTCCCCGTCTCCCTCTTCCCCTGCACCCCCCTCCCCCGTCTCCCTCTTTAACTCCCCCCCCAGTCTCCCTCTTTAACTCCCCCGTCTTCCTCTTCCCCCCCACCTCCCCGTCTCCCTCTTTTCCCCCCCTCCCCCCCCTCCCTCTTCCCCCCCCCCACTCCCCCGTCTCCCTCTTCCCCCCCCTCCCCCGTCTCCCTCTTCCCCCCCCCACCGTCTCCCTTTTCCCCCCCGTCTCCCTCTCCCCCCCATCTCCCTCTTCTCCCCATCTCCCTCTTCCCCCTCCCTCCCCCGTCTGCCTCTTCCTCCCCCATCTCCCGTTTAACCCCCTCCCCCGTCTTCCTCTTCCGCCCCTCCCCGTCTCCCTTTTTAATCCCCTCCATCCCCCGTCTCCCTCTTCCCCCCCTCCCCTTCCCCGCCCTCCCCCATCTCCCTCTTTAATCCCGCCCCCCACTCCTCCGTCTCCCTCTTTAATCCCCCCCCCACTCCCCCGTCTCCCTCTTTAATCACCCCCCCCCCACTCCCCAGTCTCCCTCTTTAATCTCCCCCCCACTCCCCCGTCTCCCTCTTTAACTCCCCCACTCCCCCATCTCCTTCTTAATCTCCTCCCCGTCTCCCTCTTTAACTCTCCCCACCCCCACTCCCCCATCTCCCTCTTCACCCCCCCCCCCAATCTCCCTGTTTCCTCCCCCACTCCCCCGTCTAGCTCTTCCTTAGGTGTACGTTGGAATAGTCAAGTCTAGAGGTAACAAATGCATGGATGAGGGTTCCAGCAGCAGATGAGCTGAGGCGGGGCGGAGCTGGGCGGTTAAAGGTGGAAGTAGGCGGTTTTAGTGATGGAGAGGATATCGGGTTGGAAGGTCATTTCAGGGTCAAATAAGGCACCAAGGTTGCAAACTTTCCGATTTAACTTCATCCAAAAGACGACGTCTGTAACAGTGCAGGTCTCCCACAGTACTGCTTACTGCACTGGAGTGTCGGCCTGGATAATGGATTCAACTGAGCACCTTTAGGGGAAAGTCAGCACCTTCAGGGGATGGGTGGGAGAGGGGAGAGAGAGTCAGCGCCTTCAGGGGAGGGGCGGGGGGTGGAGAGAGTCAGCACCTTCAGGGGAAGGGGGAGAGAGTCAGCACCTTCAGGGGATGGGGGGGGAGAGGGGAGAGAGTCAGCGCCTTCAGGAGAGGGGTGGGGGGTGGAGAGAGTCAGCACCTTCAGGGGAAGGGGGAGAGAGCACCTTCAGAGGAGGGGGGAGAGAGTCAGCACCTTCAGGGGAGGGGGGAGAGAGTCAGCACCTTCAGGGGAGGGGGGAGAGAGTCAGCACCTTCAGGGGAGGGGGGAGAGAGTCTGCACCTTCAGGGGAGGGGGGAGAGAGTCTGCACCTTCAGGGGAGGGGGGAGAGAGTCTGCACTTTCAGGGGAGGGGGAGAGAGTCTGCACCTTCAGGGGAGGGGGGAGAGAGTCAGCACCTTCAGGGGAGGGGAGAGAGTCAACACCTTCAGGGGAGGGGAGAGAGTCAACACCTTCAGGGGAGGGGGGAGAGTCAGCATCTTCAGGGGAGAGTCAGCACCCTCAGGGGAGGGGGGAGAGAGTCAGCACCTTCAGGGGAGGGGGGAGAGAGTCTGCACTTTCAGGGGAGGGGGAGAGAGTCTGCACCTTCAGGGGAGGGGGGAGAGAGTCAGCACCTTCAGGGGAGGGGGGAGAGTCAGCACCTTCAGGGGAAGGGAGAGAGTCAGCACCTTCAGGGGAGGGAAAAGAGCACCTTCTGAGGGGTGGGTGGGTTTGGCAGAGAGAGAGCCAAGAGATCTGGCAATACAGATATATAAATCTCTCAAAGTAGCAACTCAAGTTAAGACCATAACATTCAAATGAAGTAAAGGTCTTTATTTAAGGAGGAATAAAACACAAAAGTATGGAGAAAATGTTAAATTGATATAGCACCTTGGTTAGACCACACTTGGAGCACTGTGTGCAGTTCTGGTCTCCAAACTATTGAAAAGAATATTGAAGCACTAGAGAAAGTGCAGAAAAGATTTCCAAGCATATTACCAGAATTGCAAGTTGCAATTACCAAGAAAGATTGAGCAGGCTGGGGCTCGTTGGAGAAGATATTCGGAGGAAACCTGATTGCAATGTTTAACCATCTACAAGATGCACTGCAGCAACTCCCAAGGCATCTTGGGCAGCAACTCCCAAACCCACGACCTCTGCCGCCTGGAAGGACAAGGGCAGCAGGCACATGGTAACACCACCATCTCTGCGTTCCCCTCCGAGTCACACACCATCCTGACTTGGAAATATATCGGCCGTTCCTTCATCGTCGCTGGGACACAATCCTGGAACTCTCTCCCTAACAGCACTGTGGGAGCACCTTCACCACACGGACTGCACCGGTTCAAGAAGGCGGCTCATCACCACCTGCAGGGGCAATTAGGGATGGGCAATAAATGCTGGCCACGCCAGTGATGCCCACGTCCCGTAAATGAATTTTAAAAAATATATTGTGGAGACACTGGGTGAGTCAAGAAGAAGGGGCATAAATATAAAATAGTCACAGACCACACAAAGAACTTGAAGGGAATTTCTTTGCACTGAGTGGTGAGAATGTGGAACTCGCTAACGTTGAGTGGTTGCAGAAGATATCAGGCTCAGTTAAGGGGAGGCTTGAAGCTTGCATGGGAGAGGCAGGAATGGAGGGAAATGGTGGCAGGGTGGGACGAGGTAATTAGAGTGGGAGGAAGATCAGAATTGACGGCTGAACAGGGTACAATCCCTAGTACAGGTGCTTGTGAGAGAAACCTGGAGAAGTGGATTGGCCTAATCCATCCAACTGATGTCGTGCTCAAGTCAGCCACTTCGAATTGTTGAATGTTCAGAAAAAGGCCATTCACCCCCATTGTGTCCTCTATATAAGGCTCCACTCCAATCCCACTCCCCATGCCCTTTAATATCCTTGCTAGTCTAATCGCACTCTCCTGCTCACTCACTGTATACTTTAACTAGTATCAGCAATGGTGACCATGAAACTATTGAATTGTCATACAAAACCCATCTGGTTCACTCATGTCCTTTAGGGAAGGAAATCTACCATCCTTACTCGGTCTGGCATTTATGAGACTCCAGATCCACAGCAATGTGGTTGACTCTTAACTGCCCTCTGAAATAGCTGAGCCAATCTCTCAGTTGCAAGAAACCACTACAAGAAACAGTAATAATCAAACCGGACCGACCACCCAGCATCGACCTCGGCACCCGCTACGGACACCACAATGGCACACCCAGCCCAGTCGACCCTGCAAAGTCCTCACATCTGGGGGCTTGTGCCAAAATTGGGAGCGCTGTCCCACAGACTGGTCAAGCAGCAGCCTGACGTAGCCATACCTTTCAGCCAATGTCGCAGACTCCTCCATCTCCATCACCGTCCCTGGGTATGTCCTCTCCCATGCGCAAGGCAGAGACACCAGGGATGGTGGCACTTTGGTAATAAGGAAGGAATGGCCCTGGGAGTCCTCAATATTGACAGCGCACCCCATGAAGCCTCATCGCTTCAGATCAAGCACAGGCAAGGAAACCTGCCTCTTACCACCTACTGCCCTCCCTCAGCTGCTGAATCAGTATTCCTCCACGTTGAACTCTACTTGGAAGAAACTGAGAGTAGCAAGGGCACAGAATGTACTCTGGGTGGGGGACTTCAATGTTCATCAAGCATGGCTCGGTAGCACCATTACTGACCGAGCTGGCCGAGCCCTGAAGGACATAGCTGCCAGACTGGACGTGCAACAGGTAGTGAAAGAACCAACGCGAGGGGAAAAACCTACTTGACCTCGTCCTCGCCAATCTACCTGTCGCAGGTGCATCTGTCCACGACAGCATTGGCAGCAGTGACCACCTCACAGTCATTGTGGAGATGAAGTTCCGTCTTCACACTGAGGGCACCCTCCATCATGTTGTGTGGCACTACCACTGTGCTAAATGGGATAGATTCAAAACTGGGCATCCACGAGGCGCTGTGGGCCATTAGCAGCAGCAGAATTGTATTCTACCACAATCTGTAACATCATGGCCTGTCATATCCCTCACTCTACCATTACCATCCAGCCTTGTGACCAACCCTGGTTCAATGAAGAGTGTAGCAGAGCATGCCCGGAGCAGCACCAGGCGTACCTAAAAATGAGGTACCAACCTGGGGAAGCTGCAACGCAGGACTATATGCATGCTAAGCAGTGGAAACAGCATGCTATAAACAAAGTTAAGTGATCGGACAATCAATGGATCAGACCCAAGCTCTGCAGTCCTGCCACATCCAGTTGTGAATGGTGGTGGACCATTAAATAACTAACGGGAGGAGGAGGCTCCATGAATATCCCCATCCTTAATGATGGTGGAGCCCTGCACGTGAGTGCAAAAGACAAGGCTGAAACATTTGCAAGCATCTTCATCCAGAAGTGTCGAGTGAATGATCCATATCGGTGGCCTCCCGAGGTCCCCACCATCACAGAAGCCAGTCTTCAACCCATTCGATTCTCTCCACGTGATATCAAGAAATGGCTAAGCGCACTGGATACAGCAAAGGCTATGGACCTCGACAATATCCCAGCTGTTGTGCTGAAGACTTGTGTTCCAGAACTAGCCACGCCTCTAGCCAAGCTGTTCCAGTACAGCTACAACACTGGCATCTAACCGACAATGTGGAAAACTGCCCAGGTATATCCTATCCACACAAAGCAGGACAAATCCAATCTGGCCAATTTCCGCCCCATCAGTCTACTCTCAATCAGCAGCAAAGTGATGGAAAGTGTCATCAACAGTGCTATCAAGGAGCACTTACTCAACAACAACAACTTTAACGTAGTGAAACGTCCCAAGGTGCTTCACAGGAGTATTATGTGATAAAAATTTGACACCGAGCTGCTTAAGTAGAAATTAGCGCAGGTGACCAAAAGCTTGGTCAAAATGGTATGTTTTAAGAAGCGTCTTGAAGGAAGAAATGGAGGCAGGGAGGTTTAGGCAGGGAGTTCCAGAGCTTGGGGCCTGGGTAATAAGAAGGCACGGCCATCAATGAATGAGCGATTATAATCAGGGATGCTCAGGAGTGCAAATTAGAGGAGCGCAGACATCTTGGGTGTTTGTGGGGCTGGAGGAAATTAAAGAGATGGGGAGGGGCAAGGCCATGGAGGGATGTTGGTCAGCGAGCACAGGGGTGATGAGTGAGTGGGACTTGGTGCGAGTTAGGACAGGGGCAGCTGGGTTTTGGATCACCTCTAGTTTACATAGGCTAGCCAGGAGTGTGTTGGAATAGTCATGCCTTAGAGGTAACAAAGACATGAATGAGGGTTTCAGCAGCAGATGAGCTGAGGCAACCTGCAGAGCCAGAGGAAGAAATAGGCGGTCTTAGTTATGCTGCAGATATGTGGTCGAAAGCTCATTTCAGGGTCAAATATGACACCGAGGTTGTGAACAGTCTGCTTCAGCCTCACACAGGAGTTGGGGAGAGGGATGGAGTCAGTGTCTAGGGAATGGAGTTTGTGACGGGGACCGAAAACAATGGCTTCGGTCTTCCCAATATTGAATTGGAGAAAATTTCTGCTCATCCAGAATTGGATGTTGGACAAGTAGTCTGACAATTTAGAGACCGTGGATGGGTCGAGAGAACTGGTGGTGAGGTAGAGCTGGGTGTCACCAGCGTACATGTGGAAACTGACGCTGTGTTTCCGGATGATGTTACCAAGGGGCAACATGTAAATGGGAAATAGGAGGGGGCCAAGGATAGATCCTTGGGGGACACCAGAGGTAACGATGCGGGGTCGGGAAGAGAAGCTGTTGCAGGTAATTTCTGGCAATGATTAGATCAACAAGAATGGAACCAGGCGAGTGCAGTCCCACCCAGCTGGATGGGGGTGGAAGAAGCGTTTGGGAAGGATGGAGTGGTCAACTGTGTCAAAGGCTGCAGACAAGTCAAGAAGGATGAGGAGGGATGTAATTTGTGACTTTGACGAAAGCCGTTTCGGTACTGTGGCAGGGGCGGAAACAGGATTGAAGGGATTCAAACATGGAATTGTGGGAAAGATGGGCACGGATTTGGGAGGCGACAACACGTGCAAGGACTTTGGAGAGGAAAAGGAGGTTGGAGATGGGGCGGTAGTTTGCAAGGACGGAGGGATCGAGGGTTGGTTTTTTGAGGCGAGGGTTGATGATGGCAGATTTGAAGAGGGACAGTACCTGAGGAGAGCGAACCTTTAATGTCAGCTAACATGGGAGCCAGAAAATGACATTGGGTGCTCAGCAGTTTGGTGGGAATAGGATCAAGGGAGCAGGAAGTGGGTCTCATAGACAGGATGAGCTCAGAAAGGTCATGGGGGGAGATTGGAGAGAAACTGGAGAAAGATGTGATGTCAGGGCTCGGGCAGGGGGGATCTTTAGAGGAAGTCCAGTGGGCGAGGGTAAGGAAAGGGAAGAGGCAGAGGCAGCCGAACGGATGGTCTCAATCTTAGAGACAAAGATGTTCATGAGCTCCTCACACTTAAACATAGAAAATAGGTGCAGGAGTAGGCCATTCGGCTCTTCGAGCCTGCACCACCATTCAATACGATTATGGCTGATTGGAGGTGAGGGTGGAGACTGGGGAGAGGAGTTTAAAATGACAGTTAGCAGTGGAGAATAGAAACGGGTTTATCTTTACATTCCAGAATGATTCTGGAATAGTGAGCAATTTTGGCAGACGAGAGCAAGACCCAATATGTGGTCCAACCAGATCTGGTCTGGCGGTGAATGGCTAAACCAGTTGTCTGCCACATCCGTTCAAGTCTGTATCCCTTGGACTTAAGTGAGCGAAGATCAGAGGTGTGCCATTGGAATGGCCAGTGTGAGAGAGAGTAATGGTTTTAAGAGGGACGAGGGCATCAAAGGTGGTGGTGAGGGTGATTGAGCAGATTAGTAGCTGCAGAGATATGGTGAATGGAGGGCCAAAGGCAGTGCAGTTGTGAGAGTCAGGAGAGAGTTTTTTCCAGGGACAGACACAGAAGGAGGTAGGGTTGGGGGAGGGGTTGTGGGTGGAGAGCGATACGAGGAAGTGGTCAGAGATGGCCTTATCTGCGATTGACACGATGGGAGTAGCGAGGCCACGAGAGATGGCAAGTTCGAGGGGGTGACCGGGATTATGGGTTGGGGAACTTACATGGAGGGAGAGATTAAGGGAGGATAGGAGGCTGGTGAACTCAGTGGAGAGCAGTCATGGTGAATTGAGATGGAGGTTGAAATCACCAAGGATGAGAAGTCGTTCGGTGCAGAGGGAGGAAAGTGGCGAAGAAATATCGGTAATGACATTTTTATGGTTCTGAGTGGGTGATACAGAACGAGAATTTAAAATGAGGTGAGAGAGGTAGAATCGGGTGAGATACTCACAGAAGGAAAAAGTGTTGGAGGAGTAAGGGGCAGACCAAGGTGTGATTTGGTGATGAGAGTCACACCGGCAACACGGCGGTCTGAGCAGGGCAAGTGATGAAAGGTATAGCAGGCGGGGAGACTTCATTTAAGGATAATGTGTCATCATCCCTCAACCAGGTTTCCGTCAGGGCCATGATGTCGATGCCATCATCCACGATAAGCTCGTGGATAGGAAGGGCCTTGTTCACAAGTGAACTTACCTTCTAGAGGGAGAGGGTCCGTGATGGCTGCCCCACTGCCTATGCCCACAGGGTCAGTGCTGTGCGGGGTGAGTTGGACGGGGAGGAGATTGGCAAGATTAGCCCCCACTGGGCAGGATGGTCAGCGACAGAGCAGGATGGGACAGTTGGGATTGCTGCTCATAAGGAGGCAGCGACGATGGGCCTTTCATAGGATGCCAATGAGGCACAGAGGGAAGCTGTAAGCTTATCTAGGAGGGAGACGAGCCTGGGAGGCGGCAGGAGAGTAGGAGGGTCAAAGAGTATTGAAGGACTGGGGGAGGGATTTGGAAGGGCAGAGTATCCGAGAGAGGAGAGATGAAAGGAGGCAACGGTCATGGAGGGATAGAGAGAAAAGGATAGAGAGGAAAAGTGGAAAAAGTATTGAATGATTCGGGTCTGGAGCGGCAGCCAAAGTGCGTACACGAATGGACACAGGAAAATCTCAGGTTACATGTTTAAATGTAGCAGTTAATGGGATACAATAGTAAAGAGACCAGGGTCAAAGTCAGAGGTCCCGTGGAAGGCCAAAGCTGACGTGAACAGGATGGGGCCGGCACAGAGCATCGACAAACCACTGTCCAAAGCAAATACTCACCAATAACCTGCTCACCGATGTCCAGTTTGGGTTCCGCCAGGGCCACTCGGCTCCAGACATCATTACAGCCTTGGTCCAAACATGGACAAAAGAGCTGAATCCCAGGGGTGAGAGTGAGTGTCCTCGACATCAAGGCAGCATTTGACCGAGTGTGGCATCAAGGTGCTCTAGTAAAACTAGAAATCAATGGGAATCAGGAGGAAAACTCTCTAATGGCTGGAGTCATACCTAGCACAAAGGAAGATGCTTGTGATGGTTGGAGGTCATTGCTGCAGGAGTTCCTCAGGGCAGTGTCCTAGGCCCAACCATCTTCAGCTGCTTCATCAATGACCATCCCTTCATCATAAGGTCAGAAGTGGGGATGTTTGCTGATGATTGCTCAGTGTTCAGGGCCATTACTCCTGTCTCATGGGGAAGGGAGTAGAGTGATGGGGAACAGCCTCTTAGAGGGTTTTACAACAGTGACTATGACTAAAGGGGGTGCATGAACAGAGAGACCTGGGGGTATATGTGCATAAATCATTGAAGGTGGCAGGGCAGATTGAGAAAGCAATTTAAAAAGTGTACGGGATCCTGGGCTTCATAAATAGCGCATAGAGTACAAAAGCAAGGAAGTTATGATGAACCTTTATAAAACACTAGTGCAACTTCAAGTGGAGTATTGTGTCTAATTCTGGGCACCACACTTTAGGAAGGATATGAAGGCCTTAGAGAGGGCACAGAAAAGATTTATGAAAACGATTCCAGGGATGAGGGACTTCAGTTACATGGATAGACTGGAGAAGCTGAGGTTGTTCTCCTTGGAGCAGAGATGGTTGAGAGGAGATGTGATAGAGGTGTTCAAAATCATGAGTGGTCTAGACAGAGTGGATAGAGAGTAACTGTTGCCATTAGCAGAAGGGTCGAGAACCAGAGGACACAGATTTAAGGTGATTGGCATTAGAAACAAAGGCGACACGAGGGGAAGCTTTTCTACGCAGCGAGTGGTTAGGATCTGGAATGCACTGCCTGAAAGGGTGGTGGAGGCAGATTCAACTGTGGCTTTCATAAGGGAATTGGATAAGTACGGGGAAAGGGTGGGGGAGTGGGACTGGCTGAAGTGCTCTTGCAGAAAGCTGGCAGGAGCTCGACGGGCTGAATGGCCTCCTGTGCTGTAAACATTCTATGATTCACAACTCCTCAAATGATGAAGCAGTCTGTGCCCACATACAGCAAGACCTGGACGACATTCAGACTTGGGCTGATAAGTGGCAAGGAACATTCGCATCCAGTGCCAGGAAATGACTCTCTCCAACAAGCGAGTCTAAGCACTGCCCCTTGCCATTTAAAGGCATTACCATTGCTGAATCTCCTACCATTACATCCTGGGGGTCACCATTGACCAGAAACTTAACTGGACCAGCCACATAAATACTGTGGCAACAAGAGCAGGTCAGAGGCTGGGTATTCTGCGACGAGTGTCTCACCTCCTGACTCCCCAAAGGCTTTCCACCGTCTACAAGGCACAAGTTAGGAGTGTGATGGAACACTCTCCACTTGCCTGGATGAGTGCAGCTCCAACAATGCTCAAGATGCTTGATACCATCCAGGACAAAGTAGCCTGCTTGATTGGCACCCCATCCACCACCTTAAACATTCACCCCCTCCACCACCGACGCACCGTGGCTGCAGTGTGTACCATCTACAAGATGCACTGCAGTACCTCCCAAACCCGCGACCTCTACCACCGAGAAGGACAAGGGCAGCAAGCGCATGGGAACACCACCACTTCCACGCTCCCCTCCACGTCACACACTATCCTGACTTGGAAGTATATCAGCATTCCATCATCGTCAATGGGTCAAAATCCTGGAACTCCCTCCCTAACAGCACTGTGGGAGAAACTTCGCCACACGGACTGCAGCAGTTCAAGAGGGCTCCCATTCCCCATTCGCCTTTAATATTCCCCCCAGTCTAATCCCACTCTCCTGCTCACTCCCTGTACCCTTTAATCTCCCACTCAGTCTAATCCCAATCTCACCCTCACTTCCCACACGCTGTAACATCCCACCCAGTTTAATCCCAACCCCCTGCTCACTTCCCGTACCCTTTAACATCCCACCCACTCTATTCTAAAGAGTGGCTTGGAGGTACCTCTGCTGACCCGAGGTGGCTGATTTCTGAAGGACATGACTGCCAGACTGGACCTGTTTCAGATGGAGAGAGAATCAACCCAGCAAGTTATCTATCTGCCCTCATTTTCCCCCAATCTACCTGTTGTAAACACCTCTGGCCAGCACAGTATTGGCATAGGTCACTGTCCTTGTGGAGACCAAGACCTGTCTTCAGACTGAGGACACCCTTCATCGTGTTGTGTGGCACAACCACCACACTAACTGGGATAAATTCAGAACAGATCGAGTATTCATGAGGTGCTGAGGGCTATCAGTAGAATTGTATTCCACCACAATCTGTAACCTCATGGCCCGGCATATCCCTCACTCTATCATCACCAGCATGCCAGGAGCATAGGATTACATAGGATACACGGCACAGAAACAGGTCATTCGGCCCAACCAGTCCATGCTGGCATTTGTGCTCCATTCAAGCCTCCTCCGTCTTTCCTCATCCAAATCTATCAGCATAACCCTCTGTTCCCTTCTCCCTCATATGCTTGTCTAGCCTCCCCTTAAATGCATCAATACTATTCACTTCAACCACTCCCTGTGGTAATGAGTTCCACATTCTCACCACTCTCTGGGTAAAGAAGTTTCTTCTGAATTCCCTATTGGATTTCTTGGTGACTATCTTATATTGATGGCCACTAGTTATGCTCTGCCCCAGAATTGGAAACATTCTAGAGACATAGAAAATAGGTGCAGGCCATTCGGCCCTTCGAGCCTGCACCACCATTCAATAAGATCATAGCTGATCATTCCCTCAGAACCCCTTTCCTGCTTTCTCTCCATACCCCTTGATCCCTTTAGCCGTAAGGGCCATATCTAACTCCCTCTTGAATATATCCAATGAACTGGCATCAACAACTCTCTGCGGCAGGGAATTCCACAGGTTAACAACTCTCTGAATGAAGAAGTTTCTCCTCATCTCAGTCCTAAATGGCCTACCCCTTATCCTAAGACTATGTCCCGTGGTTCTGGACTTCCCCCAACATCGGGAACATTCTACCCGCATCTAACCTGTCCCGTCCCGTCAGAATCTTATATGTTTCTATGAGATCCCCTCTCATCCTTCTAAACTCCAGTGAATGAAGGCACAGTTGATCCAGTCTCTCCTCATATGTCAGTCCAGCCATCCTGGGAATCAATCTGGTGAACCATCGCTGCACTCCCTCAATAGCAAGAACGTCCTTCCTTAGATTAGGAGACCAAAACTGAACACAATATTCCAGGTGAGGCCTCACCAAGGCCCTGTACAACTGCAGTAAGACCTCCCTGCTCCTATACTCAAATCCACTAGCTATGAAGGCCAACATACCATTTGCCTTCTTCACTGCCTGCTGTACCTGTATGCCAACTTTCAATGACTAATGAACATAGAAACATAGAAACATAGAAAATAGGTGCAGGAGCAGGCCATTCAGCCCTTCTAGCCTGCACCACCATTCAATGAGTTCATGGCTGAACATGAAACTTCAGTACCCCCTTCCTGCTTTCTCGCCATACCTCTTGATCCCCCGAGTAGTAAGAACTTCATCTAACTCCCTTTTGAATATAGTTAGTGAATTGGCCTCAACTACTTTCTGTGGTAGAGAATTCCACAGGTTCACCACTCTCTGGGTGAAGAAGTTTCTCCTCATCTCGGTCCTAAATGGCTTACCCCTTATCCTTAGACTGTGATCCCTGGTTCTGGACTTCCCCAACATTGGGAACATTCTTCCTGCATCCAACCTGTCCAAACCCGTCAGAATTTTAAACGTTTCTATGAGGTCCCCTCTCACTCTTCTGAACTCCAGTGAATACAAGCCCAGTTGATCCAGTCTTTCTTGATAGGTCAGTCCCACCATCCCGGGAATCAGTCTGGTGAATCTTCGCTGCACTCCCTCAATAGCAAGAACGTCCTTCCTCAAGTTAGGAGACCAAAACTGTACACAATACTCCAGGTGTGGCCTCATCAAGCCCTATACAACTGTAGCAACACCTCCCTTCCCCTGTACTCAAATCCCCTCGCTCTGAAGGCCAACATGCCATTTGCTTTCTTAACCGCCTGCTGTACCTGCATGCCAACCTTCAATGGCTGATGTACCATGACACCCAGGTCTCGCTGCACCTTCCCCCTTCCTAATCTGTCACCATTCAGATAATAGTCTGTCTCTCTGTTTTTACCACCAAAGTGGATAACCTCACATTTATCCACATTATACTTCATCTGCCACGCATTTGCCCACTCACCTAACCTATCCAAGTCACTCTGCAGCCTCATAGCATCCTCCTCGCAGCTCACACTGCCACCCAACTTAGTGTCATCTGCAAATTTGGAGATACTACATTTAATCCCCTCGTCTAAATCATTAATGTACAATGTAAACAGCTGGGGCCCCAGCACAGAACCTTGCGGTACCCACTAGTCACTGCCTGCCATTCTGAAAAGTACCCATTTACTCCTACTCTTTGCTTCCTGTCTGACAACCAGTTCTCAATCCACATCAGCACACTACCCCCAATCCCATGTGCTTTAATTTTGCACATTAATCTCTTGTGTGGGACCTTGTCGAAAGCCTTCTGAAAGTCCAAATATACCACATCAACTGGTTCTCCTTTGTCCACTCTACTGAAAACATCCTCAAAAAATTCCAGAAGATTTGTCAAGCATGATCTCCCTTTCACAAATCCATGCTGACTTGGACCTATCATGTCACCATTTCCCAAATGCGCTGCTATGACATCCTTAATAATTGATTCCATCATTTTACCCACTACTGAGGTCAGGCTGACCGGTCTATAATTCCCTGCTTTCTCTCTCCCTCCTTTTTTAAAAAGTGGGATTACATTGGCTACCCTCCACTCCATTGGAACTGATCCAGAGTCAATGGAATGTTGGAAAATGACTGTCAATGCATCCGCTATTTCCAAGGCCACCTCCTTAAGTACTCTGGGATGCAGTCCATCAGGCCCTGGGGATTTATCGGCCTTCAATCCCATCAATTTCCCCAACACAATTTCCCGACTAATAAAGATTTCCCTCAGTTCCTCCTCCTTACTAGACCCTCTGACCCCTTTTTGTGTCCTCCTTAGTGAATACTGAACCAAAGTTCTTGTTCAATTGGCCTGCCATTTCTTTGTTCCCAGTTATGACTTCCCCTGATTCTGACTGCAGGGGACCTACGTTTGTCTTTACTAACCTTTTTCTCTTTACATACCTATAGAAACTTTTGCAATCCGCCTTAATGTTCCCTGCAAGCTTCTTCTCGTACTCCATTTTCCCTGCCCTAATCAAACCCTTTGTCCTCCTCTGCTGAGTTCTAAATTTCTCCCAGTCCCCAGGTTCGCTGCTATTTCTGGCCAATTTGTATGCCACTTCCTTGGCTTTAATACTATCCCTGATTTCCCTAGATAGCCACGGTTGAGCCACCTTCCCTTTTTTATTTTTACGCCAGACAGGAATGTACAATTGTTGTAATTCATCCATGCGGTCTCTAAATGTCTGCCATTGCCCATCCACAGTCAACCCCTTAAGTATCATTCGCAATCTATCTTAGCCAATTCATGCCTCATACCTTCAAAGTTACCCTTCTTTAAGTTCTGGACCATGGTCTCTGAATTAACTGTTTCATTCTCCATCCTAATGCAGAATTCCACCATATTATGGTCACTCTTCCCCAAGGGGCCTCGCACAATGAGATTGTTAATTAATCCTCTCTCATTACACAACACCCAGTCTAAGATGGCCTCCCCCCTAGTTGGTTCCTCGACATATTGGTCTAGAAAACCATCCCTTATGCACTCCAAGAAATCCTCCTCCACCGTATTGCCTCCAGCTTAGCTAGCCCAATCTATGTGCATATTAAAGTCACCCATTATAACTGCTGCACCTTTATTGCATGCACTCCTAATTTCCTGTTTGATGCCCTCCCCAACATCACTACTATTGTTTGGAGGTCTGTACACAACTCCCACTAACGTTTTTTGCCCTTTAGTGTTCTGCAGCTCTACCCATATAGATTCCACATCATCCAAGCTAATGTCTTTCCTAACTATTGCATTAATCTCCTCTTTAACCAGCAATGCTACCCCACCTCCTTTTCCTTTTATTCTATCCTTCCTGAATGTTGAATACCCCTGGATGTTGAGTTCCCAGCCCTGATCATCCTGGAGCCATGTCTCCGTAATCCCAATCACATCATATTTGTTAACATCTATTTGCACAGTTAATTCATTCACCTTATTGCGGATACTCCTTGCATTAAGACACAAAGCCTTCAGGCTTGCTTTTTTAACACCCTTTGTCCTTTTAGAATTTTGCTGTACAGTGGCCCTTTTTGTTCTTTGCCTTGGGTTTCTCTGCCCTCCACTTTTCCTCATCTCCTTTCTGTCTTTTGCTTTTGCCTCATTTTTGTCTCCCTCTGTCTCCCTGCATAGGTTCCCATCCCCCTGTAATATTAGTTTAACTCCTCCCCAACAGCACTAGCAAACACTCCCCCTAGGACATTGGTTCCGGTCCTGCCCAGGTGCAGACCGTCCGGTTTGTACTGGTCCCACCTCCCCCAGAACCGGTCCCAATGCCCCAGGAATTTGAATCCCTCCCTGCTGCACCACTGCTCAAGCCACGTATTCATCTGCGCTATCCTGCGATTCCTACTCTGACTAACACGTGGCACTGGTAGCAATTCCGAGATTACTACTTTTAAGGTCCTACTTTTTAATTTAGCTCCTAGCTCCTTAAATTCTTTTCGTAGGACCTCATCCCTTTTTTTACCTATGTCGTTGGTACCAATGTGCACCACGACAACTGGCTGTTCTCCCTCCCATTTCAGAATGTCCTGCACCCGCTCCGAGATATCCTTGACCCTTGCACCAGGGAGGCAACATACCATCCTGGAGTCTCGGTTGCGGCCGCAGAAACGCCTATCTATTCCCCTCACCATCGAATCCCCTATCACTATCGCGTTCCCAATCTTTTTCCTGCCCTTCTGTGCAACAGAGCCAGCCACAGTGCCATGAACTTGGCTGCTGCTGCCCTCCCCTGATGAGTCATTCCCCCCAACAGTACTCAAAGCAGTGTATCTGTTTTGCAGGGGGATGACCACAGGGGACCCCTGCACTATCTTTCTTGCACTGCTCATCCTGCTGGTCTTCCATTCCCTATCTGGCTGTGGACCCTTCTCCTGCGGTAAGACCAACTCACTACACGTGATACGTCATTCTCAGCATCGTGGATGCTCCAGAGTGAATCCACCCTCAGCTCCAATTCCGCAACGCGGACCATCAAGAGCTCGAGGCGGATACACTTCCCACACACGTAGCGCCCAGGGACACCGGAAGTGTCCCCGAGTTCCCACATGGTACAGGAGGAGCATATCACGACACCCATGACACCCAGGTCTTGTTGCACCTCCCATTTTCATAATCTGCCACCATTCAGATAATATTTTGTCTTCGTGTTTTTGCCCCCAAAGTGGATAACCTTACATTTATCCACATTATACTGCATCTGCCATGCATTTGCCCACTCACCTAACCTGTCCAAGTCACCCTGCAGCCTCTTAGCGTCCCTCTCAGCTCACACCGCCACCCAGTTTAGTGTCATCTGCAAACTTGGAGATATTACACTCAATTCCTTCATCTAAATCATTAATGTATATTGTAAATAGCTGGGGTCCCAGAATTGAGCCCTACGGCACTCCACTAGTCACTGCCTGCCATTCTGAAAAGGGCCCGTTTATCCCGACTCTCTGCTTCCTGTCTGCCAACCAGTTCTCTATCCACGTCAGTATATAACCCCCAATATCATGTGCTTTGATTTTGCACACCAATCTCTTGTGTGGGACCTTGTCAAAAGCCTTTTGAAAATTGAAATAGACCACATCCACTCTACTAGTTACATCCTCACAACATTTCAGAAGATTTGTCAAGCATGATTTCCCTTTCATAAATTCATGCTGACTTGGACCGATCCTGTCACTGCTTTCCAAATGCGCTGCTATTTCATCTTTAATAATTGATTCCAACATTTTCCCCACTACTGATGTCAGGCTAACCGGTCTACCTACTAATTACCTGCTGTCTCTCTCCCTCCCTTTTTAAAAAGTGGTGTTACATTAGCTACCCTCCAGTCCATAGGAACTGATCCAGAGTCAATAGACTGTTGGAAAATGATCACCAATGCATCCACTATTTCTAGGGCCACTTCCTTAAGTCTGGGATGTAGACTATCAGGCCCTGGGGATTTATCGGCCTTCAATCCCATCAATTTCCCTAACACAATTTCCCGCCTAATAAGGATATCCTTCAGTTCCTCCTTTTCACTAGCCCCTCGGTCCCCTTGTACTTCCGGAAGGTTATTTGTGTCTTCCTTCGTGAAGACAGGACCAAAGTATTTATTCAATTTGTCTGCCATTTCTTTGTTCCCCATTATAAATTCACCTGAATCCGACTGCAAAGGACCTACGTTTGTCTTCACTAATCTCTGTATATCCCCTCTATCAAAACCTTACATAATTAAAAAAATCTCTATCTTCTTCTTTCGTATGGTAGTAGCAAAGCAATTCAAATGTCAATATCCAAGTTGGATATCCAGGTCAAAGCTTCCAGTGTAACAGTGTGGATATCTTGTAGGGTGCCTGCAAATTTCCTTTGAGGGAAACCCTCGAGGTCCTGCTTTTTAATTTAAAGTCTAACTCCTGATACTCTTTCAGCAGGACCTCCTCCCTGCTCCTAACTATGCCATTTGTTCCAGCATGGACCATGACAACCGGATTTACCCCCTCCCTTTCCAAGATGCTCTCCAGCCACTGTGAGATAACCCTTACCCTGGCACTGGGTCGGCAACACACCCTTTGAGATTCTCTGTCGTGGCTGCAGAGGATGCTATCGATCCCCCTAATAGAGTCCCCTATCACTACCAAATTTCTATTCTGCTCTCCACCCCCCCCCCCCCCATCCCCCACCCCCGGACATCCTTCTGAGCCACGGTGCCTTGGTCTGCATTATGGCTGTCCTCCCCGCAGTCTTTCTCCTTGCCCTCACAGGTAGTGAGTACATCGTGCATGCTGGACAGGAGCAGTGTCTGAGAGACCTCCTTCTCAACCTCTACTAAATCCCCGCTACCCGGCCCCCTAACAGTCACACCCTCCCTTTCCTGCACCTGAGCTTTCCTCTGGGGTGTGACTATTCTGGATTAAATTGTCCAGAAATTCCTCGCCCTCCCTTGTGTGCCGGAATGTCTCCAACTCACACCCCAGCTCAATGACTCTGAGCCGGATTCGAGATGGAGACATCTCCTGCAGATGTGTTTGCTCGGGACAGTCGCTGTCCACAAACTCCCACACACTGCAGTCCAGACACACAACCTGCCCTGCCATATCTTAATCTAGCTTTATTTTATTTAGTTAATTAGTTAAAGTCTTTATTCAATGATTATTTATAGTTATATTAATTAGTTTAACTCGTTAAACTATAAGTTTAATACAATACTATATAGTTTCCCGCACCTAGTTCAAACCACAATTCTAGGTTAGTGAGAAAAGAGAGAGAAAAATCCTTAATACTCACCAACCAATTACCTACCTGCTGTCCTTGTTTTTTTGGAAAGGTCAAAGGTTCCGCCACCACTGATACTTCCTCCAATTAGGTCTAAGAATTCCCACTCTTTCCATATTCCCACTCCTGTTAAGACACTCTGCACTTCTACAGACCTGTTTACTTTTATACTAAAGCAGCATCACCCATTATTACCATCATCATCATAGGCAATCCCTCGAAATCGAGGAAAACTTGCTTCCACTCTAAAAGTGAGTTCTCAGGTGACTGTACAGTCCAATACGGGGATTACAGTCTCTGTCACAGGTGGGACAGACAGTGGTTGAAGGAAAGGGTGCGTGGGGAGTCTGGTTTGCTGCACGCTCCTTCCGCTGCCTGCACTTGTTTTCTGCATGCTCTCGATGACGAGACTCGAGGTGCTCAGTGCCCTCCCGGATGCTCTTCCTCCACTTAGGGCGGTCTTTGGCCAGGGATTCCCAGTTGTCGGTGGGATGTTGCACTTTATCGAGGAGGCTTTGGGGGTGTCCCTGTAACGTTTCCTCTGCCCACCTGGGGCTCGCTTGCCATGTAGGAGTTCCGAGTAGAGCGCTTGCTTTGGGGGTCTTGTGTCGAGCATGCGGACAATGTGGCCCTGCCCAGCAGAGCTGATCGAGTGCGGTCAGTGCTTCGATGCTGTGGATGTTGGCGTGATCGAGAACACTGACCTTGGTGCATCTGTCCTCCCAGGGGATTTGCAGGATCTTGTGGAGGCAGCGTTGGTGGTATTTCTCCACCAATTTGAGGTGTCTGCTGTATATGGTCTATGTATATGTAGTGATAACTCAGCTCCCCTGCTGTCAGTAATTAGCGCCTATTCAAGTCAAACACTTACAATGGACTGACACTGAACTGCCGCTGGCCCAGCAGCTTCTGTTAATTACATCTTTTTAAGTTCGAGGTTGAACTCAAAATGTTGAACTAAATTTCACTCTTTACAACTTCTACTTACTAATACTTACCAAATTCGCAAATAAAACACTCTGGTTCAGTACACGCCGGTTAAGACACTCTGTGCAGAGTACCTTGAGCACCAGTCAGGTCTAAAATTAAGGTGTTAACCCGGGGATGCTGCAACACATCACCATCGTAGGCAGTCCCTCAAAATCGAGGAAGACTTGATTCCACTACTGAAGTGAGTACTCAGGTGACTGAACAGTCCAATACGGGGATTATAGTCTCTGTCACAGGTGGGACAGACAGTGGTTGAAGGAAAGGGTGAATGGGGAGTCTGGTTTGCCGCACGCTCCTTCCGCTGCCTGCGCTTGACCTCTGCATGCTCTCGGCAATGAGACTCGAGGTACTCAGCGCCCTCCCGGATGCTCTTCCTCCACTTAGGGCGGTCTTTGGCCAGGGACTCCCAGGTGTCGATAGTCATCAAATCCATGGACAACATGGAACACTTTCCATATCTCGGGAGCCTACTATCAGCAAGGGCAGACATCGACAACGAGGTCCAACACCCTCCAGTGCACCAACTCAGCCTTCGATCACCTGAGGGAGAGAGTGTTCGAAGACCAGGACCTCAAATCTGGCACCGGGCTTATGGTCTACAGGGCTGTAGTGATACCCACCCTCCTATATGGCTCAGAGACGTGGACCATATACAGTAGCTCGCTGGAGAAATACCACCAACGCTGCCTCCGCAAGATCCTGCAAATCCTCTGGGAGGATAGACGCATCAACGCTAGTGTTCTCGCTCAAGCCAACATCCCCAGCATCGAAGCACTGACCACACTCGACCAGTTCCATTGGGCAGGCCACATCGTCTGCATGTCTGACACAACACAGGACTACATGCATGCTAAACAGCGGAAGCAGTATGTTGTAGACAAGCCGAAGCGATCCCACAATTAACGTATCAGATCAAAGCTCTGAAGATCTAATATATCCAGTTGGGAATGGTGGTGGACAATTAAACAACTAACAAGAGGAGGAAGCTCCATGAATATCACCATCCTCAGCCATGGTGGAACCCAGCACGTGAGTGGAAGTGATGGGTCAAGCGTTCACATGGTTTCCACTATCTTGCTCCAGGTAACATTAAGAGAGAAGGATGTGAGCCCTGATATAATCCCAGTAGTCGCGCTGAAGACCTGTGCTCCAGAGCGAGCCGCTCCTATTCCAAGCTCTTCCAGTACAGCTACAACACTGGCATCTGCCTCACACTGTAGAAAAACAAAGGAACAGAAGCAGGGGTCATTCAGCTCCACCAATTTAATTATTTGCTGATTTATCGCTCAACTCCATTTACCCTCCTTTCATCATTATAGGCAGTCCCTCGAAATTGAGGAAGACTTGCTTCCACTTTAAAATTGAGTCCTTAGGTGACTGAACAGCAGGGTTTAATAGTGCTGCTGGGGAGGGTTTAATCTAGCTTGGCAGGGGAATGGGAGCCTGTGCATAGATTCAGAAGGGAGAGAAGAAAATTGGGAAATGGAAGCCAGTAAATTAGTAAGCACTTTTGAAATACTATAAAATAGATAACAAAGGGGCAGTGCTTAATGGTATATATTTCAATGCAAGGAGTCGAGGGAATAAGGCAGATGAGCTGAGAGCACAGATAGACACGTGGGAGTATGATATTGTAGCTATTCCTGAGACATGGCTGAAAGAGGGGCAGGAATGGAGCTCAACATTCCTGGTTACAGGGTTTTCAGATGGCATATAGAGAGGGATAACAAAAGGAGGGGGCTCGCAATATTGGTTAAAGAAACAATTCCAGTTGTGCAGAGGGATGATATGTTCGGAGGATCATCAAATTAGGCAATATGGGCTGAATTAAATAATGAAAAAGGGGCAATCACTCTGCTGGGAATGTACTATAAGCCCCCAAATAGTCAGAAGGAGATACCTTATGATGATAGATTGAATAGATTGGGTCTTTACTCGTTGGAGTTCAGAAGGATGAGGGGTGATCTTATAGAAACATTTAAAATAATGAAAGGGATAGACAAGATAGAAGCAGAGAGGTTGTTTCCATTGGTCGGGGAGGCTAGAACTAGGGGGCACAGTCTCAAAATACGGGGGAGCCAATTTAAAACCGAGTTGAGAAGGAATTTCTTCTCCCAGAGGGTTGTGAATCTGTGGAATTCTCTGCCCAAGGAAGCAGTTGAGGCTAGCTCATTGAATGTATTCAAGTCACAGATAGATAAATTTTTAACCAATAAGGAAATTAAGGGTTATGGGGAGCGGGCAGGTAAGTGGAGCTGAGTCCACGGCCAGATCAGCCATGATCTTATTGAATGGCGGAGCAGGCTTGAGGGGCTAGATGGCCTACTCCTGTTCCTAATTCTTATGTTCTTTTGTAGAACAGCAAATATGCAGGCATATTTTTTCGAAGTGCAAAACCAATATGGCAGTAATAGTAGGGGATTTCATCTCCTCTAATATTAGCTGGGATAGAATCAATGTAAAAGGTATAGGGGGTGCAGAGTTCTTAAAGTGCATTCAGGAGAACTTTTTTAGCCAATACATAGCAATCCCAACAAGATAGAGGGGTGGGAAGGGGAGGCGGAGGGAGCGGTTCTGGACTTAGTTTTAGGGAATGAAGCTGAGCAGGTGGAAGGGGTATCAGTGGGAGAGCATTTTGGTGGTAGTGATCATAATTACATAGGATTACATAGGATATCCGGCACAGAAACAGGCCATTCGGCCCAACCAGTCCATGCCGGTGATTATGCTGCACTTGGGCCTCCTCCCATCTTTCTTCATCTAAATCTATCCACATAACTCTCTCTTCCCTTCTCCCTCATATGCTTGTCTAGCCTCCCCTTAAATGCATCGATACTATTTGTTCAACCACTCCCTGTGTCAGCGAGTTCCTCATTCTCAGCAATCTCTCAGTAAAGAAGTTTCTCCTGAATTCCCCATTGGATTTCTTGGTGACGATCTTATATTGATGGCCTCTAGTTATGCTGTTCCCCACAAGTGGAAACATTCTCCCTGTATCCACTCAATCAAAACCTTTCATAATTGTAAAGGCCTCTATTAGGTCACTCCTCAGCCTTTTTTCAAGAGAAAAGAGACCCAGCCTGTTCATCCTTTCCTGATATGTATATACGCTCACATTTCTGGTATCATCCTTATAAATCTTGTCTGCACCTTCTCCAGTGCCTCGATATCCTTTTTATAATATGGCGACCAGAACTGTACGCAGTACTCCAAGTGTGTTCTAAATAAGGTTCAATACAGTTAGATTTAGGGTTTAGGGTAGTTATGGAAAAGGACAAAGGTAGACCAGGAGCTTAAGTTCTCAATTGGGGAATCGTGATTTTACTAAGCTGAGATGTGGTTTAGCAAAAATGGACTGGAAACAGCTACTTGAAGGTAAATCAGTGTCAGAGCAGTGGGAGAAATGCAAGAAGGAGATAGTGAAGGTTCAGAGCAAGTATGCTCCCTCAGAGAAAAAGGGTGGGACTCCCAAATCTAGAGCCCCCTGGATGTCAAGGGGCATACAGGGTAGGATAAGTCAAAAAAGGGAAGCTTATGTCAAGATATCGAGAGCTAAATATTGCAGAAGGCATGGAGGAGTATAGATAGTGCAGGGGTGAAATTAACAAGGAAATTAGAGGGCTTGAAAAAATATTGACAAGTAAATTTTATAAATACATAAAGAGCAAAAGGATTACTAAAGAGAGAGTAGGGCCTATTATATAGAGACCATAAAGGTAATCTGTGTATGGAGGCTGAAGACTTGGGAATGGTTCTTAATGAATATTTTGCATCTGTCTTCATAAAAGAGAGGGATGATGCAGACATTGTAGTTAAGGAGGAGGGGTGTGAAATATTAGATGAAAGAAAGCTAGTGAGAGAGAAAATAGTAAGGGGTTTAGCATCCTTGAAAATGGATAAATCGTCAGACCTGGATGAAATGTATCCCAGGCTGTTAAGCGAAGCAAAGGAGGAAATAGCAGAGGCTCTGACCATCATTTTCCAATCCTCTCTGGCTACAGGTGTGGTACCGGAGAACTGGAGGACTGCTAATGTGATACTTTTGTTTAAAAAGGGATAAGGACATAGACTGAGTAATTACAGGTCAGTCAGCCTAACCTCAGTGGTGGGAAAATTATTGGAAAAAAATCTGAAGGACAGGATAAATTGTCATTTTGAAAGGCGCGGATTAATCAAGGACAGTCAGCATAGATTTGTTAAGGGAAGGTCATGACTGACTAACTTGATTGAATTTTTTGAAGCATTAACAAGGAGGGTCGATGAGGGTAGCGTATTTGATGTCGTCTACCTAGATTTTAGCAAGGCTTTCGATAAGGTCCTACATGACAGACTGGTCACGAAAGTAAAAGCCCATGGGATTCAGGGCAAAGTGGCAAGTTGGATCCAAAATTAGCTCAAAGGCAGGAAGCAAAGGGTAACAGTTGATGGGTGTTTTTGTGACTGGAAGGCTGTTTCCAGTGGGGTTCCACAGGGCTCAGTACTAGATCCCTTGTTTTTTGTGGTATATATCAATGCTGTGGGCATCAATGTAGGGACATGATTAAGAAGTTTGCAGATGATAGAAAAATTGGACATGTGGTTGATATTGAGAAAGAAAGCTGTAGACTGCCGGAATATATTGATGGACAGGTCAGGTGGGCAGAACAGTAGCAATCAGAATTTAATCTGGAAAAGTGCGAGATAATATATTTGGGGAGGGCTAACAGGGCATGGGAATACACAATAAATGGGAGGGTATTGAGCAGTGTAGATGAACAAATGGACCTTGGAGTAAATGTACATAGATCCCTGAAGGTAGCAGGACAGGTAGATAAGGTGGTTAAGAAGGCATATGGAATGCTTGTCTTTATCAGCTGAGGCATAGAATACAAGACCAGGGAGGTTATGCTTGGACTGTACAAAACACTAGTCAGGCCACAGCTAGAGTACTGCGTGCAGTTCTGGTCACCACAGTACAGGAAGGATGTGATTGTACTAGAGAGTACAGGGGAGATTTATGAGGATGTTGCCTAGATGGAGAATTTTAGCTATGAGGAAAGATTGGAGATGCTGGGGTTGTTTTCTTTGGAACAGAGGAGGCTGAGGGGAGACTTGACTGATGTGTACAAAATCAGAAGGGGTCGAGATAGAATGGTATAGGAAGGACCTATTTCCTTTAGCAGAGAGGTGTACTGTAGGAAACATGGCAGCCCATTTATGCATGGCAAGATCCCACAAACAGCAATGTGATCATGACCCGATAATCTGTTTTACTGGTATTGGTTGAGGGTTGATTATTAGCAAGGACACTGGGGAGAACTCCCCTGCTCTTCTTCAAAATAGTGCCATGGGATTAATTATGCCCACCTGAGAGGGCAGACGGGGCCTTTGTTTCATGTCTCATCTAAAAGACGGCACCTCCGGCAGTGCAGCATTCTCTCAGTACTGCCTCTCCAACAGTGCAGCATTCTCTCTGTACTGCCTCTCCAACAGTGCGGCATTCTCTCTGTACTGCCTCTCCAACGGTACAGCATTCTCTCAGTACTGCCTCTCTGACAGTGTGGCGCTCCCTCAGTACTGTCTCTCCGACAGTGCAGCATTCTCTCTGTACTGCCTCTCCAACAGTGCGGCATTCTCTCTGTACTGCCTCTCTGACAGTGTGGCGCTCCCTCAGTACTGTCTCTCCGACAGTGCAGCATTCTCTCAGTACTGCCTCTCCAACAGTGCAGCATTCTCTCTGTACTGCCTCTCCAACAGTGCGGCATTCTCTCAGTACTGTCTCTCCGACAGTGCAGCATTCTCTCAGTACTGTCCCTCTGACAGTGTGGCGCTCCCTCAGTACTGCCTCTCCGACAGTGCAGCATTCTCTCAGTACTGCCCCTCTGACAGTGTGGCGCTCCCTCAGTACTGCCTCTCCGACAGTGCAGCATTCTCTCAGTACTGCCTCTCCAACAGTGCAGCATTCTCTCAGTGCTGTCTCTCCAACAGTGCAGCATTCTCTCAGTACTGCTTCTCCAACAGTGCAGCATTCTCTCTGTACTGCCTCTCCAACAGTACAGCATTCTCTCTGTACTGCCTCTCCAACAGTGCGGCATTCTCTCAGTACTGTCTCTCCGACAGTGCAGCATTCTCTCAGTACTGTCCCTCTGACAGTGTGGCGCTCCCTCAGTACTGCCTCTCCGACAGTGCAGCATTCTCTCAGTACTGCCCTTCTGACAGTGTGGCGCTCCCTCAGTACTGCCTCTCCGACAGTGCAGCATTCTCTCAGTACTGCCCCTCTGACAGTGTGGCGCTCCCTCAGTACTGCCTCTCTCTGTGATAGTTGTAACTCTCAGTCTCTCTCTGTGATAGTTGTAACTCTCAGTCTCTCTCTGTGATAGTTGTAACTCTCAGTCTCTCTCTGTGATAGTTGTAACTCTCAGTCTCTGTGTTAGTTGTAACTCTCAGTCTCTCTGTGATAGCTGTAACTCTCAGTCTCTGTGACTGTTATGTATTCAACTATCATTGTAACCCATGTATAAGCTGACCTAAGTTGTACACCTTGAGAACATTGACCACAAGGGGTGAACTTGTGAGAGACACTTCTAACCTGAACTTTCATCACTTGAGGCCTTGGTAATAAAGGTAACTGGTCACAGAGTGACCTTCTCTCAAGTATGGGCCTCGTGTGCATTTATACTGCATAGTAAGGACATATCATTGGCGACGAGAAACAGGGATTTAAACCACACGAGCATGGCCACTAGCAGCACAGAAGAGAGGTACTGTGTTGGTGATGATTGGGACGACTTTATTGAGAGACTACAGCAAAGTTTTGTCACTAAGGAATGGTTGGGACGGGAGTCGGCCGACAAATGCAGGGCTCATCTTCTGACGGTTTGTGGATCCAGAACGTACTCCCTGATGAAGGACCTTCTAGCGCCAGAGAAGCCAGTGGACAAGACGTTCGAAGAGCTCAGTAAGTTGATTGTGGAACACTTTAAACTGGCGAGCAGCATGCACATAGCGAGACACCAGTTTTACACGCACCAGCGGTGAGAAAGGCAAAGCGTTCCAGACTTCGTGGCAGATCGTCGGCAACTGGCGAGCCTATGTAAGTTCCCAGATGCATGCAGAGCGGAAATGCTGCGAGACTTTTTTATTGAGGGCATCGGGCATGCTGGGGTTTTCAGGAAATTGATTGAGACCAAAGACTTGACCTTGGAAGCGGTAGCTCTGATAGTCCAGACATTTATCTCAGGGGAGGAAGAGACCAGAATGATGTATGACAAAAATCTTGGCTCAAATACGGCAGACGACCAGGGAGTCAACATTATTAACGTGGCACAGTTCTCTAGGCAGACAAGGGCAATCGGACATGCCCCAGCATGTAGTCGAACCCAAAGGGGTAATTCAACAGAGACAATGGCTAGCTGAACAGCAATTCATGCCATTGCAACAGACGATGCGGCCAGTAATGGGGCCATCAACACCTGTTAATGGTGTGCTTAAGGACAGTTACAGAGACAGTCAGAGATGATCGACTGGTAATGGACCTTTTTTTTCCAACAACAGGGCCTCCAGCTCATGCTGGAGGTGTGGAGGCAGACACCCAGCCAGAGCTTGCAGGTATCAGCAATATACCTGCAGAAACTGCAACGTCAGCGGTCACTTGGTGCGTATGTGCAGGAAGCCTGCAGCCAGGTTGATGTACGAGGAAGACAGGTCCAATGTAAACCCTATGAGGCCAAATGAATACTGGGGGAAATTGCTGGAAGCTGAAGTTTAGCGAGTTCATGTGGAGCACATATACAGTTCATATACCAAGACACCATCGATAATGATGAAAGTGCTCCTCAATGGCATCCCAGTATTAATGGAGCTAGACACGGGGGCCAGCCAGTCTCTGATGAATATCAAACAGTTCGAAGGTTGTGGGTGTCAAAGGCCAGGAGGCCAAAATTATTGCCGATTGACGCACAGCTACGGACATATACAAAGGAGATCATTTTGGTGCTAGGCAGTGCCACAGTAGTCATGACCCACAAAGATTCGGAGAACAGGTTGCCACTCTGGATTGTCCCGGGGGGCGGTCCTGCACTACTGGGGAGGAGTTGGCTTGCTGTCATGAACTGGAAATGGGGCGATGTCAAAGCAATTTCTTCTGTGGAGCGAGCATCATGCTCACAGGTCCTGGACAAATTTGACTAATTATTTCAACCCGGCATCAGCACCTTCATGGGGGACAAGGTAATGATTCACATAAACCCGGACGCCAGGCCAGTGCAACACAAGGCCAGAGCGGTGCCGTACATGATGCAGGAAAAGATAGAAGGCGAATTGGACCGCCTGCTGAGGGAAAACATCATCTCGCCAGTCGAATTCAGTGACTGGGCGAGCCCGATTGTGCCGGTGCTCAAGGCGGATGGGTCGGTCAGGATATGTGGCGATTACAAGGCCACCATCAATCGGATATCACTCCAAGACCAGTACCCGCTACCGAGAGCGGAGGTCCTCTTTGTGACGCTATCCGATGGCAAACTTTTTTCAAAATTTGACCTGGCCTCAGCTTACATGACCCAGGAGCTGGCGAGTGAGTCGAAGAAGCTGACCACCATCACGACACACAAGGGGTTGTTTGAGTATAACAGATGTCCGTTCGGGATTCGTTCGGCCGCCGCGATCTTCCAACGAAATATGGAAAGCCTCGATTCCAGGGACGTTGGTTTTTCAAGATGACATCCTCATCACGGGTTGCGATACTGAAGAACACCTCCACAACCTGGAGGAGGTGCTATGCAGACTGGACCGGGTAGTGCTGCGACTGAAAAAGGCGAAGTGAATCTTCTTGGCTCCAGAGGTAGAATTCCTGGGATGAGGGTAGCAGCAGACGGGATCAGACCTACTGCGTCCAAAACGGAAGCGATTCAGAGAGCACCCAGACCCCGTAACATGATGGAGCGGCATTCGTTCCTGAGGCTCCTGAACTATTTTGGTAACATTCTTCCCAAATTGAACAGGCTGTTAGAGGCGCTACACGTGCTCCTACGCAAAGGTCGCACGTGTAGCGGCTGGGGGGACAGCCAGGAAAGGGCTTTTGATAGAGCACGCAATTTGTTATGCTCCAACAAACTGTTAACGTTATATGACCCATGTAAGAAACTTGTTTTAACGTGTGATGCGTCGTCCTATGGGGTCGGGTGTGTGTTGCAGCATGTCAATGCCAATGGGCAGTTACAGCCGGTAGCTTATGCCTCCAGAAGTCTGTCCCAGGCAGAAAAAGGCTACGGGATGGTAGAAAAGGAGGCGCTCGCATGTGTATATGCGGTTAAAAAAATGCACCAGTATCTGTTTGGCAGGAAATTTGAGCTGGACACAGATCACAAACCCCTAATGTCCATTTTGGCCGACAACAAGGCCATAAATGCAAATGCATCGGCCTGCATACAGAGGTGGGCACTCACGTTAGCTGCCTATGACTACACAATTCGGCACAGACCGGGCACTGAAAACTGCGCTGATGCACTCAGCAGGCTTCCACTAGCCACCAGTGAAGGGGCTACCGAGCATGCTGCTGAGATGGTCATGGCTGTTTAAGCTTTCTAAAGTGTAGGCTCACCTGTGACAGCCCGTCAGATTAAAGTCTGGACAAATAAAGACCCGCTAGTGACATTAGTTAAGAAATGTGTCCGGAATGGGGACTGGGCAGCCATGTACAGGGCATGCCCTGAGGAATTTAAACCGTTTCATAGGCGCAAGGATGAACTCTCGATTCAGGCCGATTGCCTACAGTGGAGAAACTGAGTGGTCATGCCCCAGATGGGCAGAGGGGTGTTTATCAGAGAACTTCACAATGAGCACCCGGGCATTGCCATGATGAAGGCAATTGCCAGGTCACATGTTTGGTGGCCAGGGATAGATGCAGGCCTGGAACTTTGTGTTCGCAGGTGCAACACGTGTGCTCAGCTGGGCAACGCACCCAGGGAAGCTTCCCTTAGCCCCTGGTCCTGGCCCACCAAGCCATAGGCACGCATCCATGTGGACTACGCAGACCTTTCATGGGAAAAATGTTTTTGGTTGTAGTGGACGCCTACTCCAAATGGATTGAGTTTTTTTTTTGTGCCATTTTAAATTCAAGCACATCCTCTGCCACGGTAGAAAGTCTACGGGCAATGTTCGTCGCCCATGGTCTACCGGATGTCTTGGTCAGCGACAATGGCCCCTGCTTCACAAGCATTGAATTCCAGGACTTCATGGCAGGCAATGGAATCAACCATGTCAGAACGGCACCGTTCAAGTCAGCCTCAAACGGCCAGGCAGAACGAGCAGTGCAGATAATCAAACAGGGGATGCTCAGAATCCAAGGGGGTTCCCTACAAAGCCACTTATCATGCCTCCTGTTGGCCTATAGATCCCGACCACACTCGCTCACAGGGGTTCCACCTGCAGAGCTGCTAATGAAAAGGACGCTCAAAACCAGGTTATCCCTTATACACCCCACCGTGAAAGAAATTGTTGAGAGCAGGCGCCAGTCACAATGTGACTACCATGACAGGAATGCGAGGGCGCAATGTATTGATGTCAATTACCCTGTTTTTGTCCTTAAGTACGCTGCAGGGCCCAAATGGCTTGCAGGCACTGTGATTGCCAAAGAGGGGAATAGGGTTTTGGTCGTTAAGTTTACCAATGGACAAATCTGCCGCAAACACGTGGATCAAACTAAAAGGAGGTTCAGCAACCCCATAGAAGAAGCAGAGGAAGAACACAACATAGAGTTTACTCCACCACAGGTGACCAAATACTGTAATCAAGTGAAGGAGAGCCCAGTCACTGTGGGCAGTCTGGATAGGCCTAAGGCACCGCAAACAGCAGACGCTCAGGCCAGCGCCCAACAACCGGAGCCCCAATTCAAGCGCTCTACAAGGGAGCATAAACCACCAGAGAGACTTAACCTGTGATCCCAATAAGACTTTAGGGGGTGGAGGTGATGTCATGTATTCAACTATCATTGTAACCCATGTATAATCTAACCTAAGTTGTACACTGTGAGAACAATGACCACTAGGTGGTGAACTTGTGGGAGACACTCCTAACCTGGACCTTCAGGTATAAAAGGGGAAGTTCCACCCACCTTCATCATTTGAGGCCTTGGAAATAAAGGACAGGTCACAAAGTGACCTTCTCTCAAGTTTGGGCATCGTGTGCATTCATACTGTATAGTAAGGACATATGTAACTCTCAGTCTCTCTCTATGATAGTTGTAACTCTCAGTCTTTCTCTGTGATAGCTGCAACTCTTAGTCTCTCTGTCATAATTGTAACTCTCAGTCTCTCTCTGTGATAGTTCTAACTCTCAGTCTCTCTCTGTGTTAGTTGTAACTCTCAGTCTCCCTCTGTGATAGTTGTAACTCTCAGTCTCTGTGATTGTTGTAACTCTCAGTCTCTCTCTGTGATAGCTGTAACTCTCAGTCTCTGTGATAGTTGTAACTCTCACTCTCTCTCTGTGATAGTTGTAATGCTCTGTCTCTCTCTGTGTTAGTTGCAACTCTCAGTCTCTCTCTGTGAAATTTGCAACTCTCAGTCTCTGTGATTGTTGTAACTCTCAGTCTCTCTCTGTGATAGTTGTAACTCTGTCTCTCTCTGTGAGTTGTAACTCTCAGTCTCTCTCTGTGATAGTTGTAACTCTCAGTCTCTGTGATAGCTGTAACTCTCAGTCTCCCTCTGTGATAGTTGTAACTCTCAGTCTCTGTGATTGTTGTAACTCTCAGTCTCTCTCTGTGATAGCTGTAACTCTCAGTCTCTGTGATAGTTGTAACTCTCAATCTCTCTATGTGATAGTTGTAACTCTCAGTCTCTCTCTGTGATAGTTGTAACTCTCAGTCTCTGTGATTGTTGTAACTCTCAGTCTCTCTCTGTGATAGCTGTAACTCTCAGTCTCTGTGATAGTTGTAACTCTCAATCTCTCTATGTGATAGTTGTAACTCTCAGTCTCTCTCTGTGATAGTTGGAACTCTCAGTCTCTGTGATTGTTGTAACTCTCAGTCTCTCTCTGTGATAGTTGTAACTCTCAGTCTCTGTGATTGTTGTAACTTTCAGTCTCTCTCTATGATAGCTGTAACTCTCAGTCTCTCTCTGTGATAGCTGTAACTCTCAGTCTCCCTCTGTGATAGTTGTAACTCTCAGTCTCTGTCTTGATAGTTGTAACTCTCAGTCTCTCTGTGAAAGTTGTAACTCTCTTTCATGTATTCAACCAGCATTGTTACCCATATATAATCTGACCTAAGTTGTACACTGTGAGAACAATGACCACTAGGTGGTGAACTTGTGGGAGACACTCCTAACCTGGACCTTCAGGTATAAAATGGGAAGTTCCACCCACTTCCTTGAGTGCTAAGGAATAAAGGACAGGTCACAGACAGACATGCTCTCAAGCATGGGCCTCGTATGCATTTATACTGTATAGTAAGGACATATCAATGCCGATGAGAAACTGGGATTTAAACCACCCGAGCATGGCCACGAGCAGAACAGACGAGAGGTACTGCATTATGGAATGGTTGGGACAGAGATTCAACATTGTTAAAGCAGCACACAGTTCTTCAGGTAGACAAGGGCAATTGGGCATGCCCCAACATATAATCGAACCCAGAGGGGGAGTTCGACAGAGACAATGGCAAGCTGAACAGCGATTCACGCCATTGCAAGGGACAATGCAGTCAGTAATGGGGCCATCAACACCTGTTAATGGCGCATTCAAGGACAATCACAGGGACAGTCAGGGACGATCGACTGGCAAGGCACCTTGTGTTTCCAACAGCAGCTCTGTTGGAGGCATGGAGGCACACACTCAGCCGAAGTTTGCAGAGATGAGCAAAATACCTGCAGAGATTGCAGAAATGAACGCTGGGGGAAATCGCTGGAAGCTGAAGTTCAGCGAGTTCATGTGGAGCAAGAATACAGTTCATACACCAGGATAAATTTGACTCATTATTTCAACCCAGCATTGGCACTTTCATGAGGGCCAAGGTAGTGATTCACATAAACCCGGACTCCAGGCCAGTACACCACAAGGCCAGAGCGGTGCCGTACGTGATGCGGGAAAAGATAGAATGCCAGTTGGACCGCCTGCTGATGGAAAGCATCATCTCGCCAGTCGAATTCAGTGACTGGGCGAGCCCGATTGTGCCAGTGCTCAAGGCGGATGGGTCGGTCAGGATATGTGGTGATTACAAGGCCACCATCAATCGGGTGTCACTCCAAGACCAGTACCTGCTACCGAGAGTGGAGGACCTCTTTGCAACGCTATCCGGTGGCAAACTTTTTCAAAATTGGACCTGACCTCAGCTTACATGACCCAGGAGCTGGCGAGTGAGTCGAAGAAGCTGACCACCTTCACGACACACAAGGGGTTGTTTGAGTACAACAGATGTCCATTCGGGATTCGCTTGGCCGCCGCGATCTTCCAACGAAATATGGAAAGCCTCCTCAAGTCGATTCCAGGGACGGTGGTTTTTCAGGATGACATCCTCATCACGGGTTACGATACTGAAGAACACCTCCACAACCTGGAGGAGGTGCTACGCAGACTGGACCGGGTAGGGCTGTGATTGAAAAAGGCGAAGTGCGTCTTCCTAGCTCCAGAGGTAGAATTCCTGGGGATGAGGGTAGCAGCAGATGGGATCAGCCCTACTGCGTCCAAGACGGAAATGATCCAGAGAGCACCCAGACCCCGTAACACGACAGAGCTGCGTTCGTTCCTGGGGCTCCTGAACTATTTTGGTAACTTTCTTCCCAAATTGAGCATGCTGCTAGAGCCGCTACACGTGCTCCTACGCAAAGGTCGTGAATGGGTCTGGGGGGGACAGCCAGGAAAGGGCTTTTAATAGAGCACGCAATTTGTTATGTTCCAACAATCTGTTAACGCTACATGACCCATGTAAGAAACTTGTGTTAACGTGCGATGCGTCGTCCTATGGTGTCGGGTTTGTGTTGCAGCATGTCAATGCCAAGGGTCAGTTACAGCCGGTAGCTTATGCCTCCAGAAGTCTGTCCCAGGCCGAAAGGGGCTACGGGATGGTAGAAAAGGAGGCGCTCACATGTGTATATGCGGTAAAGAAAATGCACCAGTACCTGTTTGGCAGGATTTGAGCTAGAGACAGATCACAAACATCTAATGTGCCTTTTGGCCAACAACAAGGCCATAAATGCAAATGTATCGGCCCGCATACAGAGGTGGGCATTCACGTTAGCTGCCTATGACTACACAATTCGGCACAGACCGGGCACCGAAAACTGCGCCAATGCACTCAGCAGGCTCCCACTAGCCACCACTGAGGGGGCTACCGAGCATGCTGCTGAGATGGTCATGGCTGTTGAAGCTTTCGTAAGTGAAGGCTCACCCATGACAGCCCGTCAGATTAAAGTCTGGACAAATAGAAACCCGCTATTGTCTCTAGTCAAGAAATGTGTCCTGAATGGGGACTGGGCAGCCACGTACAGGGCATGCCCTGAGGAATTTAAACCATTTCACAGGCGCAGGGATGAACCCTTGATTCAGGCCGATTGCCCGCGTAGTCATGCCCCAGATAGGCAGAGAGGTGTTCATCAGAGAACTCCACAATGAGCACCCGGGCATTGTCATGATGAAGGCAATTGCCAGGTCACACATTTGGTGATCAGGGATAGACGCAGATCTGGAACTTTGTGTTCGCAGGTGCAACACGTGTGCCCAGATGGGCAATGCGCCCAGGGAAGCCCCCCTTAGACCCTGGCCATAGCCCGCCAAGTCTTGGTCACGCATCCATGTGAACTGCGCAGGTCCTTTCATGGGAAAAATGTTTTTGGTTGTAGTAGATGCCTACTCCAAATGGATCGAGTGTGACATTTTAAATTCAAGCACATCCTCTGCCACGGTAGAAAGTCTACGGGCAATGTTCGCCGCCCACGGTCTACCGGACATCTTGGTCAGCGACAATGGCCCATGCTTCACAAGCACTGAATTCCAGGACTTCATGGCAGGCAATGGAATTAACCATGTCAGAACAGCACCGTTCAAGCCAGCCTCAAACGGCCAGGCAGAATGAGCAGTGCAGATAATCAAACGGGATGCTCAGAATCCAAGGGGGTTCCCTATAAAGCCGTTTATCACACTTCCTTTTGGCCTACAGATCCCGACCACACTCGCTCACAGGGGTTCCACCCGCAGAGCTGCTAATGAAAAGGACACTCAAAACCTGGTTATCCCTTATACACGCCACCATGAAATAAATTGTTGAGAGCAGGCACCAGTCACAATATGACTACCATGACAGGAATGCGAGGGCACGATGTATTGATGTAAATGACCCTGTTTTTGTCCTCAACTACACTGCAGGGCCCAAATGGCTCACAGGCACTGTGATTGCCAAAGTGGGGAATAGGATTCTGGTAGTTAAACTTACCAATGGACAAATCTGCCGCAAACATGTGGATCAAACAAAAAGGAGGTTCAGCAACCCCATAGAAGAAGCAGAGGAAGAACATGATATAGAGTTCACTCCACCACAGGTGACCGAACACCGGAACCAAAGGGAGGAGAGCCCAGTCACTGTGGGCAGTCTGGATAGGCCTGTGGCACTGCAAACAGCAGACACTCAGGCCAGCATCCAGTAACTGGAGCCCCAACTCAGGCGCTCTACAAGAGAGCGTAAACCACCAGAGAGACTCAACCTGTGATCCCAATAAGACTTTGAGGGGGAGCTGATGTCATATATTCAACTATCATTGTAACCCATGTATAATCTAACCTAAGTTGTACACTGTGAGAACAATGACCACTAGGTGGTGAACTTGTGGGAGACACTCCTAACCTGGATCTTCAGGTATAAAAGGGGAAGCTCCACCCACTTCCATCACTTGAGTGCTAAGGAATAAAGGACAGGTCACAGACTGACCATCTCTCAAGCATGGGCCTCGTGTGCATTTATACTCTATAGTAAGGACGTATCACTCTCAGTCTCTCTCTGTGATAGTTGTAACTCTCAGTCTCCCTCTATGATTGTTGTTACTCCCAGTCTCTCTCTGTGATAGATGTAACTCACAGTCTCTCTTTCTGTGATAGCTGTTACTCTCAGTCTCTCTCTGTGATAGTTGTAACTCTCATTCTCTGTGAAATTTGTATCTCTCAGTTTCTCTGTGATAGCTGTTTTAATCTCTGTCTCTGTGACAGTTTCAATTCTGTCAATCTCTTTGATAATTGTAACTCTCATCTCTCTGTGGCAGTTGTAACTCTTAGTCCCTGTCTGTGACAGCTGTAACTCTCTGTTGGAGTGGGTTTTCGGACATAGCAAAGCATGGGTAAGCCAACTATCTGCCTTTCCACTAAATGAACTTTGTATTAAGAAGAAGATCTGCTGTCCCTGATATGAACTCTGCAGCAACAAGTGACTCCTGGCCAGGTGCAGGCCACTGTTTCATAGAAAGCTTTGCAACAGAATAACTAACCACAAAAGAAGATAATGAGGAAGGGCCCCCAAACTCACACCATGCTATCAGGTTTCACTAGGACTAAAAAGTTGTATGAAAATGAATTGCGTTGCCATATGGATTGATTGGTTGTATGTAAATTAATTTAAATGATTGTATTTCGCCCCCTGTAAACTGCTTATAACCCCCTGGCACAAGGCACTTGGGGAGAAGGTGTTCACAGATCACGGGATCTCAACTCTTCTCCCAGAGCTCTATTAGCAATACAGTTGTCTCTCTTACTTTACTAGAGTCTATGTGAATTTATTTTCATTAACATCTCAGTCTCTCTCTGTGATAGCGGTAACTCTCAGTCAATCAATGTGACAGTTGTAATTCTCAGTCTCTCTCTATGATATTTGTAACTCTCAGACTCTTTCTGTGATAGTTGTAACTCTCAGTCTCTCTCGGTGATAGTTGTAACTCTCAGTCTCTCTGTGATAGTTGTAACTCTCAGTTTTTCTCTGTGATAGATGTAACTCTCAGTCTTTCTGTGACAGTTGTATCTCTCAGTCTCTCTCTGTGATAGTTGTAACTCTCAGTCTCTCTCGGTGATAGTTGTTACTCTCAGTCATTCTGTGATAGTGGTAACTCTCAGTCTCTCTCTGTGATAGTTGTAACTCTCAGTCTCTGTGATAACTGTAACTTTCAGCCTCTGTCTGTGATAGTTGTAACTCTCAATCTCTCTTTCTGATAGTTGTAACTCTCAGTCTCTGTGATAGTTGTAAGTCTCAGTCTCTCTGTGATCATTTTAACTCTCAGTCTTTCTCTATGACAGTTGTAACTCTCAGTCTCTCTCTATGATAGCTGTTACTCTCAGTCTCTCTCGGTGATAGTTGTAATTCTCAGTCTCTGTGATAGTTGTATCTCTCAGTCTCTCTCTATGATCGCTGTAATTCTCAATCCCTTTCTGTGAAAAGTTATAATTCTCAGTCTCTCTCTGTGACAGTTGTATCTCTCAGTCCGTGTCTGTGACAGTTGTAACTCTCAGTCTCCCTCTCTGACAGTTGTAACTCGTAATCTCTCTTTCTGATAGTTGTAACTCTTAGTCTCTGTGATAGTTGTAACTCTTAGTCTCTGTGATAGTTGTAACCCGCAGTCTCTCTGTGATAATTGTAACTCGAAGACTATCTCTGTGATAGTTGTAATGCTCAATCTCTCTCTGTGATAGTTGTAACTCTCAGTCTCTCTCTGAGATAGTTGTAACTCTCAGTCTCTGTCTGTGATAGTTGTATCTCTCAGTCTCTCTCTGAGATAGTTGTTACTCTCAGTCTCTGTCTGTGATAGTTGTAACTCTCAGTCTCTCTCTGAGATAGCTGTTATACTCAGTCTCTCTCTGTGATAGTTGTCACTCTCAGTCTCTGTGATAGTTGTAACTCTCAGACTCTATATGTGATATTTGTAACTCTCAGTCTCTCTCTGTGATAATTGTAACTCTCAATCTTTCTCTGTGACAGTTGTAACTCTCAGACTCTCTCTGTGATAGTTGTAACTCTCTCTCTCTGTCTCTGATAGTTGTACCTCTCAGTCTCTCTCTGTGATAGTTGTAACTCTCAGTCTCTGTGATAGTTGTAACTCTCAGTGTCTGTGATAGTTGTAACTCTTAGTCTCTGTGATAGTTGTAACCCGCAGTCTCTCTGTGATAATTGTAACTCGAAGACTATCTCTGTGATAGTTGTAATGCTCAATCTCTCTCTGTGATAGTTGTAACTCTCAGTCTCTCTCTGAGATAGTTGTAACTCTCAGTCTCTGTCTGTGATAGTTGTATCTCTCAGTCTCTCTCTGAGATAGTTGTTACTCTCAGTCTCTGTCTGTGATAGTTGTAACTCTCAGTCTCTCTCTGAGATAGTTGTTACACTCAGTCTCTCTCTGTGATAGTTGTCACTCTCAGTCTCTGTGATAGTTGTAACTCTCAGACTCTATATGTGATATTTGTAACTCTCAGTCTCTCTCTGTGATAATTGTAACTCTCAATCTTTCTCTGTGACAGTTGTAACTCTCAGACTCTCTCTGTGATAGTTGTAACTCTCTCTCTCTGTCTCTGATAGTTGTACTTCTCAGTCTCTCTCTGTGATAGTTGTAACTCTCAGTCTCTGTGATAGTTGTAACTCTCAGTGTCTGTGATAGTTGTAACTCTCAGTCTCTCTGTGATAATTTTATCACTCAGTCTTTCTCTATGAAAGTTGTAACTCTCAGTCTCTCTCTATGATAGCTGTTACTCTCAGTCTCACTCGGTGATAGTTGTAACTCTCAGTCTTTCTGTGATAGTTGTATCTCTCAGTCTCTCTCTATGATCGCTGTATCTCTCAGTCCCTTTCTGTGATAAATTATAGTTCTCAGTCTCTCTCTGTGACTGTTGTAATGCTCAATTCCTGTCTGCGATAGTTGTAACTCTCAGTCCCTGTCTGTGACAGTTGTAACTCTCAGTCTCCCTCTTTGACAGTTGTAACTCGCAATCTCTCTTTCTGATAGTTGTAAATCTAAGTCTCTGTGATAGTTGAAACTCTTAGTCTATGTAATAACCCGCAGTCTCTCTGTGATAATTGTAGCTCTCAGTCTCTCTCTGCGATAGTGGTAACTCTCAGTCCCTGTCTGTGACACTTGTAACTCTCAGTCTCCCTCTTTGACAGTTGTAACTCATAATCTCTCTTTCTGATAGTTGTAACTCTTAGTCTCTGTGATAGTTGTATCTCTTAGTCGCTGTGATAGTTGTAACCCGCAGTCTCTCTGTGATAGTTGTAACTCGCAGACTATCTCTGTGATAGTTGTAACGCTCAATCTCTCTCTGTGACAGTTGTAATTCTCAGACTCTGTCTGTGATAGTTGTAACTCTCTCTCTCTGTCTCTGATAGTTGTAACTCACAGTCTCTCTCTGTGATAGTTGTAACTCTCAGTCTCTCTCTGTGATAGTTGTAACATTTAATCTCTCTCTGTGACAGTTGTAACTCTCAGTCTCTCTCTGTGATAATTGTAACTCTCAGTCTCTCTCTGTGATAATTGTAACTCTTAGTCTTTCTCTCTGACAGTTGCAACTCTCAATCTCTGGCTGTGATAGTTGTAACTCTCAATCTCTATTTCTGATAGTTGTAACTCTTAGTCTCTGTGATAATTGTAACTCGCAGTCTCTCTCTGTGATAGTTGTAACTCTCAATCTCCCTCTGTGACTGTTGTAACTCTCAGTCTCTGTCTGTGACAGTTGTAACTGTCAGTCTCTTTGATAGTTGTAACTCTCAGTCTCTCTTGGTGATAGTTGTAACTCTCAGTCTCTCTCTGAGATAGTTGTTAATCTCAGTCTCTCTCTGTGATAGTTGTCACTCTCAGTCTCTGTGATAGTTGTAACTCTCAGACTCTATATGTGATAGTTGTAACTCTCAGTCTCTCTCGGTGATAATTGTAACTCTCAATCTTTCTCTGTGATAGTTGTAACTCTCAGTCTCTCTCTGAGATAGTTGTTACTCTCAGTCTCTCTCTGTGATAGTTGTCACTCTCAGTCTCTGTGATAGTTGTAACTCTCAGTCTCTGTGATAGTTGTAACTCTCAGTGTCTGTGATAGTTGTAACTCTCAGTCTCTCTGTGATAATTTTATCACTCAGTCTTTCTGTATGACAGTTGTAACTCTCAGTCTCTCTCTATGATAGCTGTTACACTCAGTCTCTCTCGGTGATAGTTCTAACTCTCAGTCTCTCTCTATGATAGCTGTTACTCTCAGTCTCTCTTGGTGATAGTTGTAACTCTCAGTCTTTCTGTGATAGTTGTATCTCTCAGTCTCTCTCTATGATCGCTGTATCTCTCAGTCCCTTTCTGTGATAAATTATAGTTCTCAGTCTCTCTCTGTGACTGTTGTAATGCTCAATTCCTGTCTGCGATAGTTGTAACTCTCAGTCCCTGACTGTGACAGTTGTAACTCTCAGTCTCCCTCTTTGACAGTTGTAACTCGCAATCTCTCTTTCTGATAGTTGTAAATCTAAGTCTCTGTGATAGTTGAAACTCTTAGTCTATGTAATAATTGTAACCCGCAGTCTCTCTGTGATAATTGTAGCTCTCAGTCTCTCTCTGCGATAGTGGTAACTCTCAGTCCCTGTCTGTGACACTTGTAACTCTCAGTCTCCCTCTTTGACAGTTGTAACTCGTAATCTCTCTTTCTGATAGTTGTAACTCTTAGTCTCTGTGATAGTTGTAACTCTTAGTCTCTGTGATAGTTGTAACTCTTAGTCTCTCTCTGTGATAATTGTAATCTCTCAATCTCTCTCTGTGACAGTTGTAACGCTCAGTCTCCCGCTCTGACAGTTGTAACTCGCAATCTCTCTTTCTGATAGTTGTAACTCTTAGTCGCTGTGATAGTTGTAACTCTTAGTCTCTGTGATAATTGTAACCCGCAGTCTCTCTATGATAATTGTAACTCGCAGACTATCTCTGTGATAGTTGTAACGCTCAATCTCTCTCTGTGACAGTTGTAATTCTCAGACTCTGTCTGTGATAGTTGTAACTCTCTCTCTCTGTCTCTGATAGTTGTAACTCTCAGTCTCTCTCTGTGATAGTTGTAACGTTTAATCTCTCTCTGTGACAGTTGTAACTCTCAGTCGTTCTCTGTGATAGTTGTAACTCTCTCTCTCTGTCTATGATAGTTGTAACTCTCAGTCTCTCTCTGTGATAATTGTAACTCTCAGTCTCTCTCTGTGATAATTGTAACTCTTAGTCTTTCTCTCTGACAGTTGCAACTCTCAGTCTCTGGCTGTGATAGTTGTAACTCTCAATCTCTCTTTCTGATAGTTGTAACTCTCAGTCTCTGTGATAATTGTAACTCGCAGTCTTTCTCTTTGATAGTTGTAACTCTCAATCTCCCTCTGTGACTGTTGTAACTCTCAGTCTCTGTCTGTGACAGTTGTAACAGTCAGTCTCTTTGATAGTTGTAACTCTCAGTCTCTCTTGGTGATAGTTGTAACTCTCAGTCTCTCTCTTTGAAAGCTGTAATTCTCAGACTCTCTCTGTGATAGTTGTAACTCTCAGTCTCTCTCAGTGATAGTTGTCACTCTCAGTCTCTGTGATAGTTGTAACTCTCAGTCTCTGTGATAGTTGTAACTCTCAGTCTCTGTGATAGTTGTAAGTCTCAGTCTCTCTGTGATAATTTTAACTCTCAGTCTTTCTCTATGACAGTTATAACTCTCAGTCACTCTCTATGATAGCTGTTACTCTGAGTCTCTCTCGGTGATAGTTGTAACTCTCAGTTTCTCTCTATGATAGCTGTTACTCTCAGTCTCTCTCTGATAGTTGTAACTCTCAGTCTCTCGGTGATAGTTGTAACTCTCAGTCTCTCTCTGTGATAGCTGTTACTCTCAGTCTCTCTCTGATAGTTGTAACTCTCAGTCTCTCGGTGATAGTTGTAACTCTCAGTCTCTCTCTGTGATAATTGTAACTCTCAGTCTTTCTCTCTGACAGTTGCAACTCTCAGTCTCTGGCTGCGATAGTTGTAACTCTCAATCTCTCTTTCTGATAGTTGTAACTCTTAGTCTCTGTGATAATTGTAACTCGCAGTCTTTCTCTGTGATAGTTGTAACTCTCAATCTCCCGCTGTGACTGTTGTAACTCTCAGTCTCTGTCTGTGACAGTTGTAACTGTCAGTCTCTTTGATAGTTGTAACTCTTAGTCTCTCTTGGTGATAGTTGTAACTCTCAGTCTCTCTCTTTGAAAGCTGTAATTCTCAGTCTCTCTCTGTGAGAGTTGTAACTCTCAGTCTCTCTCTGTGATAGATGTCACTCTCAGTCTCTCTCTGTGATAGATGTCACTCTCAGTCTCTGTGATAGTTCTAACTTTCAGTCTCTGTGATAGTTGTAACTCTCAGTCTCTGTGATAGTTGTAAGTCTCAGTCTCTCTGTGATAATTTTAACTCTCACCTTTCTGTATGACAGCTGTAACTTTCAGTCTCTCTCTATGATAGCTGTTACTCTGAGTCTCTCCCAGTGATAGTTGTAATTCTCAGTCTCTCTCTGTGATAGCTGTTACTCTCAGTCTCTCTCGGTGACAGTTGTAACTCTCAGTCTTTCTGTGATAGTTATATCTCTCAATCTCTCTCTATGATCGCTGTAACTCTCAGTCCCTTTCTGTGAAAAGTTATAATTCTCAGTCTCACTCTGTGACTGTTGTAATGCTCAATTCCTGTCTGCGATAGTTGTAACTCTCAGTCCCTGTCTGTAACATTTGTATCTCTCAGTCTCTGTATGTGACAGTTGTAACACTCAGTCTCTCTCTGCGATAGTGGTAACTCTCAGTCCGTGTCTGTGACAGTTGTAACCCTCAGTCTCCCTCTCTGACAGTTGTAACTCGCATCCCCTCTTTCTGATAGTTGTAACTCTTAGTCTCCGTGATAGTTGTAACTCTTAGTCTCTGTGATAGTTGTAACCCGCAGTCTCTCTGTGATAATTGTAACTCGAAGATTATCTCTGTGATAGTTGTAACGCTCAATATCTCTCTGTGACAGTTGTAACTCTCAGACTCTCTCTGTGATAGTTGTAACTCTCCCTCTCTCTGTCTCTGATAGTTGTAACTCTCAGTCTCTCTCTGTGATAGTTGTAACTCTAAGTCTCTGTCTGTGATAATTGTAACTCTCAGTCTTTCTCTCTGACAGTTGCAACTCTCAGTCTCTGGCTGCGATAGTTGTAACTCTCAATCTCTCTTTCTGATAGTTGTAACTCTTAGTCTCTGTGATAATTGTAACTCTCAGTCTTTCTCTGTGATAGTTGTAACTCTCAATCTCCCGCTGTGACTGTTGTAACTCTCAGTCTCTGTCTGTGACAGTTGTAACTGTCAGTCTCTTTGATAGTTGTAACTCTCAGTCTCTCTTGGTGATAGTTGTAACTCTCAGTCTCTCTCTTTGAAAGCTGTAATTCTCAGTCTCTCTCTGTGATAGTTGTAACTCTCAGTCTCTCTCAGTGATAGTTGTCACTCTCAGTCTCTGTGATAGTTGTAACTCTCAGTCTCTGTGATAGTTGTAACTCTCAGTCTCTGTGATAGTTGTAAGTCTCAGTCTCTCTGTGCTAATTTTAACTCTCAGTCTTTCTCTATGACAGTTATAACTCTCAGTCTCTCTCTATGATAGCTGTTACTCTGAGTCTCTCTCGGTGATAATTGTAACTCTCAGTCTCTCTCTATGATAGCTATTACGCTCAGTCTCTCTCTGTGATAGTTGTAACTCTCCATCTCCCGCTGTGACTGTTGTAACTCTCAGTCTCTGTCTGTGACAGTTGTAACTGTCAGTCTCTTTGACAGTTGTAACTCTCAGTCTCTCTTGGTGATAGTTGTAACTCTCAGTCTCTCTTGGTGAAAGTTGTAACTCTCAGTCTCTCTCTTTGAAAGCTGTAATTCTCAGTCTCTCTCTGTGATAGTTGTTACTCTCAGTCTCTCTCTGTGATAGTTGTCACATCAGTCTCTGTGATAGTTGTAACTCTCAGTCTCTGTGATAGTTGTAACTCTCAGTCTCTGTGATAGTTGTAAGTCTCAGTCTCTCTGTGATAATTTTAACTCTCACCTTTCTCTATGAGAGTTGTAACTCTCAGTCTCTCTCTATGATAGCTGTTACTCTGAGTCTCTCTCGGTGATAGCTGTAACTCTCAGTCTCTCTCTGTGATAGCTGTAACTCTCAGTCTCTCTTGGTGATAGTTGTAACTCTCAGTCTTTCTGTGATAGTTATATCACTCAATCTCTCTCTATGATCGCTGTAACACTCAGTCCCTTTCTGTGAAAAGTTATAATTCTCAGTCTCACTCTGCGATAGTTGTAACTCTCAGTCCCTGTCTGTGACAGTTGTAACACTCAGTCTCTCCCTGCGATAGTGGTGACTCTCAGTCCGTGTCTGTGACAGTTGTAACCCTCAGTCTCCCTCTCTGACAGTTGTAACTCGCAACCTCTCTTTCTGATAGTTGTAATTCTTAGTCTCCGTGATAGTTGTAACTCTTAGTCTCTGTGATAGTTGTAACCCGCAGTCTCTCTGTGATAATTGTACCTTGAACATTATCTCTGTGATAGTTGTAACGCTCAATCTCTCTCTGTGACAGTTGTAACTCTCAGACTCTCTCTGTGATAGTTGTAACTCTCTCTCTGTCTCTGATAGTTGTAACTCTCAGTCTCTCTCTGTGATAGTTGTAACTCTAAGTCTCTGTCTGTGATAATTGTAACTCTCAATCTTACTCTGTGATAGTTGTAACGCTCAATCTCTCTCTGTGACAATTGTAACTCTCAGTCTCTCTCTGAGATAGTTGTTACTCTCAGTCTCTCTCTGTGATAGTTGTCACTCTCAGTCTCTGTGATAGTTGTAACTCTCAGTCTCTCTCTGTGATAATTGTAACTCTGTGATAATTGTAACTCTTAGTCTTTCTCTCTGACAGTTGCAACTCTCAGTCTCTGGCTGTGATAGTTGTAACTCTCAATCTCTCTTTCTGATAGTTGTAACTCTTAGTCTCTGTGATAATTGTAACTCGCAGTCTTTCTCTGTGATAGTTGTAACTCTCAATTTCCCTCTGTGACTGTTGTAACTCTCAGTCTCTGTCTGTGACAGTTGTAACTGTCAGTCTCTTTGATAGTTGTAACTCTCAGTCTCTCTTGGTGATAGTTGTAACTCTCAGTCTCTCTCTTTGAAAGCTGTAATTCTCAGTCTCTCTCTGTGATAGTTGTAACTCTCAGTCTCTCTCAGTGATAGTTGTCACTCTCAGTCTCTGTGATAGTTGTAACTCTCAGTCTCTGTGATAGTTGTAACTCTCAGTCTCTGTGATAGTTGTAAGTCTCAGTCTCTCTGTGATAATTTTAACTCTCAGTCTTTCTCTATGACAGTTATAACTCTCAGTCACTCTCTATGATAGCTGTTACTCTGAGTCTCTCTCGGTGATAGTTGTAACTCTCAGTTTCTCTCTATGATAGCTGTTACTCTCAGTCTCTCTCTGATAGTTGTAACTCTCAGTCTCTCGGTGATAGTTGTAACTCTCAGTCTCTCTCTGTGATAGCTGTTACTCTCAGTCTCTCTCTGATAGTTGTAACTCTCAGTCTCTCGGTGATAGTTGTAACTCTCAGTCTCTCTCTGTGATAATTGTAACTCTCAGTCTTTCTCTCTGACAGTTGCAACTCTCAGTCTCTGGCTGCGATAGTTGTAACTCTCAATCTCTCTTTCTGATAGTTGTAACTCTTAGTCTCTGTGATAATTGTAACTCGCAGTCTTTCTCTGTGATAGTTGTAACTCTCAATCTCCCGCTGTGACTGTTGTAACTCTCAGTCTCTGTCTGTGACAGTTGTAACTGTCAGTCTCTTTGATAGTTGTAACTCTTAGTCTCTCTTGGTGATAGTTGTAACTCTCAGTCTCTCTCTTTGAAAGCTGTAATTCTCAGTCTCTCTCTGTGATAGTTTTAACTCTCAGTCTCTCTCAGTGATAGTTGTCACTCTCAGTCTCTGTGATAGTTGTAACTCTCAGTCTCTGTGATAGTTGTAACTCTCAGTCTCTGTGATAGTTGTAAGTCTCAGTCTCTCTGTGCTAATTTTAACTCTCAGTCTTTCTCTATGACAGTTATAACTCTCAGTCTCTCTCTATGATAGCTGTTACTCTGAGTCTCTCTCGGTGATAATTGTAACTCTCAGTCTCTCTCTATGATAGCTGTTACGCTCAGTCTCTCTCTGTGATAGTTGTAACTCTCAGTCTCTCGGTGATAATTGTAACTCTCAGTCTTTCTCTCTGACAGTTGCAACTCACAGTCACTGGCTGTGATAGTTGTAACTCTCCATCTCCCGCTGTGACTGTTGTAACTCTCAGTCTCTGTCTGTGACAGTTGTAACTGTCAGTCTCTTTGACAGTTGTAACTCTCAGTCTCTCTTGGTGATAGTTGTAACTCTCAGTCTCTCTCTTTGAAAGCTGTAATTCTCAGTCTCTCACTGTGATAGTTGTAACTCTCAGTCTCTCTCTGTGATAGTTGTCACATCAGTCTCTGTGATAGTTGTAACTCTCAGTCTCTGTGATAGTTGTAACTCTCAGTCTCTGTGATAGTTGTAAGTCTCAGTCTCTCTGTGATAATTTTAACTCTCACCTTTCTCTATGAGAGTTGTAACACTCAGTCTCTCTCTATGATAGCTGTTACTCTGAGTCTCTCTTGGTGATAGTTGTAACTCTCAGTCTTTCTGTGATAGTTATATCACTCAATCTCTCTCTATGATCGCTGTAACTCTCAGTCCCTTTCTGTGAAAAGTTATAATTCTCAGTCTCACTCTGTGACTGTTGTAATGCTCAATTCCTGTCTGCGATAGTTGTAACTCTCAGTCCCTGTCTGTGACAGTTGTATCTCTCAGTCCCGGTATGTGACAGTTGTAACACTCAGTCTCTCTCTGCGATAGTGGTGACTCTCAGTCCGTGTCTGTGACAGTTGTAACCCTCAGTCTCCCTCTCTGACAGTTGTAACTCGCAACCTCTCTTTCTGATAGTTGTAATTCTTAGTCTCCGTGATAGTTGTAACTCTTAGTCTCTGTGATAGTTGTAACCCGCAGTCTCTCTGTGATAATTGTAACTCGAAGACTATCTCTGTGATAGTTGTAATGCTCAATCTCTCTCTGTGATAGTTGTAACTCTCAGTCTCTCTCTGAGATAGTTGTAACTCTCAGTCTCTGTCTGTGATAGTTGTATCTCTCAGTCTCTCTCTGAGATAGTTGTTACTCTCAGTCTCTGTCTGTGATAATTGTAACTCTCAATCTTACTCTGTGATAGTTGTAATGCTCAATCTCTCTCTGTGACAAATGTAACTCTCAGTCTCTCTCTGAGATAGTTGTTACTCTCAGTCTCTCTCTGTGATAGTTGTCACTCTCAGTCACTGTGATAGTTGTAACTCTCAGTCTCTGTCTGAGCTAGTTGTAACTCTCAGTCTCTCTCTGTGATAGTTGTAACTCTCAGTCTCTCTCTTTGAAAGTTTAACTCTCAGTCCCTCGCCATGACAGTTTAACTCTCAGTCTCTGTCTGTGACAGTTGTAACTGTCAGTCTCTTTGATAGTTGTAACTCTCAGTCTCTCTTGGTGATAGTTGTAACTCTCAGTCTCTCTCTTTGAAAGCTGTAATTCTCAGTCTCTCTCTGTGATAGTTGTAACTCTCAGTCTCTCTCAGTGATAGTTGTCACTCTCAGTCTCTGTGATAGTTGTAACTCTCAGTCTCTGTGATAGTTGTAACTCTCAGTCTCTGTGATAGTTGTAAGTCTCAGTCTCTCTGTGATAATTTTAACTCTCAGTCTTTCTCTATGACAGTTGTAACTGTCAGTCTCTTTGATAGTTGTAACTCTCAGTCTCTCTTGGTGATAGTTGTAACTCTCAGTCTCTCTGTGATAATTGTAACTCTCAGTCTTTCTCTCTGACAGTTGCAACTCTCAGTCTCTGGCTGTGATAGTTGTAACTCTCAATCTCTCTTTCTGACAGACTCTTAGTCTCTGTGATAATTGTAACTCGCAGTCTTTCTCTGTGATAGTTGTAAATCTCAATCTCCCGTTGTGACTGTTGTAACTCTCAGTCTCTGTCTGTGACAGTTGTAACTGTCAGTCTCTTTGATAGTTGTAACTCTCAGTCTCTCTTGGTGATAGTTGTAACTCTCAGTCTCTCTCTTTGAAAGCTGTAATTCTCAGTCTCTCTCTGTGATAGTTGTAACTCTCAGTCTCTCTCTGTGATAGGTGTCACTCTCAGTCTCTGTTATAGTTGTAACTCTCAGTCTCTGTGATAGTTGTAACTCTCAGTCTCTGTGATAGTTGTAAGTCTCAGTCTCTCTGTGATAATATTAACTCTCACCTTTCTCTATGACAGTTGTAACTCTCAGTCCCTCTCTATGATAGCTGTTACTCTGATTTTCTCTCAGTGATAGTTGTAACTCTCAGTCTCTCTCGGTGATAGCTGTAACTCTCAGTCTCTCTCGGTGATAGTTGTAACTCTCAGTATTTCTGTGATAGTTATATCTCTCAATCTCTCTCTATGATCGCTGTAACTCTCAGTCCCTTTCTGTGAAAAGTTATAATTCTCAGTCTCACTCTGTGACTGTTGTAATGCTCAATTCCTGTCTGCGATAGTTGTAACTCTCAGTCCCTGTCTGTGACAGTTGTATCTCTCAGTCTCTGTCTGTGACAGTTGTAACACTCAGTCTCTCTCTGCGATAGTGGTATCTCTCAGTCCGTGTCTGTGACAGTTGTAACCCTCAGTCTCCCTCTCTGACAGTTGTAACTCGCAACCCCTCTTTCTGATAGTTGTAACTCTTAGTCTCCATGATAGTTGTAACTCTTAGTCTCTGTGATAGTTGTAACCTGCAGTCTCTCTGTGATAATTGTAAGTCGAAGATTATCTCTGTGATAGTTGTAACGCTCAATATCTCTCTGTGACAGTTGTAACTCTCAGACTCTCTCTGATAGTTGTAACTCTCGCTCTCTCTGTCTCTGATAGTTGTAACCCTCAGTCTCTCTCTGTGATAGTTGTAACTCTAAGTCTCTGTCTGTGATAATTGTAACTCTCAATCTTACTCTGTGATAGTTGTAATGCTCAATCTCTCTCTGTGACAATTGTAACTCTCAGTCTCTCTCTGAGATAGTTGTTACTCTCAGTCTCTCTGTGTGATAGTTGTCACTCTCAGTCACTGTGATAGTTGTAACGCTCAGTCTCTGTGATAGTTGTAAACCGCAGTCTCTCTGTGATAATTGTAACTCGAAGACTATCTCTGTGATAGTTGTAACGCTCAATCTCTCTCTGTGACAGTTATAACTCTCAGACTCTCTCTGTGATAGTTGTAACTCTCAGTCTCTTTCTGTGATAGTTGTAACGTTTAATCTCTCTCTGTGAAAGTTGTAACTCTCAGTCTCTCTCTGTGATAGTTGTAACTCTAAGTCGCTCTCTGTGATAGTTGTAACTCTCTCTCTCTGTCTATGATACTTGTAACTCTCAGTCTCTCTCTGTGATAATTGTAACTCTCAGTCTCTCTCTGTGATAATTGTAACTCTCAGTCTTTCTCTCTGACAGTTGCAACTCTCAGTCTCTGGCTGTGATAGTTGTAACTCTCAATCTCTCTTTCTGATAGTTGTAACTCTTAGTCTCTGTGATAATTGTAACTCCCAGTTTTTCTCTGTGATAGTTGTAACTCTCAATCTCCCTCTGTGACTGTTGTAACTCTCAGTCTCTGTCTGTGACAGTTGTAACTGTCAGTCTCTTTGATATTTGTAACTCTCAGTCTCTCTTGGTGATAGTTGTAACTCTCAGTCTGTCTCTTTGAAAGCTGTAATTCTCAGTCTCTCTCTGTGATAGTTGTAACTCTCAGTCTCTCTCAGTGATAGTTGTAACTCTCAGTCTCTGTGATAGTTGTAACTCTCAGTCTCTGTGATAGTTGTAACTCTCAGTCTCTATGATAGTTGTAAGTCTCAGTCTCTCTGTGATAATTTTTACTCTCAGTCTTTCTCTATGACAGTTATAACTCTCAGTCTCTCTCTATGATAGCTGTTACTCTGAGTCTCTTTCGGTGATAGTTGTAACTCTCAGTCTCTCTCTATGATAGCTGTTACTCTGAGTCTCTCTCGGTGATAGTTGTAACTCTCAGTCTCTCTCTATGATAGCTGTTACGCTCAGTCTCTCTCTGTGATAGTTGTAACTCTCAGTCTCTCGGTGATAGTTGTAACTCTCAGTCTCTCTGTGATAATTGTAACTCTCAGTCTTTCTCTCTGACAGTTGCAACTCTCAGTCACTGGCTGTGATAGTTGTAACTCTCAATCTCTCTTTCTGATAGTTGTAACTCTTAGTCCCTGTGATAATTTTAACTCGCAGTCTTTCTCTGTGATAGTTGTAACTCTCCATCTCCCGCTGTGACTGTTGTAACTCTCAGTCTCTGTCTGTGAGAGTTGTAACTGTCAGTCTCTTTGATAGTTGTAACTCTCAGTCTCTCTTGGTGATAGTTGTAACTCTCAGTCTCTCTCTGTGATAGTTGTCACATCAGTCTCTGTGATAGTTGTAACTCTCAGTCTCTGTAATAGTTGTAACTCTCAGTCTCTGTGATAGTTGTAAGTCTCAGTCTCTCTGTGATAATTTTAACTCTCACCTTTCTCTATGAGAGTTGTAACTCTCAGTCTCTCTCTATGATAGCTGTTACTCTGAGTCTCTCTCGGTGATAGCTGTAACTCTCAGTCTCTCTCTGTGATAGCTGTTACTCTCAGTCTCTCTTGGTGATAGTTGTAACTCTCAGTCTTTCTGTGATAGTTATATCTCTCAATCTCTCTCTATGATCGCTGTAACTCTCAGTCCCTTTCTGTGAAAAGTTATAATTCTCAGTCTCACTCTGTGACTGTTGTAATGCTCAATTCCTGTCTGCGATAGTTGTAACTCTCAGTCCCTGTCTGTGACAGTTGTATCTCTCAGTGCTTGTATGTGACAGTTGTAACACTCAGTCTGTCTCTGCGATAGTGGTAACTCTCAGTCCGTGTCTGTGACAGTTGTAACCCTCAGTCTCCCTCTCTGACAGTTGTAACTCGCAACATTTCTTTCTGATAGTTGTAATTCTTAGTCTCCGTGATAGTTGTAACTCTTAGTCTCTGTGATAGTTGTAACCCGCAGTCTCTCTGTGATAATTGTAACTCGAACATTATCTCTGTGATTGTTGTAACGCTCACTCTCTCTCTGTGACAGTTGTAACTCTCAGACTCTCTCTGTGATAGTTGTAACTCTCTCTCTGTCTCTGATAGTTGTAACTCTCAGTCTCTCTCTGTGATAGTTGTAACTCTAAGTCTCTGTCTGTGATAACTGTAACTCTCAATCTTACTCTGTGATAGTTGTAACGCTCAATCTCTCTCTGTGACAATTGTAACTCTCAGTCTCTCTCTGAGATAGTTGTTACTCTCAGTCTCTCTCTGTGATAGTTATCACTCTCAGTCTCTGTGATAGTTGTAACTCTCAGTCTCTCTCTGTGATAATTGTAACTCTCAGTCTCTCTCTGTGATAATTGTAACTCTTAGTCTTTCTCTCTGACAGTTGCAACTCTCAGTCTCTGGCTGTGATAGTTGTAACTCTCAAACTCTCTTTCTGATAGTTGTAACTCTTAGTCTCTGTGATAATTGTAACTCGCAGTCTTTCTCTGTGATAGTTGTAACTCTCAATCTCCCTCTGTGACTGTTGTAACGCTCAGTCTCTCTTTTTGAAAGCTGTAATTCTCAGTCTCTCTCTGTGATAGTTGTAACTCTCAGTCTCTCTCAGTGATAGTTGTCACTCTCAGTCTCTGTGATAGTTATAACTCTCAGTCTCTGTGATAGTTGTAACTCTCAGTCTCTGTGATAGTTGTAAGTCTCAGTCTCTCTGTGCTAATTTTAACTCTCAGTCTTTCTCTATGACAGTTATAACTCTCAGTCTCTCTCTATGATAGCTGTTACTCTGAGTCTCTCTCGGTGATAGTTGTAACTCTCAGTCTCTCTCTATGATAGCTGTTACTCTCAGTCTCTCTCTGATAGTTGTAACTCTCAGTCTCTCGATGATAGTTGTAACTCTCAGTCTCTCTGTGATAATTGTAACTCTCAGTCTTTCTCTCTGACAGTTGCAACTCTCAGTCTCTGGCTGTGATAGTTGTAACTCTCAATCTCTCTTTCTGATAGTTGTAACTCTTAGTCTCTGTGATAATTGTAACTCGCAGTCTTTCTCTGTGATAGTTGTAACTCTCAATCTCCCGCTGTGACTGTTGTAACTCTCAGTCTCTGTCTGTGACAGTTGTAACTGTCATTCTCTTTGATTGTTGTAACTCTCAGTCTCTCTTGGTGATAGTTGTAACTCTCAGTCTCTCACTTTGAAAGCTGTAATTCTCAGTCTCTCTCTGTGATAGTTGTAACTCTCAGTCTCTCTCTGTGATAGGTGTCACTCTCAGTCTCTGTGATAGTTGTAACTCTCGGTCTCTGTGATAGTTGTAACTCTCAGTCTCTGTTATAGTTGTAAGTCTCAGTCTCTCTGTGATAATTTTAACTCTCACCTTTCTCTATGACAGTTGTAACTCTCAGACTCTCTCTATGATATCTGTTACTCTGAGTCTCTCTCAGTGATAGTTGTAACTCTCAGTGTCTCTCTGTGATAGCTGTTACTCTCAGTCTCTCTCGGTGATAGTTGTAACTCTCAGTCTTTCTGTGATAGTTATATCTCTCAATCTCTCTCTATGATCGCTGTAACTCTCAGTCCCTTTCTGTGAAAAGTTATAATTCTCAGTCTCACTCTGTGACTGTTGTAATGCTCAATTCCTGTCTGCGATAGTTGTAACTCTCAGTCCCTGTCTGTGACAGTTGTATCTCTCAGTCTCTGTATGTGACAGTTGTAACACTCAGTCTCTCTCTGCGATAGTGGTAACTCTCAGTCCGTGTCTGTGACAGTTGTAACCCTCAGTCTCCCTCTCTGACAGTTGTAACTCGCAACCCCTCTTTCTGATAGTTGTAACTCTTAGTCTCCGTGATAGTTGTAACTCTTAGTCTCTGTGATAGTTGTAACCCGCAGTCTCTCTGTGATAATTGTAACTCGAAGATTATCTCTGTGATAGTTGTAACGCTCAATATCTCTCTGTGACAGTTGTAACTCTCAGACTCTCTCTGTGATAGTTGTAACTCTCCCTCTCTCTGTCTCTGATAGTTGTAACTCTCAGTCTCTCTCTGTGATAGTTGTAACTCTAAGTCTCTGTCTGTGATAATTGTAACTCTCAATCTTACTCTGTGATAGTTGTAATGCTCAATCTCTCTCTGTGACAATTGTAACTCTCAGTCTCTCTCTGAGATAGTTGTTACTCTCAGTCTCTCTCTGTGATAGTTGTCACTCTCAGTCTCTTTGATAGTTGTAATGCTCAGTCTCTGTGATAGTTGTAACCCGCATTTTCTCTGTGATAATTGTAACTCGAAGACTCTCTCTGTGATAGTTGTAACGCTCAATCTCTCTCTGTGACAGTTATAATCTCAGACTCTCTCTGTGATAGTTGTAACTCTCAGTCTCTTTCTGTGATAGTTGTAACGTTTAATCTCTCTCTGTGACAGTTGTAACTCTCAGTCTCTCTCTGTGATAGCTGTAACTCTAAGTCGCTCTCTGTGATAGTTGTAACTCTCTCTCTCTGTCTATGATAGTTGTAACTCTCAGTCTCTCTCTGTGATAGTTGTAACTCTCAGTCTCTCTCTGTGATAGTTGTCACATCATTCTCTGTGATAGTTGTAACTCTCAGTCTCTGTGATAGTTGTAACTCTCAGTCTCTGTGATAGTTGTAAGTCTCAGTCTCTCTGTGATAATTTTAACTCTCACCTTTCTCTATGAGAGTTGTAACTCTCAGTCTCTCTCTATGATAGCTGTTACTCTGAGTCTCTCTCGGTGATAGCTGTAACTCTCAGTCTCTCTCTGTGATAGCTGTTACTCTCAGTCTCTCTTCGTGATAGTTGTAACTCTCAGTCTTTCTGTGATAGTTATATCTCTCAATCTCTCTCTATGATCGCTGTAACTCTCAGTCCCTTTCTGTGAAAAGTTATAATTCTCAGTCTCACTCTGTGACTGTTGTAATGCTCAATTCCTGTCTGCGATAGTTGTAACTCTCAGTCCCTGTCTGTGACAGTTGTATCTCTCAGTCCCTGTATGTGACAGTTGTAACACTCAGTCTCTCTCTGCGATAGTGGTAACTCTCAGTCCGTGTCTGTGACAGTTGTAACCCTCAGTCTCCCTCTCTGACAGTTGTAACTCGCAACCTCTCTTTCTGATAGTTGTAATTCTTAGTCTCCGTGATAGTTGTAACACTTAGTCTCTGTGATAGTTGTAACCCGCAGTCTCTCTGTGATAATTGTAACTCGAACATTATCTCTGTGATTGTTGTAACGCTCAATCTCTCTCTGTGACAGTTGTAACTCTCAGACTCTCTCTGTGATAGTTGTAACTCTCTCTCTGTCTCTGATAGTTGTAACTCTCAGTCTCTCTCTGTGATGGTTGTAACTCTAAGTCTCTGTCTGTGATAATTGTAACTCTCAATCTTACTCTGTGATAGTTGTAACGCTCAATCTCTCTCTGTGACAATTGTAACTCTCAGTCTCTCTCTGAGATAGTTGTTACACTCAGTGTCTCTCTGTGATAGTTGTCACTCTCAGTCTCTGTGATAGTTGTAACTCTCAGTCTCTCTCTGTGATAATTGTAACTCTCAGTCTCTCTCTGTGATAATTGTAACTCTTAGTCTTTCTCTCTGACAGTTGCAACTCTCAGTCTCTGGCTGTGATAGTTGTAACTCTCAATCTCTCTTTCTGATAGTTGTAACTCTTAGTCTCTGTGATAATTGTAACTCGCAGTCTTTCTCTGTGATAGTTGTAACTCTCAATCTCCCTCTGTGACTGTTGTAACTCTCAGTCTCTGTCTGTGACAGTTGTAACTGTCAGTCTCTTTGATAGTTGTAACTCTCAGTCTCTCTTGGTGATAGTTGTAACTCTCAGTCTCTCTCTTTGAAAGATGTAATTCTCAGTCTCTCTCTGTGATAGTTGTAACTCTCAGTCTCTCTCAGTGATAGTTGTCACTCTCAGTCTCTGTGATAGTTATAACTCTCAGTCTCTGTGATAGTTGTAACTCTCAGTCTCTGTGATAGTTGTAAGTCTCAGTCTCTCTGTGCTAATTTTAACTCTCAGTCTTTCTCTATGACAGTTATAACTCTCAGTCTCTCTCTATGATAGCTGTTACTCTGAGTCTCTCTCGGTGATAGTTGTAACTCTCAGTCTCTCTCTATGATAGCTGTTACTCTCAGTCTCTCTCTGATAGTTGTAACTCTCAGTCTCTCGATGATAGTTGTAACTCTCAGTCTCTCTGTGATAATTGTAACTCTCAGTCTTTCTCTCTGACAGTTGCAACTCTCAGTCTCTGGCTGTGATAGTTGTAACTCTCAATCTCTCTTTCTGATAGTTGTAACTCTTAGTCTCTGTGATAATTGTAACTCGCAGTCTTTCTCTGTGATAGTTGTAACTCTCAATCTCCCGCTGTGACTGTTGTAACTCTCAGTCTCTGTCTGTGACAGTTGTAACTGTCAGTCTCTTTGATAGTTGTAACTCTCAGTCTCTCTTGGTGATAGTTGTAACTCTCAGTCTCTCACTTTGAAAGCTGTAATTCTCAGTCTCTCTCTGTGATAGTTGTAACTCTCAGTCTCTCTCTGTGATAGGTGTCACTCTCAGTCTCTGTGATAGTTGTAACTCTCGGTCTCTGTGATAGTTGTAACTCTCAGTCTCTGTTATAGTTGTAAGTCTCAGTCTCTCTGTGATAATTTTAACTCTCACCTTTCTCTATGACAGTTGTAACTCTCAGACTCTCTCTATGATATCTGTTACTCTGAGTCTCTCTCAGTGATAGTTGTAACTCTCAGTGTCTCTCTGTGATAGCTGTTACTCTCAGTCTCTCTCGGTGATAGTTGTAACTCTCAGTCTTTCTGTGATAGTTATATCTCTCAATCTCTCTCTATGATCGCTGTAACTCTCAGTCCCTTTCTGTGAAAAGTTATAATTCTCAGTCTCACTCTGTGACTGTTGTAATGCTCAATTCCTGTCTGCGATAGTTGTAACTCTCAGTCCCTGTCTGTGACAGTTGTATCTCTCAGTCTCTGTATGTGACAGTTGTAACACTCAGTCTCTCTCTGCGATAGTGGTAACTCTCAGTCCGTGTCTGTGACAGTTGTAACCCTCAGTCTCCCTCTCTGACAGTTTAACTCACAACCCCTCTTTCTGATAGTTGTAACTCTTAGTCTCCGTGATAGTTGTAACTCTTAGTCTCTGTGATAGTTGTAACCCGCAGTCTCTCTGTGATAATTGTAAGTCGAAGATTATCTCTGTGATAGTTGTAACGCTCAATATCTCTCTGTGACAGTTGTAACTCTCAGACTCTCTCTGTGATAGTTGTAACTCTCCCTCTCTCTGTCTCTGATAGTTGTAACTCTCAGTCTCTCTCTGTGATAGTTGTAACTCTAAGTCTCTGTCTGTGATAATTGTAACTCTCAATCTTACTCTGTGATAGTTGTAACGCTCAATCTCTCTCTGTGACAATTGTAACTCTCAGTCTCTCTCTGAGATAGTTGTTACTCTCAGTCTCTCTCTGTGATAGTTGTCACTCTCAGTCTCTTTGATAGTTGTAATGCTCAGTCTCTGTGATAGTTGTAACCCGCATTTTCTCTGTGATAATTGTAACTCGAAGACTCTCTCTGTGATAGTTGTAACGCTCAATCTCTCTCTGTGATAGTTGTAACTCTCAGACTCTCTCTGTGATAGTTGTAACTCTCAGTCTCTTTCTGTGATAGTTGTAACGTTTAATCTCTCTCTGTGACAGTTGTAACTCTCAGTCTCTCTCTGTGATAGCTGTAACTCTAAGTCGCTCTCTGTGATAGTTGTAACTCTCTCTCTCTGTCTATGATAGTTGTAACTCTCAGTCTCTCTCTGTGATAGTTGTAACTCTCAGTCTCTCTCTGTGATAGTTGTCACATCATTCTCTGTGATAGTTGTAACTCTCAGTCTCTGTGATAGTTGTAACTCTCAGTCTCTGTGATAGTTGTAAGTCTCAGTCTCTCTGTGATAATTTTAACTCTCACCTTTCTCTATGAGAGTTGTAACTCTCAGTCTCTCTCTGTGATAGGTGTCACTCTCAGTCTCTGTGATAGTTGTAACTCTCAGTCTCTGTGATAGTTGTAACTCTCAGTCTCTGTGATAGTTGTAAGTCTCAGTCTCTCTGTGATAATTTTAACTCTCACCTTTCTCTATGACAGTTATAACTCTCAGTCTCTCTCTATGATAGCTGTTACTCTGAGTATCTCTCAGTGATAGTTGTAACTCTCAGTCTCTCTCTGTGATAGCTGTTACTCTCAGTCTCTCTCGGTGATAGTTGTAACTCTCAGTCTTTCTGTGATAGTTATATCTCTCAATCTCTCTCTATGATCGCTGTAACTCTCAGTCCCTTTCTGTGAAAAGTTATAATTCTCAGTCTCACTCTGTGACTGTTCTAATGCTCAATTACTGTCTGTGATTGTTATAACTCTCAGTCCCTGTCTGTGACAGTTGTATCTCTCAGTCTCTGTATGTGACAGTTGTAACACTCAGTCTCTCTCTGCGATAGTGGTAACTCTCAGTCCGTGTCTATGACAGTTGTAACCCTCAGTCTCCCTCACTGACAGTTGTAACTCGCAACCCCTCTTTCTGATAGTTGTAACTCTTAGTCTCCGTGTTAGTTGTAACTCTTAGTCTCTGTGATAGTTGTAACCCGCAGTCTCTCTGTGATAATTGTAACTCGAAGATTATCTCTGTGATAGTTGTAACGCTCAATATCTCTCTGTGACAGTTGTAACTCTCAGACTCTCTCTGTGATAGTTGTAACTCTCTCTCTCTATGTCTCTGATAGTTGTAACTCTCAGTCTCTCTCTGAGATAGTTGTTACTCTTGGTCTCTCTCTGTGATAGTTGTCACTCTCAGTCTCTGTGATAGTTGTAATGCTCAGTCTCTGTGATAGTTGTAACCCGCAGTCTCTCTGTGATAATTGTAACTCGAAGACTATCTCTGTGATAGTTGTAACGCTCAATCTCTCTGTGTGACAGTTATAACTCTCAGACTCTCTCTGTGATAGTTGTATCTCTCAGTCTCTCTCTGTGATAGTTGTAACGTTTAATCTCTCTCTGTGACAGTGGTAACTCTCAGTCTCTCTCTGTGATAGTTGTAACTCTAAGTCGCTCTCTGTGATAGTTGTAACTCTCTCTCTCTGTCTCTGATAGTTGTAACTCTCAGTCTCTCTCTGTGATAATTGTAACTCTCAGTCTTTCTCTCTGACAGTTGCAACTCTCAGTCTCTAGCTGCGATAGTTGTAACTCTCAATCTCTCTTTCTGATTGTTGTAACTCTTAGTCTCTGTGATAATTGTAACTCGCAGTCTTTCTCTGTGATAGTTGTAACTCTCAATCTCCCTCTGTGACTGTTGTAACTCTCAGTCTCTGTCTGTGACAGTTGTAACTGTCAGTCTCTTTGATAGTTGTAACACTCAGTCTCTCTTGGTGATAGTTGTAACTCTCAGTGTCTCTCTTTGAAAGCTGTAATTCTCAGTCTCTCTCTGTGATAGTTGTAACTCTCAGTCTCTCTCTCTGATAGGTGTCACTCTCAGTCTCTGTGATAGTTCTAACTCTCAGTCTCTGTGATAGTTGTAACTCTCAGTCTCTGTGATAGTTGTAAGTCTCAGTCTCTCTGTGATAATTTTAACTCTCACCTTTCTCTATGACAGTTATAACTCTCAGTCTCTCTCTATGATAGCTGTTACTCTGAGTATCTCTCAGTGATAGTTGTAACTCTCAGTCTCTCTCTGTGATAGCTGTTACTCTCAGTCTCTCTCGGTGATAGTTGTAACTCTCAGTCTTTCTGTGATAGTTATATCTCTCAATCTCTCTCTATGATCGCTGTAACTCTCAGTCCCTTTCTGTGAAAAGTTATAATTCTCAGTCTCACCCTGTGACTGTTGTAATGCTCAATTCCTGTCTGCGATAGTTGTAACTCTCAGTCCCTGTCTGTGACAGTTGTATCTCTCAGTCTCTGTATGTGACAGTTGTAACACTCAGTCTCTCTCTGCGATAGTGGTAACTCTCAGTCCGTGTCTGTGACAGTTGTAACCCTCAGTCTCCCTCTCTGACAGTTGTAACTCGCAACCCCTCTTTCTGATAGTTGTAACTCTTAGTCTCCGTGATAGTTGTAACTCTTAGTCTCTGTGATAGTTGTAACCCGCAGTCTCTCTGTGATAATTGTAACTCGAAGATTATCTCTGTGATAGTTGTAACGCTCAATATCTCTCTGTGACAGTTGTAACTCTCAGACTCTCTCTGTGATAGTTGTAACTCTCTCTCTCTCTGTCTCTGATAGTTGTAACTCTCAGTCTCTCTCTGTGATAGTTGTAACTCTAAGTCTCTGTCTGTGATAATTGTAACTCTCAATCTTACTCTGTGATAGTTGTAACGCTCAATCTCTCTCTGTGACAATTGTAACTCTCAGTCCCTCTCTGAGATAGTTGTTACTCTCAGTCTCTCTCTGTGATAGTTGTCACTCTCAGTCTCTGTGATAGTTGTAACGCTCAGTCTCTGTGATAGTTGTAACCCGCAGTCTCTCTGTGATAATTGTAACTCGAAGACTATCTCTGTGATAGTTGTAATGCTCAATCTCTCTCTGTGACAGTTATAACTCTCAGACTCTCTCTGTGATAGTTGTAATTCTCAGTCTCTCTCTGTGATAGTTGTAACGTTTAATCTCTCTCTGTGACAGTTGTAACTCTCAGTGTCTCTCTGTGATAGTTTTAACTCTAAGTCGCTTTCTGTGATAGTTGTAACTCTCTCTCTCTGTCTATGATAGTTGTAACTCTCAGTCTCTCTCTGTGATAATTGTAACACTCAGTCTTTCTCTCTGACAGTTGCAACTCTCAGTCTCTGGCTGTGATAGTTGTAACTCTCAATCTCTCTTTCTGATAGTTGTAACTCTTAGTCTCTGTGATAATTGTAACTCGCAGTCTTTCTCTGTGATAGTTGTAACTCTCAATCTCCCGCTGTGACTGTTGTAACTCTCAGTCTCTGTCTGTGACAGTTGTAACTGTCAGTCTCTTTGATAGTTGTAACTCTCAGTCTCTCTCGGTGATAGTTGTAACTCTCAGTCTCTCTCTATGATAGCTGTTACTCTCAGTCTCTCTCTGATAGTTGTAACTCTCAGTCTCTCGATGATAGTTGTAACTCTCAGTCTCTCTGTGATAATTGTAACTCTCAGTCTTTCTCTCTGACAGATGCAACTCTCAGTCTCTGGCTGTGATAGTTGTAACTCTCAATCTCTCTTTCTGATAGTTGTAACTCTTAGTCTCTGTGATAATTGTAACTCGCAGTCTTTCTCTGTGATAGTTGTAACTCTCAATCTCCCGCTGTGACTGTTGTAACTCTCAGTCTCTGTCTGTGACAGTTGTAACTGTCAGTCTCTTTTATAGTTGTAACTCTCAGTCTCTCTTGGTGATAGTTGTAACTCTCAGTCTCTCACTTTGAAAGCTGTAATTCTCAGTCTCTCTCTGTGATAGTTTTAACTCTCAGTCTCACTCTGTGATAGGTGTCACTCTCAGTCTCTGTGATAGTTGTAACTCTCAGTCTCTGTGATAGTTGTAACTCTCAGTCTCTGTGATAGTTGTAAGTCTCAGTCTCTCTGTGATAATTTTAACTCTCACCTTTCTCTATGACAGTTATAACTCTCAGTCTCTCTCTATGATAGCTGTTACTCTGAGTCTCTCTCAGTGATAGTTGTAACTCTCAGTCTCTCTCTGTGATAGCTGTTACTCTCAGTCTCTCTCGGTGATAGTTGTAACTCTCAGTCTTTCTGTGATAGTTATATCTCTCAATCTCTCTCTATGATCGCTGTAACTCTCAGTCCCTTTCTGTGAAAAGTTATAATTCTCAGTCTCACTCTGTGACTGTTGTAATGCTCAATTACTGTCTGTGATAGTTATAACTCTCAGTCCCTGTCTGTGACAGTTGTATCTCTCAGTCTCTGTATGTGACAGTTGTAACACTCAGTCTCTCTCTGCGATAGTGGTAACTCTCAGTCCGTGTCTGTGACAGTTGTAACCCTCAGTCTCCCTCTCTGACAGTTGTAACTCGCAACCCCTCTTTCTGATAGTTGTAATTCTTAGTCTCCGTGATAGTTGTAACTCTTAGTCTCTGTGATAGTGGTAACCCGCAGTCTCTCTGTGATAATTGTAACTCGAAGATTATCTCTGTGATAGTTGTAACGCTCAATATCTCTCTGTGACAGTTGTAACTCTCAGACTCTCTCTGTGATAGTTGTAACTCTCTCTCTCTCTGTCTCTGATAGTTGTAACTCTCAGTCTCTCTCTGAGATAGTTGTTACTCTTGGTCTCTCTCTGTGATAGTTGTCACTCTCAGTCTCTGTGATAGTTGTAACACTCAGTCTCTGTGATAGTTGTAACCCGCAGTCTCTCTGTGATAAATGTAACTCGAAGACTATCTCTGTGATAGTTGTAACGCTCAATCTCTCTCTGTGACAGTTATAACTCTCAAACTCTCTCTGTGATAGTTGTATCTCTCAGTCTCTCTCTGTGATAGTTGTAACGTTTAATCTCTCTCTGTGACAGTTGTAACTCTCAGTCTCTCTCTGTGATAGTTGTAACTCTCTCTCTCTGTCTCTGATAGTTGTAACTCTCAGTCTCTCTCTGTGATAATTGTAACTCTCAGTCTTTTTCTCTGACAGTTGCAACTCTCAGTCTCTGGCTGCGATAGTTGTAACTCTCAATCTCTCTTTCTGATTGTTGTAACTCTTAGTCTCTGTGATAATTGTAACTCGCAGTCGTTCTCTGTGATAGTTGTAACTCTCAATCTCCCATTGTGACTGTTGTAACTCTCAGTCTCTGTCTGTGACAGTTGTAACTGTCTGTCTCTTTGATAGTTGTAACACTCAGTCTCTCTTGGTGATAGTTGTAACTCTCAGTGTCTCTCTTTGAAAGCTGTAATTCTCAGTCTCTCTCTGTGATAGTAGTAACTCTCAGTCTCTCTCTCTGATAGGTGTCACTCTCAGTCTCTGTGATAGTTCTAACTCTCAGTCTCTGTGATAGTTGTAACTCTCAGTCTCTGTGATAGTTGTAAGTCTCAGTCTCTCTGTGATAATTTTAACTCTCACCTTTCTCTATGACAGTTGTAACTCTCAGTCTCTCTCTATGATAACTGTTACTCTGAGACTCTCTCAGTGATAGTTGTAACTCTCAGTCTCTCTCTGTGATAGCTGTTACTCTCAGTCTCTCTCGGTGATAGTTGTAACTCTCATTCTTTCTGTGATAGTTATATCTCTCAATCTCTCTCTATGATCGCTGAAACTCTCAGTCCCTTTCTGTGAAAAGTTATAATTCTCAGTCTCACCCTGTGACTGTTGTAATGCTCAATTCCTGTCTGCGATAGTTGTAACTCTCAGTCCCTGTCTGTGACAGTTGTATCTCTCAGTCTCTGTATGTGACAGTTGTATCTCTCAGGCTCTGTATGTGACAGTTGTAACACTCAGTCTCTCTCTGCGATAGTGGTAACTCTCAGTCCGTGTCTGTGACAGTTGTAACCCTCAGTCTCCCTCTCTGACAGTTGTAACTCGCAACCCCTCTTTCTGATAGTTGTAACTCTTAGTCTCCGTGATAGTTGTAACTCTTAGTCTCTGTGATAGTTGTAACCCGCAGTCTCTCTGTGATAATTGTAACTCGAAGATTATCTCTGTGATAGTTGTAACGCTCAATATCCCTCTGTGACAGTTGTAACTCTCAGACTCTCTCTGTGATAGTTGTAACTCTCTCTCTCTCTGTCTCTGAAAGTTGTAACTCTCAGTCTCTCTCTGTGATAGTTGTAACTCTAAGTCTCTGTCTGTGATAATTGTAACTCTCAATCTTACTCTGTGATAGTTGTAACGCTCAATCTCTCTCTGTGACAATTGTAACGCTCAGTCTCTCTCTGAGATAGTTGTTACTCTCAGTCTCTCTCTGTGATAGTTGTCACTCTCAGTCTCTGTGATAGTTGTAACGCTCAGTCTCTGTGATAGTTGTAACCCGCAGTCTCTCTGTGATAATTGTAACTCGAAGACTATCTCTGTGATAGTTGTAACGCTCAATCTCTCTCTGTGACAGTTATAACTCTCAGACTCTCTCTGTGATAGTTGTAATTCTCAGTCTCTCTCTGTGATATTTGTAACGTTTAATCTCTCTCTGTGACAGTTGTAACTCTCAGTGTCTCTCTGTGATAGTTTTAACTCTAAGTCGCTCTCTGTGATAGTTGTAACTCTCTCTCTCTGTCTATGATAGTTGTAACTCTCAGTCTCTCTCTGTGATAATTGTAACTCTCAGTCTCTCTCTGTGATAATTGTAACTCTCAGTCTTTCTCTCTGACAGTTGCAACTCTCAGTCTCTGGCTGTGATAGTTGTAACTCTCAATCTCTCTTTCTGATAGTTGTAACTCTTAGTCTCTGTGATAATTGTAACTCGCAGTCTTTCTCTGTGATAGTTGTAACTCTGATTCTCCCGTTGTGACTGTTGTAACTCTCAGTCTCTGTCTGTGACAGTTGTAACTGTCAGTCTCTTTGATATTTGTAACTCTCAGTCTCTCTTGGTAATCGTTGTAACTCTCAGTCTCTCTCTTTGAAAGCTGTAATTCTCAGTCTCTCTCTGTGATAGTTGTAACTCTCAGTCTCTCTTAGTGATAGTTGTCACTCTCAGTCTCTGTGATAGTTGTAAATCTCAGTCTCTGAGATAGTTGTAACTCTCAGTCTCTGTGATAGTTGTAAGTCTCAGTCTCTCTGTGATAATTTTTACTCTCAGTCTTTCTCTATGACAGTTATAACTCTCAGTCTCTCTCTATGATAGCTGTTACTCTGAGTCTCTCTCGGTGATAGTTGGAACTCTCAGTCTCTCTCTGTGATAGCTGTTACTCTCAGTCTCTCTCTGTGATAGTTGTAACTCTCAGTCTCTCGGTGATAGATGTAACTCTCAATCTCTCTGTGATAATTGTAACTCTCAGTCTTTCTCTCTGACAATTGCAACTCTCAGTCTCTGGCTGTAATAGTTGTAACTCTCAATCTCTCTTTCTGATAGTTGTAACTCTCAGTCTCTCTCTTTGAAAGCTGTAATTCTCAGTCTCTCTCTGTGATAGTTGTAACTTTCGGTCTCTTTCAGTGATAGTTGTCACTCTCAGTCTCTGTGATAGTTGTAACTCTCAGTCTCTGAGATAGTTGTAACTCTCAGTCTCTGTGATAGTTGTAAGTCTCAGTCTCTCTGTGATAATTTTAACTCTCAGTCTTTCTCTATGACAGTTATAACTCTCAGTCTCCCTCTATGATAGCTGTTACTCTGAGTCTCTCTCGGTGATAGTTGTAACTCTCTCTCTCTCTGTGATAGCTGTTACTCTCAGTCTCTCTCTGTGATAGTTGTAACTCTCAGTCTCTCGGTGATAGTTGTAACTCTCAGTCTCTCTGTGATAATTGTAACTCTCAGTCTTTCTCTCTGACAGTTGCAACTCTCAGTCTCTGGCTGTGATAGTTGTAACTCTCAATCTCTCTTTCTGATAGTTGTAACTCTTAGTCTCTGTGATAATTGTAACTCGCAGTCTTTCTATGTGATAGTTGTAACTCTCAATCTCCCGCTGTGACTGTTGTAACTCTCAGTCTCTGTCTGTGACAGTTGTAACTGTCAGTCTCTTTGATAGTTGTAACTCTCAGTCTCTCTTGGTGATAGTTGTAACTCTCAGTCTCTCTCTTTGAAAGCTGTAATTCTCAGTCTCTCTCTGTGATAGTTGTAACTCTCAGTCTCTCTCTGTGATAGATGTCACTCTCAGTCTCTGTGATAGTTCTAACTCTCAGTCTCTGTGATAGTTGTAACTCTCAGTCTCTGTGATAGTTGTAAGTCTCAGTCTCTCTGTGATAATTTTAACTCTCACCTTTCTCTATGACAGTTGTAACTCTCAGTCTGTCTCTATGATAGCTGTTACTCTGAGTCTCTCTCAGTGATAGTTGTAACTCTCAGTCTCTCTCTGCGATAGTGGTAACTCTCAGTCCGTGTCTGTGACAGTTGTAACCCTCAGTTTCCCTCACTGACAGTTGTAACTCGCAACCCCTCTTTCTGATAGTTGTAACTCTTAGTCTCCGTGATAGTTGTAACTCTTAGTCTCTGTGATAGTTGTAACCCGCAGTCTCTCTGTGATAATTGTAACTCGAAGATTATCTCTGTGATAGTTGTAACTCTCTCTCTCTCTGTCTCTGATAGTTGTAACTCTCAGTCTCTCTCTCAGATAGTTGTTACTCTCACTCTCTCTCTGTGATAATTGTAACTCTCAATCTTACTCTGTGATAGTTGTAACGCTCAATCTCTCTCTGTGACAATTGTAACTCTCAGTCTCTCTCTGAGATAGTTGTTACTCTCAGTCTCTCTCTGTGATAGTTGTCACTCTCAGTCTCTGTGATTGTTGTAACGCTCAGTCTCTGTGATAGTTGTAACCCGCAGTCTCTCTGTGATAATTGTAACTCGAAGACTATCTCTGTGATAGTTGTAACGCTCAATCTCTCTCTGTGACAGTTATAACTCTCAGACTCTCTCCGTGATAGTTGTAACTCTCAGTCTCTCTCTGTGATAGTTGTAACGTTTAATCTCTCTCTGTTTCAGTTGTAACTCTCAGTCTCTCTCTGTGATAGTTGTAACTCTAAGTCGCTCTCTGTGATAGTTGTAACTCTCTCTCTCTGTCTATGATAGTTGTAACTCTCAGTCTCTCTCTGTGATAATTGTAACTCTCAGTCTCTCTCTGTGATAATTGTAACTCTCAGTCTTTCTCTCTGACAGTTGCAACTCTCAGTCTCTGGCTGTGATAGTTGTAACTCTCAATCTCTCTTTCTGATAGTTGTAACTCTTAGTCTCTGTGATAATTGTAACTCGCAGTCTTTCTCTGTGATAGTTGTAACTCTCAATCTCCCGTTGTGACTGTTGTAACTCTCAGTCTCTGTCTGTGACAGTTGTAACTGTCAGTCTCTTTGATAGTTGTAACTCTCAGTCTCTCTTGGTGATAGTTGTAACTCTCACTCTCACTTTGAAAGCTGTAATTCTCAGTCTCTCTCTGTGATAGTTGTAACTCTCAGTCTCTCTCTGTGATAGATGTCACTCTCAGTCTCTGTGATAGTTGTAACTCTCAGTCTCTGTGATAGTTGTAACTCTCAGTCTCTGTGATAGTTGTAAGTCTCAGTCTCTCTGTGATAATTTTAACTCTCACCTTTCTCTATGACAGTTGTAACTCTCAGTCTCTCTCTATGATAGCTGTTACTCTGAGTCTCTCTCGGTGATAGCTGTAACACTCAGTCTCTCTCTGTGATAGCTGTTACTCTCAGTCTTTCTCGGTGATAGTTGTAACTCTCAGTCTTTCTGTGATAGTTATATCTCTCAATCTCTCTCTATGATCGCTGTAACTCTCAGTCCCTTTCTGTGAAAAGTTATAATTCTCAGTCTCACGCTGTGACTGTTGTAATGCTCAATTCTTGTCTGCGATAGTTGTAACTCTCAGTCCCTTTCTGTGACAGTTGTATCTCTCAGTCTCTGTATGTGACAGTTGTAACACTCAGTCTCTCTCTGCGATAGTGGTAACTCTCAGTCCGTGTCTGTGACAGTTGTAACCCTCAGTCTCCCTCTCTGACAGTTGTAACTCGCAACCCCTCTTTCTGATAGTTGTAACTCTTAGTCTCCGTGATAGTTGTAACTCTTAGTCTCTGTGATAGTTGTAACCCGCAGTCTCTCTGTGATAATTGTAACTCGAAGATTATTTCTGTGATAGTTGTAACGCTCAATATCTCTCTGTGACAGTTGTAACTCTCAGACTCTCTCTGTGATAGTTGTAACTCTCTCTCTTTCTGTCTCTGATAGTTGTAACTCTCAGTCTCTCTCTGTGATAGTTGTAACTCTTGGTCTCTGTCTGTGATAATTGTAACTCTCAATCTTACTCTGTGATAGTTGTAACGCTCAATCTCTCTCTGTGACAATTGTAACTCTCAGTCTCTCTCTGAGATAGTTGTTACTCTCTGTCTCTCTCTGTGGTAGTTGTCACTCTCAGTCTCTGTGATAGTTGTAACGCTCAGTCTCTGTGATAGTTGTAACCCACAGTCTCTCTGTGATAATTGTAACTCGAAGACTATCTCTGTGATAGTTGTAACTCTCTCTCTCTGTCTCTGATAGTTGTACCTCTCAGTCTCTCTCTGTGATAGTTGTAACTCTCAGTCTCTGTCTGTGATAATTGTAACTCTCAATCTTTCTCTGTGATAGTTGTAACGCTCAATCTCTCTCTGTGACAATTGTAACTCTCAGTCTCTCCCTGAGATAGTTGTTACTCTCAGTTTCTCTCTGTGATAGTTGTAACTCTCAATCTCTCTTTCTGATAGTTTTAACTCTCAGTCTCTGTGATAGTTGTAACTCTTAGTCTCTTTAATAGTTGTAACTCTCAGTCTCTCCGTGATAATTTTAACTCTCAGTCTTTCTCTATGACAGTTGTAAATCTCAGTCTCTCTCTATGATAGCTGTTACTCGCAGTCTCTCTTGGTGATAGTTGTAACACTGAGTCTCTCTCAATGATAGCTGTAACTCTCAGTCTCTCTCGGTGATAGTAGTAAATCTCAGTCTTTCTGTGATAGTTGTATCTCTCAATCTCTCTCTATGATCGCTGTAACTCTCAGTCCGTTTCTGTGAAAAGTTATAATTCTCAGTCTCACTCTGTGACTGTTGTAATGCTCAATTCCTGTCTGCGATAGTTGTAACTCTCAGTCCCTCTCTGTGACAGTCGTATTTCTCAGTCCCTGTATGTGACAGTTGTAACACTCAGTCTCTCTCTCTCACAGTTGTAACTCGCAATCTCTCTTTCTGATAGTTGTAACTCTTAGTCTCTGTAATAGTTGTAACTCTTAGTCTCTGTGATAGTTGTAACCTGCAGTCTCTCTGTGATAATTGTAACTCGAAGACTATCTCTGTGATAGTTGTAACGTTCAATCTCTCTCTGTGACAGTTGTAACTCTCAGACTCTCTCTGTGATAGTTGTAACTCTCAGTCTCTGTCTGTGATAGTTGTATCTCTCAGTCTCTATCTGATAGTTGTAACACTCAGTCTCTGTGATAGTTCTAACTCTCAGTCTCTGTAATAGTTGTAACTCTCAGTTTATCTGTGAAAGGTGTCACTCTCAGTCACTCTCTGTGATAGATGTAACTCTCAGTTTCCCTCGCTGTGAAAGTTGTAATTCTCAGTTTCTCTCAGAGACAGCTGTAACTCTCCGTCTCTCTGTGTAATAGATGTAACTCTCAGTCTCTGTGACAGTTGTAACTGTCAGTCTCTCTCTGTGTCAGTTGTAACTCTCAGTCTCTCTTTGTGATAGCTGTAACTGTTAGTCCCTCTCTGTGATAGTTGTAAAATTCAGTCTCTGTCTGTGCTAGTTGTAACTCTTAGTCTCTGTCTGTGACAGTTGTACCTCTCCTTCTCTGTGATAGTTGTATCTCTCAGTCTCTCTTTGTGATAGTTGTAACACTCTGGCTTTCTCTGTGATAGTGGTAACTCTCAGTCTCTCTCTGTGATAGTGGTAACTCTCAGTCTCTCTCTGTGACAGTTGTAACTCTCAGTGTCTCTCTATGATAGCCGTAACTCTGAGTCTCTGTCTGTGACAGTTGTAACTCTCAGTCTCTTTGATAGTTGTAACTCTCAGTCTCTCTCGGTGATAGCTGTAACTCTCAGTCTCTTTGTCAGTTGTAACCCTCAGTCTCTCTCTGTGATAGCTGTAACTGTTAGTCCCTCTCTGTGATAGTTGTAAAACTCAGTCTCTGCGAAAGTTGTAACTCTCAGTTTCTCTGAGAAAATTGTAACTCTCAGTCTCTGTCTGTGCTAGTTGTAACTCTCAGTCTCTGTCTGTGATAGTTGTAACTCTCCATCTCTGTGATAGTTGTATCTCTCAGTCTCTCTTTGTGATAGTTGTAACACTCAGTCTCTGTCTGTGATAGTTGTGACTCTCAGTCTCTGTAATAGTTGTAACTCTCAGTTTATCTATGAAAGTTGTAACTCTCAGTCTCTGTAATAGTTGTAACTCTCAGTTTCTCTGTGATAGTTGTAACTCTCACTCTCTGTGATAGTTGTAACTCTCAGTCTCTGTGATAGTTGTAAGTCTCAGTCTCTCTGTGATAATTTTTACTCTCAGTCTTTCTCTATGACAGTTATAACTCTCAGTCTCTCTCTATGATAGCTGTTACTCTGAGTCTCTCTCGGTGATAGATGTAACTCTCAGTCTCTCGGTGATAGTTGTAACTCTCAGTCTCTCTGTGATAATTGTAACTTTCAGTCTTTCTCTCTGACAGTTGCAACTCTCAGTCACTGGCTGTGATAGTTGTAACTCTCAATCTCTCTTTCTGATAGTTGTAAGTCTTAGTCTCTGTGATAATTGTAACTCGCAGTCTTTCTCTGTGATAGTTGTAACCCTCCATCTCCCACTGTGACTGTTGTAACTCTCAGTCTCTTTCTGTGACAGTTGTAACTGTCAGTCTCTTTGATAGTTGTAACTCTCAGTCTCTCTTGGTGATAGTTGTAACTCTCAGTCTCTCTCTTTGAAAGCTGTAATTCTCAGTCTCTCTCTGTGATAGTTGTAACTCTCAGTCTCTCTCTGTGATAGTTGTCACATCAGTCTCTGTGATAGTTGTAACTCTCAGTCTCTGTGATAGTTGTAACTCTCAGTCTCTGTGATAGTTGTAAGTCTCAGTCTCTCTGTGATAATTTTAACTCTCACCTTTCTCTATGAGAGTTGTAACTCTCAGTCTCTCTCTATGATAGCTGTTACTCTGAGTCTCTCTCGGTGATAGCTGTAACTCTCAGTCTCTCTCTGTGATAGCTGTTACTCTCAGTCTCTCTTGGTGATAGTTGTAACTCTCAGTCTTTCTGTGATAGTTATATCTCTCAATCTCTCTCTATGATCGCTGTAACTCTCAGTCCCTTTCTGTGAAAAGTTATAATTCTCAGTCTCACTCTGTGACTGTTGTAATGCTCAATTCCTGTCTGCGATAGTTTTAACTCTCAGTCCCTGTCTGTGACAGTTGTATCTCTCAGTCCCTGTATGTGACAGTTGTAACACTCAGTCTCTCTCTGCGATAGTGGTAACTCTCAGTCCGTGTCTGTGACAGTTGTAACCCTCAGTCTCTTTCTCTGACAGTTGTAACTCGCAACCTCTCTTTCTGATAGTTGTAATTCTTAGTCTCCGTGATAGTTGTAACTCTTAGTCTCTGTGATAGTTGTAACCCACAGTCTCTCTGTGATAATTGTAACTCGAACATTATCTCTCTGATAGTTGTAACGCTCAATCTCTCTCTGTGACAGTTGTAACTCTCAGACTCTCTCTGTGATAGTTGTAATTCTCTCTCTGTCTCTGATAGTTGTAACTCTCAGTCTCTCTCTGTGATAGTTGTAACTCTAAGTCTCTGTCTGTGATAATTGTAACTCTCAATCTTACTCTGTGATAGTTGTAACGCTCAATCTCTCTCTGTGACAATTGTAAATCTCAGTCTCTCTCTGAGATAGTTGTTACTCTCAGTCTCTCTCTGTGATAGTTGTCACTCTCAGTCTCTGTGATAGTTGTAACTCTCAGTCTCTCTCTGTGATAATTGTAACTCTCAGTCTCTCTCTGTGATAATTGTAACTCTTAGTCTTTCTCTCTAACAGTTGCAACTCTCAGTCTCTGGCTGTGATAGTTGTAACTCTCAATCTCTCTTTCTGATAGTTGTAACTCTTAGTCTCTGTGATAATTGTAACTCGCAGTCTTTCTCTGTGAAAGTTGTAACTCTCAATCTCCCTCTGTGACTGTTGTAACTCTCAGTCTCTGACTGTGACAGTTGTAACTGTCAGTCTCTTTGATAGTTGTAACTCTCAGTCTCTCTTGGTGATAGTTGTAACTCTCAGTCTCTCTCTTTGAAAGCTGTAATTCTCAGTCTCTCTGTGATAATTGTAACTCTCAGTCTTTCTCTCTGACAGTTGCAACTCTCCGTCACTGGCTGTGATAGTTGTAACTCTCAATCTCTCTTTCTGATAGTTGTAAGTCTTAGTCTCTGTGATAATTGTAACTCGCAGTCTTTCTCTGTGATAGTTGTAACTCTCCATCTCCCGCTGTGACTGTTGTAACTCTCAGTCTCTTTCTGTGACAGTTGTAACTGTCAGTCTCTTTGATAGTTGTAACTCTCAGTCTCTATTGGTGATAGTTGTAACTCTCAGTCTCTCTCTTTGAAAGCTGTAATTCTCAGTCTCTCTCTGTGATAGTTGTAACTCTCAGTCTCTCTCTGTGATAGTTGTCACATCAGTCTCTATGATAGTTGTAACTCTCAGTCTCTGTGATAGTTGTAACTCTCAGTCTCTGTGATAGTTGTAAGTCTCAGTCTCTCTGTGATAATTTTAACTCTCACCTTTCTCTATGAGAGTTGTAACTCTCAGTCTCTCTCTATGATAGCTGTTACTCTGAGTCTCTCTCGGTGATAGCTGTAACTCTCAGTCTCTCTCTGTGATAGCTGTTACTCTCAGTCTCTCTTGGTGATAGTTGTAACTCTCAGTCTTTCTGTGATAGTTATATGTCTCAATCTCTCTCTATGATCGCTGTAACTCTCAGTCCCTTTCTGTGAAAAGTTATAATTCTCAGTCTCACTCTGTGACTGTTGTAATGCTCAATTCCTGTCTGCGATAGTTGTAACTCTCAGTCCCTGTCTGTGACAGTTGTATCTCTCAGTTCCTGTATGTGACAGTTGTAACACTCAGTCTCTCTCTGCGATAGTGGTAACTCTCAGTCCGTGTCTGTGACAGTTGTAACCCTCAGTCTCTTTCTCTGACAGTTGTAACTCGCAACCTCTCTTTCTGATAGTTGTAATTCTTAGTCTTTGTGATAGTTGTAACTCTTAGTCTCTGTGATAGTTGTAACCAATAGTCTCTCTGTGATAATTGTAACTCGAACATTATCTCTGTGATAGTTGTAACGCTCAATCTCTCTCTGTGACAGTTGTAACTCTCAGACTCTCTCTGTGATAGTTGTAACTCTCTCTCTGTCTCTGATAGTTGTAACTCTCAGTCTCTCTCTGTGATAGTTGTAACTCTAAGTCTCTGTCTGTGATAATTGTAACTCTCAATCTTACTCTGTGATAGTTGTAACGCTCAATCTCTCTCTGTGACAATTGTAACTCTCAGTCTCTCTCTGAGATAGTTGTTACTCTCAGTCTCTCTCTGTGATAGTTGTCACTCTCAGTCTTTGTGATAGTTGTAACTCTCAGTCTCTCTCTGTGATAATTGTAACTCTCAGTCTCTCTCTGTGATAATTGTAACTCTTAGTCTTTCTCTCTAACAGTTGCAACTCTCAGTCTCTGGCTGTGATAGTTGTAACTCTCAATCTCTCTTTCTGATAGTTGTAACTCTTAGTCTCTGTGATAATTGTAACTCGCAGTCTAACTCTGTGATAGTTGTAACTCTCAATCTCCCTCTGTGACTGTTGTAACTCTCAGTCTCTGACTGTGACAGTTGTAACTGTCAGTCTCTTTGATAGTTGTATCTCTCAGTTTCTCTCTGTGATAGTTGTAACTCTCAGTCTCTCGGTGATAGTTGTAACTCTCAGTCTCTCTGTGATAATTGTAACTCTCAGTCTTTCTCTCTGACAGTTGCAACTCTCAGTCACTGGCTGTGATAGTTGTAACTCTCAATCTCTCTTTCTGATAGTTGTAAGTCTTAGTCTCTGTGATAATTGTAACTCGCAGTCTTTCTCTGTGATAGTTGTAACTCTCCATCTCCCGCTGTGACTGTTGTAACTCTCAGTCTCTTTCTGTGACAGTTGTAACTGTCAGTCTCTTTGATAGTTGTAACTCTCAGTCTCTCTTGGTGATAGTTGTAACTCTCAGTCTCTCTCTTTGAAAGCTGTAATTCTCAGTCTCTCTCTGTGATAGTTGTAACTCTCAGTCTCTCTCTGTGATAGTTGTCACATCAGTCTCTGTGATAGTTGTAACTCTCAGTCTCTGTGATAGTTGTAACTCTCAGTCTCTGTGATAGTTGTAAGTCTCAGTCTCTCTGTGATAATTTTAACTCTCACCTTTCTCTATGAGAGTTGTAACTCTCAGTCTCTCTCTATGATAGCTGTTACTCTGAGTCTCTCTCGCTGATAGCTGTAACTCTCAGCCTCTCTCTGTGATAGCTGTTACTCTCAGTCTCTCTTGGTGATAGTTGTAACTCTCAGTCTTTCTGTGATAGTTATATCTCTCAATCTCTCTCTATGATCGCTGTAACTCTCAGTCCCTTTCTGTGAAAAGTTATAATTCTCAGTCTCACTCTGTGACTGTTGTAATGCTCAATTCCTGTCTGCGATAGTTGTAACTCTCAGTCCCTGTCTGTGACAGTTGTATCTCTAAGTTCCTGTATGTGACAGTTGTAACATTCAGTCTCTCTCTGCGATAGTGGTAACTCTCAGTCCGTGTCTGTGACAGTTGTAACCCTCAGTCTCTTTCTCTGACAGTTCTAACTCGCAACCTCTCTTTCTGATAGTTGTAATTCTTAGTCTCCATGATAGTTGTAACTCTTAGTCTTTGTGATAGTTGCAACCCACAGTCTCTCTGTGATAATTGTAACTCGAACATTATCTCTCTGATAGTTGTAACGCTCAATCTCTCTCTGTGACAGTTGTAACTCTCAGACTGTTTCTGTGATAGTTGTAACTCTCTCTCTGTCTCTGATAGTTGTAACTCTCAGTCTCGCTCTGTGATAGTTGTAACTCTAAGTCTCTGTCTGTGATAATTGTAACTCTCAATCTTACTCTGTGATAGTTGTAACGCTCAATCTCTCTCTGTGACAATTGTAACTCTCAGTCTCTCTCTGAGATAGTTGTTACTCTCAGTCTCTCTCTGTGATAGTTGTCACTCTCAGTCTCTGTGATAGTTGTAACTCTCAGTCTCTCTCTGTGATAATTGTAACTCTCAGTCTCTCTCTGTGATAATTGTAACTCTTAGTCTTTCTCTCTAACAGTTGCAACTCTCAGTCTCTGGCTGTGATAGTTGTGACTCTCAATCTCTCTTTCTGATAGTTGTAACTCTTAGTCTCTGTGATAATTGTAACTCGCAGTCTTTCTCTGTGATAGTTGTAACTCTCATTCTGCCTCTGTGACTGTTGTAACTCTCAGTCTCTGACTGTGACAGTTGTAACTGTCAGTCTCTTTGATAGTTGTAACTCTCAGTCTCTCTTGGTGATAGTTGTAACTCTCAGTCTCTCTCTTTGAAAGCTGTAATTCTCAGTCTCTCTCTGTGATAGTTGTAACTCTCAGTCTCTCTCAGTGATAGTTGTCACTCTCAGTCTCTTTGATAGTTATAACTCTCAGTCTCTGTGATAGTTGTCACTCTCAGTCTCTGTGATAGTTGTAAGTCTCAGTCTCTCTGTGATAATTTTAACTCTCAGTCTTTCTCTATGACAGTTATAACTCTCAGTCTCTCTCTATGATAGCTGTTACTCTGAGTCTCTCTCGGTGATAGTTGTAACTCTCAGTCTCTCTCTATGATAGCTGTTGCTCTCAGACTCTCTCTGATAGTTGTAACTCTCAGTCTCTCGGTGATAGTTGTAACTCTCAGTCTCTCGGTGATAGTTGTAACTCTCAGTCTCTCTGTGATAATTGTAACTCTCAGTCTTTCTCTCTGACAGTTGCAACTCTCAGTCTCTGGCTGTGATAGTTGTAACTCTCAATCTCTCTTTCTGATAGTTGTAACTCTTATTCTCTGTGATAATTGTAACTCGCAGTCTTTCTCTGTGATAGTTGTAACTCTCAATCTCCCGCTGTGACTGTTGTAACTCTCAGTCTCTGTCTGTGACAGTTGTAACTGTCAGTCTCTTTGATAGTTGTAACTCTCAGTCTCTCTTGGTGATAGTTGTAACTCTCAGTCTCTCTCTTTGAAAGCTGTAATTCTCAGTCTCTCTCTGTGATAGTTGTAACTCTGAGTCTCTCTCTGTGATAGATGTCACTCTCAGTCTTTGTGATAGTTGTAACTCTCAGTCTCTGTGATAGTTGTAACTCTCAGTCTCTGTGATAGTTGTAAGTCTCAGTCTCTCTGTGATAATTTTAACTCTCACCTTTCTCTATGACAGTTGTAACTCTCAGTCTCTCTCTATGATAGCTGTTACTCTGAGTCTCTCTCAGTGATAGTTGTAACTCTCAGTCTCTCTCTGTGATAGCTGTTACTCTCAGTCTCTCTCAGTGATAGTTGTAACTCTCAGTCTTTCTGTGATAGTTATATCTCTCAATCTCTCTCTATGATCGCTGTAACTCTCAGTCCCTTTCTGTGAAAAGTTATAATTCTCAGTCTCACTCTGTGACTGTTGTAATGCTCAATTCTTGTCTGCGATAGTTGTAACTCTCAGTCCCTGTCTGTGACAGTTGTATCTCTCAGTCTCTGTATGTGACAGTTGTAACACTCAGTCTCTCTCTGCGACAGTGGTAACTCTCAGTCCATGTCTGTGACAGTTGTAACCCTCAGTCTCCCTCTCTGACAGTTGTAACTCGCAACCCCTCTTTCTGATAGTTGTAACTCTTAGTCTCCGTGATAGTTGTAACTCTTAGTCTCTGTGATAGTTGTAACTCTTAGTCTCTGTGATAGTTGTAACCCGCAGTCACTCTGTGATAATTGTAACTCGAAGATTATCTCTGTGATAGTTGTAACGCTCAATATCTCTCTGTGACAGTTGTAACTCTCAGACTCTCTCTGTGATAGTTGTAACTCTCTCTCTCTCTGTCTCTGATAGTTGTAACTCTCAGTCTCTCTCTGTGATAGTTGTAACTCTAAGTCTCTGTCTGTGATAATTGTAACTCTCAATCTTACTCTGTGATAGTTGTAACGCTCAATCTCTCTCTGTGACAATTGTAACTCTCAGTCTCTCTCTGAGATAGTTGTTACTCTCAGTCTCTCTCTGTGATAGTTGTCACTCTCAGTCTCTGTGATAGTTGTAACGCTCAGTCTCTGTGATAGTTGTAACCCACAGTCTCTCTGTGATAATTGTAACTCGAAGACTATCTCTGTGACAGTTATAACTCTCAGACTCTCTCTGTGACAGTTGTAACTCTCAGTCTCTCTCTGTGACAGTTGTAACTCTCAGTCTCTCTCTGTGACAGTTGTAACTCTCAGACTCTCTCTGTGATAGTTGTAACTCTCTCTCTCTGTCTCTGATAGTTGTACCTCTCAGTCTCTCTCTGTGATAGTTGTAACTCTCAGTCTCTCTCTGTGATGGTTGTAACTCTAAGTCTCTGTCTGTGATAATTGTAACTCTCAATCTTTCTCTGTGATAGTTGTAACGCTCAATCTCTCTCTGTGACAATTGTAACTCTCAGTCTCTCTCTGAGATAGTTGTTACTCTCAGTTTCTCTCTGTGATAGTTGTAACTCTCAATCTCTCTTTCTGATAGTTTTAACTCTCAGTCTTTTTGATAGTTGTAACTCTCAGTCTCTGTGATAGTTGTAAGTCTCAGTCTCTCTGTGATAATTTTAACTCTCACCTTTCTCTATGACAGTTATAACTCTCAGTCTCTCTCTATGATAGCTGTTACTCTGAGTCTCTCTCGGTGATAGTTGTAACTCTCAGTCTCTCTCTATGATAGCTGTTACTCTCAGTCTCTCTCTGATAGTTGTAACTCTCAGTCTCTCGGTGATAGTTATAACTCTCAGTCTCTCGGTGATAGTTGTAACTCTCAGTCTCTCTGTGATAGTTGTAACTCTCAGTCTTTCTCTCTGACAGTTGCAACTCTCAGTCTCTGGCTGTGATAGTTGTAACTCTCAATCTCTCTTTCTGATAGTTGTAACTCTTAGTCTCTGTGATAATTGTAACTCGCAGTCTTTCTCTGTGATAGTTGTAACTCTCAATCTCCCGCTGTGACTGTTGTAACTCTCAGTCTCTGTCTGTGACAGTTATAACTGTCAGTCTCTTTGATAGTTGTAACTCTCAGTCTCTCTTGGTGATAGTTGTAACTCTCAGTCTCTCTCTTTGAAAGCTGTAATTCTCAGTCTCTCTCTGTGATAGTTGTAACTCTCAGTCTCTCTCTGTGATAGATGTCACTCTCAGTCTCTGTGATAGTTGTAACTCTCAGTCTCTGTGATAGTTGTAAGCCGCAGTCTCTCTGTGATAATTGTAACTCGAAGACTATCTCTGTGATAGTTGTAATGCTCAATCTCTCTCTGTGACAGTTATAACTCTCAGACTCTCTCTGTGATAGTTATAACTCTCAGTCTCTCTCTGTGATAGTTGTAACGTTTAATCTCTCTCTGTGACAGTTGTAACTCTCAGTCTCTCTCTGTGATAGTTGTAACTCTAAGTCACTCTCTGTGATAGTTGTAACTTTCTCTCTCTGTCTATGATAGTTGTAACTCTAAGTCTCTCTCTGTGATAATTGTAACTCTCAGTCTCTCTTTGTGATAATTGTAACTCTCAGTCTTTCTCTCTGACAGTTGCAACTCTCGGTCTCTCTCTCTCACAGTTGTAACTCGCAATCTGTCTTTCTGATAGTTGTAACACTCAGTCTCTCTCTGTGATAGTTGTAACTCTAAGTCTCTGTCTGTGATAATTGTAACTCTCAATCTTACTCTGTGATAGTTGTAATGCTCAATCTCTCTCTGTGACAATTGTAACTCTCAGTCTCTCTCTGAGACAGTTGTTACTCTCAGTCTCTCTCTGTGATACTTGTCACTCTCAGTCTCTGTGATAGTTGTAACGCTCAGTCTCTGTGATAGTTGTAACCCGCAGTCTCTCTGTGATAATTGTATCTCGAAGACTATCTCTGTGATAGTTGTAACGCTCAATCTCTCTCTGTGACAGTTATAACTCTCAGACTCTCTCTGTGATAGTTATAACTCTCAGTCTCTCTCTGTGATAGTTGTAACATTTAATCTCTCTCTGTGATAGTTATAACTCTCAGTCTCTCTCTGTGATAGTTGTAACTCTAAGTCACTCTCTGTGATAGTTGTAACTTTCTCTCTCTGTCTATGATAGTTGTAACTCTAAGTCTCTCTCTGTGATAATTGTAACTCTCAGTACTCTCTGTGATAATTGTAACTCTCAGTCTCTCTCTCTCACAGTTGTAACTCGCAATCTCTCTTTCTGATAGTTGTAACTCTTAGTCTCTGTGATAGTTGTAACTCTTAGTCTCTGTGATAGTTGTAACCTGCAGTCTCTCTGTGATAATTGTAACTCTCAGACTATCTCTGTGATAGTTGTAACGCTCAATCTCTCTCTGTGACAGTTGTAACTCTCAGACTCTCTCTGTGATAGTTGTAACTCTCAGTCTCTGTCTGTGAAAGTTGTATCTCTCAGTCTCTATCTGATAGTTGTAACACTCAGTCTCTGTGATAGTTCTAACTCTCAGTCTCTGTAATAGTTGTAACTCTCAGTTTATCTGTGAAAGGTGTAACTCTCAGTCACTCTCTGTGATAGATGTAACTCTCAGTTTCCCTCGCTGTGAAAGTTGTAATTCTCAGTTTCTCTCTGACATTTGCAACTCTCAGTCTCTCTCTCTCACAGTTGTAACTCGCAATCTGTCTTTCTGATAGTTGTAACTCTTAGTCTCTGTGATAGTTGTAACTCTTAGTCTCTGTGATAGTTGTAACCTGCAGTCTCTCTGTGATAATTGTAACTCGAAGACTATCTCTGTGATAGTTGTAACGCTCAATCTCTCTCTGTGACAGTTGTAACTCTCAGTCTCTCTCTGTGATCGTTGTAACTCTAAGTCTCTGTCTGTGATAATTGTAACTCTCAATCTTACTCTGTGATAGTTGGAATGCTCAATCTCTCTCTGTGACAATTGTAACTCTCAGTCTCTCTCTGAGATAGTTGTTACTCTCAGTCTCTCTCTGTGATAGTTGTCACTCTCAGTCTCTGTGATAGTTGTAACTCTCAGTCTCTCTGTGATAATTGTAACTCTCAGTCTCTCTCTGTGATAATTGTAACTCTCAGTCTTTCTCTCTGACAGTTGCAACTCTCAGTCTCTGGCTGTGATAGTTGCAACTCTCAATCTCTCTTTCTGATAGTTGTAACTCTTAGTCTCTGTGATAATTGTAACTCGCAGTCTTTCTCTGTGATAGTTGTAACTCTCAATCTCCCGCTGTGACGTTGTAACTCTCAGTCTCTGTCTGTGACAGTTGTAACTGTCAGTCTCTTTGATAGTTGTAACACTCAGTCTCTCTTGGTGATAGTTGTAACTCTCAGTCTCTCTCTTTGAAAGCTGTAATTCTCAGTCTCTCTCTGTGATAGTTGTAACTCTCAGTCTCTCTCTGTGGTAGGTGTCACTCTCAGTCTCTGTGATAGTTGTAACTCTCAGTCTCTGTGATAGTTGTAACTCTCAGTCTCTGTGATAGTTGTAAGTCTCAGTCTCTCTGTGATAATTTTAACTCTCACCTTTCTCTATGACAGTTGTAACTCTCAGTCTCTCTCTATGATAGCTGTTACTCTGAGTCTCTCTCAGTGATAGTTGTAACTCTCAGTCTCTCTCTGTGATAGCTGTTACTCTCAGTCTCTCTCGGTGATAGTTGTAACTCTCAGTCTTTCTGTGATAGTTATATCTCTCAATCTCTCTCTATGATCGCTGTAACTCTCAGTCCCTTTCTGTGAATTGTTATAATTCTCAGTCTCACTCTGTGACTGTTGTAATGCTCAATTCCTGTCTGTGATAGTTGTAACTCTCAGTCCCTGTCTGTGACAGTTGTATCTCTAAGTCTCTGTATGTGACAGTTGTAACACTCAGTCTCTCTCTGCGATAGTGGTAACTCTCTGTCCGTGTCTGTGACAGTTGTAACCCTCAGTCTCCCTCTCTGACAGTTGTAACTCGCAACCCCTCTTTCTGATAGTTGTAACTCTTAGTCTCCGTGATAGTTGTAACTCTTAGTCTCTGTGATAGTTGTAACCCGCAGTTTCTCTGTGATAATTGTAACTCGAAGATTATCTCTGTGATAGTTGTAACGCTCAATATCTCTCTGTGACAGTTGTAACTCTCAGACTCTCTCTGTGATAGTTGTAACTCTCTCTCTCTCTGTCTCTGATAGTTGTAACTCTCAGTCTCTCTCTGTGATAGTTGTAACTCTCAGTCTCTCTCTGTGATATTTGTAACTCTCAGTCTTTCTCTCTGACAGTTGCAACTCTCAGTCTCTGGCTGTGATAGTTGTAACTCTCAATCTCTCTTTCTGATAGTTGTAACTCTTAGTCTCTGTGATAATTGTAACTCGCAGTCTTTCTCTGTGATAGTTGTAACTCTCAATCTCCCGCTGTGACTGTTGTAACTCTCAGTCTCTGTCTGTGACAGTTGTAACTGTCAGTCTCTTTGATAGTTGTAACTCTCAGTCTCTCTTGGTGATAGTTGTAACTCTCAGTCTCTCTCTTTGAAAGCTGTAATTCTCAGTCTCTCTCTGTGATAGTTGTAACTCTCAGTCTCTCTCTGTGATAGGTGTCACTCTCAGTCTCTGTGATAGTTGTAACTCTCAGTCTCTGTGATAGTTGTAACTCTCAGTCTCTGTGATAGTTGTAAGTCTCAGTCTCTCTGTGATAATTTTAACTCTCACCTTTCTCTATGACAGTTGTAACTCTCAGTCTCTCTCTATGATAGCTGTTACTCTGAGTCTCTCTCAGTGATAGTTGTAACTCTCAGTCTCTCTCTGTGATAGCTGTTACTCTCAGTCTTTCTCGGTGATAGTTGTAACTTTCAGTCTTTCTGTGATAGTTATATCTCTCAATCTCTCTCTATGATCGCTGTAACTCTCAGTCCCTTTCTGTGAATTGTTATAATTCTCAGTCTCACTCTGTGACTGTTGTAATGCTCAATTCCTGTCTGTGATAGTTGTAACTCTCAGTCCCTGTCTGTGACAGTTGTATCTCTAAGTCTCTGTATGTGACAGTTGTAACACTCAGTCTCTCTCTGTGATAGTGGTAACTCTCAGTCCGTGTCTGTGACAGTTGTAACCCTCAGTCTCCCTCACTGACAGTTGTAACTCGCAACCCCTCTTTCTGATAGTTGTAACTCTTAGTCTCCGTGATAGTTGTATCTCTTAGTCTCTGTGATAGTTGTAACCCGCAGTCTCTCTGTGATAATTGTAACTCGAAGATTATCTCTGTGATAGTTGTAACGCTCAATATCTCTCTGTGACAGTTGTAACTATCAGACTCTCTCTGTGATAGTTGTAACTCTCTCTCTCTCTGTCTCTGATAGTTGTAACTCTCAGTCTCTCTCTGTGATAGTTGTAACTCTAAGTCTCTGTCTGTGATAATTGTAACTCTCAATCTTACTCTGTGATAGTTGTAACGCTCAATCTCTCTCTGTGACAATTGTAACTCTCAGTCTCTCTCTGAGATAGTTGTTACTCTCTGTCTCTCTCTGTGATAGTTGTCACTCTCAGTCTCTGTGATAGTTGTAACGCTCAGTCTCTGTGATAGTTGTAACCCGCAGTCTCTCTGTGATAATTGTAACTCGAAGACTATCTCTGTGATAGTTGTAACGCTCAATCTCTCTCTGTGACAGTTATAACTCTCAGACTCTCTCTGTGATAGTTATAACTCTCACTCTCTCTCTGTGATAGTTGTAACGTTTAATCTCTCTCTGTGACAGTTGTAACTCTCAGTCTCTCTCTGTGATAGTTGTAACTCTCAGTTTCTCTCTGTGATAATTGTAACTCTCAGTCTTTCTCTCTGACAGTTGCAACTCTCAGTCTCTGGCTGTGATAGTTGTAACTCTCAATCTCTCTTTCTGATAGTTGTAACTCGTAGTCTCTGTGATAATTGTAACTCGCAGTCTTTCTCTGTGATAGTTGTAACTCTCAATCTCCCATTGTGACTGTTGTAACTCTCAGTCTCTGTCTGTGACAGTTGTAACTGTCAGTCTCTTTGATATTTGTAACTCTCAGTCTCTCTTGGTAATCGTTGTAACTCTCAGTCTCTCTCTTTGAAAGCTGTAATTCTCAGTCTCTCTCTGTGATATTTGTAACTCTCAGTCTCTCTCAGTGATAGTTGTCACTCTCAGTCTCTGTGATAGTTGTAACTCTCAGTCTCTGAGATAGTTGTAACTCTCAGTCTCTGTGATAGTTGTAAGTCTCAGTCTCTCTGTGATAATTTTTACTCTCAGTCTTTCTCTATGACAGTTATAACTCTCAGTCTCTCTCTATGATAGCAGTTACTCTGAGTCTCTCTTGGTGATAGTTGTAACTCTCAGTCTCTCTCTGTGATAGCTGTTACTCTCAGTCTCTCTCGGTGATAGTTGTAACTCTCATTCTTTCTGTGATAGTTATATCTCTCAATCTCTCTCTATGATCACTGTAACTCTCAGTCCCTTTCTGTGAAAAGTTATAATTCTCAGTCTCACTCTGTGACTGTTCTAATGCTCAATTCCTGTCTGCGATAGTTGTAACTCTCAGTCCCTGTCTGTGACAGTTGTATCTCTCAGTCTCTGTATGTGACAGTTGTAACACTCAGTCTCTCTCTGCGATAGTGGTAACTCTCAGTCCGTGTCTGTGACAGTTGTAACCCTCAGTCTCCCTCTCTGACAGTTGTAACTCGCAACCCCTCTTTCTGATAGGTGTAACTCTTAGCCTCCGTGATAGTTGTAACTCTTAGTCTCTGTGATAGTTGTAACCCGCAGTCTCTCTGTGATAATTGTAACTCGAACATTATCTCTGTGATTGTTGTAACGCTCAATATCTCTCTGTGACAGTTGTAACTCTCAGACTCTCTCTGTGATAGTTGTAACTCTCTCTCTCTCTGTCTCTGATAGTTGTAACTCTCAGTCTCTCTCTGTGATAGTTGTAACTCTAAGTCTCTGTCTGTGATAATTGTAACTCTCAATCTTACTCTGTGATAGTTGTAACGCTCAATCTCTCTCTGTGACAATTGTAACTCTCAGTCTCTCTCTGAGATAGTTGTTACTCTCAGTCTCTCTCTGTGATAGTTGTCACTCTCAGTCTCTGTGATAGTTGTAACGCTCAGTCTCTGTGATAGTTGTAACCCGCAGTCTCTCTGTGATAATTGTAACTCGAAGACTATCTCTGTGATAGTTGTAACGCTCAATCTCTCTCTGTGACAGTTATAACTCTCAGACTCTCTCTGTGATAGTTGTAACTCTCAGTCTCTCTCTGTGATAGTTGTAACGTTTAATCTCTCTCTGTGACAGTTGTAACTCTCAGTCTCTCTCTGTGATAGTTGTAACTCTAAGTCGCTCTCTGTGATAGTTGTAACTCTCTCTCTCTGTCTATGATAGTTGTAACTCTCAGTCTCTCTCTGTGATAATTGTAACTCTCAGTCTCTCTCTGTGATAATTGTAACTCTCAGTCTTTCTCTCTGACAGTTGCAACTCTCAGTCTCTGGCTGTGATAGTTGTAACTCTCAATCTCTCTTTCTGATAGTTGTAACTTTTAGTCTCTGTGATAATTGTAACTCGCAGTCTTTCTCTGTGATAGTTGTAACTCTCAATCTCCCGTTGTGACTGTTGTAACTCTCAGTCTCTGTCTGTGACAGTTGTAACTGTCAGTCTCTTTGATAGTTGTAACTCTCAGTCTCTCTTGGTGATAGTTGTAACTCTCAGTCTCTCTCTTTGAAAGCTGTAATTCTCAGTCTCTCTCTGTGATAGTTGTAACTCTCAGTCTCTCTCAGTGATCGTTGTCACTCTCAGTCTCTGTGATAGTTCTAACTCTCAGTCTCTGTGATAGTTGTAACTCTCAGTCTCTGTGATAGTTGTAAGTCTCAGTCTCTCTGTGATAATTTTAACTCTCACCTTTCTCTATGACAGTTGTAACTCTCAGTCTCTCTCTATGATAGCTGTTACTCTCAGTCTCTCTCAGTGATATTTGTAACTCTCAGTCTCTCTCTGTGATAGTTGTCACATCAGTCTCTGTGATAGTTGTAACTCTCAGTCTCTGTGATAGTTGTAGCTCTCAGTCTCTGTGATAGTTGTAAGTCTCAGTCTCTCTGTGATAATTTTTACTCTCAGTCTTTCTCTATGACAGTTATAACTCTCAGTCTCTCTCTATGATAGCTGTTACTCTGAGTCTCTCTCGGTGATAGTTGTAACTCTCAGTCTCTCTCTGTGATAGCTGTTACTCTCAGACTCTCTCGGTGATAGTTGTAACTCTCAGTCTCTCTCTGTGATAGCTGTTACTCTCAGTCTCTCTCTGTGATAGTTGTAACTCTCAGTCTCTCGGTGATAGTTGTAACTCTCAGTCTCTCTGTGATAATTGTAACTCTCAGTCTTTCTCTCTGACAGTTGCAACTCTCAGTCTCTGGCTGTGATAGATGTAACTCTCAATCTCTCTTTCTGATAGTTGTAACTCTTAGTCTCTGTGATAATTGTAACTCGCAGTCTTTCTCTGTGATAGTTGTAACTCTCAATCTCCCGCTGTGACTGTTGTAACTCTCAGTCTCTGTCTGTGACAGTTGTAACTGTCAGTCTCTTTGATAGTTGTAACTCTCAGTCTCTCTTGGTGATAGTTGTAACTCTCAGTCTCTCTCTTTGAAAGCTGTAATTCTCAGTCTCTCTCTGTGATAGTTGTAACTCTCAGTCTCTCTCTGTGATAGATGTCACTCTCAGTCTCTGTGATAGTTCTAACTCTCAGTCTCTGTGATAGTTGTAACTCTCAGTCTCTGTGATAGTTGTAAGTCTCAGTCGCTCTGTGATAATTTTAACTCTCACCTTTCTCTATGACAGTTGTAACTCTCAGTCTCTCTCTATGATAGCTGTTACTCTGAGTCTCTCTCAGTGATAGTTGTAACTCTCAGTCTCTCTCTGTGATAGCTGTTACTCTCAGTCTCTCTCGGTGATAGTTGTAACTCTCATTCTTTCTGTGATAGTTATATCTCTCAATCTCTCTCTATGATCGCTGTAACTCTCAGTCCCTTTCTGTGAAAAGTTATAATTCTCAGTCTCACTCTGTGACTGTTGTAATGCTCAATTCCTGTCTGCGATAGTTGTAACTCTCAGTCCCTGTCTGTGACAGTTGTATCTCTCAGTCTCTGTATGTGACAGTTGTAACACTCAGTCTCTCTCTGCGATAGTGGTAACTCTCAGTCCGTGTCTGTGACAGTTGTAACCCTCAGTCTCCCTCTCTGACAGTTGTAACTCGCAACCCCTCTTTCTGATAGTTGTAACTCTTAGTCTCCGTGATAGTTGTAACTCTTAGTCTCTGTGATAGTTGTAACCCGCAGTCTCTCTGTGATAATTGTAACTCGAAGATTATCTCTGTGATAGTTGTAACGCTCAATATCTCTCTGTGACAGTTGTAACTCTCAGACTCTCTCTGTGATAGTTGTAACTCTCTCTCTCTCTGTCTCTGATAGTTGTAACTCTCAGTCTCTCTCTGTGATAGTTGTAACTCTAAGTCTCTGTCTGTGATAATTGTAACTCTCAATCTTACTCTGTGATAGTTGTAACGCTCAATCTCTCTCTGTGACAATTGTAAATCTCAGTCTATCTCTGAGATAGTTGTTACTCTCAGTCTCTCTCTGTGATAGTTGTCACTCTCAGTCTCTGTGATAGTTGTAACGCTCAGTCTCTGTGATAGTTGTAACCCGCAGTCTCTCTGTGATAATTGTAACTCGAAGACTATCTCTGTGATAGTTGTAACGCTCAATCTCTCTCTGTGACAGTTATAACTCTCAGACTCTCTCTGTGATAGTTGTAACTCTCAGTCTCTCTCTGTGATAGTTGTAACGTTTAATCTCTCTCTGTGACAGTTGTAACTCTCAGTCTCTCTCTGTGATAGTTGTAACTCTAAGTCGCTCTCTGTGATAGATGTAACTCTCTCTCTCTGTCTATGATAGTTGTAACTCTCAGTCTCTCTCTGTGATAATTGTAACTCTCAGTCTCTCTCTGTGATAATTGTAACTCTCAGTCTTTCTCTCTGACAGTTGCAACTCTCAGTCTCTGGCTGTGATAGTTGTAACTCTCAATCTCTCTTTCTGATAGTTGTAACTCTTAGTCTCTGTGATAATTGTAACTCGCAGTCTTTCTCTGTGATAGTTGTAACTCTCAATCTCCCATTGTGACTGTTGTAACTCTCAGTCTCTGTCTGTGACAGTTGTAACTGTCAGTCTCTTTGATAGTTGTAACTCTCAGTCTCTCTTGGTGATAGTTGTAACTCTCAGTCTCTCTCTTTGAAAGCTGTAATTCTCAGTCTCTCTCTGTGATAGTTGTAACTCTCAGTCTCTCTCTGTGATAGATGTCACTCTCAGTCTCTGTGATAGTTCTAACTCTCAGTCTCTGTGATAGTTGTAAGTCTCAGTCTCTCTGTTATAATTTTAACTCTCACCTTTCTCTATGACAGTTGTAACTCTCAGTCTCTCTCTATGATAGCTGTTACTCTGAGTCTCTCTCAGTGATAGTTGTAACTCTCAGTCTCTCTCTGTGATAGCTGTTACTCTCAGTCTCTCTCGGTGATAGTTGTAACTCTCATTCTTTCTGTGATAGTTATATCTCTCAATCTCTCTCTATGATCGCTGTAACTCTCAGTCCCTTTCTGTGAAAAGTTATAATTCTCAGTCTCACTCTGTGACTGTTGTAATGCTCAATTCCTGTCTGCGATAGTTGTAACTCTCAGTCCCTGTCTGTGACAGTTGTATCTCTCAGTCTCTGTATGTGACAGTTGTAACACTCAGTCTCTCTCTGCGATAGTGGTAACTCTCAGTCCGTGTCTGTGACAGTTGTAACCCTCAGTCTCCCTCTCTGACAGTTGTAACTCGCAACCCCTCTTTCTGATAGTTGTAACTCTTAGTCTCCGTGATAGTTGTAACTCTTAGTCTCTGTGATAGTTGTAACCCGCAGTCTCTCTGTGATAATTGTAACTCGAAGATTATCTCTGTGATAGTTGTAACGCTCAATATCTCTCTGTGACAGTTGTAACTCTCAGACTCTCTCTGTGATAGTTGTAACTCTCTCTCTCTCTGTCACTGATAGTTGTAACTCTCAGTCTCTCTCTGTGATAGTTGTAACTCTAAGTCTCTGTCTGTGATAATTGTAACTCTCAATCTTACTCTGTGATAGTTGTAACTCTCTCTCTGTCTCTGATAGTTGTAACTCTCAGTCTCTCTCTGTGATAGTTGTAACTCTAAGTCTCTGTCTGTGATAATTGTAACTCTCAATCTTACTCTGTGATAGTTGTAACGCTCAATCTCTCTCTGTGACAATTGTAACTCTCAGTCTCTCTCTGAGATAGTTGTTACTCTCAGTCTCTCTCTGTGATAGTTGTCAATCTCAGTCTCTGTGATAGTTGTAACTCTCAGTCTCTCTCTGTGATAATTGTAACTCTCAGTCTCTCTCTGTGATAATTGTAACTCTTAGTCTTTCTCTCTGACAGTTGCAAGTCTCAGTCTCTGGCTGTGATAGTTGTAACTCTCAATCTCTCTTTCTGATAGTTGTAACTCTTAGTCTCTGTGATAATTGTAACTCGCAGTCTTTCTCTGTGATAGTTGTAACTCTCAATCTCCCTCTGTGACTGTTGTAAATCTCAGTCTCTGTCTGTGACAGTTGTAACTGTCAGTCTCTTTGATAGTTGTAACTCTCAGTCTCTCTTGGTGATAGTTGTAACTCTCAGTCTCTCTCTTTGAAAGCTGTAATTCTCAGTCTCTCTCTGTGATAGTTGTAACTCTCAGTCTCTCTCAGTGATAGTTGTCACTCTCAGTCTCTGTGATAGTTATAACTCTCAGTCTCTGTGATAGTTGTAACTCTCAGTCTCTGTGATAGTTGTAAGTCTCAGTCTCTCTGTGATAATTTTAACTCTCAGTCTTTCTCTATGACAGTTATAACTCTCAGTCTCTCTCTATGATAGCTGTTACTCTGAGTCTCTCTCGGTGATAGTTGTAACTCTCAGTCTCTCTCTATGATAGCTGTTGCTCTCAGTCTCTCTCAGATAGTTGTAACTTTCAGTCTCTCGGTGATAGTTGTAACTCTCAGTCTCTCTGTGATAATTGTAACTCTCAGTCTTTCTCTCTGACAGTTGCAACTCTCAGTCTCTGGCTGTGATAGTTGTTACTCTCAATCTCTCTTTCTGATAGTTGTAAGTCTTAGTCTCTGTGATAATTGTAACTCGCAGTCTTTCTCTGTGATAGTTGTAACTCTCAATCTCCCGCTGTGACTGTTGTAACTCTCAGTCTCTGTCTGTGACAGTTGTAACTGTCAGTCTCTTTGATAGTTGTAACTCTCAGTCTCTCTTGGTGATAGTTGTAACCCTCAGTCTCTCTCTTTGAAAGCTGTAATTCTCAGTCTCTCTCTGTGATAGTTGTAACTCTCAGTCTCTTTCTGTGATAGGTGTCACTCTCAGTCTCTGTGATAGTTGTAACTCTCAATCTCTGTGATAGTTGTAACTCTCAGTCTCTGTGATAGTTGTAAGTCTCAGTCTCTCTGTGATAATTTTAACTCTCACCTTTCTCTATGTCAGTTGTAACTCTCAGTCTCTCTCTATGACAGCTGTTACTCTGAGTCTCTCTCAGTGATAGTTGTAACTCTCAGTCTCTCTCTGTGATAGCTGTTACGCTCAGTCTCTCTCGGTAATAGTTGTAACTCTCAGTCTTTCTGTGATAGTTATATCTCTCAATTCCTGTCTGTGATAGTTGTAACTCTCAGTCCCTGTCTGTGACAGTTGTATCTCTCAGTATCTGTATGTGACAGTTGTAACACTCAGTCTCTCTCTGCGATAGTGGTAACTCTCAGTCCGTGTCTGTGACAGTTGTAACCCTCGGTCTCCCTCACTGACAGTTGTAACTCGCAACCCCTCTTTCTGATAGTTGTAACTCTTAGTCTCCGTGATAGTTGTAACTCTTAGTCTCTGTGATAGTTGTAACCCGCAGTCTCTCTGTGATAATTGTAACTCGAACATTATCTCTGTGATAGTTGTAACGCTCAATATCTCTCTGTGACAGTTGTAACTCTCAGACTCTCTCTGTGACAGTTGTAACTCTCAGACTCTCTCTGTGATAGTTGTAACACTCTCTCTCTATGTCTCTGATAGTTGTAACTCTCAATCTCTCTCTGTGATAGTTGTAACTCTAAGTCTCTGTCTGTGATAATTGTAACTCTCAATCTTACTCTGTGATAGTTGTAACGCTCAATCTCTCTCTGTGACAATTGTAACTCTCAGTCTCTCTCTGAGATAGTTGTTACTCTCAGTCTCTCTCTGTGATAGTTGTCACTCTCAGTCTCTGTGATAGTTGTAACCCACAGTCTCTCTGTGATAATTGTAACTCGAAGACTATCTCTGTGATAGTTGTAACGCTCAATCTCTCTATGTGACAGTTATAACTCTCAGACTCTCTCTGTGATAGTTATAACTCTCAGTCTCTATCTGTGATAGTTGTAACGTTTAATCTCTCTCTGTGACACTTGTAACTCTCAGTCTCTCTCTGTGATAGTTGTAACTCTAAGTCACTCTCTGTGATAGTTGTAACTTTCTCTCTCTGTCTATGATAGTTGTAACTCTAAGTCTCTCTCTGTGATAATTGTAACTCTCAGTCTCTCTCTGTGATAATTGTAACTCTCAGTCTTTCTCTCTGACAGTTGCAACTCTCAGTCTCTGGCTGTGATAGTTGTAACTCTCAATCTCTCTTTCTGATAGTTGTAACTCTTAGTCTCTGTGATAATTGTAACTCGCAGTCTTTCTCTGTGATTGTTGTAACTCTCAATCTCCCGTTGTGACTGTTGTAACTCTCAGTCTCTGTCTGTGACAGTTGTAACTGTCAGTCTCTTTGATATTTGTAACTCTCAGTCTCTCTTGGTGATAGTTGTAACTCTCAGTCTCTCTCTTTGAAAGCTGTAATTCTCAGTCTCTCTCTGTGATAGTTGTAACTCTCAGTCGTTCTCAGTGATAGTTGTCACTCTCAGTCTCTGTGATAGTTGTAAGTCTCAGTCTCTCTGTGATAATTTTTGCTCTCAGTCTTTCTCTATGACAGTTATAACTCTCAGTCTCTCTCTATGATAGCAGTTACTCTGAGTCTCTCTCGGTGATAGTTGTAACTCTCAGTCTCTCTCTGTGATAGCTGTTACTCTCAGTCTCTCTCTGTGATAGTTGTAACTCTCAGTCTCTTGGTGATAGTTGTAACTCTCAGTCTCTCTGTGATAATTGTAACTCTCAGTCTTTCTCTCTGACAGTTGCAACTCTCAGTCTCTGGCTGTGATAGTTGTAACTCTCAATCTCTCTTTCTGATAGTTGTAACTCTTAGTCTCAATGATAATTGTAACTCACAGTCTTTCTCTGTGATAGTTGTAACTCTCAATCTCCCGTTGTGACTGTTGTAACTCTCAGTCTCTGTCTGTGACAGTTGTAACTGTCAGTCTCTTTGATAGTTGTAACTCTCAGTCTCTCTTGGTGATAGTTGTAACTCTCAGTCTCTCTCTTTGAAATCTGTAATTCTCAGTCTCTCTCTGTGATAGTTGTAACTCGCAGTCTCTCTCAGTGATAGTTGTCACTCTCAGTCTCTGTGATAGTTGTAACTCTCAGTCTCTGTGATAGTTGTAACTCTCAGTCTCTGTGATAGTTGTAAGTCTCAGTCTCTCTGTGATAATTTTAACTCTCACCTTTCTCTATGACAGTTGTAACACTCAGTCTCTCTCTATGATAGCTGTTACTCTGAGTCTCTCTCAGTGATAGTTGTAACTCTCAGTCTCTCTCTGTGATAGCTGTTAATCTCAGTCTCTCTCGGTGATAGTTGTAACTCTCAGTCTTTCTGTGATAGTTATATCTCTCAATCTCTCTCTATGATCGCTGTAACTCTCAGTCCCTTTCTGTGAAAAGTTATAATTCTCAGTCTCACTCTGTGACTGTTGTAATGCTCAATTCCTGTCTGCGATAGTTGTAACTCTCAGTCCCTGTCTGTGACAGTTGTATCTCTCAGTCTCTGTATGTGACAGTTGTAACACTCAGTCTCTCTCTGCGATAGTGGTATCTCTCAGTCCGTGTCTGTGACAGTTGTAACCCTCAGTCTCCCTCTCTGACAGTTGTAACTCGCAACCCCTCTTTCTGATAGTTGTAACTCTTAGTCTCCGTGATAGTTGTAACTCTTAGTCTCTGTGATAGTTGTAACCCGCAGTCTCTCTGTGATAATTGTAACTCGAAGATTATCTCTGTGATAGTTGTAACGCTCAATATCTCTCTGTGACAGTTGTAACTCTCAGACTCTCTCTGTGATAGTTGTAACACTCTCTCTCTATGTCTCTGATAGTTGTAACTCTCAGTCTCTCTCTGTGATAGTTGTAACTCTAAGTCTCTGTCTGTGATAATTGTAACTCTCAATCTTACTCTGTGATAGTTGTAACGCTCAATCTCTCTCTGTGACAATTGTAACTCTCAGTCTCTCTCTGAGATAGTTGTTACTCTCAGTCTCTCTCTGTGATAGTTGTCACTCTCAGTCTCTGTGATAGTTGTAACGCTCAGTCTCTGTGATAGTTGTAACCCACAGTCTCTCTGTGATAATTGTAACTCGAAGACTATCTCTGTGATAGTTGTAACGCTCAATCTCTCTCTGTGACAGTTATAAATCTCAGACTCTCTCTGTGATAGTTATAACTCTCAGTCTCTCTCTGTGATAGTTGTAACTCTAAGTCACTCTCTGTGATAGTTGTAACTTTCTCTCTCTGTCTATGATAGTTTTAACTCTAAGTCTCTCTCTGTGATAATTGTAAATCTCAGTCTCTCTCTGTGATAATTGTAACTCTCAGTCTTTCTCTCTGACAGTTGCAACTCTCAGTCTCTGGCTGTGATAGTTGTAACTCACAATCTCTCTTTCTGATAGTTGTAACTCTTAGTCTCTGTGATAATTGTAACTTTCAGTCTTTGTCTGTGATAGTTGTAACTCTCAATCTCCCTCTGTGACTGTTGTAACTCTCAGTCTCTGTCTGTGACAGTTGTAACTGTCAGTCTCTTTGATAGTTGTAACTCTCAGTCTCTCTTGGTGATAGTTGTAACTCTCAGTCTCTCTCTTTGAAAGCTGTAATTCTCAGTCTCTCTCTGTGATAGTTGTATCTCTCAGTCTCTCTCAGTGATAGTTGTCACTCTCAGTCTCTGTGATAGTTATAACTCTCAGTCTCTGTGATAGTTGTAACTCTCAGTCTCTGTGATAGTTGTAAGTCTCAGTCTCTCTGTGATAATTTTAACTCTCAGTCTTTCTCTATGACAGTTATAACTCTCAGTCTCTCTCTATGATAGCTGTTACTCTGAGTCTCTCTCGGTGATAGTTGTAACTCTCAGTCTCTCTCTATGATAGCTGTTACTCTCAGTCTCTCTCTGATAGTTGTAACTCTCAGTCTCTCGGTGATAGTTGTAACTCTCAGTCTTTCTGTGATAATTGTAACTCTCAGTCTTTCTCTCTGACAGTTGCAACTCTCAGTCTCTGGCTGTGATAGTTGTAACTCTCAATCTCTCTTTCTGATAGTTGTAACTCTTAGTCTCTGTGATAATTGTAACTCGCAGTCTTTCTCTGTGATAGTTGTAACTCTCAATCTCCCGCTGTGACTGTTGTAACTCTCAGTCTCTGTCTGTGACAGTTGTAACTGTCAGTCTCTTTGATAGTTGTAACTCTCAGTCTCTCTTGGTGATAGTTGTAACTCTCAGTCTCTCTCTTTGAAAGCTGTAATTCTCAGTCTCTCTCTGTGATAGTTGTAACTCTCAGTCTCTCTCTGTGATAGGTGTCACTCTCAGTCTCTGTGATAGTTGTAACTCTCAGTCTCTGTGATAGTTGTAACTCTCAGTCTCTGTGATAGTTGTAAGTCTCAGTCTCTCTGTGATAATTTTAACTCTCACCTTTCTCTATGACAGTTGTAACTCTCAGTCTCTCTCTATGATAGCTGTTACTCTGAGTCTCTCTCAGTGATAGTTGTAACTCTCAGTCTCTCTCTGTGATAGCTGTTACACTCAGTCTCTCTCGGTGATAGTTGTAACTCTCAGTCTTTCTGTGATAGTTATATCTCTCAATCTCTCTTTATGATCGCTGTAACTCTCAGTCCCTTTCTGTGAAAAGTTATAATTCTCAGTCTCACTCTGTGACTGTTGTAATGCTCAATTCCTGTCTGTGATAGTTGTAACTCTCAGTCCCTGTCTGTGACAGTTGTATCTCTCAGTCTCTGTATGTGACAGTTGTAACACTCAGTCTCTCTCTGCGATAGTGGTAACTCTCAGTCCGTGTCTGTGACAGTTGTAACCCTCAGTCTCCCTCACTGACAGTTGTAACTCGCAACCCCTCTTTCTGATAGTTGTAACTCTAAGTCTCCGTGATAGTTGTAACTCTTAGTCTCTGTGATAGTTGTAACCCGCAGTCTCTCTGTGATAATTGTAACTCGAAGATTATCTCTGTGATAGTTGTAACGCTCAATATCTCTCTGTGACAGTTGTAACTCTCAGACTCTCTCTGTGATAGTTGTAACTCTCTCTCTCTCTGTCTCTGATAGTTGTAACTCTCAGTCTCTCTCTGTGATAGTTGTAACTCTAAGTCTCTGTCTGTGATAATTGTAACTCTCAATCTTACTCTGTGATAGTTGTAACGCTCAATCTCTCTCTGTGACAATTGTAACTCTCAGTCTCTCTCTGAGATAGTTGTTACTCTCAGTCTCTCTCTGTGATAGTTGTCACTCTCAGTCTCTGTGATAGTTGTAACGCTCAGTCTCTGTGATAGATGTAACCCGCAGTCTCTCTGTGATAATTGTAACTCGAAGACTATCTCTGTGATAGTTGTAACGCTCAATCTTTCTCTGTGACAGTTATAACTCTCAGACTCTCTCTGTGATAGTTATAACTCTCAGTCTCTCTCTGTGATAGTTGTAACGTTTAATCTCTCTCTGTGATATTTATAACTCTCAGTCTCTCTCTGTGATAATTGTAACTCTCAGTCTTTCTCGCTGACAGTTGCAACTCTCAGTCTCTGGCTGTGATAGTTGTAACTCTCAATCTCACTTTCTGATAGTTGTAACTCTTAGTCTCTGTGATAATTGTAACTCGCAGTCTTTCTCTGTGATAGTTGTAACTCTCAATCTCCCGTTGTGACTGTTGTAACTCTCAGTCTCTGTCTGTGACAGTTGTAACTGTCAGTTTCTTTGATATTTGTAACTCTCAGTCTCTCTTGGTGATAGTTGTAACTCTCAGTCTCTCTCTTTGAAAGCTGTAATTCTCAGTCTCTCTCTGTGATAGTTGTAACTCTCAGTCTCTCTCAATGATCGTTGTCACTCTCAGTCTCTGAGTTAGTTGTAACTCTCAGTCTCTGAGATAGTTGTAACTCTCAGTCTCTGTGATAGTTGTAAGTCTCAGTCTCTCTGTGATAATTTTTACTCTCAGTCTTTCTCTATGACAGTTATAACTCTTTGTCTCTCTCTATGATAGCTGTTACTCTGAGTCTCTCTCGGTGATAGTTGTAACTCTCAGTCTCTCTCTGTGATAGCTGTTACTCTCAGTCTCTCTCTGTGATAGTTGTAACTCTCAGTCTCTCGGTGATAGTTGTAACTCTCAGTCTCTCTGTGATAATTGTAACTCTCAGTCTTTCTCTCTGACAGTTGCAACTCTCAGTCTCTGGCTGTGATAGTTGTAACTCTCAATCTCTCTTTCTGATAGTTGTAACTCTTAGTCTCTGTGATAATTGTAACTCGCAGTTTTTCTCTGTGATAGTTGTAACTCTCAATCTCCCGCTGTGACTGTTGTAACTCTCAGTCTCTGTCTGTGACAGTTGTAACTGTCAGTCTCTTTGATAGTTGTAACTCTCAGTCTCTCTTGGTGATAGTTGTAACTCTCAGTCTCTCTCTTTGAAAGCTGTAATTCTCAGTCTCTCTCTGTGATAGTTGTAACACTCAGTCTCTCTCTGTGATAGATGTCACTCTCAGTCTCTGTGATAGTTCTAACTCTCAGTCTCTGTGATAGTTGTAACTCTCAGTCTCTGTGATAGTTGTAAGTCTCAGTCTCTCTGTTATAATTTTAACTCTCACCTTTCTCTATGACAGTTGTAACTCTCAGTCTCTCTCTATGATAGCTGTTACTCTGAGTCTCTCTCAGTGATAGTTGTAACTCTCAGTCTCTCTCTGTGATAGCTGTTACTCTCAGTCTCTCTCGGTGATAGTTGTAACTCTCAGTCTTTCTGTGATAGTTATATCTCTCAATCTCTCTCTATGATCGCTGTAACTCTCAGTCACTTTCTGTGAAAAGTTATAATTCTCAGTCTCACTCTGTGACTGTTCTAATGCTCAATTCCTGTCTGTGATAGTTGTAACTCTCAGTCCCTGTCTGTGACAGTTGTATCTCTCAGTCTCTGTATGTGACAGTTGTAACACTCAGTCTCTCTCTGCGATAGTGGTAACTCTCAGTCCGTGTCTGTGACAGTTGTAACCCTCAGTCTCCCTCACTGACAGTTGTAACTCGCAACCCCTCTTTCTGATAGTTGTAACTCTTAGTCTCCGTGATAGTTGTAGCTCTTAGTCTCTGTGATAGTTGTAACCCGCAGTCTCTCTGTGATAATTGTAACTCGAAGATTATCTCTGTGATAGTTGTAAAGCTCAATATCTCTCTGTGACAGTTGTAACTCTCAGACTCTCTCTGTGATAGTTGTAACTCTCTCTCTCTCTGTCTCTGATAGTTGTTACTCTCAGTCTCTCTCTGTGATAGCTGTCACTCTCAGTCTCTGTGATAGTTGTAACTCTCAGTCTCTCTCTGTGATAATTGTAACTCTCAGTCTCTCTCTGTGATAATTGTAACTCTTAGTCTTTCTCTCTGACAGTTGCAACTCTCAGTCTCTGGCTGTGATAGTTGTAACTCTCAATCTCTCTTTCTGATAGTTGTAACTCTTAGTCTCTGTGATAATTGTAACTCGCAGTCTTTCTCTGTGATAGTTGTAACTCTGAATCTCCTTCTGTGACTGTTGTAACTTTCAGTCTCTGTCTGTGACAGTTGTAACTGTCAGTCTCTTTGATAGTTGTAACTCTCAGTCTCTCTTGGTGATAGTTGTAACTCTCAGTCTCTCTCTTTGAAAGCTGTAATTCTCAGTCTCTCTCTGTGATAGTTGTAACTCTCAGTCTCTCTCAATGATAGTTGTCACTCTCAGTCTCTGTGATAGTTATAACTCTCAGTCTCTGTGATAGTTGTAAGTCTCAGTCTCTCTGTGATAATTTTAACTCTCAGTCTTTCTCTATGACATTTATAACTCTCAGTCTCTCTCTATGATAGCTGTTACTCTGAGGCTCTCTCGGTGATAGTTGTAACACTCAGTCTCTCTGTGATAATTGTAACTCTCAGTCTTTCTCTCTGACAGTTGCAACTCTCAGTCTCTGGCTGTGATAGTTGTAACTCTCAATCTCTCTTTCTGATAGTTGTAACTCTTAGTCTCTGTGATAATTGTAACTCGCAGTCTTTCTCTGTGATAGTTGTAACTCTCCATCTCCCGCTGTGACTGTTGTAACTCTCAGTCTCTGTCTGTGACAGTTGTAACTGTCAGTCTCTTTGATAGTTGTAATTCTCAGTCTCTCTTGGTGATAGTTGTAACTCTCAGTCTCTCTATTTGAAAGCTGTAATTCTCAGTCTCTCTCTGTGATAGTTGTAACTCTCAGTCTCTCTCAGTGATAGTTGTCACTCTCAGTCTCTGTGATAGTTGTAACTCTCAATCTCTGTGATAGTTGTAACTCTCAGTCTCTGTGATAGTTGTAAGTCTCAGTCTCTCTGTGATAATTTTTATTCTCAGTCTTTCTCTATGACAGTTATAACTCTCAGTCTCTCTCTATGATAGCTGTTACTCTGAGTCTCTCTCGATGATAGTTGTAACTCGCAGTCTCTCTCTATGATAGCTGTTACGCTCAGTCTCTCTCTGTGATAGTTGTAACTCTCAGTCTCTCTTGGTGATAGTTGTAACTCTCAGTCTCTATCTTTGAAAGCTGTAATTCTCAGTCTCTCTCTGTGATAGTTGTAACTCTCAGTCTCTCTCTGTGATAGGTGTCACTCTCAGTCTCTGTGATAGTTCTAACTCTCAGTCTCTGTGATAGTTGTAACTCTCAGTCTCTGTGATAGTTGTAAGTCTCAGTCTCTCTGTGATAATTTTAACTCTCACCTTTCTCTATGACAGTTGTAACTCTCAGTCTCTCTCTATGATAGCTGTTACTCTGAGTCTCTCTCAGTGATAGTTGTAAATCTCAGTCTCTCTCTGTGATAGCTGTTACTCTCAGTCTCTCTCGGCGATAGTTGTAACTCTCAGTCTTTCTGTGATAGTTATATCTCTCAATCTCTCTCTATGATCGCTGTAACTCTCAGTCACTTTCTGTGAAAAGTTATAATTCTCAGTCTCACTCTGTGACTGTTCTAATGCTCAATTCCTGTCTGTGATAGTTGTAACTCTCAGTCCCTGTCTGTGACAGTTGTATCTCTCAGTCTCTGTATGTGACAGTTGTAACACTCAGTCTCTCTCTGCGATAGTGGTAACTCTCAGTCCGTGTCTGTGACAGTTGTAACCCTCAGTCTCCCTCTCTGACAGTTGTAACTCGCAACCCCTCTTTCTGATAGTTGTAACTCTTAGTCTCCGTGATAGTTGTAACTCTTAGTCTCTGTGATAGTTGTAAACCACAGTCTCTCTGTGATAATTGTAACTCGAACATTATCTCTGTGATAGTTGTAACGCTCAATATCTCTCTGTGACAGTTGTAACTCTCAGACTCTCTCTGTGATAGTTGTAACTCTCTCTCTCTCTGTCTCTGATAGTTGTAACTCTCAGTCTCTCTCTGTGATAGTTGTACCTCTAAGTCTCTGTCTGTGATAATTGTAACTCTCAATCTTACTCTGTGATAGTTGTAACGCTCAATCTCTCTCTGTGACAATTGTAACTCTCAGTCTCTCTCTGAGATAGCTGTTACTCTCAGTCTCTCTCTGTGATAGTTGTCACTCTCAGTCTCTGTGATAGTTGTAACGCTCAGTCTCTGTGATAGTTGTAACCCGCAGTCTCTCTGTGATAATTGTAACTCGAAGACTATCTCTGTGATAGTTGTAACGCTCAATCTCTCTCTGTGACAGTTATAACTCTCAGACTCTCTCTGTGATAGTTATAACTCTCAGTCTCTATCTGTGATAGTTGTAACATTTAATCTCTCTCTGTGACAGTTGTAACTCTCAGTCCCTCTCTGTGATAGTTGTAACTCTAAGTCACTCTCTGTGATAGTTGTAACTTTCTCTCTCTGTCTATGATAGTTGTAACTCTAAGTCTCTCTCTGTGATAATTGTAACTCTCAGTCTCTCTCTGTGATAATTGTAACTCTCAGACTTTCTCTCTGACAGTTGCAACTCTCAGTCTCTGGCTGTGATAGTTGTAACTCTCAATCTCTCTTTCTGATAGTTGTAACTCTTAGTCTCTGTGATAATTGTAACTCGCAGTCTTTCTCTGTGATAGTTGTAACTCTCAATCTCCCGTTGTGACTGTTGTAACTCTCAGTCTCTGTCTGTGACAGTTGTAACTGTCAGTCTCTTTGATATTTGTAACTCTCAGTCTCTCTTGGTGATAGTTGTAACTCTCAGTCTCTCTCTTTGAAAGCTGTAATTCTCAGTCTCTCACTGTGATAGTTGTAACTCTCAGTCTTTCTCAGTGATAGTTGTCACTCTCAGTCTCTGTGATAGTTGTAACTCTCAGTCTCTGAGATAGTTGTAACTCTCAGTCTCTGTGATAGTTGTAAGTCTCAGTCTCTCTATGATAATTTTTACTCAGTCTTTCTCTATGACAGTTATAACTCTCAGTCTCTCTCTATGATAGCAGTTACTCTGAGTCTCTCTTGGTGATAGTTGTAACTCTCATCTCTCTCTGTGATAGCTGTTACTCTCAGTCTCTCTCTGTGATAGTTGTAACTCTCAGTCTCTCGGTGATAGTTGTAACTCTCAGTCTCTATGTGATAATTGTAACTCTCAGTCTTTCTCTCTGACAGTTGCAACTCTCAGTCTCTGGCTGTGATAGTTGTAACTCTCAATCTCTCTTTCTGATAGTTGTAACTCTTAGTCTCTGTGATAATTGTAACTCGCAGTCTTTCTCTGTGATAGTTGTAACTCTCAATCTCCCGTTGTGACTGTTGTAACTCTCAGTCTCTGTCTGTGACAGTTGTAACTGTCAGTCTCTTTGATAGTTGTAACTCTCAGTCTCTCTTGGTGATAGTTGTAACTCTCAGTCTCTCTCTTTGAAAGCTGTAATTCTCAGTCTCTCTCTGTGATAGTTGTAACTCTCAGTCTCTCTCAATGATAGTTGTCACTCGCAGTCTCTGTGATAGTTATAACTCTCAGTCTCTGTGATAGTTGTAAGTCTCAGTCTCTCTGTGATAATTTTAACTCTCAGTCTTTCTCTATGACATTTATAACTCTCAGTCTCTCTCTATGATAGCTGTTACTCTGAGTCTCTCTCGGTGATAGTTGTAACACTCAGTCTCTCTCTATGATAGCTGTTACTCTCAGTCTCTCTCTGATAGTTGTACCTCTCAGTCTCTCGGTGATAGTTGTATCTCTCAGTCTCTCTGTGATAATTGTAACTCTCAGTCTTTCTCTCTGACAGTTGCAACTCTCAGTCTCTGGCTGTGATAGTTGTAACTCTCAATCTCTCTTGCTGATAGTTGTAACTCTTAGTCTCTGTGATAATTGTGACTCGCAGTCTTTCTCTGTGATAGTTGTAACTCTCCATCTCCCGCTGTGACTGTTGTAACTCTCAGTCTCTGTCTGTGACAGTTGTAACTGTCAGTCTCTTTGATAGTTGTAATTCTCAGTCTCTCTTGGTGATAGTTGTAACTCTCAGTCTCTCTATTTGAAAGCTGTAATTCTCAGTCTCTCTCTGTGATAGTTGTAACTCTCAGTCTCTCTCAGTGATAGTTGTCACTCTCAGTCTCTGTGATAGTTGTAACTCTCAATCTCTGTGATAGTTGTAACTCTCAGTCTCTGTGATAGTTGTAAGTCTCAGTCTCTCTGTGATAATTTTTATTCTCAGTCTTTCTCTATGACAGTTATAACTCTCAGTCTCTCTCTATGATAGCTGTTACTCTGAGTCTCTCTCGGTGATAGTTGTAACTCGCAGTCTCTCTCTATGATAGCTGTTACGCTCAGTCTCTCTCTGTGATAGTTGTAACTCTCAGTCTCTCTTGGTGATAGTTGTAACTCTCAGTCTCTATCTTTGAAAGCTGTAATTCTCAGTCTCTCTCTGTGATAGTTGTAACTCTCAGTCTCTCTCTGTGATAGGTGTCACTCTCAGTCTCTGTGATAGTTCTAACTCTCAGTCTCTGTGATAGTTGTAACTCTCAGTCTCTGTGATAGTTGTAAGTCTCAGTCTCTCTGTGATAATTTTAACTCTCACCTTTCTCTATGACAGTTGTAACTCTCAGTCTCTCTCTATGATAGCTGTTACTCTGAGTCTCTCTCAGTGATAGTTGTAAATCTCAGTCTCTCTCTGTGATAGCTGTTACTCTCAGTCTCTCTCGGCGATAGTTGTAACTCTCAGTCTTTCTGTGATAGTTATATCTCTCAATCTCTCTCTATGATCGCTGTAACTCTCAGTCACTTTCTGTGAAAAGTTATAATTCTCAGTCTCACTCTGTGACTGTTCTAATGCTCAATTCCTGTCTGTGATAGTTGTAACTCTCAGTCCCTGTCTGTGACAGTTGTATCTCTCAGTCTCTGTATGTGACAGTTGTAACACTCAGTCTCTCTCTGCGATAGTGGTAACTCTCAGTCCGTGTCTGTGACAGTTGTAACCCTCAGTCTCCCTCTCTGACAGTTGTAACTCGCAACCCCTCTTTCTGATAGTTGTAACTCTTAGTCTCCGTGATAGTTGTAACTCTTAGTCTCTGTGATAGTTGTAACCCGCAGTCTCTCTGTGATAATTGTAACTCGAACATTATCTCTGTGATAGTTGTAACGCTCAATATCTCTCTGTGACAGTTGTAACTCTCAGACTCTCTCTGTGATAGTTGTAACTCTCTCTCTCTCTGTCTCTGATAGTTGTAACTCTCAGTCTCTCTCTGTGATAGTTGTACCTCTAAGTCTCTGTCTGTGATAATTGTAACTCTCAATCTTACTCTGTGATAGTTGTAATGCTCAATCTCTCTCTGTGACAAATGTAACTCTCAGTCTCTCTCTGAGATAGCTGTTACTCTCAGTCTCTCTCTGTGATAGTTGTCACTCTCAGTCTCTGTGATAGTTGTAACGCTCAGTCTCTGTGATAGTTGTAACCCGCAGTCTCTCTGTGATAATTGTAACTCGAAGACTATCTCTGTGATAGTTGTAACGCTCAATCTCTCTCTGTGACAGTTATAACTCTCAGACTCTCTCTGTGATAGTTATAACTCTCAGTCTCTATCTGTGATAGTTGTAACGTTTAATCTCTCTCTGTGACAGTTGTAACTCTCAGTCTCTCTCTGTGATAGTTGTAACTCTAAGTCACTCTCTGTGATAGTTGTAACTTTCTCTCTCTGTCTATGATAGTTGTAACTCTAAGTCTCTCTCTGTGATAATTGTAACTCTCAGTCTCTCTCTGTGATAATTGTAACTCTCAGTCTTTCTCTGTGATAGTTGTAACTCTCAATCTCCCGTTGTGACTGTTGTAACTCTCAGTCTCTGTCTGTGACAGTTGTAACTGTCAGTCTCTTTGATAGTTGTAACTCTCAGTCTCTCTTGGTGATAGTTGTAACTCTCAGTCTCTCTCTTTGAAAGCTGTAATTCTCAGTCTCTCTCTGTGATAGTTGTAACTCTCAGTCTCTCTCAGTGATCGTTGTCACTCTCAGTCTCTGTGATAGTTGTAACTCTCAGTCTCTGTGATAGTTGTAACTCTCAGTCTCTGTGATAGTTGTAAGTCACAGTCTCTCTGTGATAATTTTTACTCTCAGTCTTTCTCATTGACAGTTATAACTCTCAGTCTCTCTCTATGATAGCAGTTACTCTGAGTCTCTCTTGGTGATAGTTGTAACTCTCAGTCTCTCTCTGTGATAGCTGTTACTCTCAGTCTCTCTCTGTGATAGTTGTAACTCTCAGTCTCTCGGTGATAGTTGTAACTCTCAGTCTCTATGTGATAATTGTAACTCTCAGTCTTTCTCTCTGACAGTTGCAACTCTCAGTCTCTGGCTGTGATAGTTGTAACTCTCAATCTCTCTTTCTGATAGTTGTAACTCTTAGTCTCTGTGATAATTGTAACTCGCAGTCTTTCTCTGTGATAGTTGTAACTCTCAATCTCCCGTTGTGACTGTTGTAACTCTCAGTCTCTGTCTGTGACAGTTGTAACTGTCAGTCTCTTTGATAGTTGTAACTCTCAGTCTCTCTTGGTGATAGTTGTAACTCTCAGTCTCTCTCTTTGAAAGCTGTAATTCTCAGTCTCTCTCTGTGATAGTTGTAACTCTCAGTCTCTCTCAGTGATCGTTGTCACTCTCAGTCTCTGTGATAGTTGTAACTCTCAGTCTCTGTGATAGTTGTAACTCTCAGTCTCTGTGATAGTTGTAAGTCTCAGTCTCACTGTGATAATTTAAACTCTCACCTTTCTCTATGACAGTTGTAACTCTCAGTCTCTCTCTATGATAGCTGTTACTCTGAGACTCTCTCAGTGATAGTTGTAACTCTCAGTCTCTCTCTGTGATAGCTGTTACTCTCAGTCTCTCTCGGTGATAGTTGTAACTCTCAGTCTTTCTGTGATAGTTATATCTCTCAATCTCTCTCTATGATCGCTGTAACTCTCAGTCCCTGTCTGTGACAGTTGTATCTCTCAGTCTCTGTATGTGACAGTTGTAACACTCAATCTCTCTCTGCGATAGTGGTAACTCTCAGTCCATGTCTGTGACAGTTGTAACCCTCAGTCTCCCTCTCTGACAGTTGTAACTCGCAACCCCTCTTTCTGATAGTTGTAACTCTTAGTCTCCGTGATAGTTGTAACTCTTAGTCTCTGTGATAGTTGTAACCCGCAGTCTCTCTGTGATAATTGTAACTCGAAGATTATCTCTGTGATAGTTGTAACGCTCAATATCTCTCTGTGACAGTTGTAACTCTCAGACTCTCTCTGTGATAGTTGTAACTCTCTCTCTCTCTGTCTCTTATAGTTGTAACTCTCAGTCTCTCTCTGTGATAGTTGTAACTCTAAGTCTCTGTCTGTGATAATTGTAACTCTCAATCTTACTCTGTGATAGTTGTAACGCTCAATCTCTCTCTGTGACAATTGTAACTCTCAGTCTCTCTCGGAGATAGTTGTTACTCTCAGTCTCTCTCTGTGATAGTTGTCACTCTCAGTCTCTGTGATAGTTGTAACGCTCAGTCTCTGTGATAGTTGTAACCCGCAGTCTCTCTGTGATAATTGTAACTAGAAGACTATCTCTGTGATAATTGTAACGCTCAATCTCTCTCTGTGACAGTTATAACTCTCAGACTCTCTCTGTGATAGTTGTAACTCTCAGTCTCTCTCTGTGATAGTTGTAACGTTTAATCTCTCTCTGTGACAGTTGTAACTCTCAGTCTCTCTCTGTGAATGTTGTAACTCTAAGTCGCTCTCTGTGATAGTTGTAACTCTCTCTCTCTGTCTATGATAGTTGTAACTCTCAGTCTCTCTCTGTGATAATTGTAACTCTCAGTCTCTCTCTGTGATAATTGTAACTCTCAGTCTTTTTCTCTGACATTTGCAACTCTCAGTCTCTGGCTGTGATAGTTGTAACTCTCAATCTCTCTTTCTGATAGTTGTAACTCTTAGTCTCTGTGATAATTGTAACTCGCAGTCTTTCTCTGTGATAGTTGTAACTCTCAATCTCCCTCTGTGACTGTTGTAACTCTCAGTCTCTGTCTGTGACAGTTGTAACTGTCAGTCTCTTTGATATTTGTAACTCTCAGTCTCTCTTGGTGATAGTTGTAACTCTCAGTCTCTCTATTTGAAAGCTGTAATTCTCAGTCTCTCTCTGTGATAGTTGTAACTCTCAGTCTCTCTCAGTGATAGTTGTCACTCTCAGTCTCTGTGATAGTTGTAACTCTCAATCTCTGTGATAGTTGTAACTCTCAGTCTATGTGATAGTTGTAAGTCTCAGTCTCTCTGTGATAATTTTTATTCTCAGTCTTTCTCTATGACAGTTATAACTCTCAGTCTCTCTCTATGATAGCTGTTACTCTGAGTCTCTCTCGGTGATAGTTGTAACTCTCAGTCTCTCTCTATAGTAGCTGTTACGCTCAGTCTCTCTCTGTGATAGTTGTAACTCTCAGTCTCTCGGTGATAGTTGTAACTCTCAGACTCTCTGTGATAATTGTAACTCTCAGTCTTTCTCTCTGACAGTTGCAACTCTCAGTCACTGGCTGTGATAGTTGTAACTCTCAATCTCTCTTTCTGATAGTTGTAACTCTTAGTCTCTGTGATAATTGTAACTCGCAGTCTTTCTCTGTGATAGTTGTAACTCTCCATCTCCCGCTGTGACTGTTGTAACTTTCAGTCTCTGTCTGTGACAGTTGTAACTGTCAGTCTCTTTGATAGTTGTAACTCTCAGTCTCTCTTGGTGATAGTTGTAACTCTCAGTCTCTCTCTATGATAGCTGTTACTCTGAGTCTCTCTCAGTGATAGTTGTAACTCTCAGTCTCTCTCTGTGATAGCTGTTACTCTCAGTCTCTCTCGGTGATAGTTGTAACTCTCATTCTTTCTGTGATAGTTATATCTCTCAATCTCTCTCTATGATCGCTGTAACTCTCAGTCCCTTTCTGTGAAAAGTTATAATTCTCAGTCTCACTCTGTGACTGTTCTAATGCTCAATTCCTGTCTGCGATAGTTGTAACTCTCAGTCCCTGTCTGTGACAGTTGTATCTCTCAGTCTCTGTATGTGACAGTTGTAACACTCAGTCTCTCTCTGCGATAGTGGTAACTCTCAGTCCATGTCTGTGACAGTTGTAACCCTCAGTCTCCCTCTCTGACAGTTGTAACTCGCAACCCCTCTTTCTGATAGTTGTAACTCTTAGTCTCCGTGATAGTTGTAACTATTAGTCTCTGTGATAGTTGTAACCCGCAGTCTCTCTGTGATAATTGTAACTCGAAGATTATCTCTGTGATAGTTGTAACGCTCAATATCTCTCTGTGACAGTTGTAACTCTCAGACTCTCTCTGTGATAGTTGTAACTCTCTCTCTCTCTGTCTCTGATAGTTGTAACTCTCGTCTCTCTCTGTGATAGTTGTAACTCTAAGTCTCTGTCTGTGATAATTGTAACTCTCAATCTTACTCTGTGATAGTTGTAACGCTCAATCTCTCTCTGTGACAATTGTAACTCTCAGTCTCTCTGTGATAATTGTAACTCTCAGTCTTTCTCTCTGACAGTTGCAACTCTCAGTCACTGGCTGTGATAGTTGTAACTCTCAATCTCTCTTTCTGATAGTTGTAACTCTTAGTCTCTGTGATAATTGTAACTCGCAGTCTTTCTCTGTGATAGTTGTAACTCTCCATCTCCCGCTGTGACTGTTGTAACTTTCAGTCTCTGTCTGTGACAGTTGTAACTGTCAGTCTCTTTGATAGTTGTAACTCTCAGTCTCTCTTGGTGATAGTTGTAACTCTCAGTCTCTCTCTATGATAGCTGTTACTCTGAGTCTCTCTCAGTGATAGTTGTAACTCTCAGTCTCTCTCTGTGATAGCTGTTACTCTCAGTCTCTCTCGGTGATAGTTGTAACTCTCAGTCTTTCTGTGATAGTTATATCTCTCAATCTCTCTCTATGATCGCTGTAACTCTCAGTCCCTTTCTGTGAAAAGTTATAATTCTCAGTCTCACTCTGTGACTGTTCTAATGCTCAATTCCTGTCTGCGATAGTTGTAACTCTCAGTCCCTGTCTGTGACAGTTGTATCTCTCAGTCTCTGTATGTGACAGTTGTAACACTCAGTCTCTCTCTGCGATAGTGGTAACTCTCAGTCCATGTCTGTGACAGTTGTAACCCTCAGTCTCCCTCTCTGACAGTTGTAACTCGCAACCCCTCTTTCAGATAGTTGTAACTCTTAGTCTCCGTGATAGTTGTAACTCTTAGTCTCTGTGATAGTTGTAACCCGCAGTCTCTCTGTGATAATTGTAACTCGAAGATTATCTCTGTGATAGTTGTAACGCTCAATATCTCTCTGTGACAGTTGTAACTCTCAGACTCTCTCTGTGATAGTTGTAACTCTCTCTCTCTCTGTCTCTGATAGTTGTAACTCTCAGTCTCTCTCTGTGATAGTTGTAACTCTAAGTCTCTGTCTGTGATAATTGTAACTCTCAATCTTACTCTGTGATAGTTGTAACGCTCAATCTCTCTCTGTGACAATTGTAACTCTCAGTCTCTCTGTGATAATTGTAACTCTCAGTCTTTCTCTCTGACAGTTGCAACTCTCAGTCACTGGCTGTGATAGTTGTAACTCTCAATCTCTCTTTCTGATAGTTGTAACTCTTAGTCTCTGTGATAATTGTAACTCGCAGTCTTTCTCTGTGATAGTTGTAACTCTCCATCTCCCGCTGTGACTGTTGTAACTTTCAGTCTCTGTCTGTGACAGTTGTAACTGTCAGTCTCTTTGATAGTTGTAACTCTCAGTCTCTCTTGGTGATAGTTGTAACTCTCAGTTTCTCTCTATGATAGCTGTTACTCTGAGTCTCTCTCAGTGATAGTTGTAACTCTCAGTCTCTCTCTGTGATAGCTGTTACTCTCAGTCTCTCTCGGTGATAGTTGTAACTCTCAGTCTTTCTGTGATAGTTATATCTCTCAATCTCTCTCTATGATCGCTGTAACTCTCAGTCCCTTTCTGTGAAAAGTTATAATTCTCAGTCTCACTCTGTGACTGTTCTAATGCTCAATTCCTGTCTGCGATAGTTGTAACTCTCAGTCCCTGTCTGTGACAGTTGTATCTCTCAGTCTCTGTATGTGACAGTTGTAACACTCAGTCTCTCTCTGCGATAGTGGTAACTCTCAGTCCATGTCTGTGACAGTTTTAACCCTCAGTCTCCCTCTCTGACAGTTGTAACTCGCAACCCCTCTTTCTGATAGTTGTAACTCTTAGTCTCCGTGATAGTTGTAACTCTTAGTCTCTGTGATAGTTGTAACTCTTAATCTCCGTGATAGTTGTAACTCTTAGTCTCTGTGATAGTTGTAACCCGCAGTCTCTCTGTGATAATTGTAACTCGAAGATTATCTCTGTGATAGTTGTAACGCTCAATATCTCTCTGTGACAGTTGTAACTCTCAGACTCTCTCTGTGATAGTTGAAACTCTCTCTCTCTCTGTCTCTGATAGTTGTTACTCTCAGTCTCTCTCTGTGATAGTTGTAACTCTAAGTCTCTGTCTGTGATAATTGTAACTCTCAATCTTACTCTGTGATAGTTGTAACGCTCAATCTCTCTCTGTGACAATTGTAACTCTCAGTCTCTCTCTGAGATAGTTGTTACTCTCAGTCTCTCTCTGTGATAGTTGTCACTCTCAGTCTCTGTGATAGTTGTAACGCTCAGTCTCTGTGATAGTTGTAACCCGCAGTCTCTCTGTGATAATTGTAACTAGAATACTATCTCTGTGATAATTGTAACGCTCAATCTCTCTCTGTGACAGTTATAACTCTCAGACTCTCTCTGTGATAGTTGTAACTCTCAGTCTCTCTCTGTGATAGTTGTAACGTTTAATCTCTCTCTGTGACAGTTGTAACTCTCAGTCTCTCTCTGTGAATGTTGTAACTCTAAGTCGCTCTCTGTGATAGTTGTAACTCTCTCTCTCTGTCTATGATAGTTGTAACTCTCAGACTCTCTCTGTGATAATTGTAACTCTCAGTCTTTCTCTGTGATAATTGTAACTCTCAGTCTTTTTCTCTGACAGTTGAAACTCTCAGTCTCTGGCTGTGATAGTTGTAACTCTCAATCTCTCTTTCTGATAGTTGTAACTCTTAGTCTCTGTGATAATTGTAACTCGCAGTCTTTCTCTGTGATAGTTGTAACTCTCAATCTCCCTCTGTAACTGTTGTAACTCTCAGTCTCTGTCTGTGACAGTTGTAACTGTCAGTCTCTTTGATATTTGTAACTCTCAGTCTCTCTTGGTGATAGTTGTAACTCTCAGTCTCTCTATTTGAAAGCTGTAATTCTCAGTCTCTCTCGGTGATAGTTGTAACTCTCAGTCTCTCTCAGTGATAGTTGTCACTCTCAGTCTCTGTGATAGTTGTAACTCTCAATCTCTGTGATAGTTGTAACTCTCAGTCTCTGTGATAGTTGTAAGTCTCAGTCTCTCTGTGATAATTTTTATTCTCAGTCTTTCTCTATGACAGTTATAATTCTCAGTCTCTCTCTATGATAGCTGTTACTCTGAGTCTCTCTCAGTGATAGTTGTAACTCTCAGTCTCTCTCTATGATAGCTGTTACGCTCAGTCTCTCTCTGTGATAGTTGTAACTCTCAGTCTCTCGGTGATAGTTGTAACTCTCAGTCTCTCTGTGATAATTGTAACTCTCAGTCTTTCTCTCTGACAGTTGCAACTCGCAGTCACTGGCTGTGATAGTTGTAACTCTCAATCTCTCTTTCTGATAGTTGTAACTCTTAGTCTCTGTGATAATTGTAACTCGCAGTCTTTCTCTGTGATAGTTGTAACTCTCCATCTCCCGCTGTGACTGTTGTAACTTTCAGTCTCTGTCTGTGACAGTTGTAACTGTCAGTCTCTTTGATAGTTGTAACTTTCAGTCTCTCTTGGTGATAGTTGTAACTCTCAGTCTCTCTCTTTGAAAGTTGTAATTCTCAGTCTCTCTCTGTGAGAGTTGTAACTCTCAGTCTCTCTCTGTGATAGTTGTCACATCAGTCTCTGTGATAGTTGTAACTCTCAGTCTCTGTGATAGTTGTAACTCTCAGTCTCTGTGACAGTTGTAAGTCTCAGTCTCTCTGTGATAATTTTAACTCTCACCTTTCTCTATGACAGTTGTAACTCTCAGTCTCTCTCTATGATAGCTGTTACTATGAGTCTCTCTCAGTGATAGTTGTAACTCTCTGTCTCTCTCTGTGATAGCTGTTACTCTCAGTCTCTCTCGGAGTTAGTTGTAACTCTCAGTCTTTCTGTGATAGTTATATCTCTCAATCTCTCTCTATGATCGCTGTAACTCTCAGTCACTTTCTGTGAAAAGTTATAATTCTCAGTCTCACTCTGTGACTGTTCTAATGCTCAATTCCTGTCTGTGATAGTTGTAACTCTCAGTCCCTGTCTGTGACAGTTGTATCTCTCAGTCTCTGTATGTGACAGTTGTAACACTCAGTCTCTCTCTGCGATAGTGGTAACTCTCAGTCCGTGTCTGTGACAGTTGTAACCCTCAGTCTCCCTCTCTGACAGTTGTAACTCGCAACCCCTCTTTCTGATAGTTGTAACTCTTAGTCTCCGTGATAGTTGTAACTCTTAGTCTCTGTGATAGTTGTAACCCGCAGTCTCTCTGTGATAATTGTAACTCGAACATTATCTCTGTGATAGTTGTAATGCTCAATCTCTCTCTGTGACAGTTGTAACTCTCAGACTCTCTCTGTGATAGTTGTACCTCTCAGTCTCTCTCTGAGATAGTTGTTACTCTCAGTCTCTCTCTGTGATAGCTGTCACTCTCAGTCTCTGTGATAGTTGTAACTCTCAGTCTCTCTCTGTGATAATTGTAACTCTCATTCTCTCTCTGTGATAATTGTAACTCTTAGTCTTTCTCTCTGACAGTTGCAACTCTCTGTCTCTGGCTGTGATAGTTGTAACTCTCAATCTCTCTTTCTGATAGTTGTAACTCTTAGTCTCTGTGATAATTGTAACTCGCAGTCTTTCTCTGTGATAGTTGTAACTCTGAATCTCCCTCTGTGACTGTTGTAACTCTCAGTCTCTGTCTGTGACAGTTGTAACTGTCAGTCTCTTTGATAGTTGTAAATCTCAGTCTCTCTTGGTGATAGTTGTAACTCTCAGTCTCTCTCTTTGAAAGCTGTAATTCTCAGTCTCTCTCTGTGACAGTTGTAACTCTCAGTCTCTCTCAGTGATAGTTGTCACTCTCAGTCTCTGTGATAGTTATAACTCTCAGTCTCTGTGATAGTTGTAAGTCTCAGTCTCTCTGTGATAATTTTTACTCTCTATGACATTTATAACTCTCAGTCTCTCTCTATGATAGCTGTTACTCTGAGTCTCTCTCGGTGATAGTTGTAACTCTCAGTCTCTCTCTATGATAGCTGTTACCCTCAGTCTCTCTCTGATAGTTATAACTCTCAGTCTCTCGGTGATAGTTGTAACTCTCAGTCTCTCTGTGATAATTGTAACTCTCAGTCTTTCTCTCTGACAGTTGCAACTCTCAGTCTCTGGCTGTGATAGTTGTAACTCTCAATCTCTCTTTCTGATAGTTGTAACTCTTAGTCTCTGTGATAATTGTAACTCGCAGTCTTTCTCTGTGATAGTTGTAACTCTCAATCTCCCGCTGTGACTGTTGTAACTCTCAGTCTCTGTCTGTGACAGTTATAACTGTCAGTCTCTTTGATAGTTGTAACTCTCAGTCTCTCTTGGTGATAGTTGTAACTCTCAGTCTCTCTCTTTGAAAGCTGTAATTCTCAGTCTCTCTCTGTGATAGTTGTAACTCTCAGTCTCTCTCTGTGATAGGTGTCACTCTCTGTCTCTGTGATAGTTCTAACTCTCAGTCTCTGTGATAGTTGTAACTCTCAGTCTCTGTGATAGTTGTAAGTCTCAGTCTCTCTGTGATAATTTTAACTCTCACCTTTCTCTATGACAGTTGTAACTCTCAGTCTCTCTCTATGATAGCTGTTACTCTGAGTCTCTCTCAGTGATAGTTGTAACTCTCAGTCTCTCTCTGTGATAGCTGTTACTCTCAGTCTCTCTCGGTGATAGTTGTAACTCTCAGTCTTTCTGTGATAGTTATATCTCTCAATCTCTCTCTATGATCGCTGTAACTCTCAGTCACTTTCTGTGAAAAGTTATAATTCTCAGTCTTACTCTGTGACTGTTCTAATGCTCAATTCCTGTCTGTGATAGTTGTAACTCTCAGTCCCTGTCTGTGACAGTTGTATCTCTCAGTCTCTGTATGTGACAGTTGTAACACTCAGTCTCTCTCTGCAATAGTGGTAACTCTCAGTCCGTGTCTGTTACAGTTGTAACCCTCAGTCTCCCTCACTGACAGTTGTAATCGCAACCCCTCTTTCTGATAGTTGTAACTCTTAGTCTCCGTGATAGTTGTAGCTCTTAGTCTCTGTGATAGTTGTAACCCGCAGTCTCTCTGTGATAATTGTAACTCGAAGATTATCTCTGTGATAGTTGTAACTCTCAATCTCCCGCTGTGACTGTTGTAACTCTCAGTCTCTGTCTGTGACAGTTGTAACTGTCAGTCTCTTTGATAATTGTAACTCTCAGTCTCTCTTGGTGATAGTTGTAACTCTCAGTCTCTCTCTTTGAAAGCTGTAATTCTCAGTCTCTCTCTGTGATAGTTGTAACTCTCAGTCTCTCTCTGTGATAGGTGTCACTCTCAGTCTCTGTGATAGTTGTAACTTTCAGTCTCTGTGATAGTTGTAACTCTCACACTCTGTGATTGTTGTAAGTCTCAGTCTCTCTGTGATAATTTTAACTCTCACCTTTCTCTATGACAGTTGTAACTCTCAGTCTCTCTCTATGATAGCTGTTACTCTGAGTCTCTCTCAGTGATAGTTGTAACTCTCAGTCTCTCTCTGTGATAGCTGTTACTCTCAGTCTCTCTCGGTGATAGTTGTAACTCTCAGTCTTTCTGTGATAGTTATATCTCTCAATCTCTCTCTATGATCGCTGTATCTCTCAGTCACTTTCTGTGAAATGTTATAATTCTCAGTCTCACTCTGTGACTGTTCTAATGCTCAATTCCTGTCTGTGATAGTTGTAACTCTCAGTCCCTGTCTGTGACAGTTGTATCTCTCAGTCTCTGTATGTGACAGTTGTAACACTCAGTCTCTCTCTGCGATAGTGGTAACTCTCAGCCCGTGTCTGTGACAGTTGTAACCCTCAGTCTCCCTCACTGACAGTTGTAACTCGAAACCCCTCTTTCTGATAGTTGTAACTCTTAGTCTCCATGATAGTTGTAGCTCTTAGTCTCTGTGATAGTTGTAACCCGCAGTCTCTCTGTGATAATTGTAACTCGAAGATTATCTCTGTGATAGTTGTAACGCTCAATATCTCTCTGTGACAGTTGTAACTCTCAGACTCTCTCTGTGATAGTTGTAACTCTCTCTCTCGCTGTCTCTGATAGTTGTTACTCTCAGTCTCTCTCTGTGATAGCTGTCACTCTCAGTCTCTGTGATAGTTGTAACTCTCAGTCTCTCTCTGTGATAATTGTAACTCTCAATCTCTCTCTGTGATAATTGTAACTCTTAGTCTTTCTCTCTGACAGTTGCAACTCTCAGTCTCTGGCTGTGATGGTTGTAACTCTCAATCTCTCTTTCTGATAGTTGTAACTCTTAGTCTCTGTGATAATTGTAACTCGCAGTCTTTCTCTGTGATAGTTGTAACTCTGAATCTCCTTCTGTGACTGTTGTAACTCTCAGTCTCTGTCTGTGACAGTTGTAACTGTCAGTCTCTTTGATAGTTGTAACTCTCAGTCTCTCTTGGTGATAGTTGTAACTCTCAGTCTCTCTCTTTGAAAGCTGTAATTCTCAGTCTCTCTCTGTGATAGTTGTAACTCTCAGTCTCTCTCAGTGATAGTTGTCACTCTCAGTCACTGTGATAGTTATAACTCTCAGTCTCTGTGATAGTTGTAAGTCTCAGTCTCTCTGTGATAATTTTAACTCTCAGTCTTTCTCTATGACATTTATAACTCTCAGTCTCTCTCTATGACAGCTGTTACTCTGAGTCTCTCTCGGTGATAGTTGTAACACTCAGTCTCTCTCTACGATAGCTGTTACTCTCAGTCTCTCTCTGATAGTTGTACCTCTCAGTCTCTCGGTGATAGTTGTATTTCTCAGTCTCTCTGTGATAATTGTAACTCTCAGTCTTTCTCTCTGACAGTTGCAACTCTCAGTCTCTGGCTGTGATAGTTGTAACTCTTAATCTCTCTTTCTGATAGTTGTAACTCTTAGTCTCTGTGATAATTGTAACTCGCAGTCTTTCTCTGTGATAGTTGTAACTCTCAATCTCCCGCTGTGACTGTTGTAACTCTCAGTCTCTGTCTGTGACAGTTATAACTGTCAGTCTCTTTGATAGTTGTAACACTCAGTCTCTCTTGGTGATAGTTGTAACTCTCAGTTTCTCTCTTTGAAAGCTGTAATTCTCAGTCTCTCTCTGTGATAGTTGTAACTCTCAGTCTCTCTCTGTGATAGGTGTCACTCTCTGTCTCTGTGATAGTTCTAACTCTCAGTCTCTGTGATAGTTGTAACTCTCAGTCTCTGTGATAGTTGTAAGTCTCAGTCTCTCTGTGATAATTTTAACTCTCACCTTTCTCTATGACAGTTGTAACTCTCAGTCTCTCTCTATGATAGCTGTTACTCTGAGTCTCTCTCAGTGATAGTTGTAACTCTCAGTCTCTCTCTGTGATAGCTGTTACTCTCAGTCTCTCTCGGTGATAGTTGTAACTCTCAGTCTTTCTGTGATAGTTATATCTCTCAATCTCTCTCTATGATCGCTGTAACTCTCAGTCACTTTCTGTGAAAAGTTATAATTCTCAGTCTTACTCTGTGACTGTTCTAATGCTCAATTCCTGTCTGTGATAGTTGTAACTCTCAGTCCCTGTCTGTGACAGTTGTATCTCTCAGTCTCTGTATGTGACAGTTGTAACACTCAGTCTCTCTCTGCGATAGTGGTAACTCTCAGTCCGTGTCTGTTACAGTTGTAACCCTCAGTCTCCCTCACTGACAGTTGTAATCGCAACCCCTCTTTCTGATAGTTGTAACTCTTAGTCTCCGTGATAGTTGTAGCTCTTAGTCTCTGTGATAGTTGTAACCCGCAGTCTCTCTGTGATAATTGTAACTCGAAGATTATCTCTGTGATAGTTATAACTCTCAATCTCCCGCTGTGACTGTTGTAACTCTCAGTCTCTGTCTGTGACAGTTGTAACTGTCAGTCTCTTTGATAATTGTAACTCTCAGTCTCTCTTGGTGATAGTTGTAACTCTCAGTCTCTCTCTTTGAAAGCTGTAATTCTCAGTCTCTCTCTGTGATAGTTGTAACTCTCAGTCTCTCTCTGTGATAGGTGTCACTCTCAGTCTCTGTGATAGTTGTAACTTTCAGTCTCTGTGATAGTTGTAACTCTCAGTCTCTGTGATTGTTGTAAGTCTCAGTCTCTCTGTGATAATTTTAACTCTCACCTTTCTCTATGACAGTTGTAACTCTCAGTCTCTCTCTATGATAGCTGTTACACTGAGTCTCTCTCAGTGATAGTTGTAACTCTCAGTCTCTCTCTGTGATAGCTGTTACTCTCAGTCTCTCTCGGTGATAGTTGTAACTCTCAGTCTTTCTGTGATAGTTATATCTCTCAATCTCTCTCTATGATCGCTGTATCTCTCAGTCACTTTCTGTGAAATGTTATAATTCTCAGTCTCACTCTGTGACTGTTCTAATGCTCAATTCCTGTCTGTGATAGTTGTAACTCTCAGTCCCTGTCTGTGACAGTTGTATCTCTCAGTCTCTGTATGTGACAGTTGTAACACTCAGTCTCTCTCTGCGATAGTGGTAACTCTCAGCCCGTGTCTGTGACAGTTGTAACCCTCAGTCTCCCTCACTGACAGTTGTAACTCGAAACCCCTCTTTCTGATAGTTGTAACTCTTAGTCTCCATGATAGTTGTAGCTCTTAGTCTCTGTGATAGTTGTAACCCGCAGTCTCTCTGTGATAATTGTAACTCGAAGATTATCTCTGTGATAGTTGTAACGCTCAATATCTCTCTGTGACAGTTGTAACTCTCAGACTCTCTCTGTGATAGTTGTAACTCTCTCTCTCGCTGTCTCTGATAGTTGTTACTCTCAGTCTCTCTCTGTGATAGCTGTCACTCTCAGTCTCTGTGATAGTTGTAACTCTCAGTCTCTCTCTGTGATAATTGTAACTCTCAATCTCTCTCTGTGATAATTGTAACTCTTAGTCTTTCTCTCTGACAGTTGCAACTCTCAGTCTCTGGCTGTGATGGTTGTAACTCTCAATCTCTCTTTCTGATAGTTGTAACTCTTAGTCTCTGTGATAATTGTAACTCGCAGTCTTTCTCTGTGATAGTTGTAACTCTGAATCTCCTTCTGTGACTGTTGTAACTCTCAGTCTCTGTCTGTGACAGTTGTAACTGTCAGTCTCTTTGATAGTTGTAACTCTCAGTCTCTCTTGGTGATAGTTGTAACTCTCAGTCTCTCTCTTTGAAAGCTGTAATTCTCAGTCTCTCTCTGTGATAGTTGTAACTCTCAGTCTCTCTCAGTGATAGTTGTCACTCTCAGTCTCTGTGATAGTTATAACTCTCAGTCTCTGTGATAGTTGTAAGTCTCAGTCTCTCTGTGATAATTTTAACTCTCAGTCTTTCTCTATGACATTTATAACTCTCAGTCTCTCTCTATGATAGCTGTTACTCTGAGTCTCTCTCGGTGATAGTTGTAACACTCAGTCTCTCTCTACGATAGCTGTTACTCTCAGTCTCTCTCTGATAGTTGTACCTCTCAGTCTCTCGGTGATAGTTGTATTTCTCAGTCTCTCTGTGATAATTGTAACTCTCAGTCTTTCTCTCTGACAGTTGCAACTCTCAGTCTCTGGCTGTGATAGTTGTAACTCTCAATCTCTCTTTCTGATAGTTGTAACTCTTAGTCTCTGTGATAATTGTAACTCGCAGTCTTTCTCTGTGATAGTTGTAACTCTCAATCTCCCGCTGTGACTGTTGTAACTCTCAGTCTCTGTCTGTGACAGTTATAACTGTCAGTCTCTTTGATAGTTGTAACTCTCAGTCTCTCTTGGTGATAGTTGTAACTCTCAGTCTCTCTCTTTGAAAGCAGTAATTCTCAGTCTCTCTCTGTGATAGTTGTAACTCTCAGTCTCTCTCTGTGATAGGTGTCACTCTCAGTCTCTGTGATAGTTCTAACTCCCTGTCTCTGTGATATTTGTAACTCTCAGTCTCTGTGATAGTTGTAAGTCTCAGTCTCTCTGTGATAATTTTAACTCTCACCTTTCTCTATGACAGTTGTAACTCTCAGTCTCTCTCTATGATAGCTGTTACTCTGAGTCTCTCTCAATGATAGTTGTAACTCTCAGTCTCTCTCTGTGATAGCTGTTACTCTCAGTCTCTCTCGGCGATAGTTGTAACTCTCAGTCTTTCTGTGATAGTTATATCTCTCAATCTCTCTCTATGATCGCTGTAACTCTCAGTCACTTTCTGTGAAAAGTTATAATTCTCAGTCTCACTCTGTGACTGTTCTAATGCTCAATTCCTGTCTGTGATAGTTGTAACTCTCAGTCCCTGTCTGTGACAGTTGTATCTCTCAGTCTCTGTATGTGACAGTTGTAACACTCAGTCTCTCTCTGCGATAGTGGTAACTCTCAGTCCGTGTCTGTGACAGTTGTAACCCTCAGTCTCCCTCTCTGATAGTTGTAACTCGCAACCCCTCTTTCTGATAGTTGTAACTCTTAGTCTCCGTGATAGTTGTAACTCTTAGTCTCTGTGATAGTTGTAACCCGCAGTCTCTCTGTGATAATTGTAACTCGAACATTATCTCTGTGATAGTTGTAACGCTCAATATCTCTCTGTGACAGTTGTAACTCTCAGACTCTCTCTGTGATAGTTGTAACTCTCTCTCTCTCTGTCTCTGATAGTTGTAACTCTCAGTCTCTCTCTGTGAAAGTTGTACCTCTAAGTCTCTGTCTGTGATAATTGTAACTCTCAATCTTACTCTGTGATAGTTGTAACGCTCAATCTCCCTCTGTGACAATTGTAACTCTCAGTCTCTCTCTGAGATAGTTGTTACTCTCAGTCTCTCTCTGTGATAGTTGTCACTCTCAGTCTCTGTGATAGTTGTAACGCTCAGTCTCTGTGATAGTTGTAACCCGCAGTCTCTCTGTGATAATTGTAACTCGAAGACTATCTCTGTGATAGTTGTAATGCTCATTCTCTCTCTGTGACAGTTATAACTCTCAGAATCTCTCTGTGATAGTTTTAACTCTAAATCACTCTCTATGATAGTTGTAACTTTCTCTCTCTGTCTATGATAGTTGTAACTCTAAGTCTCTCTCTGTGATAATTGTAACTCTCAGTCTCTCTCTGTGATAATTGTAACTCTCAGTCTTTCTCTCTGACAGTTGCAACTCTCAGTCTCTGGCTGTGATAGTTGTAACTCTCAATCTCTCTTTCTGATAGTTGTACCTCTTAGTCTCTGTGATAATTGTAACTCGCAGTCTTTCTCTGTGATTGTTGTAACTCTCAATCTCCCGTTGTGACTGTTGTAACTCTCAGTCTCTGTCTGTGACAGTTGTAACTGTCAGTCTCTTTGATATTTGTAACTCTCAGTCTCTCTTGGTGATAGTTGTAACTCTCAGTCTCTCTCTTTGAAAGCTGTAATTCTCAGTCTCGCTCTGTGATAGTTGTAACTCTCAGTCTTTCTCAGTGATAGTTGTCACTCTCTGTGATAATTTTTACTCTCAGTCTTTCTCTATGACAGTTATAACTCTCAGTCTCTCTCTATGATAGCAGTTACTCTGAGTATCTCCCGGTGATAGTTGTAACTCTCAGTCTCTCTCTGTGATAGCTGTTACTCTCAGTCTCTCTCTGTGATAGTTGTAACTCTCAGTCTCTCGGTGATAGTTGTAACTCTCAGTCTCTATGTGATAATTGTAACTCTCAGTCTTTCTCTCTGACAGTTGCAACTCTCAGTCTCTGGCTGTGATAGTTGTAACTCTCAATCTCTCTTTCTGATAGTTGTAACTCTTAGTCTCTGTGATAATTGTAACTCGCAGTCTTTCTCTGTGATAGTTGTAACTCTCAATCTCCCGTTGTGACTGTTGTAACTCTCAGTCTCTGTCTGTGACAGTTGTAACTGTCAGTCTCTTTGATAGTTGTAACTCTCAGTCTCTCTTGGTGATAGTTGTAACTCTCAGTCTCTCTCTTTGAAATCTGTAATTCTCAATCTCTCTCTGTGATAGTTGTAACTCTCAGTCTCTCTCAGTGATCGTTGTCACTCTCAATCTCTGTGATAGTTGTAACTCTCAGTCTCTGTGATAGTTGTAACTCTCAGTCTCTGTGATAGTTGTAAGTCTCAGTCTCTCTGTGATAATTTAACTCTCACCTTTCTCTATAACAGTTGTAACTCTCAGTCTCTCTCTATGATAGCTGTTACTCTGAGTCTCTCTCAGTGATAGTTGTAACTCTCAGTCTCTCTCTGTGATAGCTGTTACTCTCAGTCTCTCTCGGTGATAGTTGTAACTCTCATTCTTTCTGTGATAGTTATATCTCTCAATCTCTCTCTATGAGCGCTGTAACTCTCAGTCCCTTTCTGTGAAAAGTTATAATTCTTAATCTCACTCTGTGACTGTTCTAATGCTCAATTCCTGTCTGCGATAGTTGTAACTCTCAGTCCCTGTCTGTGACAGTTGTATCTCTCAGTCTCTGTATGTGACAGTTGTAACACTCAGTCTCTCTCTGCGATAGTGGTAACTCTCAGTCTCTGTGATAGTTGTAACTCTCAGTCTCTGTGATAGTTGTAAGTCTCAGTCTCTCTGTGATAATTTTTATTCTCAGTCTTTCTCTATGACAGTTATAACTCTCAGTCTCTCTCTATGATAGCTGTTACTCTGAGTCTCTCTCGGTGATAGTTGTAACTCTCAGTCTCTCTCTGTGATAGTTGTAACGTTTAATCTCTCTCTGTGACAGTTGTAACTCTCAGTCTCTCTCTGTGAATGTTGTAACTCTAAGTCGCTCTCTGTGATAGTTGTAACTCTCTCTCTCTGTCTATGATAGTTGTAACTCTCAGACTCTCTCTGTGATAATTGTAACTCTCAGTCTTTCTCTGTGATAATTGTAACTCTCAGTCTTTTTCTCTGACAGTTGCAACTCTCAGTCTCTGGCTGTGATAGTTGTAACTCTCAATCTCTCTTTCTGATAGTTGTAACTCTTAGTCTCTGTGATAATTGTAACTCGCAGTCTTTCTCTGTGATAGTTGTAACTCTCAATCTCCCTCTGTAACTGTTGTAACTCTCAGTCTCTGTCTGTGACAGTTGTAACTGTCAGTCTCTTTGATATTTGTAACTCTCAGTCTCTCTTGGTGATAGTTGTAACTCTCAGTCTCTCTATTTGAAAGCTGTAATTCTCAGTCTCTCTCGGTGATAGTTGTAACTCTCAGTCTCTCTCAGTGATAGTTGTCACTCTCAGTCTCTGTGATAGTTGTAACTCTCAATCTCTGTGATAGTTGTAACTCTCAGTCTCTGTGATAGTTGTAAGTCTCAGTCTCTCTGTGATAATTTTTATTCTCAGTCTTTCTCTATGACAGTTATAATTCTCAGTCTCTCTCTATGATAGCTGTTACTCTGAGTCTCTCTCAGTGATAGTTGTAACTCTCAGTCTCTCTCTATGATAGCTGTTACGCTCAGTCTCTCTCTGTGATAGTTGTAACTCTCAGTCTCTCGGTGATAGTTGTAACTCTCAGTCTCTCTGTGATAATTGTAACTCTCAGTCTTTCTCTCTGACAGTTGCAACTCGCAGTCACTGGCTGTGATAGTTGTAACTCTCAATCTCTCTTTCTGATAGTTGTAACTCTTAGTCTCTGTGATAATTGTAACTCGCAGTCTTTCTCTGTGATAGTTGTAACTCTCCATCTCCCGCTGTGACTGTTGTAACTTTCAGTCTCTGTCTGTGACAGTTGTAACTGTCAGTCTCTTTGATAGTTGTAACTTTCAGTCTCTCTTGGTGATAGTTGTAACTCTCAGTCTCTCTCTTTGAAAGTTGTAATTCTCAGTCTCTCTCTGTGAGAGTTGTAACTCTCAGTCTCTCTCTGTGATAGTTGTCACATCAGTCTCTGTGATAGTTGTAACTCTCAGTCTCTGTGATAGTTGTAACTCTCAGTCTCTGTGACAGTTGTAAGTCTCAGTCTCTCTGTGATAATTTTAACTCTCACCTTTCTCTATGACAGTTGTAACTCTCAGTCTCTCTCTATGATAGCTGTTACTATGAGTCTCTCTCAGTGATAGTTGTAACTCTCTGTCTCTCTCTGTGATAGCTGTTACTCTCAGTCTCTCTCGGAGTTAGTTGTAACTCTCAGTCTTTCTGTGATAGTTATATCTCTCAATCTCTCTCTATGATCGCTGTAACTCTCAGTCACTTTCTGTGAAAAGTTATAATTCTCAGTCTCACTCTGTGACTGTTCTAATGCTCAATTCCTGTCTGTGATAGTTGTAACTCTCAGTCCCTGTCTGTGACAGTTGTATCTCTCAGTCTCTGTATGTGACAGTTGTAACACTCAGTCTCTCTCTGCGATAGTGGTAACTCTCAGTCCGTGTCTGTGACAGTTGTAACCCTCAGTCTCCCTCTCTGACAGTTGTAACTCGCAACCCCTCTTTCTGATAGTTGTAACTCTTAGTCTCCGTGATAGTTGTAACTCTTAGTCTCTGTGATAGTTGTAACCCGCAGTCTCTCTGTGATAATTGTAACTCGAACATTATCTCTGTGATAGTTGTAATGCTCAATCTCTCTCTGTGACAGTTGTAACTCTCAGACTCTCTCTGTGATAGATGTACCTCTCAGTCTCTCTCTGAGATAGTTGTTACTCTCAGTCTCTCTCTGTGATAGCTGTCACTCTCAGTCTCTGTGATAGTTGTAACTCTCAGTCTCTCTCTGTGATAATTGTAACTCTCATTCTCTCTCTGTGATAATTGTAACTCTTAGTCTTTCTCTCTGACAGTTGCAACTCTCTGTCTCTGGCTGTGATAGTTGTAACTCTCAATCTCTCTTTCTGATAGTTGTAACTCTTAGTCTCTGTGATAATTGTAACTCGCAGTCTTTCTCTGTGATAGTTGTAACTCTGAATCTCCCTCTGTGACTGTTGTAACTCTCAGTCTCTGTCTGTGACAGTTGTAACTGTCAGTCTCTTTGATAGTTGTAAATCTCAGTCTCTCTTGGTGATAGTTGTAACTCTCAGTCTCTCTCTTTGAAAGCTGTAATTCTCAGTCTCTCTCTGTGACAGTTGTAACTCTCAGTCTCTCTCAGTGATAGTTGTCACTCTCAGTCTCTGTGATAGTTATAACTCTCAGTCTCTGTGATAGTTGTAAGTCTCAGTCTCTCTGTGATAATTTTTACTCTCTATGACATTTATAACTCTCAGTCTCTCTCTATGATAGCTGTTACTCTGAGTCTCTCTCGGTGATAGTTGTAACTCTCAGTCTCTCTCTATGATAGCTGTTACCCTCAGTCTCTCTCTGATAGTTATAACTCTCAGTCTCTCGGTGATAGTTGTAACTCTCAGTCTCTCTGTGATAATTGTAACTCTCAGTCTTTCTCTCTGACAGTTGCAACTCTCAGTCTCTGGCTGTGATAGTTGTAACTCTCAATCTCTCTTTCTGATAGTTGTAACTCTTAGTCTCTGTGATAATTGTAACTCGCAGTCTTTCTCTGTGATAGTTGTAACTCTCAATCTCCCGCTGTGACTGTTGTAACTCTCAGTCTCTGTCTGTGACAGTTATAACTGTCAGTCTCTTTGATAGTTGTAACTCTCAGTCTCTCTTGGTGATAGTTGTAACTCTCAGTCTCTCTCTTTGAAAGCTGTAATTCTCAGTCTCTCTCTGTGATAGTTGTAACTCTCAGTCTCTCTCTGTGATAGGTGTCACTCTCTGTCTCTGTGATAGTTCTAACTCTCAGTCTCTGTGATAGTTGTAACTCTCAGTCTCTGTGATAGTTGTAAGTCTCAGTCTCTCTGTGATAATTTTAACTCTCACCTTTCTCTATGACAGTTGTAACTCTCAGTCTCTCTCTATGATAGCTGTTACTCTGAGTCTCTCTCAGTGATAGTTGTAACTCTCAGTCTCTCTCTGTGATAGCTGTTACTCTCAGTCTCTCTCGGTGATAGTTGTAACTCTCAGTCTTTCTGTGATAGTTATATCTCTCAATCTCTCTCTATGATCGCTGTAACTCTCAGTCACTTTCTGTGAAAAGTTATAATTCTCAGTCTTACTCTGTGACTGTTCTAATGCTCAATTCCTGTCTGTGATAGTTGTAACTCTCAGTCCCTGTCTGTGACAGTTGTATCTCTCAGTCTCTGTATGTGACAGTTGTAACACTCAGTCTCTCTCTGCAATAGTGGTAACTCTCAGTCCGTGTCTGTTACAGTTGTAACCCTCAGTCTCCCTCACTGACAGTTGTAATCGCAACCCCTCTTTCTGATAGTTGTAACTCTTAGTCTCCGTGATAGTTGTAGCTCTTAGTCTCTGTGATAGTTGTAACCCGCAGTCTCTCTGTGATAATTGTAACTCGAAGATTATCTCTGTGATAGTTGTAACTCTCAATCTCCCGCTGTGACTGTTGTAACTCTCAGTCTCTGTCTGTGACAGTTGTAACTGTCAGTCTCTTTGATAATTGTAACTCTCAGTCTCTCTTGGTGATAGTTGTAACTCTCAGTCTCTCTCTTTGAAAGCTGTAATTCTCAGTCTCTCTCTGTGATAGTTGTAACTCTCAGTCTCTCTCTGTGATAGGTGTCACTCTCAGTCTCTGTGATAGTTGTAACTTTCAGTCTCTGTGATAGTTGTAACTCTCACACTCTGTGATTGTTGTAAGTCTCAGTCTCTCTGTGATAATTTTAACTCTCACCTTTCTCTATGACAGTTGTAACTCTCAGTCTCTCTCTATGATAGCTGTTACTCTGAGTCTCTCTCAGTGATAGTTGTAACTCTCAGTCTCTCTCTGTGATAGCTGTTACTCTCAGTCTCTCTCGGTGATAGTTGTAACTCTCAGTCTTTCTGTGATAGTTATATCTCTCAATCTCTCTCTATGATCGCTGTATCTCTCAGTCACTTTCTGTGAAATGTTATAATTCTCAGTCTCACTCTGTGACTGTTCTAATGCTCAATTCCTGTCTGTGATAGTTGTAACTCTCAGTCCCTGTCTGTGACAGTTGTATCTCTCAGTCTCTGTATGTGACAGTTGTAACACTCAGTCTCTCTCTGCGATAGTGGTAACTCTCAGCCCGTGTCTGTGACAGTTGTAACCCTCAGTCTCCCTCACTGACAGTTGTAACTCGAAACCCCTCTTTCTGATAGTTGTAACTCTTAGTCTCCATGATAGTTGTAGCTCTTAGTCTCTGTGATAGTTGTAACCCGCAGTCTCTCTGTGATAATTGTAACTCGAAGATTATCTCTGTGATAGTTGTAACGCTCAATATCTCTCTGTGACAGTTGTAACTCTCAGACTCTCTCTGTGATAGTTGTAACTCTCTCTCTCGCTGTCTCTGATAGTTGTTACTCTCAGTCTCTCTCTGTGATAGCTGTCACTCTCAGTCTCTGTGATAGTTGTAACTCTCAGTCTCTCTCTGTGATAATTGTAACTCTCAATCTCTCTCTGTGATAATTGTAACTCTTAGTCTTTCTCTCTGACAGTTGCAACTCTCAGTCTCTGGCTGTGATGGTTGTAACTCTCAATCTCTCTTTCTGATAGTTGTAACTCTTAGTCTCTGTGATAATTGTAACTCGCAGTCTTTCTCTGTGATAGTTGTAACTCTGAATCTCCTTCTGTGACTGTTGTAACTCTCAGTCTCTGTCTGTGACAGTTGTAACTGTCAGTCTCTTTGATAGTTGTAACTCTCAGTCTCTCTTGGTGATAGTTGTAACTCTCAGTCTCTCTCTTTGAAAGCTGTAATTCTCAGTCTCTCTCTGTGATAGTTGTAACTCTCAGTCTCTCTCAGTGATAGTTGTCACTCTCAGTCACTGTGATAGTTATAACTCTCAGTCTCTGTGATAGTTGTAAGTCTCAGTCTCTCTGTGATAATTTTAACTCTCAGTCTTTCTCTATGACATTTATAACTCTCAGTCTCTCTCTATGATAGCTGTTACTCTGAGTCTCTCTCGGTGATAGTTGTAACACTCAGTCTCTCTCTACGATAGCTGTTACTCTCAGTCTCTCTCTGATAGTTGTACCTCTCAGTCTCTCGGTGATAGTTGTATTTCTCAGTCTCTCTGTGATAATTGTAACTCTCAGTCTTTCTCTCTGACAGTTGCAACTCTCAGTCTCTGGCTGTGATAGTTGTAACTCTTAATCTCTCTTTCTGATAGTTGTAACTCTTAGTCTCTGTGATAATTGTAACTCGCAGTCTTTCTCTGTGATAGTTGTAACTCTCAATCTCCCGCTGTGACTGTTGTAACTCTCAGTCTCTGTCTGTGACAGTTATAACTGTCAGTCTCTTTGATAGTTGTAACACTCAGTCTCTCTTGGTGATAGTTGTAACTCTCAGTTTCTCTCTTTGAAAGCTGTAATTCTCAGTCTCTCTCTGTGATAGTTGTAACTCTCAGTCTCTCTCTGTGATAGGTGTCACTCTCTGTCTCTGTGATAGTTCTAACTCTCAGTCTCTGTGATAGTTGTAACTCTCAGTCTCTGTGATAGTTGTAAGTCTCAGTCTCTCTGTGATAATTTTAACTCTCACCTTTCTCTATGACAGTTGTAACTCTCAGTCTCTCTCTATGATAGCTGTTACTCTGAGTCTCTCTCAGTGATAGTTGTAACTCTCAGTCTCTCTCTGTGATAGCTGTTACTCTCAGTCTCTCTCGGTGATAGTTGTAACTCTCAGTCTTTCTGTGATAGTTATATCTCTCAATCTCTCTCTATGATCGCTGTAACTCTCAGTCACTTTCTGTGAAAAGTTATAATTCTCAGTCTTACTCTGTGACTGTTCTAATGCTCAATTCCTGTCTGTGATAGTTGTAACTCTCAGTCCCTGTCTGTGACAGTTGTATCTCTCAGTCTCTGTATGTGACAGTTGTAACACTCAGTCTCTCTCTGCGATAGTGGTAACTCTCAGTCCGTGTCTGTTACAGTTGTAACCCTCAGTCTCCCTCACTGACAGTTGTAATCGCAACCCCTCTTTCTGATAGTTGTAACTCTTAGTCTCCGTGATAGTTGTAGCTCTTAGTCTCTGTGATAGTTGTAACCCGCAGTCTCTCTGTGATAATTGTAACTCGAAGATTATCTCTGTGATAGTTGTAACTCTCAATCTCCCGCTGTGACTGTTGTAACTCTCAGTCTCTGTCTGTGACAGTTGTAACTGTCAGTCTCTTTGATAATTGTAACTCTCAGTCTCTCTTGGTGATAGTTGTAACTCTCAGTCTCTCTCTTTGAAAGCTGTAATTCTCAGTCTCTCTCTGTGATAGTTGTAACTCTCAGTCTCTCTCTGTGATAGGTGTCACTCTCAGTCTCTGTGATAGTTGTAACTTTCAGTCTCTGTGATAGTTGTAACTCTCAGTCTCTGTGATTGTTGTAAGTCTCAGTCTCTCTGTGATAATTTTAACTCTCACCTTTCTCTATGACAGTTGTAACTCTCAGTCTCTCTCTATGATAGCTGTTACACTGAGTCTCTCTCAGTGATAGTTGTAACTCTCAGTCTCTCTCTGTGATAGCTGTTACTCTCAGTCTCTCTCGGTGATAGTTGTAACTCTCAGTCTTTCTGTGATAGTTATATCTCTCAATCTCTCTCTATGATCGCTGTATCTCTCAGTCACTTTCTGTGAAATGTTATAATTCTCAGTCTCACTCTGTGACTGTTCTAATGCTCAATTCCTGTCTGTGATAGTTGTAACTCTCAGTCCCTGTCTGTGACAGTTGTATCTCTCAGTCTCTGTATGTGACAGTTGTAACACTCAGTCTCTCTCTGCGATAGTGGTAACTCTCAGCCCGTGTCTGTGACAGTTGTAACCCTCAGTCTCCCTCACTGACAGTTGTAACTCGAAACCCCTCTTTCTGATAGTTGTAACTCTTAGTCTCCATGATAGTTGTAGCTCTTAGTCTCTGTGATAGTTGTAACCCGCAGTCTCTCTGTGATAATTGTAACTCGAAGATTATCTCTGTGATAGTTGTAACGCTCAATATCTCTCTGTGACAGTTGTAACTCTCAGACTCTCTCTGTGATAGTTGTAACTCTCTCTCTCGCTGTCTCTGATAGTTGTTACTCTCAGTCTCTCTCTGTGATAGCTGTCACTCTCAGTCTCTGTGATAGTTGTAACTCTCAGTCTCTCTCTGTGATAATTGTAACTCTCAATCTCTCTCTGTGATAATTGTAACTCTTAGTCTTTCTCTCTGACAGTTGCAACTCTCAGTCTCTGGCTGTGATGGTTGTAACTCTCAATCTCTCTTTCTGATAGTTGTAACTCTTAGTCTCTGTGATAATTGTAACTCGCAGTCTTTCTCTGTGATAGTTGTAACTCTGAATCTCCTTCTGTGACTGTTGTAACTCTCAGTCTCTGTCTGTGACAGTTGTAACTGTCAGTCTCTTTGATAGTTGTAACTCTCAGTCTCTCTTGGTGATAGTTGTAACTCTCAGTCTCTCTCTTTGAAAGCTGTAATTCTCAGTCTCTCTCTGTGATAGTTGTAACTCTCAGTCTCTCTCAGTGATAGTTGTCACTCTCAGTCTCTGTGATAGTTATAACTCTCAGTCTCTGTGATAGTTGTAAGTCTCAGTCTCTCTGTGATAATTTTAACTCTCAGTCTTTCTCTATGACATTTATAACTCTCAGTCTCTCTCTATGATAGCTGTTACTCTGAGTCTCTCTCGGTGATAGTTGTAACACTCAGTCTCTCTCTACGATAGCTGTTACTCTCAGTCTCTCTCTGATAGTTGTACCTCTCAGTCTCTCGGTGATAGTTGTATTTCTCAGTCTCTCTGTGATAATTGTAACTCTCAGTCTTTCTCTCTGACAGTTGCAACTCTCAGTCTCTGGCTGTGATAGTTGTAACTCTCAATCTCTCTTTCTGATAGTTGTAACTCTTAGTCTCTGTGATAATTGTAACTCGCAGTCTTTCTCTGTGATAGTTGTAACTCTCAATCTCCCGCTGTGACTGTTGTAACTCTCAGTCTCTGTCTGTGACAGTTATAACTGTCAGTCTCTTTGATAGTTGTAACTCTCAGTCTCTCTTGGTGATAGTTGTAACTCTCAGTCTCTCTCTTTGAAAGCAGTAATTCTCAGTCTCTCTCTGTGATAGTTGTAACTCTCAGTCTCTCTCTGTGATAGGTGTCACTCTCAGTCTCTGTGATAGTTCTAACTCCCTGTCTCTGTGATATTTGTAACTCTCAGTCTCTGTGATAGTTGTAAGTCTCAGTCTCTCTGTGATAATTTTAACTCTCACCTTTCTCTATGACAGTTGTAACTCTCAGTCTCTCTCTATGATAGCTGTTACTCTGAGTCTCTCTCAATGATAGTTGTAACTCTCAGTCTCTCTCTGTGATAGCTGTTACTCTCAGTCTCTCTCGGCGATAGTTGTAACTCTCAGTCTTTCTGTGATAGTTATATCTCTCAATCTCTCTCTATGATCGCTGTAACTCTCAGTCACTTTCTGTGAAAAGTTATAATTCTCAGTCTCACTCTGTGACTGTTCTAATGCTCAATTCCTGTCTGTGATAGTTGTAACTCTCAGTCCCTGTCTGTGACAGTTGTATCTCTCAGTCTCTGTATGTGACAGTTGTAACACTCAGTCTCTCTCTGCGATAGTGGTAACTCTCAGTCCGTGTCTGTGACAGTTGTAACCCTCAGTCTCCCTCTCTGATAGTTGTAACTCGCAACCCCTCTTTCTGATAGTTGTAACTCTTAGTCTCCGTGATAGTTGTAACTCTTAGTCTCTGTGATAGTTGTAACCCGCAGTCTCTCTGTGATAATTGTAACTCGAACATTATCTCTGTGATAGTTGTAACGCTCAATATCTCTCTGTGACAGTTGTAACTCTCAGACTCTCTCTGTGATAGTTGTAACTCTCTCTCTCTCTGTCTCTGATAGTTGTAACTCTCAGTCTCTCTCTGTGAAAGTTGTACCTCTAAGTCTCTGTCTGTGATAATTGTAACTCTCAATCTTACTCTGTGATAGTTGTAACGCTCAATCTCCCTCTGTGACAATTGTAACTCTCAGTCTCTCTCTGAGATAGTTGTTACTCTCAGTCTCTCTCTGTGATAGTTGTCACTCTCAGTCTCTGTGATAGTTGTAACGCTCAGTCTCTGTGATAGTTGTAACCCGCAGTCTCTCTGTGATAATTGTAACTCGAAGACTATCTCTGTGATAGTTGTAATGCTCATTCTCTCTCTGTGACAGTTATAACTCTCAGAATCTCTCTGTGATAGTTTTAACTCTAAATCACTCTCTATGATAGTTGTAACTTTCTCTCTCTGTCTATGATAGTTGTAACTCTAAGTCTCTCTCTGTGATAATTGTAACTCTCAGTCTCTCTCTGTGATAATTGTAACTCTCAGTCTTTCTCTCTGACAGTTGCAACTCTCAGTCTCTGGCTGTGATAGTTGTAACTCTCAATCTCTCTTTCTGATAGTTGTACCTCTTAGTCTCTGTGATAATTGTAACTCGCAGTCTTTCTCTGTGATTGTTGTAACTCTCAATCTCCCGTTGTGACTGTTGTAACTCTCAGTCTCTGTCTGTGACAGTTGTAACTGTCAGTCTCTTTGATATTTGTAACTCTCAGTCTCTCTTGGTGATAGTTGTAACTCTCAGTCTCTCTCTTTGAAAGCTGTAATTCTCAGTCTCGCTCTGTGATAGTTGTAACTCTCAGTCTTTCTCAGTGATAGTTGTCACTCTCTGTGATAATTTTTACTCTCAGTCTTTCTCTATGACAGTTATAACTCTCAGTCTCTCTCTATGATAGCAGTTACTCTGAGTATCTCCCGGTGATAGTTGTAACTCTCAGTCTCTCTCTGTGATAGCTGTTACTCTCAGTCTCTCTCTGTGATAGTTGTAACTCTCAGTCTCTCGGTGATAGTTGTAACTCTCAGTCTCTATGTGATAATTGTAACTCTCAGTCTTTCTCTCTGACAGTTGCAACTCTCAGTCTCTGGCTGTGATAGTTGTAACTCTCAATCTCTCTTTCTGATAGTTGTAACTCTTAGTCTCTGTGATAATTGTAACTCGCAGTCTTTCTCTGTGATAGTTGTAACTCTCAATCTCCCGTTGTGACTGTTGTAACTCTCAGTCTCTGTCTGTGACAGTTGTAACTGTCAGTCTCTTTGATAGTTGTAACTCTCAGTCTCTCTTGGTGATAGTTGTAACTCTCAGTCTCTCTCTTTGAAATCTGTAATTCTCAATCTCTCTCTGTGATAGTTGTAACTCTCAGTCTCTCTCAGTGATCGTTGTCACTCTCAGTCTCTGTGATAGTTGTAACTCTCAGTCTCTGTGATAGTTGTAACTCTCAGTCTCTGTGATAGTTGTAAGTCTCAGTCTCTCTGTGATAATTTAACTCTCACCTTTCTCTATAACAGTTGTAACTCTCAGTCTCTCTCTATGATAGCTGTTACTCTGAGTCTCTCTCAGTGATAGTTGTAACTCTCAGTCTCTCTCTGTGATAGCTGTTACTCTCAGTCTCTCTCGGTGATAGTTGTAACTCTCATTCTTTCTGTGATAGTTATATCTCTCAATCTCTCTCTATGAGCGCTGTAACTCTCAGTCCCTTTCTGTGAAAAGTTATAATTCTCAATCTCACTCTGTGACTGTTCTAATGCTCAATTCCTGTCTGCGATAGTTGTAACTCTCAGTCCCTGTCTGTGACAGTTGTATCTCTCAGTCTCTGTATGTGACAGTTGTAACACTCAGTCTCTCTCTGCGATAGTGGTAACTCTCAGTCTCTGTGATAGTTGTAACTCTCAGTCTCTGTGATAGTTGTAAGTCTCAGTCTCTCTGTGATAATTTTTATTCTCAGTCTTTCTCTATGACAGTTATAACTCTCAGTCTCTCTCTATGATAGCTGTTACTCTGAGTCTCTCTCGGTGATAGTTGTAACTCTCAGTCTCTCTCTATGATAGCTGTTACGCTCAGTCTCTCTCTGTGATAGTTGTAACTCTCAGTCTCTCGGTGATAGTTGTAACTCTCAGTCTCTATGTGATAATTGTAACTCTCAGTCTTTCTCTCTGACAGTTGCAACTCTCAGTCACTGGCTGTGATAGTTGTAACTCTCAATCTCTCTTTCTGATAGTTGTAACTCTTAGTCTCTGTGATAATTGTAACTCGCAGTCTTTCTCTGTGATAGTTGTAACTCTCCATCTCCCGCTGTGACTGTTGTAACTTTCAGTCTCTGTCTGTGACAGTTGTAACTGTCAGTCTCTTTGATAGTTGTAACTCTCAGTCTCTCTTGGTGATAGTTGTAACTCTCAGTCTCTCTCTTTGAAAGTTGTAATTCTCAGTCTCTCTCTGTGATAGTTGTAACTCTCAGTCTCTCTCTGTGATAGTTGTCACATCAGTCTCTGTGATAGTTGTAACTCTCAGTCTCTGTGATAGTTGTAACTCTCAGTCTCTGTGATAGTTGTAAGTCTCAGTCTCTCTGTGATAATTTTAACTCTCACCTTTCTCTATGACAGTTGTAACTCTCAGTCTCTCTCTATGATAGCTGTTACTATGAGTCTCTCTCAGTGATAGTTGTAACTCTCAGTCTCTCTCTGTGATAGCTGTTACTCTCAGTCTCTCTCGGAGTTAGTTGTAACTCTCAGTCTTTCTGTGATAGTTATATCTCTCAATCTCTCTCTATGATCGCTGTAACTCTCAGGCACTTTCTGTGAAAAGTTATAATTCTCAGTCTCACTCTGTGACTGTTCTAATGCTCAATTCCTGTCTGTGATAGTTGTAACTCTCAGTCCCTGTCTGTGACAGTTGTATCTCTCAGTCTCTGTATGTGACAGTTGTAACACTCAGTCTCTCTCTGCGATAGTGGTAACTCTCAGTCCGTGTCTGTGACAGTTGTAACCCTCAGTCTCCCTCTCTGACAGTTGTAACTCGCAACCCCTCTTTCTGATAGTTGTAACTCTTAGTCTCCGTGATAGTTGTAACTCTTAGTCTCTGTGATAGTTGTAACCCGCAGTCTCTCTGTGATAATTGTAACTCGAAGATTATCTCTGTGATAGTTGTAACGCTCAATCTCTCTCTGTGACAGTTGTAACTCTCAGACTCTCTCTGTGATAGTTGTACCTCTCAGTCTCTCTCTGAGATAGTTGTTACTCTCAGTCTCTCTCTGTGATAGCTGTCACTCTCAGTCTCTGTGATAGTTGTAACTCTCAGTCTCTCTCTGTGATAATTGTAACTCTCATTCTCTCTCTGTGATAATTGTAACTCTTAGTCTTTCTCTCTGACAGTTGCAACTCTCAATGTCTCTTTCTGATAGTTGTAACTCTTAGTCTCTGTGATAATTGTAACTCGCAGTCTTTCTCTGTGATAGTTGTAACTCTGAATCACCCTCTGTGACTGTTGTAACTCTCAGTCTCTGTCTGTGACAGTTGTAACTGTCTGTCTCTTTTATAGTTGTAACTCTCAGTCTCTCTTGGTGATAGTTGTAACTCTCAGTCTCTCTCTTTGAAAGCTGTAATTCTCAGTCTCTCTCTGTGACAGTTGTAACTCTCAGTCTCTCTCAGTGATAGTTGTCACTCTCAGTCTCTGTGATAGTTATAACTCTCAGTCTCTGTGATAGTTGTAAGTCTCAGTCTCTCTGTGATAATTTTAACTCTCAGTCTTTCTCTATGACATTTATAACTCTCAGTCTCTCTCTATGACAGCTGTTACTCTGAGTCTCTCTCGGTGATAGTTGTAACACTCAGTCTCTCTCTATGATAGCTGTTACTCTCAGTCTCTCTCTGATAGTTGTACCTCTCAGTCTCTCGGTGATAGTTGTATCTCTCAGTCTTGCTGTGATAATTGTAACTCTCAGTCTTTCTCTCTGACAGTTCCAACTCTCAGTCTCTGGCTGTGATAGTTGTAACTCTCAATCTCTCTTTCTGATAGTTGTAACTCTTAGTCTCTGTGATAATTGTAACTCGCAGTCTTTCTCTGTGATAGTTGTAACTCTCAATCTCCCGCTGTGACTGTTGTAACTCTCAGTCTCTGTCTGTGACTGTTGTAACTGTCAGTCTCTTTGATAGTTGTAACTCTCAGTCTCTCTTGGTGATAGTTGTAAATCTCAGTCTCTCTCTTTGAAAGCTGTAATTCTCAGTCTCTCTCTGTGATAGTTGTAATTCTCAGTCTCTCTCAGTGATCGTTGTCACTCTCAGTCTCTGTGATAGTTGTAACTCTCAGTCTCTGTGATAGTTGTAAGTCTCAGTCTCTCTGTGATAATTTTAACTCTCACCTTTCTCTATGACAGTTGTAACACTCAGTCTCTCTCTATGATAGCTGTTACTCTGAGTCTCTCTCAGTGATAGTTGTAACTCTCAGTCTCTCTCTGTGATAGCTGTTACACTCAGTCTCTCTCGGTGATAGTTGTAACTCTCAGTCTTTCTGTGATAGTTATATCTCTCAATCTCTCTCTATGATCGCTGTAACTCTCAGTCTCTTTCTGTGAAAAGTTATAATTCTCAATCTCACTCTGTGACTGTTCTAATGCTCAATTCCTGTCTGCGATAGTTGTAACTCTCAGTCCCTGTCTGTGACAGTTGTATCTCTCAGTCTCTGTATATGACAGATGTAACACTCAGTCTCTCTCTGCGATAGTGGTAACTCTCAGTCCATGTCTGTGACAGTTGTAACCCTCAGTCTCCCTCTCTGACAGTTGTAACTCGCAACCCCTCTTTCTGATAGTTGTAACTCTTAGTCTCCGTGATAGTTGTAACTCTTAGTCTCTGTGATAGTTGTAACCCGCAGTCTCTCTGTGATAATTGTAACTCGAAGATTATCTCTGTGATAGTTGTAACGCTCAATATCTCTCTGTGACAGTTGTAACTCTCAGATTCTCTCTGTGATAGTTGTAACTCTCTCTCTCTCTGTCTCTGATAGTTGTAACTCTCAGGCTCTCTCTGTGATAGTTGTAACTCTAAGTCTCTGTCTGTGATAATTGTAACTCTCAATCTTACTCTGTGATAGTTGTAACGCTCAATCTCTCTCTGTGACAATTGTAACTCTCAGTCTCTCTCTGAGATAGTTGTTACTCTCAGTCTCTCTCTGTGATAGTTGTAACTCTCAGTCTCTGTGATAGTTGTAACGCTCAGTCTCTGTGATAGTTGTAACCCGCAGTCTCTCTGTGATAATTGTAACTAGAAGACTATCTCTGTGATAATTGTAACGCTCAATCTCTCTCTCTGACAGTTATAACTCTCAGACTCTCTCTGTGATAGTTGTAACTCTCAGTCTCTCTCTGTGATAGTTGTAACGTTTAATCTCTCTCTGTGACAGTTGTAACTCTCAGTCTCTCTCTGTGAATGTTGTAACTCTAAGTCGCTCTCTGTGATAGTTGTAACTCTCTCTCTCTGTCTATGATAGTTGTAACTCTCAGTCTCTCTCTGTGATAATTGTAACTCTCAGTCTCTCTCTGTGATAATTGTAACTCTCAGTCTTTTTCTCTGACAGTTGCAACTCTCAGTCTCTGGCTGTGATAGTTGTAACTCTCAATCTCTCTTTCTGATAGTTGTAACTCTTAGTCTCTGTGATAATTGTAACTCGCAGTCTTTCTCTGTGATAGTTGTAACTCTCAATCTCCCTCTGTGACTGTTGTAACTCTCAGTCTCTGTCTGTGACAGTTGTAACTGTCAGTCTCTTTGATATTTGTAACTCTCAGTCTCTCTTGGTGATAGTTGTAACACTCAGTCTCTCTATTTGAAAGCTGTAATTCTCAGTCTCTCTCTGTGATAGTTGTAACTCTCAGTCTCTCTCAGTGATAGTTGTCACTCTCAGTCTCTGTGATAGTTGTAACTCTCAATCTCTGTGATAGTTGTAACTCTCAGTCTCTGTGATAGTTGTAAGTCTGAGTCTCTCTGTGATAATTTTTATTCTCAGTCTTTCTCTATGACAGTTATAACTCTCAGTCTCTCTCTATGATAGCTGTTACTCTGAGTCTCTCTCAGTGATAGTTGTAACTCTCAGTCTCTCTCTGTGATAGCTGTTACTCTCAGTCTCTCTCGGAGTTAGTTGTAACTCTCAGTCTTTCTGTGATAGTTATATCTCTCAATCTCTCTCTATGATCGCTGTAACTCTCAGTCACTTTCTGTGAAAAGTTATAATTCTCAGTCTCACTCTGTGACTGTTCTAATGCTCAATTCCTGTCTGTGATAGTTGTAACTCTCAGTCCCTGTCTGTGACAGTTGTATCTCTCAGTCTCTGTATGTGACAGTTGTAACACTCAGTCTCTCTCTGCGATAGTGGTAACTCTCAGTCCGTGTCTGTGACAGTTGTAACCCTCAGTCTCCCTCTCTGACAGTTGTAACTCGCAACCCCTCTTTCTGATAGTTGTAACTCTTAGTCTCCGTGATAGTTGTAACTCTTAGTCTCTGTGATAGTTGTAACCCGCAGTCTCTCTGTGATAATTGTAACTCGAAGATTATCTCTGTGATAGTTGTAACGCTCAATCTCTCTCTGTGACAGTTGTAACTCTCAGACTCTCTCTGTGATAGTTGTACCTCTCAGTCTCTCTCTGAGATAGTTGTTACTCTCAGTCTCTCTCTGTGACAGCTGTCACTCTCAGTCTCTGTGATAGTTGTAACTCTCAGTCTCTCTCTGTGATAATTGTAACTCTCATTCTCTCTCTGTGATAATTGTAACTCTTAGTCTTTCTCTCTGACAGTTGCAACTCTCAGTCTCTGGCTGTGATAGTTGTAACTCTCAATCTCTCTTTCTGATAGTTGTAACTCTTAGTCTCTGTGATAATTGTAACTCGCAGTCTTTCTCTGTGATAGTTGTAACTCTGAATCTCCCTCTGTGACTGTTGTAACTCTCAGTCTCTGTCTGTGACAGTTGTAACTGTCAGTCTCTTTGATAGTTGTAACTCTCAGTCTCTCTTGGTGATAGTTGTAACTCTCAGTCTCTCTCTTTGAAAGCTGTAATTCTCAGTCTCTCTCTGTGACAGTTGTAACTCTCAGTCTCTCTCAGTGATAGTTGTCACTCTAAGTCTCTGTAATATTTATAACTCTCAGTCTCTGTGATAGTTGTAAGTCTCAGTCTCTCTGTGATAATTTTTACTCTCTATGACATTTATAACTCTCAGTCTCTCTCTATGATAGCTGTTACTCTGAGTCTCTCTCGGTGATAGTTGTAACTCTCAGTCTCTCTCTATGATCGCTGTTACTCTCAGTCTCTCTCTGATAGTTATAACTCTCAGTCTCTCGGTGATAGTTGTAACTCTCAGTCTCTCTGTGATAATTGTAACTCTCAGTCTTTCTCTCTGACAGTTGCAACTCTCAGTCTCTGGCTGTGATAGTTGTAACTCTCAATCTCTCTTTCTGATAGTTGTAACTCTCAGTCTCTCTCTGTGATAGGTGTCACTCTCTGTCTCTGTGATAGTTCTAACTCTCAGTCTCTGTGATAGTTGTAACTCTCAGTCTCTGTGATAGTTGTAAGTCTCAGTCTCTCTGTGATAATTTTAACTCTCACCTTTCTCTATGACAGTTGTAACTCTCAGTCTCTCTCTATGATAGCTGTTACTCTGAGTCTCTCTCAGTGATAGTTGTAACTCTCAGTCTCTCTCTGTGATAGCTGTTACTCTCAGTCTCTCTCGGTGATAGTTGTAACTCTCAGTCTTTCTGTGATAGTTATATCTCTCAATCTCTCTCTATGATCGCTGTAACTCTCAGTCACTTTCTGTGAAAAGTTATAATTCTCAGTCTCACTCTGTGACTGTTCTAATGCTCAATTCCTGTCTGTGATAGTTGTAACTCTCAGTCCCTGTCTGTGACAGTTGTATCTCTCAGTCTCTGTATGTGACAGTTGTAACACTCAGTCTCTCTCTGCGATAGTGGTAACTCTCAGTCCGTGTCTGTTACAGTTGTAACCCTCAGTCTCCCTCACTGACAGTTGTAACTCGCAACCCCTCTTTCTGATAGTTGTAACTCTTAGTCTCCGTGATAGTTGTAGCTCTTAGTCTCTGTGATAGTTGTAACCCGCAGTCTCTCTGTGATAATTGTAACTCGAAGATTATCTCTGTGATAGTTGTAACGCTCAATATCTCTCTGTGACAGTTGTAACTCTCAGACTCTCTCTGTGATAGCTGTCACTCTCAGTCTCTGTGATAGTTGTAACTCTCAGTCTCTCTCTGTGATAATTATAACTCTCAGTCTCTCTCTGTGATAATTGTAACTCTTAGTCTTTCTCTCTGATAGTTGCAACTCTCAGTCTCTGGCTGTGATAGTTGTAACACTCAATCTCTCTTTCTGATAGTTGTAACTCTTAGTCTCTGTGATAATTGTAACTCGCAGTCTTTCTCTGTGATAGTTGTAACTCTGAATCTCCTTCTGTGACTGTTGTAACTCTCAGTCTCTGTCTGTGACAGTTGTAACTGTCAGTCTCTTTGATAGTTGTAACTCTCAGTCTCTCTTGGTGATAGTTGTAACTCTCAGTCTCTCTCTTTGAAAGCTGTAATTCTCAGTCTCTCTCTGTGATAGTTGTAACTCTCAGTCTCTCTCAGTGATAGTTGTCACTCTCAGTCTCTGTGATAGTTATAACTCTCAGTCTCTGTGATAGTTGTAAGTCTCAGTCTCTCTGTGATAATTTTAACTCTCAGTCTTTCTCTATGACATTTATAACTCTCAGTCTCTCTCTATGATAGCTGTTACTCTGAGTCTCTCTCGGTGATAGTTGTAACACTCATTCTCTCTCTATGATAGCTGTTACTCTCAGTCTCTCTCTGATAGTTGTACCTCTCAGTCTCTCGGTGATAGTTGTATCTCTCAGTCTCTCTGTGATAATTGTAACTCTCAGTCTTTCTCTCTGAAAGTTGCAACTCTCAGTCTCTGGCTGTGATAGTTGTAACTCTCAATCTCTCTTTCTGATAGTTGTAACTCTTAGTCTCTGTGATAATTGTAACTCGCAGTCTTTCTCTGTGATAGTTGTAACTCTCAATCTCCCGCTGTGACTGTTGTAACTCTCAGTCTCTGTCTGTGACAGTTATAGCTGTCAGTCTCTTTGATAGTTGTAACTCTCAGTCTCTCTTGGTGATAGTTGTAACTCTCAGTCTCTCTCTTTGAAAGCTGTAATTCTCAGTCTCTCTCTGTGATAGTTGTAACTCTCAGTCTCTCTCTGTGATAGGTGTCACTCTCAGTCTCTGTGATAGGTCTAACTCTCAGTCTCTGTGATCGTTGTAACTCTCAGTCTCTGTGATAGTTGTAAGTCTCAGTCTCTCTGTGATAATTTTAACTCTCACCTTTCTCTATGACAGTTGTAACTCTCAGTCTCTCTCTATGATAGCTGTTACTCTGAGTCTCTCTCAGTGATAGTTGTAACTCTCAGTCTCTCTCTGTGATAGCTGTTACTCTCAGTCTCTCTCGGCGATAGTTGTAACTCTCAGTCTTTCTGTGATAGTTATATCTCTCAATCTCTCTCTATGATCGCTGTAACTCTCAGTCACTTTCTGTGAAAAGTTATAATTCTCAGTCTCACTCTGTGACTGTTCTAATGCTCAATTCCTGTCTGTGATAGTTGTAACTCTCAGTCCCTGTCTGTGACAGTTGTATCTCTCAGTCTCTGTAGTTGACAGTTGTAACACTCAGTCTCTCTCTGCGATAGTGGTAACTCTCAGTCCGTGTCTGTGACAGTTGTAACCCTCAGTCTCCCTCACTGACAGTTGTAACTCGCAACCCCTCTTTCTGATAGTTGTAACTCTTAGTCTCCGTGATAGTTGTAGCTCTTAGTCTCTGTGATAGTTGTAACCCGCAGTCTCTCTGTGATAATTGTAACTCGAAGATTATCTCTGTGATAGTTGTAACGCTCAATATCTCTCTGTGACAGTTGTAACTCTCAGACTCTCTCTGTGATAGTTGTAACTCTCTCTCTCTCTGTCTCTGATAGTTGTAACTCTCAGTCTCTCTCTGTGATAGTTGTAACTCTAAGTCTCTGTCTGTGATAATTGTAACTCCCAATCTAACTCTGTGATAGTTGTAATGCTCAATCTCTCTCTGTGACAATTGTAACTCTCAGTCTCTCTCTGAGATAGTTGTTACTCTCAGTCTCTCTCTGTGATAGTTGTCACTCTCAGTCTCTGTGATAGTTGTAACGCTCAGTCTCTGTGATAGTTGTAACCCGCAGTCTCACTGTGATAATTGTAACACGAAGACTATCTCCGTGATAGTTGTAATGCTCAATCTCTCTCTGTGACAGTTATAACTTTCAGACTCTCTCTGTGATAGTTGTAACTCTCAGTCTCTCTCTGTGATAGTTGTAACGTTTAATCTCTCTCTGTGGCAGTTGTAACTCTCAGTCTCTCTCTGTGATAGTTGTAACTCTAAGTCGCTTTCTGTGATAGTTGTAACTCTCTCTGTCTGTCTATGATAGTTGTAACTCTCAGTCTCTCTCTGTGATAATTGTAACTCTCAGTCTTTCTCTCTGACAGTTACAACTCAGTCTCTGGCTGCGATAGTTGTAACTCTCAATCTCTCTTTCTGATAGTTGTAACTCTTAGTCTCTGTGATAATTGTAACTCGCAGTCTTTCTCTGTGATAGTTGTAACTCTCAATCTCCCGCTGTGACTGTTGTAACTCTCAGTCTCTGTCTGTGACAGTTGTAACTGTCAGTCTCTTTGATAGTTGTAACTCTCAGTCTCTCTTGGTGATAGTTGTAACTCTCAGTGTCTCTCTTTGAAAGCTGTAATTCTCAGTCTCTCTCTGTGATAGTTGTAACTCTCAGTCTCTCTCTGTGATAGGTGTCACTCTCAGTCTCTGTGATAGTTCTAACTCTCAGTCTCTGTGATAGTTGTAACTCTCAGTCCCTGTGATAGTTGTAAGTCTCAGTCTCTCTGTGATAATTTTAACTCTCACATTTCTCTATGACAGTTGTAACTCGCAGTCTCTCTCTATGATAGCTGTTACTCTGAGTCTCTCTCAGTGATAGTTGTAACTCTCAGTCTCTCTCTGTGATAGCTGTTACACTCAGTCTCTCTCGGTGATAGTTGTAACTCTCAGTCTTTCTGTGATAGTTCTATCTCTCAATCTCTCTCTATGATCGCTGTAACTCTCAGTCCCTTTCTGTGAAAAGTTATAATTCTCAGTCTCACTCTGTGACTGTTGTAATGCTCAATTCCTGTCTGCGATAGTTGTAACTCTCAGTCCCTGTCTGTGACAGTTGTATCTCTCAGTCTCTGTATGTGACAGTTGTAACATTCAGTCTCTCTCTGCGATAGTCGCAACCCCTCTTTCTGATAGTTGTAACTCTTAGTCTCCGTGATAGTTGTAACTCTTAGTCTCTGTGATAGTTGTAACCCGCAGTCTCTCTGTGATAATTGTAACTCGAACATTATCTCTGTGATAGTTGTAACGCTCAATCTCTCTCTGTGACAGTTGTAACTCTCAGACTCTCTCTGTGATAGTTGTACCTCTCAGTCTCTCTCTGAGATAGTTGTTACTCTCAGTCTCTCTCTGTGACAGCTGTCACTCTCAGTCTCTGTGATAGTTGTAACTCTCAGTCTCTCTCTGTGATAATTGTAACTCTCATTCTCTCTCTGTGATAATTGTAACTCTTAGTCTTTCTCTCTGACAGTTGCAACTCTCAGTCTCTGGCTGTGATAGTTGTAACTCTCAATCTCTCTTTCTGATAGTTGTAACTCTTAGTCTCTGTGATAATTGTAACTCGCAGTCTTTCTCTGTGATAGTTGTAACTCTCAATCTCCCTCTGTGACTGTTGTAACTCTCAGTCTCTGTCTGTGACAGTTGTAACTGTCAGTCTCTTTGATAGTTGTAACTCTCAGTCTCTCTTGGTGATAGTTGTAACTCTCAGTCTCTCTCTTTGAAAGCTGTAATTCTCAGTCTCTCTCTGTGACAGTTGTAACTCTCAGTCTCTCTCAGTGATAGTTGTCACTCTAAGTCTCTGTAATATTTATAACTCTCAGTCTCTGTGATAGTTGTAAGTCTCAGTCTCTCTGTGATAATTTTTACTCTCTATGACCTTTATAACTCTCAGTCTCTCTCTATGATAGCTGTTACTCTGAGTCTCTCTCGGTGATAGTTGTAACTCTCAGTCTCTCTCTATGATAGATGTTACTCTCAGTCTCTCTCTGATAGTTATAACTCTCAGTCTCTCGGTGATAGTTGTAACTCTCAGTCTCTCTGTGATAATTGTAACTCTCAGTCTTTCTCTCTGACAGTTGCAACTCTCAGTCTCTGGCTGTGATAGTTGTAACTCTCAATCTCTCTTTCTGATAGTTGTAACTCTTAGTCTCTGTGATAATTGTAACTCGCAGTCTTTCTCTGTGATAGTTGTAACTCTCAATCTCCCGCTGTGACTGTTGTAACTCTCAGTCTCTGTCTGTGACAGTTATAACTGTCAGTCTCTTTGATAGTTGTAACACTCAGTCTCTCTTGGTGATAGTTGTAACTCTCAGTGTCTCTCTTTGAAAGCTGTAATTCTCAGTCTCTCTCTGTGATAGTTGTAACTCTCAGTCTCTCTCTGTGATAGGTGTCACTCTCTGTCTCTGTGATAGTTCTAACTCTCAGTCTCTGTGATAGTTGTAACTCTCAGTCTCTGTGATAGTTGTAAGTCTCAGTCTCTCTGTGATAATTTTAACTCTCACCTTTCTCTATGACAGTTGTAACTCTCAGTCTCTCTCTATGATAGCTGTTACTCTGAGTCTCTCTCAGTGATAGTTGTAACTCTCAGTCTCTCTCTGTGATAGCTGTTACTCTCAGTCTCTCTCGGTGATAGTTGTAACTCTCAGTCTTTCTGTGATAGTTATATCTCTCAATCTCTCTCTATGATCGCTGTAACTCTCAGTCACTTTCTGTGAAAAGTTATAATTCTCAGTCTCACTCTGTGACTGTTCTAATGCTCAATTCCTGTCTGTGATAGTTGTAACTCTCAGTCCCTGTCTGTGACAGTTGTATCTCTCAGTCTCTGTATGTGACAGTTGTAACACTCAGTCTCTCTCTGCGATAGTGGTAACTCTCAGTCCGTGTCTGTTACAGTTGTAACCCTCAGTCTCCCTCACTGACAGTTGTAACTCGCAACCCCTCTTTCTGATAGTTGTAACTCTTAGTCTCCGTGATAGTTGTAGCTCTTAGTCTCTGTGATAGTTGTAACCCGCAGTCTCTCTGTGATAATTGTAACTCGAAGATTATCTCTGTGATAGTTGTAACGCTCAATATCTCTCTGTGACAGTTGTAACTCTCAGACTCTCTCTGTGATAGCTGTCACTCTCAGTCTCTGTGATAGTTGTAACTCTCAGTCTCTCTCTGTGATAATTATAACTCTCAGTCTCTCTCTGTGATAATTGTAACTCTTAGTCTTTCTCTCTGATAGTTGCAACTCTCAGTCTCTGGCTGTGATAGTTGTAACACTCAATCTCTCTTTCTGATAGTTGTAACTCTTAGTCTCTGTGATAATTGTAACTCGCAGTCTTTCTCTGTGATAGTTGTAACTCTGAATCTCCTTCTGTGACTGTTGTAACTCTCAGTCTCTGTCTGTGACAGTTGTAACTGTCAGTCTCTTTGATAGTTGTAACTCTCAGTCTCTCTTGGTGATAGTTGTAACTCTCAGTCTCTCTCTTTGAAAGCTGTAATTCTCAGTCTCTCTCTGTGATAGTTGTAACTCTCAGTCTCTCTCAGTGATAGTTGTCACTCTCAGTCTCTGTGATAGTTATAACTCTCAGTCTCTGTGATAGTTGTAAGTCTCAGTCTCTCTGTGATAATTTTAACTCTCAGTCTTTCTCTATGACATTTATAACTCTCAGTCTCTCTCTATGATAGCTGTTACTCTGAGTCTCTCTCGGTGATAGTTGTAACACTCATTCTCTCTCTATGATAGCTGTTACTCTCAGTCTCTCTCTGATAGTTGTACCTCTCAGTCTCTCGGTGATAGTTGTATCTCTCAGTCTCTCTGTGATAATTGTAACTCTCAGTCTTTCTCTCTGAAAGTTGCAACTCTCAGTCTCTGGCTGTGATAGTTGTAACTCTCAATCTCTCTTTCTGATAGTTGTAACTCTTAGTCTCTGTGATAATTGTAACTCGCAGTCTTTCTCTGTGATAGTTGTAACTCTCAATCTCCCGCTGTGACTGTTGTAACTCTCAGTCTCTGTCTGTGACAGTTATAGCTGTCAGTCTCTTTGATAGTTGTAACTCTCAGTCTCTCTTGGTGATAGTTGTAACTCTCAGTCTCTCTCTTTGAAAGCTGTAATTCTCAGTCTCTCTCTGTGATAGTTGTAACTCTCAGTCTCTCTCTGTGATAGGTGTCACTCTCAGTCTCTGTGATAGGTCTAACTCTCAGTCTCTGTGATCGTTGTAACTCTCAGTCTCTGTGATAGTTGTAAGTCTCAGTCTCTCTGTGATAATTTTAACTCTCACCTTTCTCTATGACAGTTGTAACTCTCAGTCTCTCTCTATGATAGCTGTTACTCTGAGTCTCTCTCAGTGATAGTTGTAACTCTCAGTCTCTCTCTGTGATAGCTGTTACTCTCAGTCTCTCTCGGCGATAGTTGTAACTCTCAGTCTTTCTGTGATAGTTATATCTCTCAATCTCTCTCTATGATCGCTGTAACTCTCAGTCACTTTCTGTGAAAAGTTATAATTCTCAGTCTCACTCTGTGACTGTTCTAATGCTCAATTCCTGTCTGTGATAGTTGTAACTCTCAGTCCCTGTCTGTGACAGTTGTATCTCTCAGTCTCTGTAGTTGACAGTTGTAACACTCAGTCTCTCTCTGCGATAGTGGTAACTCTCAGTCCGTGTCTGTGACAGTTGTAACCCTCAGTCTCCCTCACTGACAGTTGTAACTCGCAACCCCTCTTTCTGATAGTTGTAACTCTTAGTCTCCGTGATAGTTGTAGCTCTTAGTCTCTGTGATAGTTGTAACCCGCAGTCTCTCTGTGATAATTGTAACTCGAAGATTATCTCTGTGATAGTTGTAACGCTCAATATCTCTCTGTGACAGTTGTAACTCTCAGACTCTCTCTGTGATAGTTGTAACTCTCTCTCTCTCTGTCTCTGATAGTTGTAACTCTCAGTCTCTCTCTGTGATAGTTGTAACTCTAAGTCTCTGTCTGTGATAATTGTAACTCCCAATCTAACTCTGTGATAGTTGTAATGCTCAATCTCTCTCTGTGACAATTGTAACTCTCAGTCTCTCTCTGAGATAGTTGTTACTCTCAGTCTCTCTCTGTGATAGTTGTCACTCTCAGTCTCTGTGATAGTTGTAACGCTCAGTCTCTGTGATAGTTGTAACCCGCAGTCTCACTGTGATAATTGTAACACGAAGACTATCTCCGTGATAGTTGTAATGCTCAATCTCTCTCTGTGACAGTTATAACTTTCAGACTCTCTCTGTGATAGTTGTAACTCTCAGTCTCTCTCTGTGATAGTTGTAACGTTTAATCTCTCTCTGTGGCAGTTGTAACTCTCAGTCTCTCTCTGTGATAGTTGTAACTCTAAGTCGCTTTCTGTGATAGTTGTAACTCTCTCTGTCTGTCTATGATAGTTGTAACTCTCAGTCTCTCTCTGTGATAATTGTAACTCTCAGTCTTTCTCTCTGACAGTTACAACTCAGTCTCTGGCTGCGATAGTTGTAACTCTCAATCTCTCTTTCTGATAGTTGTAACTCTTAGTCTCTGTGATAATTGTAACTCGCAGTCTTTCTCTGTGATAGTTGTAACTCTCAATCTCCCGCTGTGACTGTTGTAACTCTCAGTCTCTGTCTGTGACAGTTGTAACTGTCAGTCTCTTTGATAGTTGTAACTCTCAGTCTCTCTTGGTGATAGTTGTAACTCTCAGTGTCTCTCTTTGAAAGCTGTAATTCTCAGTCTCTCTCTGTGATAGTTGTAACTCTCAGTCTCTCTCTGTGATAGGTGTCACTCTCAGTCTCTGTGATAGTTCTAACTCTCAGTCTCTGTGATAGTTGTAACTCTCAGTCCCTGTGATAGTTGTAAGTCTCAGTCTCTCTGTGATAATTTTAACTCTCACATTTCTCTATGACAGTTGTAACTCGCAGTCTCTCTCTATGATAGCTGTTACTCTGAGTCTCTCTCAGTGATAGTTGTAACTCTCAGTCTCTCTCTGTGATAGCTGTTACACTCAGTCTCTCTCGGTGATAGTTGTAACTCTCAGTCTTTCTGTGATAGTTCTATCTCTCAATCTCTCTCTATGATCGCTGTAACTCTCAGTCCCTTTCTGTGAAAAGTTATAATTCTCAGTCTCACTCTGTGACTGTTGTAATGCTCAATTCCTGTCTGCGATAGTTGTAACTCTCAGTCCCTGTCTGTGACAGTTGTATCTCTCAGTCTCTGTATGTGACAGTTGTAACATTCAGTCTCTCTCTGCGATAGTCGCAACCCCTCTTTCTGATAGTTGTAACTCTTAGTCTCCGTGATAGTTGTAACTCTTAGTCTCTGTGATAGTTGTAACCCGCAGTCTCTCTGTGATAATTGTAACTCGAACATTATCTCTGTGATAGTTGTAACGCTCAATCTCTCTCTGTGACAGTTGTAACTCTCAGACTCTCTCTGTGATAGTTGTACCTCTCAGTCTCTCTCTGAGATAGTTGTTACTCTCAGTCTCTCTCTGTGACAGCTGTCACTCTCAGTCTCTGTGATAGTTGTAACTCTCAGTCTCTCTCTGTGATAATTGTAACTCTCATTCTCTCTCTGTGATAATTGTAACTCTTAGTCTTTCTCTCTGACAGTTGCAACTCTCAGTCTCTGGCTGTGATAGTTGTAACTCTCAATCTCTCTTTCTGATAGTTGTAACTCTTAGTCTCTGTGATAATTGTAACTCGCAGTCTTTCTCTGTGATAGTTGTAACTCTCAATCTCCCTCTGTGACTGTTGTAACTCTCAGTCTCTGTCTGTGACAGTTGTAACTGTCAGTCTCTTTGATAGTTGTAACTCTCAGTCTCTCTTGGTGATAGTTGTAACTCTCAGTCTCTCTCTTTGAAAGCTGTAATTCTCAGTCTCTCTCTGTGACAGTTGTAACTCTCAGTCTCTCTCAGTGATAGTTGTCACTCTAAGTCTCTGTAATATTTATAACTCTCAGTCTCTGTGATAGTTGTAAGTCTCAGTCTCTCTGTGATAATTTTTACTCTCTATGACCTTTATAACTCTCAGTCTCTCTCTATGATAGCTGTTACTCTGAGTCTCTCTCGGTGATAGTTGTAACTCTCAGTCTCTCTCTATGATAGATGTTACTCTCAGTCTCTCTCTGATAGTTATAACTCTCAGTCTCTCGGTGATAGTTGTAACTCTCAGTCTCTCTGTGATAATTGTAACTCTCAGTCTTTCTCTCTGACAGTTGCAACTCTCAGTCTCTGGCTGTGATAGTTGTAACTCTCAATCTCTCTTTCTGATAGTTGTAACTCTTAGTCTCTGTGATAATTGTAACTCGCAGTCTTTCTCTGTGATAGTTGTAACTCTCAATCTCCCGCTGTGACTGTTGTAACTCTCAGTCTCTGTCTGTGACAGTTATAACTGTCAGTCTCTTTGATAGTTGTAACACTCAGTCTCTCTTGGTGATAGTTGTAACTCTCAGTGTCTCTCTTTGAAAGCTGTAATTCTCAGTCTCTCTCTGTGATAGTTGTAACTCTCAGTCTCTCTCTGTGATAGGTGTCACTCTCTGTCTCTGTGATAGTTCTAACTCTCAGTCTCTGTGATAGTTGTAACTCTCAGTCTCTGTGATAGTTGTAAGTCTCAGTCTCTCTGTGATAATTTTAACTCTCACCTTTCTCTATGACAGTTGTAACTCTCAGTCTCTCTCTATGATAGCTGTTACTCTGAGTCTCTCTCAGTGATAGTTGTAACTCTCAGTCTCTCTCTGTGATAGCTGTTACTCTCAGTCTCTCTCGGTGATAGTTGTAACTCTCAGTCTTTCTGTGATAGTTATATCTCTCAATCTCTCTCTATGATCGCTGTAACTCTCAGTCACTTTCTGTGAAAAGTTATAATTCTCAGTCTCACTCTGTGACTGTTCTAATGCTCAATTCCTGTCTGTGATAGTTGTAACTCTCAGTCCCTGTCTGTGACAGTTGTATCTCTCAGTCTCTGTATGTGACAGTTGTAACACTCAGTCTCTCTCTGCGATAGTGGTAACTCTCAGTCCGTGTCTGTTACAGTTGTAACCCTCAGTCTCCCTCACTGACAGTTGTAACTCGCAACCCCTCTTTCTGATAGTTGTAACTCTTAGTCTCCGTGATAGTTGTAGCTCTTAGTCTCTGTGATAGTTGTAACCCGCAGTCTCTCTGTGATAATTGTAACTCGAAGATTATCTCTGTGATAGTTGTAACGCTCAATATCTCTCTGTGACAGTTGTAACTCTCAGACTCTCTCTGTGATAGTTGTAACTCCCTCTCTCTCTGTCTCTGATAGTTGTTACTCTCAGTCTCTCTCTGTGATAGCTGTCACTCTCAGTCTCTGTGATAGTTGTAACTCTCAGTCTCTCTCTGTGATAATTATAACTCTCAGTCTCTCTCTGTGATAATTGTAACTCTTAGTCTTTCTCTCTGATAGTTGCAACTCTCAGTCTCTGGCTGTGATAGTTGTAACTCTCAATCTCTCTTTCTGATAGTTGTAACTCTTAGTCTCTGTGATAATTGTAACTCGCAGTCTTTCTCTGTGATAGTTGTAACTCTGAATCTCCTTCTGTGACTGTTGTAACTCTCAGTCTCTGTCTGTGACAGTTGTAACTGTCAGTCTCTTTGATAGTTGTAACTCTCAGTCTCTCTTGGTGATAGTTGTAACTCTCAGTCTCTCTCTTTGAAAGCTGTAATTCTCAGTCTCTTTCTGTGATAGTTGTAACTCTCACTCTCTCTCAGTGATAGTTGTCACTCTCAGTCTCTGTGATAGTTATAACTCTCAGTCTCTGTGATAGTTGTAAGTCTCAGTCTCTCTGTGATAATTTTAACTCTCAGTCTTTCTCTATGACATTTATAACTCTCAGTCTCTCTCTATGATAGCTGTTACTCTGAGTCTCTCTCGGTGATAGTTGTAACACTCATTCTCTCTCTATGATAGCTGTTACTCTCAGTCTCTCTCTGATAGTTGTACCTCTCAGTCTCTCGGTGATAGTTGTATCTCTCAGTCTCTCTGTGATAATTGTAACTCTCAGTCTTTCTCTCTGACAGTTGCAACTCTCAGTCTCTGGCTGTGATAGTTGTAACTCTCAATCTCTCTTTCTGATAGTTGTAACTCTTAGTCTCTGTGATAATTGTAACTCGCAGTCTTTCTCTGTGATAGTTGTAACTCTCAATCTCCCGCTGTGACTGTTGTAACTCTCAGTCTCTGTCTGTGACAGTTATAGCTGTCAGTCTCTTTGATAGTTGTAACTCTCAGCCTCGCTTGGTGATAGTTGTAACTCTCAGTCTCTCTCTTTGAAAGCTGTAATTCTCAGTCTCTCTCTGTGATAGTTGTAACTCTCAGTCTCTCTCTGTGATAGGTGTCACTCTCAGTCTCTGTGATAGTTCTAACTCTCAGTCTCTGTGATAGTTGTAACTCTCAGTCTCTGTGATAGTTGTAAGTCTCAGTCTCTCTGTGATAATTTTAACTCTCACCTTTCTCTATGACAGTTGTAACTCTCAGTCTCTCTCTATGATAGCTGTTACTCTGAGTCTCTCTCAGTGATAGTTGTAACTCTCAGTCTCTCTCTGTGATAGCTGTTACTCTCAGTCTCTCTCGGCGATAGTTGTAACTCTCAGTCTTTCTGTGATAGTTATATCTCTCAATCTCTCTCTATGATCGCTGTAACTCTCAGTCACTTTCTGTGAAAAGTTATAATTCTCAGTCTCACTCTGTGACTGTTCTAATGCTCAATTCCTGTCTGTGATAGTTGTAACTCTCAGTCCCTGTCTGTGACAGTTGTATCTCTCAGTCTCTGTAGTTGACAGTTGTAACACTCAGTCTCTCTCTGCGATAGTGGTAACTCTCAGTCCGTGTCTGTGACAGTTGTAACCCTCAGTCTCCCTCACTGACAGTTGTAACTCGCAACCCCTCTTTCTGATAGTTGTAACTCTTAGTCTCCGTGATAGTTGTAGCTCTTAGTCTCTGTGATAGTTGTAACCCGCAGTCTCTCTGTGATAATTGTAACTCGAAGATTATCTCTGTGATAGTTGTAACGCTCAATATCTCTCTGTGACAGTTGTAACTCTCAGACTCTCTCTGTGATAGTTGTAACTCTCTCTCTCTCTGTCTCTGATAGTTGTAACTCTCAGTCTCTCTCTGTGATAGTTGTAACTCTAAGTCTCTGTCTGTGATAATTGTAACTCCCAATCTAACTCTGTGATAGTTGTAATGCTCAATCTCTCTCTGTGACAATTGTAACTCTCAGTCTCTCTCTGAGATAGTTGTTACTCTCAGTCTCTCTCTGTGATAGTTGTCACTCTCAGTCTCTGTGATAGTTGTAACGCTCAGTCTCTGTGATAGTTGTAACCCGCAGTCTCACTGTGATAATTGTAACTCGAAGACTATCTCCGTGATAGTTGTAATGCTCAATCTCTCTCTGTGACAGTTATAACTTTCAGACTCTCTCTGTGATAGTTGTAACTCTCAGTCTCTCTCTGTGATAGTTGTAACGTTTAATCTCTCTCTGTGACAGTTGTAACTCTCAGTCTCTCTCTGTGATAGTTGTAACTCTAAGTCGCTTTCTGTGATAGTTGTAACTCTCTCTGTCTGTCTATGATAGTTGTAACTCTCAGTCTCTCTCTGTGATAATTGTAACTCTCAGTCTTTCTCTCTGACAGTTACAACTCAGTCTCTGGCTGCGATAGTTGTAACTCTCAATCTCTCTTTCTGATAGTTGTAACTCTTAGTCTCTGTGATAATTGTAACTCGCAGTCTTTCTCTGTGATAGTTGTAACTCTCAATCTCCCGCTGTGACTGTTGTAACTCTCAGTCTCTGTCTGTGACAGTTGTAACTGTCAGTCTCTTTGATAGTTGTAACTCTCAGTCTCTCTTGGTGATAGTTGTAACTCTCAGTGTCTCTCTTTGAAAGCTGTAATTCTCAGTCTCTCTCTGTGATAGTTGTAACTCTCAGTCTCTCTCTGTGATAGGTGTCACTCTCAGTCTCTGTGATAGTTCTAACTCTCAGTCTCTGTGATAGTTGTAACTCTCAGTCCCTGTGATAGTTGTAAGTCTCAGTCTCTCTGTGATAATTTTAACTCTCACATTTCTCTATGACAGTTGTAACTCGCAGTCTCTCTCTATGATAGCTGTTACTCTGAGTCTCTCTCAGTGATAGTTGTAACTCTCAGTCTCTCTCTGTGATAGCTGTTACTCTCAGTCTCTCTCGGTGATAGTTGTAACTCTCAGTCTTTCTGTGATAGTTCTATCTCTCAATCTCTCTCTATGATCGCTGTAACTCTCAGTCCCTTTCTGTGAAAAGTTATAATTCTCAGTCTCACTCTGTGACTGTTGTAATGCTCAATTCCTGTCTGCGATAGTTGTAACTCTCAGTCCCTGTCTGTGACAGTTGTATCTCTCAGTCTCTGTATGTGACAGTTGTAACATTCAGTCTCTCTCTGCGATAGTCGCAACCCCTCTTTCTGATAGTTGTAACTCTTAGTCTCCGTGATAGTTGTAACTCTTAGTCTCTGTGATAGTTGTAACCCGCAGTCTCTCTGTGATAATTGTAACTCGAACATTATCTCTGTGATAGTTGTAACGCTCAATCTCTCTCTGTGACAGTTGTAACTCTCAGACTCTCTCTGTGATAGTTGTACCTCTCAGTCTCTCTCTGAGATAGTTGTTACTCTCAGTCTCTCTCTGTGACAGCTGTCACTCTCAGTCTCTGTGATAGTTGTAACTCTCAGTCTCTCTCTGTGATAATTGTAACTCTCATTCTCTCTCTGTGATAATTGTAACTCTTAGTCTTTCTCTCTGACAGTTGCAACTCTCAGTCTCTGGCTGTGATAGTTGTAACTCTCAATCTCTCTTTCTGATAGTTGTAACTCTTAGTCTCTGTGATAATTGTAACTCGCAGTCTTTCTCTGTGATAGTTGTAACTCTCAATCTCCCTCTGTGACTGTTGTAACTCTCAGTCTCTGTCTGTGACAGTTGTAACTGTCAGTCTCTTTGATAGTTGTAACTCTCAGTCTCTCTTGGTGATAGTTGTAACTCTCAGTCTCTCTCTTTGAAAGCTGTAATTCTCAGTCTCTCTCTGTGACAGTTGTAACTCTCAGTCTCTCTCAGTGATAGTTGTCACTCTAAGTCTCTGTAATATTTATAACTCTCAGTCTCTGTGATAGTTGTAAGTCTCAGTCTCTCTGTGATAATTTTTACTCTCTATGACCTTTATAACTCTCAGTCTCTCTCTATGATAGCTGTTACTCTGAGTCTCTCTCGGTGATAGTTGTAACTCTCAGTCTCTCTCTATGATAGCTGTTACTCTCAGTCTCTCTCTGATAGTTATAACTCTCAGTCCCTCGGTGATAGTTGTAACTCTCAGTCTCTCTGTGATAATTGTAACTCTCAGTCTTTCTCTCTGACAGTTGCAACTCTCAGTCTCTGGCTGTGATAGTTGTAACTCTCAATCTCTCTTTCTGATAGTTGTAACTCTTAGTCTCTGTGATAATTGTAACTCGCAGTCTTTCTCTGTGATAGTTGTAACTCTCAATCTCCCGCTGTGACTGTTGTAACTCTCAGTCTCTGTCTGTGACAGTTATAACTGTCAGTCTCTTTGATAGTTGTAACACTCAGTCTCTCTTGGTGATAGTTGTAACTCTCAGTTTCTCTCTTTGAAAGCTGTAATTCTCAGTCTCTCTCTGTGATAGTTGTAACTCTCAGTCTATCTCTGTGATAGGTGTCACTCTCTGTCTCTGTGATAGTTCTAACTCTCAGTCTCTGTGATAGTTGTAACTCTCAGTCTCTGTGATAGTTGTAAGTCTCAGTCTCTCTGTGATAATTTTAACTCTCACCTTTCTCTATGACAGTTGTAACTCTCAGTCTCTCTCTATGATAGCTGTTACTCTGAGTCTCTCTCAGTGATAGTTGTAACTCTCAGTCTCTCTCTGTGATAGCTGTTACTCTCAGTCTCTCTCGGTGATAGTTGTAACTCTCAGTCTTTCTGTGATAGTTATATCTCTCAATCTCTCTCTATGATCGCTGTAACTCTCAGTCACTTTCTGTGAAAAGTTATAATTCTCAGTCTCACTCTGTGACTGTTCTAATGCTCAATTCCTGTCTGTGATAGTTGTAACTCTCAGTCCCTGTCTGTGACAGTTGTATCTCTCAGTCTCTGTATGTGACAGTTGTAACACTCAGTCTCTCTCTGCGATAGTGGTAACTCTCAGTCCGTGTCTGTTACAGTTGTAACCCTCAGTCTCCCTCACTGACAGTTGTAACTCGCAACCCCTCTTTCTGATAGTTGTAACTCTTAGTCTCCGTGATAGTTGTAGCTCTTAGTCTCTGTGATAGTTGTAACCCGCAGTCTCTCTGTGATAATTGTAACTCGAAGATTATCTCTGTGATAGTTGTAACGCTCAATATCTCTCTGTGACAGTTGTAACTCTCAGACTCTCTCTGTGATAGTTGTAACTCTCTCTCTCTCTGTCTCTGAAAGTTGTTACTCTCAGTCTCTCTCTGTGATAGCTGTCACTCTCAGTCTCTGTGATAGTTGTAACTCTCAGTCTCTCTCTGTGATAATTATAACTCTCAGTCTCTCTCTGTGATAATTGTAACTCTTAGTCTTTCTCTCTGATAGTTGCAACTCTCAGTCTCTGGCTGTGATAGTTGTAACTCTCAATCTCTCTTTCTGATAGTTGTAACTCTTAGTCTCTGTGATAATTGTAACTCGCAGTCTTTCTCTGTGATAGTTGTAACTCTGAATCTCCTTCTGTGACTGTTGTAACTCTCAGTCTCTGTCTGTGACAGTTATAACTGTCAGTCTCTTTGATAGTTGTAACTCTCAGTCTCTCTTGGTGATAGTTGTAACTCTCAGTCTCTCTCTTTGAAAGCTGTAATTCTCAGTCTCTCTCTGTGATAGTTGTAACTCTCAGTCTCTCTCAGTGATAGTTGTCACTCTCAGTCTCTGTGATAGTTATAACTCTCAGTCTCTGTGATAGTTGTAAGTCTCAGTCTCTCTGTGATAATTTTAACTCTCAGTCTTTCTCTATGACATTTATAACTCTCAGTCTCTCTCTATGATAGCTGTTACTCTGAGTCTCTCTCGGTGATAGTTGTAACACTCATTCTCTCTCTATGATAGCTGTTACTCTCAGTCTCTCTCTGATAGTTGTACCTCTCAGTCTCTCGGTGATAGTTGTATCTCTCAGTCTCTCTGTGATAATTGTAACTCTCAGTCTTTCTCTCTGACAGTTGCAACTCTCAGTCTCTGGCTGTGATAGTTGTAACTCTCAATCTCTCTTTCTGATAGTTGTAACTCTTAGTCTCTGTGATAATTGTAACTCGCAGTCTTTCTCTGTGATAGTTGTAACTCTCAATCTCCCGCTGTGACTGTTGTAACTCTCAGTCTCTGTCTGTGACAGTTATAGCTGTCAGTCTCTTTGATAGTTGTAACTCTCAGTCTCTCTTGGTGATAGTTGTAACTCTCAGTCTCTCTCTTTGAAAGCTGTAATTCTCAGTCTCTCTCTGTGATAGTTGTAACTCTCAGTCTCTCTCTGTGATAGGTGTCACTCTCAGTCTCTGTGATAGTTCTAACTCTCAGTCTCTGTGATAGTTGTAACTCTCAGTCTCTGTGATAGTTGTAAGTCTCAGTCTCTCTGTGATAATTTTAACTCTCACCTTTCTCTATGACAGTTGTAACTCTCAGTCTCTCTCTATGATAGCTGTTACTCTGAGTCTCTCTCAGTGATAGTTGTAACTCTCAGTCTCTCTCTGTGATAGCTGTTACTCTCAGTCTCTCTCGGCGATAGTTGTAACTCTCAGTCTTTCTGTGATAGTTATATCTCTCAAGCTCTCTCTATGATCGCTGTAACTCTCAGTCACTTTCTGTGAAAAGTTATAATTCTCAGTCTCACTCTGTGACTGTTCTAATGCTCAATTCCTGTCTGTGATAGTTGTAACTCTCAGTCCCTGTCTGTGACAGTTGTATCTCTCAGTCTCTGTAGTTGACAGTTGTAACACTCAGTCTCTCTCTGCGATAGTGGTAACTCTCAGTCCGTGTCTGTGACAGTTGTAACCCTCAGTCTCCCTCACTGACAGTTGTAACTCGCAACCCCTCTTTCTGATAGTTGTAACTCTTAGTCTCCGTGATAGTTGTAGCTCTTAGTCTCTGTGATAGTTGTAACCCGCAGTCTCTCTGTGATAATTGTAACTCGAAGATTATCTCTGTGATAGTTGTAACGCTCAATATCTCTCTGTGACAGTTGTAACTCTCAGACTCTCTCTGTGATAGTTGTAACTCTCTCTCTCTCTGTCTCTGATAGTTGTAACTCTCAGTCTCTCTCTGTGATAGTTGTAACTCTAAGTCTCTGTCTGTGATAATTGTAACTCCCAATCTAACTCTGTGATAGTTGTAATGCTCAATCTCTCTCTGTGACAACTGTAACTCTCAGTCTCTCTCTGAGATAGTTGTTACTCTCAGTCTCTCTCTGTGATAGTTGTCACTCTCAGTCTCTGTGATAGTTGTAACGCTCAGTCTCTGTGATAGTTGTAACCCGCAGTCTCACTGTGATAATTGTAACTCGAAGACTATCTCCGTGATAGTTGTAATGCTCAATCTCTCTCTGTGACAGTTATAACTTTCAGACTCTCTCTGTGATAGTTGTAACTCTCAGTCTCTCTCTGTGATAGTTGTAACGTTTAATCTCTCTCTGTGACAGTTGTAACTCTCAGTCTCTCTCTGTGATAGTTGTAACTCTAAGTCGCTTTCTGTGATAGTTGTAACTCTCTCTGTCTGTCTATGATAGTTGTAACTCTCAGTCTCTCTCTGTGATAATTGTAACTCTCAGTCTTTCTCTCTGACAGTTACAACTCAGTCTCTGGCTGCGATAGTTGTAACTCTCAATCTCTCTTTCTGATAGTTGTAACTCTTAGTCTCTGTGATAATTGTAACTCGCAGTCTTTCTCTGTGATAGTTGTAACTCTCAATCTCCCGCTGTGACTGTTGTAACTCTCAGTCTCTGTCTGTGACAGTTGTAACTGTCAGTCTCTTTGATAGTTGTAACTCTCAGTCTCTCTTGGTGATAGTTGTAACTCTCAGTGTCTCTCTTTGAAAGCTGTAATTCTCAGTCTCTCTCTGTGATAGTTGTAACTCTCAGTCTCTCTCTGTGATAGGTGTCACTCTCAGTCTCTGTGATAGTTCTAACTCTCAGTCTCTGTGATAGTTGTAACTCTCAGTCCCTGTGATAGTTGTAAGTCTCAGTCTCTCTGTGATAATTTTAACTCTCACATTTCTCTATGACAGTTGTAACTCGCAGTCTCTCTCTATGATAGCTGTTACTCTGAGTCTCTCTCAGTGATAGTTGTAACTCTCAGTCTCTCTCTGTGATAGCTGTTACTCTCAGTCTCTCTCGGTGATAGTTGTAACTCTCAGTCTTTCTGTGATAGTTCTATCTCTCAATCTCTCTCTATGATCGCTGTAACTCTCAGTCCCTTTCTGTGAAAAGTTATAATTCTCAGTCTCACTCTGTGACTGTTGTAATGCTCAATTCCTGTCTGCGATAGTTGTAACTCTCAGTCCCTGTCTGTGACAGTTGTATCTCTCAGTCTCTGTATGTGACAGTTGTAACATTCAGTCTCTCTCTGCGATAGTCGCAACCCCTCTTTCTGATAGTTGTAACTCTTAGTCTCCGTGATAGTTGTAACTCTTAGTCTCTGTGATAGTTGTAACCCGCAGTCTCTCTGTGATAATTGTAACTCGAAGATTATCTCTGTGATAGTTGTAACGCTCAATATCTCTCTTTGACAGTTGTAACTCTCAGACTCTCTCTGTGATAGTTGTAACTCTCTCTCTCTCTGTCTCTGATAGTTGTAACTCTCAGTCTCTCTCTGTGATAGTTGTAACTCTAAGTCTCTGTCTGTGATAATTGTAACTCTCAATCTTACTCTGTGATAGTTGTAACGCTCAATCTCTCTCTGTGACAATTGTAACTCTCAGTCTCTCTCTGTGATAGTTGTAACGCTCAGTCTCTGTGATAGTTGTAAACCACAGTCTCTCTGTGATAATTGTAACTCGAAGACAATCTCTGTGATAGTTGTAACGCTCAATCTCTCTCTGTGACAGTTATAACTCTCAGACTCTCTCAATGATAGCTGTTACTCTCAGTCTCTCTCGGCGATAGTTGTAACTCACAGTCTTTCTGTGATAGTTATATCTCTCAATCTCTCTCTATGATCGCTGTAACTCTCAGTCACTTTCTGTGAAAAGTTATAATTCTCAGTCTCACTCTGTGACTGTTCTAATGCTCAATTCCTGTCTGTGATAGTTGTAACTCTCAGTCCCTGTCTGTGACAGTTGTATCTCTCAGTCTCTGTATGTGACAGTTGTAACACTCAGTCTCTCTCTGCGATAGTGGTAACTCTCAGTCCGTGTCTGTGACAGTTGTAACCCTCAGTCTCCCTCACTGACAGTTGTAACTCGCAACCCCTCTTTCTGATAGTTGTAACTCTTAGTCTCCGTGATAGTTGTAGCTCTTAGTCTCTGTGATAGTTGTAACCCGCAGTCTCTCTGTGATAATTGTAACTCGAAGATTATCTCTGTGATAGTTGTAACGCTCAATATCTCTCTGTGACAGTTGTAACTCTCAGACTCTCTCTGTGATAGTTGTAACTCTCTCTCTCTCTGTCTCTGATAGTTGTAACTCTCAGTCTCTCTCTGTGATAGTTGTAACTCTAAGTCTCTGTCTGTGATAATTGTAACTCTCAATCTATCTCTGTGATAGTTGTAACGCTCAATCTCTCTCTGTGACAATTGTAACTCTCAGTCTCTCTCTGAGATAGTTGTTACTCTCAGTCTCTCTCTGTGATAGTTGTCACTCTCAGTCTCTGTGATAGTTGTAACGCTCAGTCTCTGTGATAGTTGTAACCCGCAGTCTCTCTGTGATAAATGTAACTCGAAGACTATCTCTGTGATAGTTGTAACGCTCAATCTCTCTCTGTGACAGTTATAACTCTCAGACTCTCTCTGTGATAGTTGTAACTCTCAGTCTCTCTCTGTGATAGTTGTAACGTTTAATCTCTCTCTGTGACAGTTGTAACTCTCAGTCTCTCTCTGTGATAGTTGTAACTCTAAGTCGCTCTCTGTGATAGTTGTCTCTCTCTCTGTCTGTCTATGATAGTTGTAAATCTCAGTCTCTCTCTGTGATAATTGTAACTCTCAGTCTTTCTCTCTGACAGTTACAACTCAGTCTCTGGCTGCGATAGTTGTAACTCTCAATCTCTCTTTCTGATAGTTGTTACTCTTAGTCTCTGTGATAATTGTAACTCGCAGTCTTTCTCTGTGATAGTTGTAACTCTCAATCTCCCGTTGTGACTGTTGTAACTCTCAGTCTCTGTCTGTGACAGTTGTAACTGTCAGTCTCTTTGATAGTTGTAACTCTCAGTCTCTCTTGGTGATAGTTGTAACTCTCAGTCTCTCTCTTTGAAAGCTGTAATTCTCAGTCTCTCTCTGTGATAGTTGTAACACTCAGTCTCTCTCTGTGATAGTTGTAACTCTCAGTCTCTCTCTGTGATAGGTGTCACTCTCAGTCTCTGTGATAGTTCTAACTCTCAGTCTCTGTGATAGTTGTAACTCTCAGTCTCTGTGATAGTTGTAAGTCTCAGTCTCTCTGTGATAATTGTAACTCTCAGTCTTTCTCTCTGACAGTTGCAACTCTCAGTCTCTGGCTGTGATAGTTGAAACTCTCAATCTCTCTTTCTGATAGTTGTAACTCTTAGTCTCTGTGATAATTGTAACTCGCAGTCTTTCTCTGTGATAGTTGTAACTCTCAATCTCCCGCTGTGACTGTTGTAACTCTCAGTCTCTGTCTGTGACAGTTATAGCTGTCAGTCTCTTTGATAGTTGTAACTCTCAGTCTCTCTTGGTGATAGTTGTAACTCTCAGTCTCTCTCTTTGAAAGCTGTAATTCTCAGTCTCTCTCTGTGATAGTTGTAACTCTCAGTCTCTCTCTGTGATAGGTGTCACTCTCAGTCTCTGTGATAGTTCTAACTCTCAGTCTCTGTGATACTTGTAACTCTCAGTCTCTGTGATAGTTGTAAGTCTCAGACTCTCTGTGATAATTTTAACTCTCACCTTTCTCTATGACAGTTGTAACTCTCAGTCTCTCTCTATGATAGCTGTTACTCTGAGTCTCTCTCAGTGATAGTTGTAACTCTCAGTCTCTCTCTGTGATAGCTGTTACTCTCAGTCTCTCTCGGCGATAGTTGTAACTCTCAGTCTTTCTGTGATAGTTATATCTCTCAATCTCTCTCTATGATCGCTGTAACTCTCAGTCACTTTCTGTGAAAAGTTATAATTCTCAGTCTCACTCTGTGACTGTTCTAATGCTCAATTCCTGTCTGTGATAGTTGTAACTCTCAGTCCCTGTCTGTGACAGTTGTATCTCTCAGTCTCTGTAGTTGACAGTTGTAACACTCAGTCTCTCTCTGCGATAGTGGTAACTCTCAGTCCGTGTCTGTGACAGTTGTAACCCTCAGTCTCCCTCACTGACAGTTGTAACTCGCAACCCCTCTTTCTGATAGTTGTAACTCTTAGTCTCCGTGATAGTTGTAGCTCTTAGTCTCTGTGATAGTTGTAACCCGCAGTCTCTCTGTGATAATTGTAACTCGAAGATTATCTCTGTGATAGTTGTAACGCTCAATATCTCTCTGTGACAGTTGTAACTCTCAGACTCTCTCTGTGATAGTTGTAACTCTCTCTCTCTCTGTCTCTGATAGTTGTAACTCTCAGTCTCTCTCTGTGATAGTTGTAACTCTAAGTCTCTGTCTGTGATAATTGTAACTCCCAATCTAACTCTGTGATAGTTGTAATGCTCAATCTCTCTCTGTGACAATTGTAACTCTCAGTCTCTCTCTGAGATAGTTGTTACTCTCAGTCTCTCTCTGTGATAGTTGTCACTCTCAGTCTCTGTGATAGTTGTAACGCTCAGTCTCTGTGATAGTTGTAACCCGCAGTCTCACTGTGATAATTGTAACTCGAAGACTATCTCCGTGATAGTTGTAATGCTCAATCTCTCTCTGTGACAGTTATAACTTTCAGACTCTCTCTGTGATAGTTGTAACTCTCAGTCTCTCTCTGTGATAGTTGTAACGTTTAATCTCTCTCTGTGACAGTTGTAACTCTCAGTCTCTCTCTGTGATAGTTGTAACTCTAAGTCGCTTTCTGTGATAGTTGTAACTCTCTCTGTCTGTCTATGATAGTTGTAACTCTCAGTCTCTCTCTGTGATAATTGTAACTCTCAGTCTTTCTCTCTGACAGTTACAACTCAGTCTCTGGCTGCGATAGTTGTAACTCTCAATCTCTCTTTCTGATAGTTGTAACTCTTAGTCTCTGTGATAATTGTAACTCGCAGTCTTTCTCTGTGATAGGTGTAACTCTCAATCTCCCGCTGTGACTGTTGTAACTCTCAGTCTCTGTCTGTGACAGTTGTAACTGTCAGTCTCTTTGATAGTTGTAACTCTCAGTCTCTCTTGGTGATAGTTGTAACTCTCAGTGTCTCTCTTTGAAAGCTGTAATTCTCAGTCTCTCTCTGTGATAGTTGTAACTCTCAGTCTCTCTCTGTGATAGGTGTCACTCTCAGTCTCTGTGATAGTTCTAATTCTCAGTCTCTGTGATAGTTGTAACTCTCAGTCCCTGTGATAGTTGTAAGTCTCAGTCTCTCTGTGATAATTTTAACTCTCACATTTCTCTATGACAGTTGTAACTCGCAGTCTCTCTCTATGATAGCTGTTACTCTGAGTCTCTCTCAGTGATAGTTGTAACTCTCAGTCTCTCTCTGTGATAGCTGTTACTCTCAGTCTCTCTCGGTGATAGTTGTAACTCTCAGTCTTTCTGTGATAGTTCTATCTCTCAATCTCTCTCTATGATCGCTGTAACTCTCAGTCCCTTTCTGTGAAAAGTTATAATTCTCAGTCTCACTCTGTGACTGTTGTAATGCTCAATTCCTGTCTGCGATAGTTGTAACTCTCAGTCCCTGTCTGTGACAGTTGTATCTCTCAGTCTCTGTATGTGACAGTTGTAACATTCAGTCTCTCTCTGCGATAGTCGCAACCCCTCTTTCTGATAGTTGTAACTCTTAGTCTGCGTGATAGTTGTAACTCTTAGTCTCTGTGATAGTTGTAACCCGCAGTCTCTCTGTGATAATTGTAACTCGAAGATTATCTCTGTGATAGTTGTAACGCTCAATATCTCTCTTTGACAGTTGTAACTCTCAGACTCTCTCTGTGATAGTTGTAACTCTCTCTCTCTCTGTCTCTGATAGTTGTAACTCTCAGTCTCTCTCTGTGATAGTTGTAACTCTAAGTCGCTGTCTGTGATAATTGTAACTCTCAATCTTACTCTGTGATAGTTGTAACGCTCAATCTCTCTCTGTGACAATTGTAACTCTCAGTCTCTCTCTGTGATAGTTGTAACACTCAGTCTCTGTGATAGTTGTAAACCGCAGTCTCTCTGTGATAATTGTAACTCGAAGACAATCTCTGTGATAGTTGTAACGCTCAATCTCTCTCTGTGACAGTTATAACTCTCAGACTCTCTCAATGATAGCTGTTACTCTCAGTCTCTCTCGGCGATAGTTGTAACTCACAGTCTTTCTGTGATAGTTATATCTCTCAATCTCTCTCTATGATCGCTGTAACTCTCAGTCACTTTCTGTGAAAAGTTATAATTCTCAGTCTCACTCTGTGACTGTTCTAATGCTCAATTCCTGTCTGTGATAGTTGTAACTCTCAGTCCCTGTCTGTGACAGTTGTATCTCTCAGTCTCTGTATGTGACAGTTGTAACACTCAGTCTCTCTCTGCGATAGTGGTAACTCTCAGTCCGTGTCTGTGACAGTTGTAACCCTCAGTCTCCCTCACTGACAGTTGTAACTCGCAACCCCTCTTTCTGATAGTTGTAACTCTTAGTCTCCGTGATAGTTGTAGCTCTTAGTCTCTGTGATAGTTGTAACCCGCAGTCTCTCTCTGATAATTGTAACTCGAAGATTATCTCTGTGATAGTTGTAACGCTCAATATCTCTCTGTGACAGTTGTAACTCTCAGACTCTCTCTGTGATAGTTGTAACTCTCTCTCTCTCTGTCTCTGATAGTTGTAACTCTCAGTCTCTCTCTGTGATAGTTGTAACTCTAAGTCTCTGTCTGTGATAATTGTAACTCTCAATCTATCTCTGTGATAGTTGTAACGCTCAATCTCTCTCTGTGACAATTGTAACTCTCAGTCTCTCTCTGAGATAGTTGTTACTCTCAGTCTCTCTCTGTGATAGTTGTCACTCTCAGTCTCTGTGATAGTTGTAACGCTCAGTCTCTGTGATAGTTGTAACCCGCAGTCTCTCTGTGATAAATGTAACTCGAAGACTATCTCTGTGATAGTTGTAACGCTCAATCTCTCTCTGTGACAGTTATAACTCTCAGACTCTCTCTGTGATAGTTGTAACTCTCAGTCTCTCTCTGTGATAGTTGTAACGTTTAATCTCTCTCTGTGACAGTTGTAACTCTCAGTCTCTCTCTGTGATAGTTGTAACTCTAAGTCGCTCTCTGTGATAGTTGTCACTCTCTCTGTCTGTCTATGATAGTTGTAACTCTCAGTCTCTCTCTGTGATAATTGTAACTCTCAGTCTTTCTCTCTGACAGTTACAACTCAGTCTCTGGCTGCGATAGTTGTAACTCTCAATCTCTCTTTCTGATAGTTGTTACTCTTAGTCTCTGTGATAATTGTAACTCGCAGTCTTTCTCTGTGATAGTTGTAACTCTCAATCTCCCATTGTGACTGTTGTAACTCTCAGTCTCTGTCTGTGACAGTTGTAACTGTCAGTCTCTTTGATAGTTGTAACTCTCAGTCTCTCTTGGTGATAGTTGTAACTCTCAGTCTCTCTCTTTGAAAGCTGTAATTCTCAGTCTCTCTCTGTGATAGTTGTAACTCTCAGTCTCTCTCTGTGATAGTTGTAACTCTCAGTCTCTCTCTGTGATAGGTGTCACTCTCAGTCTCTGTGATAGTTCTAACTCTCAGTCTCTGTGATAGTTGTAACTCTCAGTCTCTGTGATAGTTGTAAGTCTCAGTCTCTCTGTGATAATTTTAACTCTCACATTTCTCTATGACAGTTGTAACTCTCAGTCTCTCTCTATGATTGCTGTTACTCTGAGTCTCTCTCAGTGATAGTTGTAACTCTCAGTCTCTCTCTGTGATAGCTGTTACTCTCAGTCTCTCTCGGTGATAGTTGTAACTCTCAGTCTTTCTGTGATAGTTCTATCTCTCAATCTCTCTCTATGATCGCTGTAACTCTCAGTCCCTTTCTGTGAAAAGTTATAATTCTCAGTCTCACTCTGTGAATGTTGTAATGCTCAATTCCTGTCTGCGATAGTTGTAACTCTCAGTCCCTGTCTGTGACAGTTGTATCTCTCAGTCTCTGTATGTGACAGTTGTAACACTCAGTCTCTCTCTGCGATAGTCGCAACCCCTCTTTCTGATAGTTGTAACTCTTAGTCTCCGTGATAGTTGTAACTCTTAGTCTCTGTGATAGTTGTAACCCGCAGTCTCTCTGTGATAATTGTAACTCGAAGATTATCTCTGTGATAGTTGTAACGCTCAATATCTCTCTGTGACAGTTGTAACTCTCAGACTCTCTCTGTGATAGTTGTAACTCTCTCTCTCTCTGTCTCTGATAGTTGTAACTCTCAGTCTCTCTCTGTGATAGTTGTAACTCTAAGTCTCTGTCTGTGATAATTGTAACTCTCAATCTTACTCTGTGATAGTTGTAACGCTCAATCTCTCTCTGTGACAATTGTAACTCTCAGTCTCTCTCTGAGATAGTTGTTACTCTCAGTCTCTCTCTGTGATAGTTGTCACTCTCAGTCTCTGTGATAGTTGTAGCGCTCAGTCTCTGTGATAGTTGTAAACCGCAGTCTCTCTGTGATAATTGTAACTCGAAGACAATCTCTGTGATAGTTGTAACTCTCAGTCTCTCTCTGTGATAGCTGTAAATCTCAGACTCTCTCTGTGATAGTTGTAACTCTCAGTCTCTCTCTGTGATAGTTGTAACGTTAAATCTCTCTCTGTGACAGTTGTAACTCTCAGTCTCTCTCAGTGATAGTTGTAACTCTAAGTCGCTCTCTGTGATAGTTGTAACTCTCTCTCTCTGTCTATGATAGTTGTAACTCTCAGTCTCTCTCTGTGATAATTGTAACTCTCAGTCTCTCTCTGTGATAATTGTAACTCTCAGTCTTTCTCTCTGACTGTTGCAACTCTCAGTCTCTGGCTGTGATAGTTGTAACTCTCAATCTCTCTTTCTGATAGTTGTAACTCTTAGTCTCTGTGATAATTGTAACTCGCAGTCTTTCTCTGTGATAGTTGTAACTCTTAATCTCCCTCTGTGACTGTTGTAACTCTCAGTCTCTGTCTGTGACAGTTGTAACTGTCAGTCTCTTTGATAATTGTAACTCTCAGTCTCTCTTGGTGAGAGTTGTAACTCTCAGTCTCTCTCTTTGAAAGCTGTAATTCTCAGTCTCTCTCTGTGATAGTTGTAACTCTCAGTCTCTCTCAGTGATAGTTGTCACTCTCAGTCTCTATGATAGTTGTAACTCTCAGTCTCTGTGATAGTTGTAACTCTCAGTCTCTGTGATAGTTGTAAGTCTCAGTCTCTCTGTGATAATTTTTAATCTCAGTCTTTCTCTATGACAGTTATAACTCTCAGTCTCTCTCTATGATAGCTGTTACTTTGAGTCTCTCTCGGTGATAGTTGTAACTCTCAGTCTCTCTCTATGATAGCTGTTACACTCAGTCTCTCTCTGTGATAGTTGTAACTCTCAGTCTCTCGGTGATAGTTGTAACTCTCAGTCTCTCTCTGTGATAGTTGTAACTCTAAGTCTCTGTCTGTGATAATTGTAACTCTCAATCTTACTCTGTGATAGTTGTAATGCTCAATCTCTCTCTGTGACAATTGTAACTCTCAGTCTCTCTCTGAGATAATTGTTACACTCAGTCTCTCTCTGTGATAGTTGTCACTCTCAGTCTCTGTGATAGTTGTAACGCTCAGTCTCTGTGATAGTTGTAAACCGCAGTCTCTCTGTGATAATTGCAACTCGAAGACAATCTCTGTGATAGTTGTAACGCTCAATCTCTCTCTGTGACAGTTATAACTCTCAGACTCTCTCTGTGATAGTTGTAACTCTCAGTCTCTCTCTGTGATAGTTGTAACGTTTAATCTCTCTCTGTGACAGTTGTAACTCTCAGTCTCTCTCTGTGATAGTTGTAACGTTTAATCTCTCTCTGTGACAGTTGTAACTCTCAGTCTCTCTCTGTGATAATTGTAACTCTCAGTCTCTCTCTGTGATAATTGTAACTCTTAGTCTTTCTCTCTGACAGTTGCAACTCTCAGTCTCTGGCTGTGATAGTTGTAACTCTCAATCTCTCTTTCTGATAGTTGTAACTCTTAGTCTCTGTGATAATTGTAACTCTCAGTCTCTCTCTGAGATAGTTGTTACTCTCAGTCTCTCTCTGTGATAGTTGTCACTCTCAGTCTCTGTGATAGTTGTAACGCTCAGTCTCTGTGATAGTTGTAACCCGCAGTCTCGCTCTGATAATTGTAACTCGAAGACTATCTCTGTGATAGTTGTAACGCTCAATCTCTCTCTGTGACAGTTATAACTCTCAGTCTCTCTCTGTGACAGTTGTAACTCTCAGACTCTCTCTGTGATAGTTGTAACTCTCTCTCTCTGTCTCTGATAGTTGTACCTCTCAGTCTCTCTCTGTGATAGTTGTAACTCTCAGTCTCTCTCTGTGATAATTGTAACTCTCAGTCTCTCTCTGTGATAATTGTAACTCTCAGTCTTTCTCTCTGACAGTTGCAACTCTCAGTCTCTGGCTGTGATAGTTGTAACTCTCAATCTCTCTTTCTGATAGTTGTAACTCTTAGTCTCTGTGATAATTGTAACTCGCAGTCTTTCTCTGTGATAGTTGTAACTCTCAATCTCCCTCTGTGACTGTTGTAACTCTCAGTCTCTGTCTGTGATAGTTGTAACTGTCAGTCTCTTTGATATTTGTAACTCTCAGTCTCTCTTGGTGATAGTTGTAACTCTCAGTCTCTCTCTTTGAAAGCTGTAATTCTCAGTCTCTCTCTGTGATAGTTGTCACTCTCAGTCTCTGTGATAGTTCTAACTCTCAGTCTCTGTGATAGTTGTAACTCTCAGTCTCTGTGATAGTTGTAAGTCTCAGTCTCTCTGTGATAATTTTAACTCTCACCTTTCTCTATGACAGTTGTAACTCTCAGTCTCTCTCTATGATAGCTGTTACTCTGAGTCTCTCTCAGTGATATTTGTAACTCTCAGTCTCTCTCTGTGATAGCTGTTACTCTCAGTCTCTCTTGGTGATAGTTTTAACTCTCAGTCTTTCTGTGATAGTTATATCTCTCAATCTCTCTCTATGATCGCTGTAACTCTCAGTCCCTTTCTGTGAAAAGTTATAATTCTCAGTCTCACTCTGTGACTGTTGTAATGCTCAATTCGTGTCTGCGATAGTTGTAACTCTCAGCCCCTGTCTGTGTCAGTTGTATCTCTCAGCCTCTGTATGTGACAGTTGTAACACTCAGTCTCTCTCTGCGATAGTGGTAACTCTCAGTCCGTGTCTGTGACAGTTGTAAGCCTCAGTCTCCCTCTCTGACAGTTGTAACTCGCAAACCCTCTTTCTGATAGTTGTAACTCTTAGTCTCCATGATAGTTGTAACTCTTAGTCTCTGTGATAGTTGTAACCCGCAGTCTCTCTGTGATAATTGTAAGTCGAAGATTATCTCTGTGATAGTTGTAACGCTCAATATCTCTCTGTGACAGTTGTAACTCTCAGACTCTCTCTGTGATAGTTGTAACTCTCTCTCTCTCTGTCTCTGATAGTTGTAACTCTCAGTCTCTCTCTGTGATAGTTGTAACTCTAAGTCTCTGTGATAGTTGTAACTCTCAGTCTCTCTCTGTGATAGTTGTAACCCGCAGTCTCTCTGTGATAATTGTAACTCGAAGACTATCTCTGTGATAGTTGTAATGCTCAATATCTCTCTGTGACATTTGTAACTCTCAGACTCTCTCTGTGATAGTTGTAACTCTCTCTCTCTCTGTCTCTGATAGTTGTAACTCTCAGTCTCTCTCTGTGATAGTTGTAACTCTAAGTCTCTGTCTGTGATAATTGTAACACTCAATCTTACTCTGTGATAGTTGTAACGCTCAATCTCTCTCTGTGACAATTGTAACTCTCAGTCTCTCTCTGAGATAGTTGTTACTCTCAGTCTCTCTCTGTGATAGTTGTCACTCTCAGTCTCTGGGATAGTTGTAATGCTCAGTCTCTGTGATAGTTGTAACCCGCAGTCTCTCTGTGATAATTGTAACTCGAAGACTATCTCTGTGATAGTTGTAACGCTCAATCTCTCTCTGTGACAGTTATAACTCTCAGACTCTCTCTGGGATAGTTGTAACTCTCAGTCTCTCTCTGTGATAGTTGTAACGTTTAATCGCTCTCTGTGACAGTTGTAACTCTCAGTCTCTCTCTGTGATAATTGTAACTCTAAGTCGCTCTCTGTGACAGTTGTAACTCTCAGTCTCTCTCTGTGATAGTTGTAACTCTCAGTCACTCTCTGTGATAGTTGTAACGTTTAATCGCTCTCTGTGACAGTTGTAACTCTCAGTCTCTCTCTGTGATAATTGTAACTCTAAGTCGCTCTCTGTGATAGTTGTAACTCTCTCTCTCTGTCTATGATAGTTGTAACTCTCAGTCTCTCTCTGTGATAATTGTAACTCTCAGTCTCTCTCTGTGATAATTGTAACTCTCAGTCTTTCTCTCTGACAGTTGCAACTCTCAGTCTCTGGCTGTGATAGTTGTAACTCTCAATCTCTCTTTCTGATAGTTGTAACTCTTAGTGTCTGTGATAATGTAACTCGCATTCTTTTTCTGTGATAGTTGTAACTCTCAATCTCCCTCTGTGACTGTTGTAACTCTCAGTCTCTGTCTGTGACAGTTGTAACTGTCAGTCTCTTTGATATTTCTAACTCTCAGTCTCTCTTGGTGATAGTTGTAACTCTCAGTCTCTCTCTTTGAAAGCTGTAATTCTCAGTCTCTCTCTGAGATAGTTGTAACTCTCAGTCTCTCTCAGTGATAGTTGTCACTCTCAGTCTCTGTGATAGTTGTAACTCTCAGTCTCTGTGATAGTTGTAACTCTCAGTCTCTGTGATAGTTGTAAGTCTCAGTCTCTCTGTGATAATTTTTACTCTCAGTCTTTCTCTATGACAGTTATAACTCTCAGTCTCTCTCTATGATAGCTGTTACTCTGAGTCTCTCTCGGTGATAGTTGTAACTCTCAGTCTCTCTCTATGATAGCTGTTACGCTCAGTCTCTCTCTGTGATAGTTGTAACTCTCAGTCTCTCGGTGATAGTTGTAACTCTCAGTCTCTCTGTGATAATTGTAACTCTCAGTCTTTCTCTCTGACAGTTGCAACTCTCCGTCACTGGCTGTGATAGTTGTAACTCTCAATCTCTCTTTCTGATAGTTGTAACTCTTAGTCTCTGTGATAATTGTAATTCGCAGTCTTTCTCTGTGATAGTTGTAACTCTCAATCTCCCGCTGTGACTGTTGTAACTGTCAGTCTCTTTGATATTTGTAACTCTCAGTCTCTCTTGGTGATAGTTGTAACTCTCAGTCTCTCTCTTTGAAAGCTGTAATTCTCAGTATCTCTCTCTGATAGTTGTAATGTTTAATCTCTCTCTGTGACAGTTGTAACTCTCAGACTCTCTCTGTGATAGTTGTAACTCTCACTCTCTGTCTCTGATAGTTGTACCTCTCAGTCTCTCTCTGTGATTGTTGTAACTCTCAGTCTCTCTCTGTGATAATTGTAACTCTCAGTCTCTCTCTGTGATAATTGTAACTCTCAGTCTTTCTCTCTGACAGTTGCAACTCTCAGTCTCTGGCTGTGATAGTTGTAACTCTCAATCTCTCTTTCTGATAGTTGTAACTCTTAGTCTCTGTGATAATTGTAACTCGCAGTCTTTCTCTGTGATAGTTGTAACTCTCAATCTCCCTCTATGACTGTTGTAACTCTCAGTCTCTGTCTGTGACAGTTGTAACTGTCAGTCTCTTTGATATTTGTAACTCTCAGTCTCTCTTGGTGATAGTTGTAACTCTCAGTCTCTCTCTTTGAAAGCTGTAATTCTCAGTCTCTCTCTGTGATAGTTGTAACTCTCAGTCTCTCTCTCTGATAGGTGTCACTCTCAGTCTCTGTGATAGTTGTAACTCTCAGTCTCTGTGATAGTTGTAACTCTCAGTCTCTGTGATAGTTGTAAGTCTCAGTCTCTCTGTGATAATTTTTACTCTCAGTCTTTCTCTATGACAGTTATAACTCTCAGTCTCTCTCTATGATAGCTGTTACTCTGAGTCTCTCTCGGTGATAGTTGTAACTCTCAGTCTCTCTCTATGATAGCTGTTACACTCAGTCTCTGTCTGTGATAGTTGTAACTCTCAGTCTCTCGGTGATAGTTGTAACTCTCAGTCTCTCTGTGATAATTGTAACTCTCAGTCTTTCTCTCTGACAGTTGCAACTCTCAGTCACTGGCTGTGATAGTTGTAACTCACAATCTCTCTTTCTGATAGTTGTAACTCTTAGTCTCTGTGATAATTGTAACTCGCAGTCTTTCTCTGTGATAGTTGTAACTCTCAATCTCCCTCTGTGACTGTTGTAACTCTCAGTCTCTGTCTGTGACAGTTGTAACTGTCAGTCTCTTTGATATTTGTAACTCTCAGTCTCTCTTGGTGATAGTTGTAACTCTCAGTCTCTCTCTTTGAAAGCTGTAATTCTCAGTCTCTCTCTGTGATAGTTGTAACTCTCAGTCTCTCTCTGTGATAGTTGTCACTCTCAGTCTCTGTGATAGTTGTAACTCTCAGTCTCTGTGATAGTTGTAACTCTCAGTCTCTGTGATAGTTGTAAGTCTCAGTCTCTCTGTGATAATTTTTATTCTCAGTCTTTCTCTATGACAGTTATAACTCTCAGTCTCTCTCTATGATAGCTGTTACTCTAAGTCTCTCTCGGTGATAGTTGTAACTCTCAGTCTCTCTCTATGATAGCTGTTACGCTCAGTCTCTCTCTGTGATAGTTGTAACTCTCAGTCTCTCGGTGATAGTTGTAACTCTCAGACTCTCTCTGTGACAGTTGTAACTCTCAGTCTCTCTCTGTGATAGTTGTAACTCTAAGTCGCTGTCTGTGATAGTTGTAACTCTCTCTCTCTGTCTATGATAGTTGTAACTCTCAGTCTCTCTCTGTGATAATTGTAACTCTCAGTCTTTCTCTCTGACAGTTGCAACACTCAGTCTCTGGCTGCGATAGTTGTAACTCTCAATCTCTCTTTCTGATAGTTGTAACTCTTAGTCTCTGTGATAATTGTAACTCGCAGTCTTTCTCTGTGATAGTTATAACGCTCAATCTCCCGTTGTGACTGTTGTAACTCTCAGTCTCTGTCTGTGACAGTTGTAACTGTCAGTCTCTTTGATAGTTGTAACTCTCAGTCTCTCTTGGTGATAGTTGTAACTCTCAGTCTCTCTCTTTGAAAGCTGTAATTCTCAGTCTCTCTCTGTGATAGTTGTAACTCTCAGTCTCTCTCTCTGATAGGTGTCACTCTCAGTCTCTGTGATAGTTCTAACTCTCAGTCTCTGTGATAGTTGTAACTCTCAGTCTCTGTGATAGTTGTAAGTCTCAGTCTCTCTGTGATAATTTTAACACTCACCTTTCTCTATGACAGTTGTAACTCTCAGTTCTCTCTATGATAGCTGTTACTCTGAGTCTCTCTCAGTGATAGTTGTAACTCTCAGTCTCTCTCTGTGATAGCTGTTACTCTCAGTCTCTCTCGGTGATAGTTGTAACTCTCAGTCTTTCTGTGATAGTTATATCTCTCAATCTCTCTCTATGATCGCTGTAACTCTCAGTCCCTTTCTGTGAAAAGTTATAATTCTCAGTCTCACTCTGTGACTGTTGTAATGCTCAATTCCTGTCTGCGATAGTTGTAACTCTCAGTCCCTGTCTGTGACAGTTGTATCTCTCAGTCTCTGTATGTGACAGTTGTAACACTCAGTCTCTCTCTGCGATAGTGGTAACTCTCAGTCCGTGTCTGTGACAGTTGTAACCCTCAGTCTCCCTCTCTGACAGTTGTAACTCGCAACCCCTCTTTCTGATAGTTGTAACTCTTAGTCTCCGTGATAGTTGTAACTCTTAGTCTCTGTGATAGTTGTAACCCGCAGTCTCTCTGTGATAATTGTAACTCGAAGATTATCTCTGTGATAGTTGTAACGCTCAATATCTCTCTGTGACAGTTGTAACTCTCAGACTCTCTCTGTGATAGTTGTAACTCTCTCTCTCTCTGTCTCTGATAGCTGTAATTCTCAGTCTCTCTCTGTGATAGTTGTAACTCTAAGTCTCTGTCTGTGATAATTGTAACTCTCAATCTTACTCTGTGATAGTTGTAATGCTCAATCTCTCTCTGTGACAATTGTAACTCTCAGTCTCTCTCTGAGATAGTTGTTACTCTCAGTCTCTCTCTGTGATAGTTGTCACTCTCAGTCTCTGTGATAGTTGTAACGCTCAGTCTCTGTGATAGTTGTAACCCGCAGTCTCTCTGTGATAATTGTAACTCGAAGACAATCTCTGTGATAGTTGTAACGCTCAATCTCTCTCTGTGACAGTTATAACTCTCAGACTCTCTCTGTGATAGTTGTAACTCTTAGTCTCTCTCTGTGATAGTTGTAACGTTTAATCTCTCTCTGTGACAGTTGTAACTCTCAGTCTCGCTCTGTGATAGTTGTAACTCTAAGTCGCTCTCTGTGATAGTTGTAACTCTCTCTCTCTGTCTATGATAGTTGTAACTCTCAGTCTCTCTCTGTGATAATTGTAACTCTCAGTCTCTCTCTGTGATAATTGTAACTCTCAGTCTTTCTCTCTGACAGTTGCAACTCTCAGTCTCTGGCTGTGATAGTTGTAACTCTCAATCTCTCTTTCTGATAGTTGTAACTCTTAGTCTCTGTGATAATTGTAACTCGCAGTCTTTCTCTGTGATAGTTGTAACTCTCAGTCTCTCTCAGTGATAGTTGTCACTCTCAGTCTCTGTGATAGTTGTAACTCTCAGTCTCTGTGATAGTTGTAACTCTCAGTCTCTCTCTTTGAAAGCTGTAATTCTCAGTCTCTCTCTGTGATAGTTGTAACTCTCAGTCTCTCTCAGTGATAGTTGTCACTCTCAGTCTCTGTGATAGTTGTAACTCTCAGTCTCTGTGATAGTTGTAACTCTCAGTCTCTGTGATAGTTGTAAGTCTCAGTCTCTCTGTGATAATTTTTACTCTCAGTCTTTCTCTATGACAGTTATAACTCTCAGTCTCTCTCTATGATAGCTGTTACTCTGAGTCTCTCTCGGTGATAGTTGTAACTCTCAGTCTCTCTCTATGATAGCTGTTACACTCAGTCTCTCTCTGTGATAGTTGTAACTCTCAGTCTCTCGGTGATAGTTGTAACTCTCAGTCTCTCTGTGATAATTGTAACTCTCAGTCTTTCTCTCTGACAGTTGCAACTCTCAGTCACTGGCTGTGATAGTTGTAACTCTCAATCTCTCTCTCTGATAGTTGTAACTCTTAGTCTCTGTGATAATTGTAACTCGCAGTCTTTCTCTGTGATAGTTGTAACTCTCCATCTCCCGCTGTGACTGTTGGAACTCTCAGTGTCTGTCTGTGACAGTTGTAACTGTCAGTCTCTTTGATAGTTGTAACTCTCAGTCTCTCTTGGTGATAGTTGTAACTCTCAGTCTCTCTCTTTGAAAGCTGTAACACTCAGTCTCTCTCTGTGATAGTTGTAACTCTCAGTCTCTCTCTGTGATAGTTTTCACATCAGTCTCTGTGATAGTTGTAACTCTCAGTCTCTGTGATAGTTGTAACTCTCAGTCCCTGTGATAGTTGTAAGTCTCAGTCTCTCTGTGATAATTTTAACTCTCACCTTTCTCTATGAGAGTTGTAACTCTCAGCCTCTCTCTATGATAGATGTTACTCTGAGTCTCTCTCGGTGATAGCTGTAACTCTCAGTCTCTCTCTGTGATAGCTGTTACTCTCAGTCTCTCTTGGTGATAGTTGTAACACTCAGTCTTTCTGTGATATTTATATCTCTCAATCTCTCTCTATGATCGCTGTAACTCTCAGTCCCTTTCTGTGAAAAGTTATAATTCTCAGTCTCACTCTGTGACTGTTGTAATGCTCAATTCCTGTCTGCGATAGTTGTAACTCTCAGTCCCTGTCTGTGACAGTTGTATCTCTCAGTCCCTGTATGTGACAGTTGTAATACTCAGTCTCTCTCTGCGATAGTGGTAACTCTCAGTCCGTGTCTGTGACAGTTGTAACCCTCAGTCTCCCTCTCTGGCAGTTGTAACTCGCAACCTCTCTTTCTGATAGTTGTAATTCTTAGTCTCCGTGATAGTTGTAACTCTTAGTCTCTGTGATAGTTGTAACCCGCAGTCTCTCTGTGATAATTGTAAGTCGAACATTATCTCTGTGATAGTTGTAACGCTCAATCTCTCTCTGTGACAGTTGTAACTCTCAGACTCTCTCTGTGATAGTTGTAACTCTCTCTCTGTCTCTGATAGTTGTAACTCTCAGTCTCTCTCTGTAATAGTTGTAACTCTAAGTCTCTGTCTGTGATAATTGTAACTCTCAATCTTACTCTGTGATAGTTGTAACGCTCAATCTCTCTCTGTGACAATTGTAACTCTCAGTCTCTCTCTGAGATAGTTGTTACTCTCAGTCTTTCTCTGTGATAGTTGTCACTCTCAGTCTCTGTGATAGTTGTAACTCTCAGTCTCTCTCTGTGATAATTGTAACTCTCAGTCTCTCTCTGTGATAATTGTAACTCTTAGGCTTTCTCTCTGACAGTTGCAACTCTCAGTCTCTGGCTGTGATAGTTGTAACTCTCAATCTCTCTTTCTGATAGTTGTAACTCTTAGTCTCTGTGATAATTGTAACTCTCAGTCTCTCTCTGAGATAGTTGTTACTCTCAGTCTCTCTCTGTGATAGTTGTCACTCTCAGTCTCTGTGATAGTTGTAACGCTCAGTCTCTGTGATAGTTGTAACCCGCAGTCTCGCTGTGATAATTGTAACTCGAAGACTATCTCTGTGATAGTTGTATCGCTCAATCTCTCTCTGTGACGGTTATAACTCTCAGACTCTCTCTGTGAAAGTTGAAACTCTCAGTCTCTCTCTGTGATAGTTGTAACTCTAAGTCGCTGTCTGTGATAGTTGTAACTCTCTCTCTCTGTCTATGATAGTTGTAACTCTCAGTCTCTCTCTGTGATAATTGTAACTCTCAGTCTTTCTCTCTGACAGTTGCAACACTCAGTCTCTGGCTGCGATAGTTGTAACTCTCAATCTCTCGGTCTGATAGTTGTAACTCTTAGTCTCTGTGATAATTGTAACTCGCAGTCTTTCTCTGTGATAGTTATAACTCTCAATCTCCCGTTGTGACTGTGGTAACTCTCAGTCTCTGTCTGTGACAGTTGTAACTGTCAGTCTCTTTGATAGTTGTAACTCTCAGTCTCTCTTGGTGATAGTTGTAACTCTCAGTCTCTCTCTTTGAAAGCTGTAATTCTCAGTCTCTCTCTGTGATAGTTGTAACTCTCAGTCTCTCTCTCTGATAGGTGTCACTCTCAGTCTCTGTGATAGTTCTAACTCTCAGTCTCTGTGATAGTTGTAAATCTCAGTCTCTGTGATAGTTGTAAGTCTCAGTCTCTCTGTGATAATTTTAACTCTCACCTTTCTCTATGACAGTTGTAACTCTCAGTTCTCTCTATGATAGCTGTTACTCTGAGTCTCTCTCAGTGATAGTTGTAACTCTCAGTCCCTCTCTGTGATAGCTGTTACTCTCAGTCTCTCTCGGTGATAGTTGTAACTCTCAGTCTTTCTGTGATAGTTATATCTCTCAATCTCTCTCTATGATCGCTGTAACTCTCAGTCCCTTTCTGTGAAAAGTTATAATTCTCAGTCTCACTCTGTGACTGTTGTAATGCTCAATTCCTGTCTGCGATAGTTGTAACTCTCAGTCCCTGTCTGTGACAGTTGTATCTCTCAGTCTCTGTATGTGACAGTTGTAACACTCAGTCTCTCTCGGCGATAGTGGTAACTCTCAGTCCGTGTCTGTGACAGTTGTAACCCTCAGTCTCCCTCTCTGACAGTTGTAGCTCGCAACCCCTCTTTCTGATAGTTGTAACTCTTAGTCTTCGTGATAGTTGTAACTCTTAGTCTCTGTGATAGTTGTAACCCGCAGTCTCTCTGTGATAATTGTAACTCGAAGATTATCTCTGTGATAGTTGTAACGCTCAATATCTCTCTGTGACAGTTGTAACTCTCAGACTCTCTCTGTGATAGTTGTAACTCTCTCTCTCTCTGTCTCTGATAGCTGTAATTCTCAGTCTCTCTCTGTGATAGTTGTAACTCTAAGTCTCTGTCTGTGATAATTGTAACTCTCAATCTTACTCTGTGATAGTTGTAACGCTCAATCTCTCTCTGTGACAATTGTAACTCTCAGTCTCTCTCTGAGATAGTTGTTACTCTCAGTCTCTCTCTGTGATAGTTGTCACTCTCAGTCTCTGTGATAGTTGTAACGCTCAGTCTCTGTGATAGTTGTAACCCGCAGTCTCTCTGTGATAATTGTAACTCGAAGACTATCTCTGTGATAGTTGTAACGCTCAATCTCTCTCTGTGACAGTTATAACTCTCAGACTCTCTCTGTGATAGTTGTAACTCTCAGTCTCTCTCTGTGATAGTTGTAACGTTTAATCTCTCTCTGTGACAGTTGTAACTCTCAGTCTCTCTCTGTGATAGTTGTAACTCTAAGTCGCTCTCTGTGATAGTTGTAACTCTCTCTCTCTGTCTATGATATTTGTAACTCTCAGTCTCTCTCTGTGATAATTGTAACTCTCAGTCTCTCTCTGTGATAATTGTAACTCTCAGTCTTTCTCTCTGACAGTTGCAACTCTCAGTCTCTGGCTGTGATAGTTGTAACTCTCAATCTCTCTTTCTGATAGTTGTAACTCTTAGTCTCTGTGATAATTGTAACTCGCAGTCTTTCTCTGTGATAGTTGTAACTCTCAATCTCCCTCTGTGACTGTTGTAACTCTCAGTCTCTGTCTGTGACAGTTGTAACTGTCAGTCTCTTTGATATTTGTAACTCTCAGACTCTCTTGGTGATAGTTGTAACTCTCAGTCTCTCTCTTTGAAAGCTGTAATTCTCAGTCTCTCTCTGTGATAGTTGTAACTCTCAGTCTCTCTCAGTGATAGTTGTCACTCTCAGTCTCTGTGATAGTTGTAACTCTCAGTCTCTGTGATAGTTGTAACTCTCAGTCTCTGTGATAGTTGTAAGTCTCAGTCTCTCTGTGATAATTTTTACTCTCAGTCTTTCTCTATGACAGTTATAACTCTCAGTCTCTCTCTATGATAGCTGTTACTCTGAGTCTCTCTCGGTGATAGTTGTAACTCTCAGTCTCTCTCTATGATAGCTGTTACACTCAGTCTCTCTCTGTGATAGTTGTAACTCTCAGTCTCTCGGTGATAGTTGTAACTCTCAGTCTCTCTGTGATAATTGTAACTCTCAGTCTTTCTCTCTGACAGTTGCAACTCTCAGTCACTGGCTGTGATAGTTGTAACTCTCAATCTCTCTCTCTGATAGTTGTAACTCTTAGTCTCTGTGATAATTGTAACTCGCAGTCTTTCTCTGTGATAGTTGTAACTCTCCATCTCCCGCTGTGACTGTTGGAACTCTCAGTGTCTGTCTGTGACAGTTGTAACTGTCAGTCTCTTTGATAGTTGTAACTCTCAGTCTCTCTTGGTGATAGTTGTAACTCTCAGTCTCTCTCTTTGAAAGCTGTAACACTCAGTCTCTCTCTGTGATAGTTGTAACTCTCAGTCTCTCTCTGTGATAGTTTTCACATCAGTCTCTGTGATAGTTGTAACTCTCAGTCTCTGTGATAGTTGTAACTCTCAGTCTCTGTGATAGTTGTAAGTCTCAGTCTCTCTGTGATAATTTTAACTCTCACCTTTCTCTATGAGAGTTGTAACTCTCAGCCTCTCTCTATGATAGATGTTACTCTGAGTCTCTCTCGGTGATAGCTGTAACTCTCAGTCTCTCTCTGTGATAGCTGTTACTCTCAGTCTCTCTTGGTGATAGTTGTAACACTCAGTCTTTCTGTGATATTTATATCTCTCAATCTCTCTCTATGATCGCTGTAACTCTCAGTCCCTTTCTGTGAAAAGTTATAATTCTCAGTCTCACTCTGTGACTGTTGTAATGCTCAATTCCTGTCTGCGATAGTTGTAACTCTCAGTCCCTGTCTGTGACAGTTGTATCTCTCAGTCCCTGTATGTGACAGTTGTAATACTCAGTCTCTCTCTGCGATAGTGGTAACTCTCAGTCCGTGTCTGTGACAGTTGTAACCCTCAGTCTCCCTCTCTGGCAGTTGTAACTCGCAACCTCTCTTTCTGATAGTTGTAATTCTTAGTCTCCGTGATAGTTGTAACTCTTAGTCTCTGTGATAGTTGTAACCCGCAGTCTCTCTGTGATAATTGTAAGTCGAACATTATCTCTGTGATAGTTGTAACGCTCAATCTCTCTCTGTGACAGTTGTAACTCTCAGACTCTCTCTGTGATAGTTGTAACTCTCTCTCTGTCTCTGATAGTTGTAACTCTCAGTCTCTCTCTGTAATAGTTGTAACTCTAAGTCTCTGTCTGTGATAATTGTAACTCTCAATCTTACTCTGTGATAGTTGTAACGCTCAATCTCTCTCTGTGACAATTGTAACTCTCAGTCTCTCTCTGAGATAGTTGTTACTCTCAGTCTTTCTCTGTGATAGTTGTCACTCTCAGTCTCTGTGATAGTTGTAACTCTCAGTCTCTCTCTGTGATAATTGTAACTCTCAGTCTCTCTCTGTGATAATTGTAACTCTTAGGCTTTCTCTCTGACAGTTGCAACTCTCAGTCTCTGGCTGTGATAGTTGTAACTCTCAATCTCTCTTTCTGATAGTTGTAACTCTTAGTCTCTGTGATAATTGTAACTCTCAGTCTCTCTCTGAGATAGTTGTTACTCTCAGTCTCTCTCTGTGATAGTTGTCACTCTCAGTCTCTGTGATAGTTGTAACGCTCAGTCTCTGTGATAGTTGTAACCCGCAGTCTCGCTGTGATAATTGTAACTCGAAGACTATCTCTGTGATAGTTGTATCGCTCAATCTCTCTCTGTGACGGTTATAACTCTCAGACTCTCTCTGTGAAAGTTGAAACTCTCAGTCTCTCTCTGTGATAGTTGTAACTCTAAGTCGCTGTCTGTGATAGTTGTAACTCTCTCTCTCTGTCTATGATAGTTGTAACTCTCAGTCTCTCTCTGTGATAATTGTAACTCTCAGTCTTTCTCTCTGACAGTTGCAACACTCAGTCTCTGGCTGCGATAGTTGTAACTCTCAATCTCTCGGTCTGATAGTTGTAACTCTTAGTCTCTGTGATAATTGTAACTCGCAGTCTTTCTCTGTGATAGTTATAACTCTCAATCTCCCGTTGTGACTGTGGTAACTCTCAGTCTCTGTCTGTGACAGTTGTAACTGTCAGTCTCTTTGATAGTTGTAACTCTCAGTCTCTCTTGGTGATAGTTGTAACTCTCAGTCTCTCTCTTTGAAAGCTGTAATTCTCAGTCTCTCTCTGTGATAGTTGTAACTCTCAGTCTCTCTCTCTGATAGGTGTCACTCTCAGTCTCTGTGATAGTTCTAACTCTCAGTCTCTGTGATAGTTGTAAATCTCAGTCTCTGTGATAGTTGTAAGTCTCAGTCTCTCTGTGATAATTTTAACTCTCACCTTTCTCTATGACAGTTGTAACTCTCAGTTCTCTCTATGATAGCTGTTACTCTGAGTCTCTCTCAGTGATAGTTGTAACTCTCAGTCCCTCTCTGTGATAGCTGTTACTCTCAGTCTCTCTCGGTGATAGTTGTAACTCTCAGTCTTTCTGTGATAGTTATATCTCTCAATCTCTCTCTATGATCGCTGTAACTCTCAGTCCCTTTCTGTGAAAAGTTATAATTCTCAGTCTCACTCTGTGACTGTTGTAATGCTCAATTCCTGTCTGCGATAGTTGTAACTCTCAGTCCCTGTCTGTGACAGTTGTATCTCTCAGTCTCTGTATGTGACAGTTGTAACACTCAGTCTCTCTCGGCGATAGTGGTAACTCTCAGTCCGTGTCTGTGACAGTTGTAACCCTCAGTCTCCCTCTCTGACAGTTGTAGCTCGCAACCCCTCTTTCTGATAGTTGTAACTCTTAGTCTTCGTGATAGTTGTAACTCTTAGTCTCTGTGATAGTTGTAACCCGCAGTCTCTCTGTGATAATTGTAACTCGAAGATTATCTCTGTGATAGTTGTAACGCTCAATATCTCTCTGTGACAGTTGTAACTCTCAGACTCTCTCTGTGATAGTTGTAACTCTCTCTCTCTCTGTCTCTGATAGCTGTAATTCTCAGTCTCTCTCTGTGATAGTTGTAACTCTAAGTCTCTGTCTGTGATAATTGTAACTCTCAATCTTACTCTGTGATAGTTGTAACGCTCAATCTCTCTCTGTGACAATTGTAACTCTCAGTCTCTCTCTGAGATAGTTGTTACTCTCAGTCTCTCTCTGTGATAGTTGTCACTCTCAGTCTCTGTGATAGTTGTAACGCTCAGTCTCTGTGATAGTTGTAACCCGCAGTCTCTCTGTGATAATTGTAACTCGAAGACTATCTCTGTGATAGTTGTAACGCTCAATCTCTCTCTGTGACAGTTATAACTCTCAGACTCTCTCTGTGATAGTTGTAACTCTCAGTCTCTCTCTGTGATAGTTGTAACGTTTAATCTCTCTCTGTGACAGTTGTAACTCTCAGTCTCTCTCTGTGATAGTTGTAACTCTAAGTCGCTCTCTGTGATAGTTGTAACTCTCTCTCTCTGTCTATGATATTTGTAACTCTCAGTCTCTCTCTGTGATAATTGTAACTCTCAGTCTCTCTCTGTGATAATTGTAACTCTCAGTCTTTCTCTCTGACAGTTGCAACTCTCAGTCTCTGGCTGTGATAGTTGTAACTCTCAATCTCTCTTTCTGATAGTTGTAACTCTTAGTCTCTGTGATAATTGTAACTCGCAGTCTTTCTCTGTGATAGTTGTAACTCTCAATCTCCCTCTGTGACTGTTGTAACTCTCAGTCTCTGTCTGTGACAGTTGTAACTGTCAGTCTCTTTGATATTTGTAACTCTCAGACTCTCTTGGTGATAGTTGTAACTCTCAGTCTCTCTCTTTGAAAGCTGTAATTCTCAGTCTCTCTCTGTGATAGTTGTAACTCTCAGTCTCTCTCAGTGATAGTTGTCACTCTCAGTCTCTGTGATAGTTGTAACTCTCAGTCTCTGTGATAGTTGTAACTCTCAGTCTCTGTGATAGTTGTAAGTCTCAGTCTCTCTGTGATAATTTTTACTCTCAGTCTTTCTCTATGACAGTTATAACTCTCAGTCTCTCTCTATGATAGCTGTTACTCTGAGTCTCTCTCGGTGATAGTTGTAACTCTCAGTCTCTCTCTATGATAGCTGTTACACTCAGTCTCTCTCTGTGATAGTTGTAACTCTCAGTCTCTCGGTGATAGTTGTAACTCTCAGTCTCTCTGTGATAATTGTAACTCTCAGTCTTTCTCTCTGACAGTTGCAACTCTCAGTCACTGGCTGTGATAGTTGTAACTCTCAATCTCTCTCTCTGATAGTTGTAACTCTTAGTCTCTGTGATAATTGTAACTCGCAGTCTTTCTCTGTGATAGTTGTAACTCTCCATCTCCCGCTGTGACTGTTGTAACTCTCAGTGTCTGTCTGTGACAGTTGTAACTGTCAGTCTCTTTGATAGTTGTAACTCTCAGTCTCTCTTGGTGATAGTTGTAACTCTCAGTCTCTCTCTTTGAAAGCTGTAACACTCAGTCTCTCTCTGTGATAGTTGTAACTCTCAGTCTCTCTCTGTGATAGTTTTCACATCAGTCTCTGTGATAGTTGTAACTCTCAGTCTCTGTGATAGTTGTAACTCTCAGTCTCTGTGATAGTTGTAAGTCTCAGTCTCTCTGTGATAATTTTAACTCTCACCTTTCTCTATGAGAGTTGTAACTCTCAGTCTCTCTCTATGATAGCTGTTACTCTGAGTCTCTCTCGGTGATAGCTGTAACTCTCAGTCTCTCTCTGTGATAGCTGTTACTCTCAGTCTCTCTTGGTGAAAGTTGTAACTCTCAGTCTTTCGGTGATAGTTATATCTCTCAATCTCTCTCTATGATCGCTGTAACTCTCAGTCCCTTTCTGTGAAAAGTTATAATTCTCAGTCTCACTCTGTGACTGTTGTAATGCTCAATTCCTGTCTGCGATAGTTGTAACTCTCAGTCCCTGTCTGTGACAGTTGTATCTCTCAGTCCCTGTATGTGACAGTTGTAATACTCAGTCTCTCTCTGTGATAGTGGTAACTCTCAGTCCGTGTCTGTGACAGTTGTAACCCTCAGTCTCCCTCTCTGACAGTTGTAACTCGCAACCTCTCTTTCTGATAGTTGTAATTCTTAGTCTCCGTGATAGTTGTAACTCTTAGTCTCTGTGATAGTTGTAACCCGCAGTCTCTCTGTGATAATTGTAAGTCGAACATTATCTCTGTGATAGTTGTAACGCTCAATCTCTCTCTGTGACAGTTGTAACTCTCAGACTCTCTCTGTGATAGTTGTAACTCTCTCTCTGTCTCTGATAGTTGTAACTCTCAGTCTCTCTCTGTAATAGTTGTAACTCTAAGTCTCTGTCTGTGATAATTGTAACTCTCAATCTTACTCTGTGATAGTTGTAACGCTCAATCTCTCTCTGTGACAATTATAACTCTCAGTCTCTCTCTGAGATAGTTGTTACTCTCAGTCTTTCTCTGTGATAGTTGTCACTCTCAGTCTCTGTGATAATTGTAACTCTCAGTCTCTCTCTGTGATAATTGTAACTCTCAGTCTCTCTCTGTGATAATTGTAACTCTTAGTCTTTCTCTCTGACAGTTGCAACTCTCAGTCTCTGGCTGTGATAGTTGTAACTCTCAATCTCTCTTTCTGATAGTTGTAACTCTTAGTCTCTGTGATAATTGTAACTCTCAGTCTCTCTCTGAGATAGTTGTTACTCTCAGTCTCTCTCTGTGATAGTTGTCACTCTCAGTCTCTGTGATAGTTGTAACGCTCAGTCTCTGTGATAGTTGTAACCCGTAGTCTCGCTGTGATAATTGTAACTCGAAGACTATCTCTGTGATAGTTGTAACGCTCAATCTCTCTCTGTGACAGTTATAACTCTCAGTCTCTCTCTGTGACAGTTGTAACTCTCAGACTCTCTCTGTCATAGTTGTAACTCTCTCTCTCTGTCTCTGATAGTTGTACCTCTCAGTCTCTCTCTGTGATAGTTGTAACTCTCAGTCTCTCTCTGTGATAATTGTAACTCTCAGTCTCTCTCTGTGATAATTGTAACTCTCAGTCTTTCTCTCTGACAGTTGCAACTCTCAGTCTCTGGCTGTGATAGTTGTAACTCTCAATCTCTCTTTCTGATAGTTGTAACTCTTAGTCGCTGTGATAATTGTAACTCGCAGTCTTTCTCTGTGATAGTTGTAACTCTCAATCTCCCTCTGTGAATGTTGTAACTCTCAGTCTCTGTCTGTGACAGTTGTAACTGTCAGTCTCTTTGATAGTTGTAACACTCAGTCTCTCTTGTTGTTAGTTGTAACTCTCAGTCTCTCTCTTTGAAAGCTGTAATTCTCAGTCTCTCTCTGTGATAGTTGTAACTCTCAGTCTCTCTCAGTGATAGTTGTTACTCTCAGTCTCTGTGATAGTTGTAACTCTCAGTCTCTGTGATAGTTGTAACTCTCAGTCTCTGTGATAGTTGTAAGTCTCAGTCTCTCTGTGATAATTTTAACTCTCACCTTTCTCTATGACAGTTGTAACTCTCAGTCTCTCTCTATGATATCTGTTACTCTGAGTCTCTCTCGGTGATAGCTGTAACTCTCAGTCTCTCCCTGTGATAGCTGTTACTCTCAGTCTCTCTTGGTGATAGTTGTAACTCTCAGTCTTTCTGTGATAGTTATATATCTCAATCACTCTCTGTGACAATTGTAACTCTCAGTCTCTCTCTGAGATAGTTGTTACTCTCAGTCTTTCTCTGTGATAGTTGTCACTCTCAGTCTCTGTGATAATTGTAACTCTCAGTCTCTCTCTGTGATAATTGTAACTCTCAGTCTCTCTCTGTGATAATTGTAACTCTTAGTCTTTCTCTCTGACAGTTGCAACTCTCAGTCTCTGGCTGTGATAGTTGTAACTCTCAATCTCTCTTTCTGATAGTTGTAACTCTTAGTCTCTGTGATAATTGTAACTCTCAGTCTCTCTCTGAGATAGTTGTTACTCTCAGTCTCTCTCTGTGATAGTTGTCACTCTCAGTCTCTGTGATAGTTGTAACGCTCAGTCTCTGTGATAGTTGTAACCCGCAGTCTCGCTGTGATAATTGTAACTCGAAGACTATCTCTGTGATAGTTGTAACGCTCAATCTCTCTCTGTGACAGTTATAACTCTCAGTCTCTCTCTGTGACAGTTGTAACTCTCAGACTCTCTCTGTCATAGTTGTAACTCTCTCTCTCTGTCTCTGATAGTTGTACCTCTCAGTCTCTCTCTGTGATAGTTGTAACTCTCAGTCTCTCTCTGTGATAATTGTAACTCTCAGTCTCTCTCTGTGATAATTGTAACTCTCAGTCTTTCTCTCTGACAGTTGCAACTCTCAGTCTCTGGCTGTGATAGTTGTAACTCTCAATCTCTCTTTCTGATAGTTGTAACTCTTAGTCGCTGTGATAATTGTAACTCGCAGTCTTTCTCTGTGATAGTTGTAACTCTCAATCTCCATCTGTGAATGTTGTAACTCTCAGTCTCTGTCTGTGACAGTTGTAACTGTCAGTCTCTTTGATAGTTGTAACACTCAGTCTCTCTTGTTGTTAGTTGTAACTCTCAGTCTCTCTCTTTGAAAGCTGTAATTCTCAGTCTCTCTCTGTGATAGTTGTAACTCTCAGTCTCTCTCAGTGATAGTTGTTACTCTCAGTCTCTGTGATAGTTGTAACTCTCAGTCTCTGTGATAGTTGTAACTCTCAGTCTCTGTGATAGTTGTAAGTCTCAGTCTCTCTGTGATAATTTTAACTCTCACCTTTCTCTATGACAGTTGTAACTCTCAATCTCTCTCTATGATATCTGTTACTCTGAGTCTCTCTCGGTGATAGCTGTAACTCTCAGTCTCTCCCTGTGATAGCTGTTACTCTCAGTCTCTCTTGGTGATAGTTGTAACTCTCAGTCTTTCTGTGATAGTTATATATCTCAATCTCTCTCTATGATCACTGTAACTCTCAGTCCCTTTCTGTGAAAAGTTATAATTCTCAGTCTCACTCTGTGACTGTTGTAATGCTCAATTCCTGTCTGCGATAGTTGTAACTCTCCGTCTCTCTGTGTAACAGATGTAACTCTCAGTCTCTGTGACAGTTGTAACTGTCAGTCTCTCTCTGTGTCAGTTGTAACTCTCAGCCTCTCTTTGTGATAGCTGTAACTGTTAGTCCCTCTCTGTGATAGTTGTAAATCTCAGTCTCTGCTATAGTTGTAACTCTCAGTTTCTCTGTGAAAGCTGTAACTCTCAGTCTCTCTCTGTGATAGTTGTAACTCCCTGTCTTTCTGTGATAGTTGTATCTCTCAGTCTCTCTCTGTGATAGTTGTAACTCTCAGTCTTTCTGTGATAGTTGTATCTCTCAGTCTCTCTCTGTGATAGTTGTAACTCTCAGTCTCTCTCTGTGATAGTTGTGACTCGCAGTATTTCTCTGTGATAGTTGTAACTCACTGTCTTTCTGTGATAGTTGTATCTCTCAGTCTCTCTCTGTGTTCGTTGTATCACTCAGTCTCTCTCTGTGATAGTTGCAACTCTCATTCTCTCTCTGTGATAGTTGTAACTCTCAGTCTCTCTCTGTGATAGTTGTAACTCGCAGTATTTCTCTGTAAAAGTTGTAACTGTCAGTCTCTGTGAAAGTTGTAACTCTCAGTCTCAGTTAAAGCTGTAACTCTCTGTCTCTCTCTGTGTCAGTTGTAACTCTCAGCCTCTCTTTGTGATAACTGTAACTGTTAGTCCCTCTCTGTGATAGATGTAAATTTCAGTCTCTGCGATAGTTGTAACTCTCAGTTTCTCTGTGAATGCTGTAACTCTCAGTCTCTCTCTGTGATAGTTGTAACTCTCAGTCTTTCTGTGATAGTTGTATCTCTCAGTCTCTCTCTGTGATAGTTGTAACTCGCAGTATTTCTCTGTGAAAGTTGTAACTCTGAGTCTCTGTTATAGCTGTAACTCTCAGTCTCTGTCTGTGCTTGTTGTAACTCTTAATCTCTGTCTGTGACAGTTGTACCTCTCCGTCTCTGTGATAGTTGTTACTCTCAATCTCTCTTTGCGATAGTTGTAACGCTCAGTCTCTGTCTGTGATAGTTGTAACTCTCAGTCTCTGTAATAGTTGCAACTCTCAGTCTCTCTCTGTGATAGATGTAACTCTCATTCTCTCTGTGAAAGTTTATCTCTCAATCCCTCACTGTGACAGTTTAACTCTCAGTCTCTGTCTGTGATAGTTGTAATGCTCAGTCTCTGTCTGTGATAGTTGTCGCTCTCAGTCTCTGTGATATCTGCAAATCTCAGTCTCTGCCTGTGATAGTTGTAACTCTCAGTCTCTGTCTGTGACAGTTGTACCTCTCCGTCTCTTTGATAGTTGTACCTCTCAATCTCTCTTTGTGATAGTTGTAACACTCAGTCTCTGTCTGTGATAGTTGTAACTCTCAGTCTCTGTAAAAGTTGCAACTCTCAGTCTCTCTCTGTGATAGATGTAACTCTCAGTCTCTCTCTGTGAACGTTTAACTCTCAATCCCTCGATGTGACATTTTAACTCTCAGTCTCTGTCTGTGATAGTTGTAACTCTCCATCTCTGTGATAGTCGTATCTCTCAGTCTCTCTTTGTGATAGTTGTAACACTCAGTCTCTGTCTGTGATAGTTGTAACTCTCAGTCTCTGTGATAGTTGTACCTCTCCGGCTCTGTGATAGTTGTACGTCTCAATCTCTCTTTGTGATAGTTGTAACTCTCAGTCTCTCTCTGTGATAGTGGTAACTCTCAGTCTCTCTCTGTGACAGTTGTAACTCTCAGTGTCTTTTTATGGTAGCCGTAACTCTGAGTCTCTGTCTGTGACAGTTGTAACTCTCAGTCTCTTTGATAGTTGTAACTCTCAGTCTCTCTCGGTGATAGCTGTAACGCTCAGTCTCTTTGTCAGTTATAACCCTCAGTCTCTCTCTGTGATAGCTGTAACTGTTAGTCCCTCTCTGTGATAGTTGTAAAACTCAGTCCCTGCGAAAGTTGTAACTCTCAGTTTCTCTGAGAAAATTGTAACTCTCAGTATCTGTCTGTGCTAGTTGTAACTCTCAGTCTCTGTCTGCGATAGTTGTAACTCTCAGTTTCTCTGTGAATGCTGTAACTCTCAGTCTCTGTGACAGTTGTATCTGTCAGTCTATCTCTGTGTCAGTTGTAACTCTCAGTCTCTCTTTGTGATAGCTGTAACTGTTAGTCCCTCTCTGTGATAGTTGTAAAATTCAGTCTCTGTCTGTGCTAGTTGTAACTCTTAGTCTCTGTCTGTGACAGTTGTACCTTTTCATCTCTGTGATAGTTGTATCTCTCAGTCTCTCTTTGTGATAGTTGTAACACTCAGTCTCTGTCTGTGATAGTTGTAACTCTCAGTCTCTGTGATAGTTGTACCTCTCCGTCTCTGTGATAGTTGTACGTCTCAATCTCTCTTTGATAGTTGTAACGCTCAGTCTCTCTCTGTGATAGTGGTAACTCTCAGTCTCTCTCTGTGACAGTTGTAACTCTCAGTTTCTCTCTATGGTAGCCGTAACTCTGAGTCTCTGTCTGTGACAGTTGTAACTCTCAGTCTCTTTGATAGTTGTAACTCTCAGTCTCTCTCGATGATTGCTGTAACTCTCAGTCTCTTTGTCAGTTGTAACCCTCAGTCTCTCTCTGCGATAACTGTAACTGTTAGTCCCTCTCTGTGATAGTTGTAAATCTCAGTCTCTGCGATAGTTGTAACTCTCAGTTTCTCTGTGAAAGCTGTAACTCTCAGTCTCTCTCTGTGATAGTTGTAACTCCCTGTCTTTCTGTGATAGTTGTATCTCTCAGTCTCTCTCTGTGATAGTTGTAACTCTCAGTCTTTCTGTGATAGTTGTATCTCTCAGTCTCTCTCTGTGTTCGTTGTATCACTCAGTCTCTCTCTATGATAGTTGCAACTCTCAGTCTCTCTCTGTGATAGTTGTAACTCTCAGTCTCTCTCTGTGATAGTTGTAACTCGCAGTATTTCTCTGTAAAAGTTGTAACTGTCAGTCTCTGTGAAAGTTGTAACTCTCAGTCTCAGTTAAAGCTGTAACTCTCTGTCTCTCTCTGTGTCAGTTGTAACTCTCAGCCTCTCTTTGTGATAACTGTAACTGTTAGTCCCTCTCTGTGATAGATGTAAATCTCAGTCTCTGCGATAGTTGTAACTCTCAGTTTCTCTGTGAATGCTGTAACTCTCAGTCTCTCTCTGTGATAGTTGTAACTCTCAGTCTTTCTGTGATAGTTGTATCTCTCAGTCTCTCTCTGTGATAGTTGTAACTCGCAGTATTTCTCTGTGAAAGTTGTAACTCTGAGTCTCTGTTATAGCTGTAACTCTCAGTCTCTGTCTGTGCTTGTTGTAACTCTTAATCTCTGTCTGTGACAGTTGTACCTCTCCGTCTCTGTGATAGTTGTTACTCTCAATCTCTCTTTGTGATAGTTGTAACGCTCAGTCTCTGTCTGTGATAGTTGTAACTCTCAGTCTCTGTAATAGTTGCAACTCTCAGTCTCTCTCTGTGATAGATGTAACTCTCATTCTCTCTGTGAAAGTTAATCTCTCAATCCCTCGCTGTGACAGTTTAACTCTCAGTCTCTGTCTGTGATAGTTGTAATGCTCAGTCTCTGTCTGTGATAGTTGTCGCTCTCAGTCTCTGTGATATCTGTAAATCTCAGTCTCTGTCTGTGATAGTTGTAACTCTCAGTCTCTGTCTGTGACAGTTGTACCTCTCCGTCTCTTTGATAGTTGTACCTCTCAATCTCTCTTTGTGATAGTTGTAACACTCAGTCTCTGTCTGTGATAGTTGTAACTCTCAGTCTCTGTAAAAGTTGCAACTCTCAGTCTCTCTCTGTGATAGATGTAACTCTCAGTCTCTCTCTGTGAACGTTTAACTCTCAATCCCTCGATGTGACATTTTAACTCTCAGTCTCTGTCTGTGATAGTTGTAATGCTCAGTCTCTGTCTGTGATAGTTGTCGCTCTCAGTCTCTGTGATATCTGTAAATCTCAGTCTCTGTCTGTGAGAGTTGTAACTCTCAGTCTCTGACTGTGATAGTTGTAACTCTCAGTCTCTGTTATAATTGTTTTACCTCACAGTCTCTCTGTGATAGTTGTAACTCTCAGTCTCTCTCTGTGTTATATGTAACTCTCAGTCTATCTGTGATAGCTGTAACTCTCAAACTCTCTCTGTGACAGTTGTAATGCTCTGTCTCTCTCAGTGATAGTTTTAACTCTCAGTCTCTCTCTGTGATAGTTTTAACTCTCAGACTCTCATAGTTGTAACTCATACTCTCTCTGTGATAGTTGTATCTCTCAATCTCTCTCTGTGACAGTTTTAATGCTCTGTCTCTCTCAGTGATAGTTGTAACTCTCAGTCGCTCTCTTTGATATTTATAACTCTCAGATTCTCTCTGTGATAGTTGTAACTCTCAGTCTCTGTAATAGTTGCAACTCTCATTCTCTCTCTGTGATAGATGTAACTCTCAGTCTCTCTCTTTGAAAGTTTAACTCTCAGTCCCTCGCCGTAACAGTTGTAACTCTCAGTCTCTGTCTGTGATATTTGTAACTCTCAGTCTCTGTCTGTGATAGTTGTCGCTCTCAGTCTCTGTGATATATGTAACTCTCACTCTCTCTGTGTCAGTTGTAACTCTCAGCCTCTCTTTGTGATAGCTGTAACTGTTAGTCCCTCTCTGTGATAGATGTAAATCTCAGTCTGTGCGATAGTTGTAACTCTCAGTTTCTCTGTGAAAGCTGTAACTCTCAGTCTCTCTCTGTGATAGTTGTAACTCTCAGTCTCTGATTGTGATAGTTGTAACTCTCAGTCTCTATGACAGTTGTATCTCTCAGTCTCTCTCTGATAGTTGTAACACTCAGTCTCTGTCTGTGATAGTTCTAACTCTCAGTCTCTGTAATAGTTGTAACTCTCAGTTTATCGGTGAAAGGTGTAACTCTCAGTCACTCACTGTGATAGATGTAACTCTCAGTTTCCCTCGCTGTGAAAGTTGTAATTCTCAGTTTCTCTCAGAGACAGCTGTAACTCTCCGTCTCTCTGTGTAATAGATGTAATTCTCAGTCTCTGTGACAGTTGTAACTGACAGTCTCTCTCTGTGTCAGTTGTAACTCTCAGTCTCTCTTTGTGATAGCAGTAACTGTTAGACCCTCTCTGTGATAGTTGTAAAATTCAGTCTCTGTCTGTGCTAGTTGTAACTCTTAGTCTCTGTCTGTGACAGTTGTACCTCTCCATCTCTGTGATAGTTGTATCTCTCAGTCTCTCTTTGTGATAGTTGTAACACTCAGTCTCTGTCTGTGATAGTTGTAACTCTCAGTCTTTGTCTGTGATAGTTGTAACTCTCAGTCTCTGTCTCTGATAGTTGCAACTCTCAGTCTCTCTTTGTGATAGTTGTAACTCTCAGTGTCTCTCTATGATAGCCGTAACTCTGAGTCTCTGTCTGTGACAGTTGTAACTCTCAGTCTCTTTGATAGTTGTAACTCTCAGTCTCTCTCGGTAATAGCTGTAACTCTCAGTCTCTTTGTCAGTTGTAACCCTCAGTCTCTCTCTGTGATAGATGTAACTGTTAGTCCCTCTCTGTGATAGTTGTAAAACTCAGTCTCTGCGAAAGTTGTAACTCTCAGTTTCTCTGAGAAAATTGTAACTCTCAGTCTCTGTCTGTGCTAGTTGTAACTCTCAGTCTCTGTCTGTGATAGTTGTAACTCTCCATCTCTGTGATAGTCGTATCTCTCAGTCTCTCTGTGTGATAGTTGTAACACTGAGTCACCGTCTGTGATAGTTGTGACTCTCAGTCTCTGTAATAGTTGTAACTCTCAGTTTATCTATGAAAGTTGTAACTCTCAATCTCTGTAATAGTTGTAACTCTCAGTTTCTCTGTGATAGTTGTAACTCTCAGTCTCTGTCTGTGACAGTTGTACCTCTCCATCTCTGTGATAGTTGTATCTCTCAGTCTCTCTCTGAGACAGCTGTAACTCTCCGTCTCTCTGTGTAACAGATGTAACTCTCAGTCTCTATGACAGTTGTATCTCTCAGTCTCTCTCTGATAGTTGTAACACTCAGTCTCTGTCTGTGATAGTTCTAACTCTCAGTCTCTGTAATAGTTGTAACTCTCAGTTTATCTGTGAAAGGTGTAACTCTCAGTCACTCTCTGTGATAGATGTAACTCTCAGTTTCCCTCGCTGTGAAAGTTGTAATTCTCAGTTTCTCTCAGAGACAGCTGTAACTCTCCGTCTCTCTGTGTAATAGATGTAACTCTCAGTCTCTGTGACAGTTGTAACTGTCAGTCTCTCTCTGTGTCAGTTGTAACTCTCAGTCTCTCTTTGTGATAGCTGTAACTGTTAGTCCCTCTCTGTGATAGTTGTAAAATTCAGTCTCTGTCTGTGCTAGTTGTAACTCTTAGTCTCTGTCTGTGACAGTTGTACCTCTCCATCCCTGTGATAGTTGTATCTCTCAGTCTCTCTTTGTGATAGTTGTAACTCTCAGTCTCTCTCTGTGATAGTGGTAACTCTCAGTCTCTCTCTGTGATAGTGGTAACTCTCAGTCTCTCTCTGTGACAGTTGTAACTCTCAGTGTCTCTCTATGATAGCCGTAACTCTGAGTCTCTGTCTGTGACAGTTGTAACTCTCAGTCTCTTTGATAGTTGTAACTCTCAGTCTCTCTCGGTGATAGCTGTAACTCTCAGTCTCTTTATCAGTTGTAACCCTCAGTCTACTCTATGATAGCCGTAACTCTGAGTCTCTGTCTGTGACAGTTGTAACTCTCAGTCTCTTTGATAGTTGTAACTCTCAGACTATCTCGGTGATAGCTGTAACTCTCAGTCTCTTTGTCAGTTGTAACCCTCAGTCTCTCTCTGTGATAGCTGTAACTGTTAGTCCCTCTCTGTGATAGTTGTAAAACTCAGTCTCTGCGAAAGTTGTAACTCCCACTTTCTCTGAGAAAATTGTAACTCTTAGTCTCTGTCTGTGCTAGTTGTAACTCTCAGTCTCTGTCTGCGATAGTTGTAACTCTCAGTTACTCTGTGAAAGCTGTAACTCTCTGTCTCTCTCTGTGATAGTTGTAACTCCATGTCTTTCTGTGATTGTTATAAGTCTCTCTCTGTGATAGTTGTAACTCTCAGTCTTTCTGTGATAGTTGTATCTCTCAGTCTCTCTCTGTGATAGTTGTAACTCTCAGTCTCTCTCTGTGATAGTTGTAACTCACAATATTTCTCTGTGATAGTTGTAACTCTCTGTCTTTCTGTGATAGTTGTATCTCTCAATCTCTCTCTGTGATAGTTGTATCTCTCAGTCTATCTCTGTGATAGTTGTAACTCTCAGTCTCTCTCTGTGATAGTTGTAACTCTCAGTCTCTGTCTGTGCTAGTTGTAACTCTCAGTTTCTCTCTGTGATAGTTGTAACTCGCAGTATTTCTCTGTGAAAGTTGTAACTCTCAGTCTCTGTGAAAGTTGTAACTCTCAGTCTCTGTTAAAGCTGTAACTCTCAGTCTCTGTCTGTGCTAGTTGTAACTCTCAGTCTCTCTCTGTGATAGTTGTAACTCTCAGTCTCTCTCTTTGAAAGTTTAAATCTGAGTCCCTCGCCGTGACAGTTTAAATCTCAGTCTCTGTCTGTGATAGTTGTAACTCTCAGTTTCTCTCTGTGATAGTTGTAACTCTCAGTCTTTCTGTGATAGTTGTATCTCTCAGTCTCTCTCTGTGATAGTTGTAACTCTCAATCTCTCTCTGTGATAGTTGTAACTCACAGTATTTCTCTGTGATAGGTGTAACTCTCAGTCTCTGTCTGTGACAGTTGTACCTCTCCGTCTCTGTGAAAATTGTAACTCTCAGTCTCTGTCTGAGCTTGTTGTAACTCTTAATCTCTGTCTGTGACAGTTGTAACTCTCAGTCTCTCTCTGTGATAGTTGTAAATCGCAGTATTTCTCTGTGAAAGTTGTAACTCTCAGTCTCTGTGAATGTTGTAACTCTCAGTCTCTGTTAAAGCTGTAACTCTCAGTCTCTCTCTGTGTCAGTTGTAACTCTCAGCCTCTCTTTGTGATAGCTGTAACTGTTAGTCCCTCTCTGTGATAGATGTAAATCTCAGTCTCTGCAACAGTTGTAACTCTCAGTTTCTATGTGAAAGCTGTAACTCTCAGTCTCTCTCTGTGATAGTTGTAACTCTCAGTCTTTCTGTGATAGTTGTATCTCTCAATCTCTATCTGTGAAAGTTATAATGCTCTGTCTCTCTCAGTGATAGTTGTAACTCTCAGTCGCTCTCTTTGATAGTTGTAACTCTCAGTCTCTCTCTGTGATAGATGTAACTCTCAATCTCTGAAATAGTTGCAAATCTCAGTCTCTCTCTGTGATAGATGTAACTCTCAGTCTCTCTCTTTGAAAGTTTAACTCTCAGTCCCTCGCCGTAACAGTTGTAACTCTCAGTCTCTGTCTGTGATAGTTGTAACTCTCAGTCTCTGTCTGTGATAGTTGTAACTCTCAGTCTCTGTGATATCTGTAACTCTCAGTCTCTCTCTGTGTCAGTTGTAACTCTCAGCCTCTCTTTGTGATAGCTGTAACTTTTAGTCCCTCTCTGTGATAGATGTAAATCTCAGTCTCTGCGATAGTTGTAACTCTCAGTTTCTCTGTGAAAGCTGTAACTCTCAGTCTCTCTCTGTGATAGTTGTAGCTCTCAGTCTCTGATTGTGATAGTTGTAATTCTCAGTCTCTATGACACTTGTATCTCTCAGTCTCTCTCTGATAGTTGTAACTCTCAGTCTCTGTAATAGTTGTAACTCTCAGTTTAACTGTGAAAGGTGTAACTCTCAGTCACTCTCTGTGATAGATGTAACTCTCAGTTTCCCTCGCTGTGAAAGTTGTAATTCTCAGTTTCTCTCAGAGACAGCTGTAACTCTCCGTCTCTCTGTGTAATAGATGTAACTCTCAGTCTCTGTGACAGTTGTAACTGTCAGTCTCTCTCTGTGTCAGTTGTAACTCTCAGTCTCTCTTTGTGATAGCTGTAACTGTTAGTCCCTCTCTGTGATAGTTGTAAAATTCAGTCTCTGTCTGTGCTAGTTGTAACTCTTATTCTCTGTCTGTGACAGTTGTACCTCTCCATCCCTGTGATAGTTGTATCTCTCAGTCTCTCTTTGTGATAGTTGTAACTCTCAGTCTCTCTCTGTGATAGTGGTAACTCTCAGTCTCTCTCTGTGATAGTGGTAACTCTCAGTCTCTCTCTGTGACAGTTGTAACTCTCAGTGTCTCTCTATGATAGCCGTAACTCTGAGTCTCTGTCTGTGACAGTTGTAACTCTCAGTCTCTTTGATAGTTGTAACTCTCAGTCTCTCTCGGTGATAGCTGTAGCTCTCAGTCTCTTTGTCAGTTGTAACCCTCAGTCTCTCTCTGTGATAGCTGTAACTGTTAGTCCCTCTCTGTGATAGTTGTAAAACTCAGTCTCTGCGAAAGTTGTAACTCTCAGTTTCTCTGAGAAAATTGTAACTCTCAGTCGCTGTCTGTGCTAGTTGTAACTCTCAGTCTCTGTCTGCGATAGTTGTAACTCTCAGTTACTCTGTGAAAGCTGTAACTCTCAGTCTCTCTCTGTGATAGTTGTAACTCCCTGTCTTTCTGTGATAGTTGTAAGTCTCTCTCTGTGATAGTTGTAACTCTCAGTCTTTCTGTGATAGTTGTATCTCTCAGTCTCTCTCTGTGATAGTTGTAACTCTCAGTCTCTCTCTGTGATAGTTGTAACTCACAATATTTCTCTGTGATAGTTGTAACTCCCTGTCTTTCTGTGATAGTTGTATCTCTCAATCTCTCTCTCTGATAGTTGTATCTCTCAGTCTCTCTCTGTGATAGTTGTAACTCTCAGTCTCTCTCTGTGATAGTTGTAACTCTCAGTCTCTGTCTGTGCTAGCTGTAACTCTCAGTCACTCTCTCTGATAGTTGTAACTCGCAGTATTTCTCTGTGAAAGTTGTAACTCTCAGTCTCTGTGAAAGTTGTAACTCTCAGTCTCTGTTAAAGCTGTAACTCTCAGTCTCTGTCTGTGCTAGTTGTAACTCTCAGTCTCTCTCTGTGATAGTTGTATCTCTCAGTCTCTCTCTTTGAAAGTTTAACTCTCAGTCCCTCGCCGTGACAGTTTAACTCTCAGTCTCTATCTGTGATAGTTGTAACTCTCAGTATCTCTCTGTGATAGTTGTAACTCTCAGTCTTTCTGTGATAGTTGTATCTCTCAGTCTCTCTCTGTGATAGTTGTAACTCTCAATCTCTCTCTGTGATAGTTGTAACTCACAGTATTTCTCTGTGATAGGTGTAACTCTCAGTCTCTGTCTGTGACAGTTGTACCTCTCCATCTCTGTGAAAATTGTAACTCTCAGTCTCTGTCTGTGCTTGTTGTAACTCTTAATCTCTGTCTGTGACAGTTGTAACTCTCAGTCTCTCTCTGTGATAGTTGTAACTCTCAGTCTTTCTGTGATAGTTGTATCTCTCAGTCTCTCTCTGTGATAGTTGTAACTCGCAGTATTTCTCTGTGAAAGTTTTAACTCTCTGTCTTTCTGTGATAGTTGTATCTCTCAATCTCTCTCTGTGATATTTGTATCGATCAGTTTATCAGTGAAAGGTGTAACTCTCAGTCACTCTCTGTGATAGATGTAACTCTCAGTTTCCCTCGCTGTGAAAGTTGTAATTCTCAGTTTCTCTCAGAGACAGCTGTAACTCTCCGTCTCTCTGTGTAATAGATATAATTCTCAGTCTCTGTGACAGTTGTAACTGTCAGTCTCTCTCTGTGTCAGTTGTAACTCTCAGTCTCTCTTTGTGATAGCTGTAACTGTTAGTCCCTCTCTGTGATAGTTGTAAAATTCAGTCTCTGTCTGTGCTAGTTGTAACTCTTAGTCTCTGTCTGTGACAGTTGTACCTCTCCATCTCTTTGGTAGTTGTATCTCTCAATCTCTCTTTGTGATAATTGTAACACTCAGTCTCTGTCTGTTATAGTTGTAACTCTCAGTCTTTGTCTGTGATAGTTGTAACTCTCAGTCTCTGTCTGTGATAGTTGTAACTCTCAGTCTCTCTTTGTGATAGTTGTAACTCTCAGTGTCTCTCTATGATAGCCGTAACTCTGAGTCTCTCTCTGTGACAGTTGTAACTCTCAGTCTATCTCTGAGATAGATGTAACTCTCAGTCTCTCTCTTTGAAAGTTTAACTCTCATTTCCTCGCTGTGACAGGTTAACTCTCAGTCTCTGTCTGTGATAGTTGTAACTCTCAGTTTATCTGTGAAAGGTGTAACTCTCAGTCACTCTCTGTGATAGATGTAACTCTCAGTTTCCCTCGCTGTGAAAGTTGTATTTCTCAGTTTCTCTCAGAGACAGCTGTAACTCTCCGTCTCTCTGTGTAATAGATGTAACTCTCAGTCTCTGTGACAGTTGTAACTGTCAGTCTCTCTCTGTGTCAGTTGTAACTCTCAGTCTCTCTTTGTGATAGCTGTAACTGTTAGTCCCTCTCTGTGATAGTTGTAAAATTCAGTCTCTGTCTGTGCTAGTTGTAACTCTTAGTCTCTGTCTGTGACAGTTGTACCTCTCCATCTCTGTGATAGTTGTATCTCTCAGTCTCTCTTTGTGATAGTTGTAACACTCAGTCTCTCTCTGTGATAGTGGTAACTCTCAGTCTCTCTGTGATAGTGGTAACTCTCAGTCTCTCTCTGTGACAGTTGTAACTCTCAGTGTCTCTCTATGATAGCCGTAACTCTGAGTCTCTGTCTGTGACAGTTGTAACTCTCAGTCTCTTTGATAGTTGTAACTCTCAGTCTCTCTCGGTGATAGCTGTAACTCTCAGTCTCTTTGTCAGTTGTAACCCTCAGTCTCTCTCTGTGATAGCTGTAACTGTTAGTCCCTCTCTGTGATAGTTGTAAAACTCAGTCTCTGCGAAAGTTGAAACTCTCAGTTTCTCTGAGAAAATTGTAACTCTCAGTCTCTGTCTGTGCTAGTTGTAACTCTCAGTCTTTGTCTGCGATAGTTGTAACTCTCAGTTACTCTGTGAAAGCTGTAACTCTCAGTCTCTCTCTGTGATAGTTGTAACTCCCTGTCTTTCTGTGATAGTTGTTAGTCTCTCTCTGTGATAGTTGTAACTCTCAGATTTTATGTGATAGTTGTATCTCTCAGTCTCTCTCGGTGATAGTTGTAACTCTCAGTCTCTCTCTGTGATAGTTGTAACTCACAATATTTCTCTGTGATAGTTGTAACTCTCTGTCTTTCTGTGATAGTTGTACCTCTCAATCTCTCTCTGTGATAGTTGTATCTCTCAGTCTCTCTCTGTCATAGTTGTAACTCTCAGTCTCTCTCTGTGATAGTTGTAACTCTCAGTCTCTGTCTGTGCTAGTTGTAACTCTCAGTCTCTCTCTGTGATAGTTGTAACTCGCAGTATTTATCTGTGAAAGTTGTAACTCTCAGTCTCTGTGAAAGTTGTAACTCTCAGTCTCTGTTAAAGCTGTAACTCTCAGTCTCTGTCTGTGCTAGTTGTAACTCTCAGTCTCTCTCTGTGATAGTTGTAACTCTCAGTCTCTCTCTTTGAAAGTTTAACTCTCAGTCCCTCGCCGTGACAGTTTAACTCTCAGTCTCTGTCTGTGATAGTTGTAACTCTCAGTTTCTCTCTGTGATAGTTGTAACTCTCAGTCTTTCTGTGATAGTTGTATCTCTCAGTCTCTCTCTGTGATAGTTGTAACTCTCAATCTCTCTCTGTGATAGTTGTAACTCACAGTATTTCTCTGTGATGGGTGTAACTCTCAGTCTCTGTCTGTGACAGTTGTACCTCTCCGTCTCTGTGAAAATTGTAACTCTCAGTCTCTGTCTGTGCTTGTTGTAACTCTTAATCTCTGTCTGTGACAGTTGTAACTCTCAGTCTCTCTCTGTGATAGTTGTAACTCGCAGTATTTCTCTGTGAAAGTTTAAACTCCCTGTCTTTCTGTGATAGTTGTATCTCTCAGTCTCTCTCTGTGATAGTTGTAACTCTCAGTCTTTCTGTGATAGTTGTAACTCTCAGTCTCTCTCTGTGATAGTTGTAACTCTCAGTCTCTGTCTGTGCTAGTTGTAACTCTCAGTCTCTCTCTGTGATAGTTGTAACTCTCAGTCTCTCTCTGTGATAGTTGTAACTCTCAGTCTCTGTCTGTGCTAGTTGTAAATCTCAGTCTCTCTCTGTGATAGTTGTAACTCGCAGTATTTCTCTGTGAAAGTTGTAACTCTCAGTCTCTGTGAAAGTTGTAACTCTCAGTCTCTGTTAAAGCGTTAACTCTCAGTCTCTGTCTGTGCTAGTTGTAACTCTCAGTCTCTCTCTGTTACAGTTGTAACTCTCAGTCTCTCTCTTTGATAGTTTAACTCTCAGTCTCTGTTATAGCTGTAACTCTCAGTCTCTGTCTGTGCTTGTTGTAACTCTTAATCTCTTTCTGTGACAGTTGTACCTCTCCGTCTCTGTGATAGTTGTACCTCTCAATCTCTCTTTGTGATAGTTGTAACACTCAGTCTCTGTCTGTGATAGTTGTAATTCTCAGTCTCTGTAATAGTTGCAACTCTCAGTCTCTCTCTGTGATAGATGTAACTCTCAGTCTCTCTCTGTGAAATTATAACTCTCAATCCCTCGCTGTGACAGTTTAACTCTCAGTCTCTGTCTGTGATAGTTGTAACGCTCAGTCTCTGTCTGTGATAGTTGTCGCTCTCAGTCTCTGTGATATCTGTAAATCTCAGTCTCTGTCTGTGATAGTTGTAACTCTCAGTCACTGTCTGTGATAGTTGTAACTCTCAGTCTCTGTCTGTGATAGTTGTAACTCTCAGTGTCTCTCTGATAATTGTAACTCTCAGTCTTTCTGTGATAGTTGTATCTCTCAATCTCTCTCTGTGATAGTTGTAACTCTCAATCTCTCTCTGTGATAGTTGCAACTCACAGTATTTCTCTGTGATAGGTGTAACTCTCAGTCTCTGTCTGTGATAGTTGTACCTCTCCGTCTCTGTGAAAATTGTAACTCTCAGTCTCTGTCTGAGCTTGTTGTAACTCTTAATCTCTGTCTGTGAAAGTTGTAACTCTCAGTCTCTCTCTGTGATAGTTGTAACTCGCAGTATTTCTCTGTGAAAGTTGTAACTCTCAGTCTCTGTGAATGTTGTAGCTCTCAGTCTCTGTTAAAGCTGTAACTCTCAGTCTCTCTCTGTGTCAGTTGTAACTCTCAGCCTCTCTTTGTGATAGCTGTAACTGTTAGTCCCTCTCTGTGATAGATGTAAATCTCAGTCTCTGCGATAGTTGTAACTCTCAGTTTCTATGTGAAAGCTGTAACTCTCAGTCTCTCTCTGTGATAGTTGTAACTCTCAGTCTTTCTGTGATAGTTGTATCTCTCAATCTCTATCTGTGAAAGTTGTAATGCTCTGTCTTTCTCAGTGATAGTTGTAACTCTCAGTCGCTCTCTTTGATAGTTGTAAATCTCAGTCTCTCTCTGTGATAGATGTAACTCTCAATCTCTGAAATAGTTGCAAATCTCAGTCTCTCTCTGTGATAGATGTAACTCTCAGTCTCTCCCTTTGAAAGTTTAACTCTCAGTCCCTCGCCGTAACAGTTGTAACTCTCAGTCTCTGTCTGTGATAGTTGTAACTCTCAGTCTCTGTCTGTGATAGTTGTAACTCACAGTCTCTGTGATATCTGTAACTCTCAGTCTCTCTCTGTGTCAGTTGTAACTCTCAGCCTCTCTTTGTGATAGCTGTAACTTTTAGTCCCTCTCTGTGATAGATGTAAATCTCAGTCTCTGCGATAGTTGTAACTCTCAGTTTCTCTGTGAAAGCTGTAACTCTCAGTCTCTCTTTCTGATAGTTGTAGCTCTCAGTCTCTGATTGTGATAGTTGTAATTCTCAGTCTCTATGACAGTTGTATCTCGCAGTCTCTCTCTGATAGTTGTAACTCTCAGTCTCTGTAATAGTTGTAACTCTCAGTTTAACTGTGAAAGGTGTAACTCTCAGTCACTCTCTGTGATAGATGTAACTCTCAGTTTCCCTCGCTGTGAAAGTTGTAATTCTCAGTTTCTCTCAGAGACAGCTTAACTCTCCGTCTCTCTGTGTAATAGATGTAACTCTCAGTCTCTGTGACAGTTGTAACTGTCAGTCTCTCTCTGTGTCAGTTGTAACTCTCAGTCTCTCTTTGTGATAGCTGTAACTGTTAGTCCCTCTCTGTGATAGTTGTAAAATTCAGTCTCTGCCTGTGCTAGTTGTAACTCTTAGTCTCTGTCTGTGACAGTTGTACCTCTCCATCTCTGTGATAGTTGTATCTCTCAGTCTCTCTTTGTGATAGATGTAACTCTCAGTCTCTCTCTGTGATAGTGGTAACTCTCAGTCTCTCTCTGTGATAGTGGTAACTCTCAGTCTCTCTCTGTGACAGTTGTAACTCTCAGTGTCTCTCTATGATAGCCGTAACTCTGAGTCTCTGTCTGTGACAGTTGTAACTCTCAGTCTCTTTGATAGTTGTAACTCTCAGTCTCTCTCGGTGATAGCTGTAACTCTCAGTCTCTTTGTCAGTTGTAAACCTCAGTCTCTCTCTGTGATAGCTGTAACTGTTAGTCCCTCTCTGTGATAGTTGTAAAACTCAGTCTCTGCGAAAGTTGTAACTCTCAGTTTCTCTGAGAAAATTGTAACTCTCAGTCGCTGTCTGTGCTAGTTGTAACTCTCAGTCTCTGTCTGTGATAGTTGTAACTCTCAGTTACTCTGTGAAAACTGTAACTCTCAGTCTCTCTCTGTGATAGTTGTAACTCCCTGTCTTTCTGTGATAGTTGTAAGTCTCTCTCTGTGATAGTTGTAACTCTCAGTCTTTCTGTGATAGTTGTATCTCTCAGTCTCTCTCTGTGATAGTTGTAACTCTCAGTCTCTCTCTGTGATAGTTGTAACTCACAATATTTCTCTGTGATAGTTGTAACTCTCTGTCTTTCTGTGATAGTTGTATCTCTCAATCTCTCTCTGTGATAGTTGTATCTCTCAGTCTCTCTCTGTGATAGTTGTAACTCTCAGTCTCTCTCTGTGATAGTTGTAACTCTCAGTCTCTGTCTGTGCTAGCTGTAACTCTCAGTCTCTCTCTCTGATAGTTGTAACTCGCAGTATTTCTTTGTGAAAGTTGTAACTCTCAGTCTCTGTGAAAGTTGTAACTCTCAGTCTCTGTTAAAGCTGTAACTCTCAGTCTCTGTCTGTGCTAGTTGTAACTCTCAGTCTCTCTCTGTGATAGTTGTAACTCTCAGTCTCTCTCTTTGAAAGTTTAACTCTCAGTCCCTCGCCGTGACAGTTTAACTCTCAGTCTCTATCTGTGATAGTTGTAACTCTCAGTATCTCTCTGTGATAGTTGTAACTCTCAGTCTTTCTGTGATAGTTGTATCTCTCAGTCTCTCTCTGTGATAGTTGTAACTCTCAATCTCTCTCTGTGATAGTTGTAACTCACAGTATTTCTCTGTGATAGGTGTAACTCTCAGTCTCTGTCTGTGACAGTTGTACCTCTCCGTCTCTGTGAAAATTGTAACTCTCAGTCTCTGTCTGTGCTTGTTGTAACTCTTAATCTCTGTCTGTGACAGTTGTAACTCTCAGTCTCTCTCTGTGATAGTTGTAACTCGCAGTATTTCTCTGTGAAAGTTGTCACTCTCAGTCTCTGTGAATGTTGTAACTCTCAGTCTCTTTTAAAGCTGTAACTCACAGTCGCTCTCTGTGTCAGTTGTAACTCTCAGCCTCTCTTTGTGATAGCTGTAACTGTTAGTCCCTCTCTGTGATAGATGTAAATCTCAGTCTCTGCGATAGTTGTAACTCTCAGTTTCTATGTGAAAGCTGTAACTCTCAGTCTCCCTCTGTGATAGTTGTAACTCTCAGTCTCTCTCTGTGATAGTTGTAACTCTCAGTCTTTCTGTGATAGTTGTATCTCTCAGTCTCTCTCTGTGATAGTTGTAACTCGCAGTATTTCTCTGTGAAAGTTGTAACTCTCTGTCTTTCTGTGATAGTTGTATCTCTCAATCTCTCTCTGTGATATTTGTATCTCTCAGTTTATCTGTGAAAGGTGTAACTCTCAGTCACTCTCTGTGATAGATGTAACTCTCAGTTTCCCTCGCTGTGAAAGTTGTAATTCTCAGTTTCTCTCAGAGACAGCTGTAACTCTCCGTCTCTCTGTGTAATAGATGTAACTCTTAGTCTCTGTGACAGTTGTAACTGTCAGTCTCTCTCTGTGTCAGTTGTAACTCTCAGTCTCTCTTTGTGATAGCTGTAACTGTTAGTTCCTCTCTGTGATAGTTGTAAAATTCAGTCTCTGTCTGTGCTAGTTGTAACTCTTAGTCTCTGTCTGTGACAGTTGTACCTCTCCATCTCTGTGATAGTTGTATCTCTCAGTCTCTCTTTGTGATAGTTGTAAATCTCAATCTCTCTCTGTGATAGTGGTAGCTCTCAGTCTCTCTCTGTGATAGTGGTAACTCTCAGTCTCTCTCTGTGACAGTTGTAACTCTCAGTGTCTATCTATGATAGCCGTAACTCTGAGTCTCTGTCTGTGACAGTTGTAAATCTCAGTCTCTTTAATAGTTGTAACTCTCAGTCTCTCTCGGTGATAGCTGTAACTCTCAGTCTCTTTGTCAGTTGTAACCCTCAGTCTCTCTCTGTGATAGCTGTAAATGTTAGTCCCTCTCTGTGATAGTTGTAAAACTCTGTCTCTGCGAAAGTTGTAACTCTCAGTTTCTCTGAGAAAATTGTAACTCTCAGTCTCTGTCTGTGCTAGTTGTAACTCTCAGTCTCTGTCTGCGATAGTTGTAACTCTCAGTTACTCTGTGAAAGCTGTAACTCTCAGTCTCTCTCTGTGATAGTTGTAACTCCCTGTCTTTCTGTGATAGTTGTTAGTCTCTCTCTGTGATAGTTGTAACTCTCAGATTTTATGTGATAGTTGTATCTCTCATTCTCTCTCTGTGATAGTTGTAACTCTTAGTCTCTCTCTGTGATAGTTGTAACTCACAATATTTCTCTGTGATAGTTGTAACTCTCTGTCTTTCTGTGATAGTTGTATCTCTCAATCTCTCTCTGTGATAGTTGTATCTCTCAGTCTCTCTCTGTGATAGTTGTAACTCTCAGTCTCTCTCTGTGATAGTTGTAACTCTCAGTCTCTGTCTGTGCTAGTTGTAACTCTCAGTCTCTCTCTCTGAAAGTTGTAACTCGCAGTATTTCTCTGTGAAAGTTGTAACTCTCAGTCTCTGTGATAGTTGTAACTCTCAGTCTCTGTTAAAGCTGTAACTCTCAGTCTCTGTCTGTGCTAGTTGTAACTCTCAGTCTCTCTCTGTGATAGTTGTAACTCTCAGTCTCTCTCTGTGATAGTTGTAACTCTCAGTCTCTGTCTGTGCTAGTTGTAACTCTCAGTCTCTCTCTCTGATAGTTGTAACTCGCAGTATTTCTCTGTGAAAGTTGTAACTCTCAGTCTCTGTTAAAGCTGTAACTCTCAGTCTCTGTCTGTGCTAGTTGTAACTCTCAGTCTCTCTCTGTGATAGTTGTAACTCTCAGTCTCTCTCTTTGAAAGTTTAACTCTCAGTCCCTCGCCGTGACAGTTTAACTCTCAGTCTCTGTCTGTGATAGTTGTAACTCTCAGTTTCTCTCTGTGATAGTTGTAACTCTCAGTCTCTCTCTGTGATAGTTGTAACTCTCAGTCTCTCTCTTTGAAAGTTTAACTCTCAGTCCCTCGCCGTGACAGTTTAACTCTCAGTCTCTGTCTGTGATAGTTGTAACTCTCATTTTCTCTCTGTGATAGTTGTAACTCTCAGTCTTTCTGTGATAGTTGTATCTCTCAGTCTCTCTCTGTGATAGTTGTAACTCTCAATCTCTCTCTGTGATAGTTGTAACTCACAGTATTTCTCTGTGATAGGTGTAACTCTCAGTCTCTGTCTGTGACAGTTGTACATCTCCGTCTCTGTGAAAATTGTAACTCTCAGTCTCTGTCTGTGCTTGTTGTAACTCTTAATCTCTGTCTGTGACAGTTGTAACTCTCAGTCTCTCTCTGTGATAGTTGTAACTCGCAGTATTTCTCTGTGAAAGTTGTAACTCTCAGTCTCTGTGAATGTTGTAACTCTCAGTCTCTGTTAAAGCTGTAACTCTCAGACTCTCTCTGTGTCAGTTGTAACTCTCAGCCTCTCTCTGTGATCGTTGTAACTCTCAGTCTTTCTGTGATAGTTGTATCTCTCAGTCTCTCTCTGTGATAGTTGTAACTCGCAGTCTCTCTCTGTGATAGTTGTAACTCGCAGTATTTCTCTGTGAAAGTTGTAACTCCCTGTCTTTCTGTGATAGTTGTATCTCTCAGTCTCTCTCTGTGATAGTTGTAACTCTGAGTCTTTCTGTGATAGTTGTAACTCTCAGTCTCTCTCTGTGATAGTTGTAACTCTCAGTCTCTGTCTGTGCTAGTTGTAACTCTCAGTCTCTCTCTGTGATAGTTGTAACTCGCAGTATTTCTCTGTGAAAGATGTAAATCTCAGTCTCTGTGAAAGTTGTAACTCTCAGTCTCTGTTAAAGCTGTAACTCTCAGTATCTGTCTGTGCTGGTTGTAACATTCAGTCTCTCTCTGTGATAGTTGTAACTCTCAGTCTCTCTCTTTGAAAGTTTAAATCTCAGTCCCTCGCCGTGACAGTTTAACTCTCAGTCTCTCTCTGTGATAGTTGTAACCCTCAGTCTCTGTAATAGTTGCAACTCTCAGTCTCTCTCTGTGTTAGATGTAACTCTCAGTCTCTCCCTTTGAAAGTTTAACTCTCAGTCCCTCGCCGTGATAGTTGTAACTCTCAGTCTCTGTCTGTGATAGTTGTCGCTCTCTGTCTCTGTGATATCTGTAACTCACAGTCTCTCTCTGTGTCAGTTGTAACTCTCAGCCTCTCTTTGTGATAGCTGTAACTGTTAGTCCCTCTCTGTGATAGATGTAAATCTCAGTCTCTGCGATAGTTGTAACTCTCAGTTTCTATGTGAAAGCTGTAACTCTCAGTCTCTCTCTGTGATAGTTGTAACTCTCAGTCTTTCTGTGATAGTTGTATCTCTCAGTCTCTCTCTGTGATAGTTGTAACTCGCAGTATTTCTCTGTGAAAGTTGTAACTCTCAGTCTCTGTTATAGCTGTAATTCGCAGTCTCTGTCTGTGCTTTTTGTAACACTTAATCTCTGTCTGTGACAGTTGTACCTCTCCGTCTCTGTGATAGCTGTACCTCTCAATCTCTCCTTGTGATAGTTGTAACACTCAGTCTCTGTCTGTGCTAGTTGTAACTCTCAGTCTCTCTCTGTGATAGTTGTAACTCTCAGTCTCTCTCTTTGAAAGTTTAACTCTCTGTCCATCGCCGTGACAGTTTAACACTCAGTCTCTGTCTGTGATAGTTGTAACTCTCAGTTTCTCTCTGTGATAGTTGTAACTCTCAGTCGTTCTGTGATAGTTGTATCTCTCAGACTCTCTCTGTGATAGTTGTAACTCTCAATCTCTCTCTGTGATAATTGTAACTCACAGTATTTCTCTGTGATAGGTGTAACTCTCAGTCTCTGTCTGTGACAGTTGTACCTCTCCGTCTCTGTGAAAATTGTAACTCTCAGTCTCTCTCTGTGATTGTTGTAACTCTTAATCTCTGTCTGTGACAGTTGTAACTCTCAGTGTCTCTCTATGATAGCCGTAACTCTGAGTCTCTGTCTGTGACAGTTGTAACTCTCAGTCTCTTTGATAGTTGTAACTCTCAGTCTCTCTCGGTGATAGCTGTAACTCTCAGTCTCTTTGTCAGTTGTAAACCTCAGTCTCTCTCTGTGATAGCTGTAACTGTTAGTCCCTCTCTGTGATAGTTGTAAAACTCAGTCTCTGCGAAAGTTGTAACTCTCAGTTTCTCTGAGAAAATTGTAACTCTCAGTCGCTGTCTGTGCTAGTTGTAACTCTCAGTCTCTGTCTGCGATAGTTGTAACTCTCAGTTACTCTGTGAAAGCTGTAACTCTCAGTCTCTCTCTGTGATAGTTGTAACTCCCTGTCTTTCTGTGATAGTTGTAAGTCTCTCTCTGTGATACTTGTAACTCTCAGTCTTTCTGTGATAGTTGTATCTCTCAGTCTCTCTCTGTGATAGTTGTAACTCTCAGTCTCTCTCTGTGATAGTTGTAACTCACAATATTTCTCTGTGATAGTTGTAACTCTCTGTCTTTCTGTGATAGTTGTATCTCTCAATCTCTCTCTGTGATAGTTGTATCTCTCAGTCTCTCTCTGTGATAGTTGTAACTCTCAGTCTCTCTCTGTGATAGTTGTAACTCTCAGTCTCTGTCTGTGCTAGCTGTAACTCTCAGTCTCTCTCTCTGATAGTTGTAACTCGCAGTATTTCTCTGTGAACGTTGTAACTCTCAGTCTCTGTGAAAGTTGTAACTCTCAGTCTCTGTTAAAGCTGTAACTCTCAGACTCTGTCTGTGCTAGTTGTAACTCTCAGTCTCTCTCTGTGATAGTTGTAACTCTCAGTCTCTCTCTTTGAAAGTTTAACTCTCAGTCCCTCGCCATGACAGTTTAACTCTCAGTCTCTATCTGTGATAGTTGTAACTCTCAGTATCTCTCTGTGATAGTTGTAACTCTCAGTCTTTCTGTGATAGTTGTATCTCTCAGTCTCTCTCTGTGATAGTTGTAACTCTCAGTCTCTGTCTGTGACAGTTGTACCTCTCCGTCTCTGTGAAAATTGTAACTCTCAGTCTCTGTCTGTGCTTGTTGTAACTCTTAATCTCTGTCTGTGACAGTTGTAACTCTCAGTCTCTCTCTGTGATAGTTGTAACTCGCAGTATTTCTCTGTGAAAGTTGTAACTCTCAGTCTCTGTGAATGTTGTAACTCTCAGTCTCTGTTAAAGCTGTAACTCACAGTCTCTCTCTGTGTCAGTTGTAACTCTCAGCCTCTCTTTGTGATAGCTGTAACTGTTAGTCCCTCTCTGTGATAGATGTAAATCTCAGTCTCTGCGATAGTTGTAACTCTCAGTTTCTATGTGAAAGCTGTAACTCTCAGTCTCTCTCTGTGATAGTTGTAACTCTCAGTCTTTCTGTGATAGTTGTATCTCTCAGTCTCTCTCTGTGATAGTTGTAACTCGCAGTATTTCTCTGTGAAAGTTGTAACTCTCTGTCTTTCTGTGATAGTTGTATCTCTCAATCTCTCTCTGTGATATTTGTATCTCTCAGTTTATCTGTGAAAGGTGTAACTCTCAGTCACTCTCTGTGATAGATGTAACTCTCAGTTTCCCTCGCTGTGAAAGTTGTAATTCTCAGTTTCTCTCAGAGACAGCTGTAGCTCTCCGTCTCTCTGTGTAATAGATGTAACTCTTAGTCTCTGTGACAGTTGTAACTGTCAGTCTCTCTCTGTGTCAGTTGTAACTCTCAGTATCTCTTTGTGATAGCTGTAACTGTTTGTCCCTCTCTGTGATAGTTGTAAAATTCAGTCTCTGTCTGTGCTAGTTGTAACTCTTAGTCTCTGTCTGTGACAGTTGTACCTCTCCATCTCTGTGATAGTTGTATCTCTCAGTCTCTCTTTGTGATAGTTGTAACTCTCAGTCTCTCTCTCTGATAGTGGTAAAACACTCAGTCTCTCTCTGTGATAGTGGTAACTCTCAGTCTCTGTCTGTGCTAGTTGTAACTCTCAGTCTCTCTCTGTGATAGTTGTAACTCGCAGTATTTCTCTGTGAAAGTTGTAACTCTCAGTCTCTGTGAAAGTTGTAACTCTCAGTCTCTGTTAAAGCTGTAATTCTCAGTATCTGTCTGTGCTAGTTGTAACATTCAGTCTCTCTCTGTGATAGTTGTAATTCTCAGTCTCTCTCTTTGAAAGTTTAACTCTCAGTCCCTCGCCGTGACAGTTTAACTCTCAGTCTCTCTCTGTGATAGTTGTAACCCTCAGTCTCTGTAATAGTTGCAACTCTCAGTCTCTCTCTGTGTTAGATGTAACTCTCAGTCTCTCTCTTTGAAAGTTTAACTCTCAGTCCCTCGCCGTGACAGTTTAACTCTCAGTCTCTGTCTGTGATAGTTGTCGCTCTCAGTCTCTGTGATATCTGTAACTCACAGTCTCTCTCTGTGTCAGTTGTAACTCTCAGCCTCTCTTTGTGATAGCTGTAACTGTTAGTCCCTCTCTATGATAGATGTAAATCTCAGTCTCTGCGATAGTTGTAACTCTCCGTTTCTGTGTGAAAGCTGTAACTCTCAGTCTCTCTCTGTGATAGTTGTAACTCTCAGTATTTCTGTGATAGTTGTATCTCTCAGTCTCTCTCTGTGATAGTTGTAACTCGCAGTATTTCTCTGTGAAAGTTGTAACTCTCAGTCTCTGTTATAGCTGTAACTCGCAGTCTCTGTCTGTGCTTTTGTAACACTTAATCTCTGTCTGTGACAGTTGTACCTCTCCGTCTCTGTGATAGTTGTACCTCTCAATCTCTCTTTGTGATAGTTGTAACACTCAGTGTCTGTCTGTGCTAGTTGTAACTCTCAGTCTCTCTCTGTGATAGTTGTAACTCTCAGTCTCTCTCTTTGAAAGTTTAACTCTCAGTCCCTCGCCATGACAGTTTAACTCTCAGTCTCTTTCTGTGATAGTTGTAACTCTCAGTTTCTCTCTGTGATAGTTGTAACTCTCAGTCTTTCTGTGATAGTTGTATCTCTCAGTCTCTCTCTGTGATAGTTGTAACTCTCAATCTCTCTCTGTGATAGTTGTAACTCACAGTATTTCTCTGTGATAGGTGTAACTCTCAGTCTCTGTCTGTGACAGTTGTACCTCTCCGTCTCTGTGAAAATTGTAACTCTCAGTCTCTGTCTGTGCTTGTTGTAACTCTTAATCTCTGTCTGTGACAGTTGTAACTCTCAGTCTCTCTCTGTGATAGTTGTAACTCGCAGTATTTCTCTGTGAAAGTTGTAACTCTCAGTCTCTGTGAATGTTGTAACTCTCAGTCTCTGTTAAAGCTGTAACTCTCAGACTCTCTCTGTGTCAGTTGTAACTCTCAGCCTCTCTCTGTGATCGTTGTAACTCTCAGTCTTTCTGTGATAGTTGTATCTCTCAGTCTCTCTCTGTGATAGTTGTAACTCTCAGTCTCTCTCTGTGATAGTTGTAACTCGCAGTATTTCTCTGTGAAAGTTGTAACTCCCTGTCTTTCTGTAATAGTTGTATCTCTCAGTCTCTCTCTGTGATAGTTGTAACTCTCAGTCTTTCTGTGATAGTTGTAACTCTCAGTCTCTCTCTGTGATAGTTGTAACTCTCAGTCTCTGTCTGTGCTAGTTGTAACTCTCAGTCTCTCTCTGTGATAGTTGTAACTCGCAGTATTTCTCTGTGAAAGTTGTAACTCTCAGTCTCTGTGAAAGTTGTAACTCTCAGTCTCTGTTAAAGCTGTAACTCTCAGTATCTGTCTGTGCTAGTTGTAACATTCAGTCTCTCTCTGTGATAGTTGTAATTCTCAGTCTCTCTCTTTGAAAGTTTAACTCTCAGTCCCTCGCCGTGACAGTTTAACTCTGAGTCTCTCTCTGTGATAGTTGTAACCCTCAGTCTCTGTAATAGTTGCAACTCTCAGTCTCTCTCTGTGTTAGATGTAACTCTCAGTCTCTCTCTTTGAAAGTTTAACTCTCAGTCCCTCGCCGTGACAGTTTAACTCTCAGTCTCTGTCTGTGATAGTTGTCGCTCTCAGTCTCTGTGATATCTGTAACTCACAGTCTCTCTCTGTGTCAGTTGTAACTCTCAGCCTCTCTTTGTGATAGCTGTAACTGTTAGTCCCTCTCTATGATAGATGTAAATCTCAGTCTCTGCGATAGTTGTAACTCTCAGTTTCTGTGTGAAAGCTGTAACTCTCAGTCTCTCTCTGTGATAGTTGTAACTCTCAGTATTTCTGTGATAGTTGTATCTCTCAGTCTCTCTCTGTGATAGTTGTAACTCGCAGTATTTCTCTGTGAAAGTTGTAACTCTCAGTCTCTGTTATAGCTGTAACTCGCAGTCTCTGTCTGTGCTTTTTGTAACACTTAATCTCTGTCTGTGACAGTTGTACCTCTCCGTCTCTGTGATAGTTGTACCTCTCAATCTCTCTTTGTGATAGTTGTAACACTCAGTCTCTGTCTGTGCTAGTTGTAACTCGCAGTCTCTCTCTGTGATAGTTGTAACTCTCAGTCTCTCTCTTTGAAAGTTTAACTCTCTGTCCCTCGCCGTGACAGTTTAACACTCAGTCTCTGTCTGTGATAGTTGTAACTCTCAGTTTCTCTCTGTGATAGTTGTAACTCTCAGTCTCTCTGTGATAGTTGTATCTCTCAGTCTCTCCCTGTGATAGTTGTAACTCTCAATCTCTCTCTGTGATAATTGTAACTCACAGTATTTCTCTGTGATAGGTGTAACTCTCAGTCTCTGTCTGTGACAGTTGTACCTCTCCGTCTCTGTGAAAATTGTAACTCTCAGTCTCTCTCTGTGATTGTTGTAACTCTTAATCTCTGTCTGTGACAGTTGTAACTCTCAGTGTCTCTCTATGATAGCCGTAACTCTGAGTCTCTGTCTGTGACAGTTGAAACTCTCAGTCTCTTTGATAGTTGTAACTCTCAGTCTCTCTCGGTGATAGCTGTAACTCTCAGTCTCTTTGTCAGATGTAAACCTCAGTCTCTCTCTGTGATAGCTGTAACTGTTAGTCCCTCTCTGTGATAGTTGTAAAACTCAGTCTCTGCGAAAGTTGTAACTCTCAGTTTCTCTGAGAAAATTGTAACTCTCAGTCGCTGTCTGTGCTAGTTGTAACTCTCAGTTACTCTGTGAATGCTGTAACTCTCAGTCTCTCTCTGTGATAGTTGTAACTCCCTGTCTTTCTGTGATAGTTGTAAGTCTCTCTCTGTGATAGTTGTAACTCTCAGTCTTTCTGTGATAGTTGTATCTCTCAGTCTCTCTCTGTGATAGTTGTAACTCTCAGTCTCTCTCTGTGATAGTTGTAACTCACAATATTTCTCTGTGATAGTTGTAACTCTCTGTCTTTCTGTGATAGTTGTATCTCTCAATCTCTCTCTGTGATAGTTGTAACTCTCAGTCTCTCTCTTTGAAAGTTTAACTCTCAGTCCCTCGCCGTGACAGTTTAACTCTGTCTATATCTGTGATAGTTGTAACTCTCAGTATCTCTCTGTGATAGTTGTAACTCTCAGTCTTTCTGTGATAGTTGTATCTCTCAGTCTCTCTCTGTGATAGTTGTAACTCTCAATCTCTCTCTGTGATAGTTGTAACTCACAGTATTTCTCTGTGATAGGTGTAACTCTCAGTCTCTGTCTGTGACAGTTGTACCTCTCCGTCTCTGTGAAAATTGTAACTCTCAGTCTCTGTCTGTGCTTGTTGTAACTCTTAATCTCTGTCTGTGACAGTTGTAACTCTCAGTCTCTCTCTGTGATAGTTGTAACTCGCAGTATTTCTCTGTGAAAGTTGTAACTCTCAGTCTCTGTGAATGTTGTAACTCTCAGTCTCTGTTAAAGCTGTAACTCACAGTCTCTCTCTGTGTCAGTTGTAACTCTCAGCCTCTCTTTGTGATAGCTGTAACTGTTAGTCCCTCTCTGTGATAGATGTAAATCTCAGTCTCTGCGATAGTTGTAACTCTCAGTTTCTATGTGAAAGCTGTAACTCTCAGTCTCTCTCTGTGATAGTTGTAACTCTCAGTCTTTCTGTGATAGTTGTATCTCTCAGTCTCTCTCTGTGATAGTTGTAACTCGCAGTATTTCTCTGTGAAAGTTGTAACTCTCTGTCTTTCTGTGATAGTTGTATCTCTCAATCTCTCTCTGTGATATTTGTATCTCTCAGTTTATCTGTGAAAGGTGTAACTCTCAGTCACTCTCTGTGATAGATGTAACTCTCAGTTTCCCTCTCTGTGATAGTTGTAACTCACAATATTTCTCTGTGATAGTTGTAACTCTCTGTCTTTCTGTGATAGTTGTATCTCTCAATCTCTCTCTGTGATAGTTGTATCTCTCAGTCTCTCTCTGTGATAGTTGTAACTCTCAGTCTCTCTCTGTGATAGTTGTAACTCACAATATTTCTCTGTGATAGTTGTAACTCTCTGTCTTTCTGTGATAGTTGTATCTCTCAATCTCTCTCTGTGATAGTTGTATCTCTCAGTCTCTCTCTGTGATAGTTGTAACTCTCAGTCTCTCTCTGTGATAGTTGTAACTCTCAGTCTCTGTCTGTGCTAGCTGTAACTCTCAGTCTCTCTCTCTGATAGTTGTAACTCGCAGTATTTCTCTGTGAAAGTTGTAACTCTCAGTCTCTGTGAAAGTTGTAACTCTCAGTCTCTGTTAAAGCTGTAACTCTCAGTCTCTGTCTGAGCTAGTTGTAACTCTCAGTCTCTCTCTGTGATAGTTGTAACTCTCAGTCTCTCTCTTTGAAAGTTTAACTCTCAGTCCCTCGCCATGACAGTTTAACTCTCAGTCTCTATCTGTGATAGTTGTAACTCTCAGTATCTCTCTGTGATAGTTGTAACTCTCAGTCTTTCTGTGATAGTTGTATCTCTCAGTATCTCTCTGTGATAGTTGTAACTCTCAGTCTTTCTGTGATAGTTGTATCTCTCAGTCTCTCTCTGTGATAGTTGTAACTCACAGTATTTCTCTGTGATAGGTGTAACTCTCAGTCTCTGTCTGTGACAGTTGTACCTCTCCGTCTCTGTGAAAATTGTAACTCTCAGTCTCTGTCTGTGCTTGTTGTAACTCTTAATCTCTGTCTGTGACAGTTGTAACTCTCAGTCTCTCTCTGTGATAGTTGTAACTCGCAGTATTTCTCTGTGAAAGTTGTAACTCTCAGTCTCTGTGAATGTTGTAACTCTCAGTCTCTGTTAAAGCTGTAACTCACAGTCTCTCTCTGTGTCAGTTGTAACTCTCAGCCTCTCTTTGTGATAGCTGTAACTGTTAGTCCCTCTCTGTGATAGATGTAAATCTCAGTCTCTGCGATAGTTGTAACTCTCAGTTTCTATGTGAAAGCTGTAACTCTCAGTCTCTCTCTGTGATAGTTGTAACTCTCAGTCTTTCTGTGATAGTTGTATCTCTCAGTCTCTCTCTGTAATAGTTGTAACTCGCAGTATTTCTCTGTGAAAGTTGTAACTCTCTGTCTTTCTGTGATAGTTGTATCTCTCAATCTCTCTCTGTGATATTTGTATCTCTCAGTTTATCTGTGAAAGGTGTAACTCTCAGTCACTCTCTGTGATAGATGTAACTCTCAGTTTCCCTCGCTGTGAAAGTTGTAATTCTCAGTTTCTCTCAGAGACAGCTGTAACTCTCCGTCTCTCTGTGTAATAGATGTAACTCTTAGTCTCTGTGACAGTTGTAACTGTCAGTCTCTCTCTGTGTCAGTTGTAACTCTCAGTATCTCTTTGTGATAGCTGTAACTGTTAGTCCCTCTCTGTGATAGTTGTAAAATTCAGTCTCTGTCTGTGCTAGTTGTAACTCTTAGTCTCTGTCTGTGACAGTTGTACCTCTCCATCTCTGTGATAGTTGTATCTCTCAGTCTCTCTCTGTGATAGTTGTAACTCTCAGTCTCTCTCTGTGATAGTGGTAACTCTCAGTCTCTCTCTGTGATAGTGGTAACTCTCAGTCTCTCTCTGTGATAGTGGTAACTCTCAGTCTCTCTCTGATATAGTTGTAACTCTCAGTGTCTCTCTATGATAGCCGTAACTCTGAGTCTCTGTCTGTGACAGTTGTAACTCTCAGTCTCTTTGATAGTTGTAACTCTCAGTCTCTCTCGGTGATAGCTGTAACTCTCAGTCTCTTTGTCAGTTGTAACCCTCAGTCTCTCTCTGTGATAACTGTAACTGTTAGTCCCTCTCTGTGATAGTTGTAAAACTCAGTCTCTGCGAAAGTTGTAACTCTCAGTTTCTCTGAGAAAATTGTAACTCTCAGTCTCTGTCTGTGCTAGTTGAAACTCTCAGTCTCTGTCTGCGATAGTTGTAACTCTCAGTTACTCTGTGAAAGCTTTAACTCTCAGTCTCTCTCTGTGATAGTTGTAACTCCCTGTCTTTCTGTGATAGTTGTTAGTCTCTCTCTGTGATAGTTGTAACTCTCAGATTTTATGTGATAGTTGTATCTCTCAGTCTCTCTCTGTGATAGTTGTAACTCTTAGTCTCTCTCTGTGATAGTTGTAACTCACAATATTTCTCTGTGAAAGTTGTAACTCTCTGTCTTTCTGTGATAGTTGTATCTCTCAATCTCTCTCTGTGATAGTTGTATCTCTCAGTCTCTCTCTGTGATAGTTGTAACTCTCAGTCTCTCTCTGTGATAGTTGTAACTCTCAGTCTCTGTCTGTGCTAGTTGTAACTCTCAGTCTCTCTCTCTGATAGTTGTAACTCGCAGTATTTCTCTGTGAAAGTTGTAACTCTCAGTCTCTGTTAAAGCAGTAACTCTCAGTCTCTGTCTGTGCTAGTTGTAACTCTCAGTCTCTCTCTGTGATAGTTGTAACTCTCAGTCTCTCTCTTTGAAAGTTTAACTCTCAGTCCCTCGCCGTGACAGTTTAACTCTCAGTCTCTGTCTGTGATATTTGTAACTCTCAATCTCTCTCTGTGATAGTTGTAACTCACAGTATTTCTCTGTGATAGGTGTAACTCTCAGTCTTTCTGGTATAGTTGTATCTCTCAGTCTCTCTCTGTGATAGTTGTAACTCTCAATCTCTCTCTGTGATAGTTGTAACTCACAGTATTTCTCTGTGATAGGTGTAACTCTCAGTCTCTGTCTGTGACAGTTGTACCTCGCCGTCTCTGTGAAAATTGTAACTCTCAGTCTCTGTCTGTGCTTGTTGTAACTCTTAATCTCTGTCTGTGACAGTTGTAACTCTCAGTCTCTCTCTGTGATAGTTGTAACTCGCAGTATTTCTCTGTGAAAGTTGTAACTCTCAGTCTCTGTGAATGTTGTAACTCTCAGTCTCTGTTAAAGCTGTAACTCTCAGACTCTCTCTGTGTCAGTTGTAACTCTCAGCCTCTCTCTGTGATCGTTGTAACTCTCAGTCTTTCTGTGATAGTTGTATCTCTCAGTCTCTCTCTGTGATAGTTGTAACTCGCAGTCTCTCTCTGTGATAGTTGTAACTCGCAGTATTTCTCTGTGAAAGTTGTAACTCCCTGTCTTTCTGTGATAGTTGTATCTCTCAGTCTCTCTCTGTGATAGTTTTAACTCTCAGTCTTTCTGTGATAGTTGTAACTCTCAGTCTCTCTCTGTGATTGTTGTAACTCTCAGTCTCTGTCTGTGCTAGTTGTAACTCTCAGTCTCTCTCTGTGATAGTTGTAACTCACAGTATTTCTCTGTGAAAGTTGTAATCTCAGTCTCTGTGAAAGTTGTAACTCTCAGTCTCTGTTAAAGCTGTAACTCTCAGTATCTGTCTGTGCTAGTTGTAACATTCAGTCTCTCTCTGTGATAGTTGTAACTCTCAGTCTCTCTCTTTGAAAGTTTAACTCTCAGTCCCTCGCCGTGACAGTTTAACTCTCAGTCTCTCTCTGTGATAGTTGTAACCCTCAGTCTCTGTAATAGTTGCAACTCTCAGTCTCTCTCTGTGTTAGATGTAACTCTCAGTCTCTCCCTTTGAAAGTTTAACTCTCAGTCCCTCGCCGTGATAGTTGTAACTCTCAGTCTCTGTCTGTGATAGTTGTCGCTCTCAGTCTCTGTGATATCTGTAACTCACAGTCTCTCTCTGTGTCAGTTGTAACTCTCAGCCTCTCTTTGTGATAGCTGTAACTGTTAGTCCCTCTCTGTGATAGATGTAAATCTCAGTCTCTGCGATAGTTGTAACTCTCAGTTTCTATGTGAAAGCTGTAACTCTCAGTCTCTCTCTGTGATAGTTGTAACTCTCAGTATTTCTGTGATAGTTGTATCTCTCAGTCTCTCTCTGTGATAGTTGTAACTCGCAGTATTTCTCTGTGAAAGTTGTAACTCTCAGTCTCTGTTATAGCTGTAACTCGCAGTCTCTGTCTGTGCTTTTTGTAACACTTAATCTCTGTCTGTGACAGTTGTACCTCTCCGTCTCTGTGATAGTTGTACCTCTCAATCTCTCCTTGTGATAGTTGTAACACTCAGTCTCTGTCTGTGCTAGTTGTAACTCTCAGTCTCTCTCTGTGATAGTTGTAACTCTCAGTCTCTCTCTTTGAAAGTTTAACTCTCTGTCCCTCGCCGTGACAGTTTAACACTCAGTCTCTGTCTGTGATAGTTGTAACTCTCAGTTTCTCTCTGTGATAGTTGTAACTCTCAGTCTTTCTGTGATAGTTGTATCTCTCAGTCTCTCTCTGTGATAGTTGTAACTCTCAATCTCTCTCTGTGATAATTGTAACTCACAGTATTTCTCTGTGATAGGTGTAACTCTCAGTCTCTGTCTGTGACAGTTGTACCTCTCCGTCTCTGTGAAAATTGTAACTCTCAGTCTCTCTCTGTGATTGTTGTAACTCTTAATCTCTGTCTGTGACAGTTGTAATTCTCAGTGTCTCTCTATGATAGCCGTAACTCTGAGTCTCTGTCTGTGACAGTTGTAACTCTCAGTCTCTTTGATAGTTGTAACTCTCAGTCTCTCTCGGTGATAGCTGTAACTCTCAGTCTCTTTATCAGTTGTAAACCTCAGTCTCTCTCTGTGATAGCTGTAACTGTTAGTCCCTCTCTGTGATAGTTGTAAAACTCAGTCTCTGCGAAAGTTGTAACTCTCAGTTTCTCTGAGAAAATTGTAACTCTCAGTCGCTGTCTGTGCTAGTTGTAACTCTCAGTCTCTGTCTGCGATAGTTGTAACTCTCAGTTACTCTGTGAAAGCTGTAACTCTCAGTCTCTCTCTGTGATAGTTGTAACTCCCTGTCTTTCTGTGATAGTTGTAAGTCTCTCTCTGTGATAGTTGTAACTCTCAGTCTGTCTGTGATAGTTGTATCTCTCAGTCTCTCTCTGTGATAGTTGTAACTCTCAGTCTCTCTCTGTGATAGTTGTAACTCACAATATTTCTCTGTGATAGTTGTAACTCTCTGTCTTTCTGTGATAGTTGTATCTCTCAATCTCTCTCTGTGATAGTTGTATCTCTCAGTCTCTCTCTGTGATAGTTGTAACTCTCAGTCTCTCTCTGTGATAGTTGTAACTCTCAGTCTCTGTCTGTGCTAGCTGTAACTCTCAGTCTCTCTCTCTGATAGTTGTAACTCGCAGTATTTCTCTGTGAAAGTTGTAACTCTCAGTCTCTGTGAAAGTTGTAACTCTCAGTCTCTGTTAAAGCTGTAACTCTCAGACTCTGTCTGTGCTAGTTGTAACTCTCAGTCTCTCTCTGTGATAGTTGTAACTCTCAGTCTCTCTCTTTGAAAGTTTAACTCTCAGTCCCTCGCCGTGACAGTTTAACTCTCAGTCTCTATCTGTGATAGTTGTAACTCTCAGTATCTCTCTGTGATAGTTGTAACTCTCAGTCTTTCTGTGATAGTTGTATCTCTCAGTCTCTCTCTGTGATAGTTGTAACTCTCAATCTCTCTCTGTGATAGTTGTAACTCACAGTATTTCTCTGTGATAGGTGTAACTCTCAGTCTCTGTCTGTGACAGTTGTACCTCTCCGTCTCTGTGAAAATTGTAACTCTCAGTCTCTGTCTGTGCTTGTTGTAACTCTTAATCTCTGTCTGTGACAGTTGTAACTCTCAGTCTCTCTCTGTGATAGTTGTAACTCGCAGTATTTCTCTGTGAAAGTTCTAACTCTCAGCCTCTCTTTGTGATAGCTGTAACTGTTAGTCCCTCTCTGTGATAGATGTAAATCTCAGTCTCTGCGATAGTTGTAACTCTCAGTTTCTATGTGAAAGCTGTAACTCTCAGTCTCTCTCTGTGATAGTTGTAACTCTCAGTCTTTCTGTGATCGTTGTACCTCTCAGTCTCTCTCTGTGATAGTTGTAACTCGCAGTATTTCTCTGTGAAAGTTGTAACTCTCTGTCTTTCTGTGATAGTTGTATCTCTCAATCTCTCTCTGTGATATTTGTATCTCTCAGTTTATCTGTGAAAGGTGTAACTCTCAGTCACTCTCTGTGATAGATGTAACTCTCAGTTTCCCTCGCTGTGAAAGTTGTAATTCTCAGTTTCTCTCAGAGACAGCTGTAACTCTCCGTCTCTCTGTGTAATAGATGTAACTCTTAGTCTCTGTGACAGTTGTAACTGTCAGTCTCTCTCTGTGTCAGTTGTAACTCTCAGTATCTCTTTGTGATAGCTGTAACTGTTAGTCCCTCTCTGTGATAGTTGTAAAATTCAGTCTCTGTCTGTGCTAGTTGTAACTCTTAGTCTCTGTCTGTGACAGTTGTACCTCTCCATCTCTGTGATAGTTGTATCTCTCAGTCTCTCTTTGTGATAGTTGTAACTCTCAGTCTCTCTCTGTGATAGTGGTAACTCTCAGTCTCTCTCTGTGATAGTGGTAACTCTCAGTCTCTCTCTGTGACAGTTGTAACTCTCAGTGTCTCTCTATGATAGCCGTAACTCTGAGTCTCTGACTGTGACAGTTGTAACTCTCAGTCTCTTTGATAGTTGTAACTCTCAGTCTCTCTCGGTGATAGCTGTAACTCTCAGTCTCTTTGCCGGTTGTAACCCTCAGTCTCTCTCTGTGATAGCTGTAACTGTTAGTCCCTCTCTGTGATAGTTGTAAAACTCAGTCTCTGCGAAAGTTGTAACTCTCAGTTTCTCTGAGAAAATTGTAACTCTCAGTCTCTGTCTGTGCTAGTTGAAACTCTCAGTCTCTGTCTGCGATAGTTGTAACTCACAGTTACTCTGTGAAAGCTGTAACTCTCAGTCTCTCTCTGTGATAGTTGTAACTCCCTGTCTTTCTGTGATAGTTGTTAGTCTCTCTCTGTGATAGTTGTAACTCTCAGATTTTATGTGATAGTTGTATATCTCAGTCTCTCTCTGTGATAGTTGTAACTCTTAGTCTCTCTCTGTGATAGTTGTAACTCACAATATTTCTCTGTGATAGTTGTAACTCTCTGTCTTTCTGTGATAGTTGTATTTCTCAATCTCTCTCTGTGATAGTTGTATCTCTCAGTCTCTCTCTGTGATAGTTGTAACTCTCAGTCTCTCTCTGTGATAGTTGTAACTCTCAGTCTCTGTCTGTGCTAGTTGTAACTCTCAGTCTCTCTCTCTGATAGTTGTAACTCGCAGTATTTCTCTGTGAAAGTTGTAACTCTCAGTTTCTGTTAAAGCTGTAACTCTCAGTCTCTGTCTGTGCTAGTTGTAACTCTCAGTCTCTCTCTGTGATAGTTGTAACTCTCAGTCTCTCTCTTTGAAAGTTTAACTCTCAGTCCCTCGCCGTGACAGTTTAACTCTCAGTCTCTGTCTGTGATAGTTGTAACTCTCAGTTTCTCTCTGTGATAGTTGTAACTCTCAGTCTTTCTGTGATAGTTGTATCTCTCAGTCTCTCTCTGTGATAGTTGTAACTCTCAATCTCTCTCTGTGATAGTTGTAACTCACAGTATTTCTCTGTGATAGGTGTAACTCTCAGTCTCTGTCTGTGACAGTTGTACCTCTCCGTCTCTGTGAAAATTGTAACTCTCAGTCTCTGTCTGTGCTTGTTGTAACTCTTAATCTCTGTCTGTGACAGTTGTAACTCTCAGTCTCTCTCTGTGATAGTTGTAACTCGCAGTATTTCTCTGTGAAAGTTGTAACTCTCAGTCTCTGTGAATGTTGTAACTCTCAGTCTCTGTTAAAGCTGTAACTCACAGTCTCTCTCTGTGTCAGTTGTAACTCTCAGCCTCTCTTTGTGATAGCTGTAACTGTTAGTCCCTCTCTGTGATAGATGTAAATCTCAGTCTCTGCGATAGTTGTAACTCTCAGTTTCTATGTGAAAGCTGTAACTCTCAGTCTCTCTCTGTGATAGTTGTAACTCTCAATCTTTCTGTGATAGTTGTATCTCTCAGTCTCTCTCTGTGATAGTTGTAACTCGCAGTATTTCTCTGTGAAAGTTGTAACTCTCTGTCTTTCTGTGATAGTTGTATCTCTCAATCTCTCTCTGTGATATTTGTATCTCTCAGTTTATCTGTGAAAGGTGTAACTCTCAGTCACTCTCTGTGATAGATGTAACTCTCAGTTTCCCTCGCTGTGAAAGTTGTAATTCTCAGTTTCTCTCAGAGACAGCTGTAACTCTCCGTCTCTCTGTGTAATAGATGTAACTCTTACTCTCTGTGACAGTTGTAACTGTCAGTCTCTCTCTGTGTCAGTTGTAACTCTCAGTATCTCTTTGTGATAGCTGTAACTGTTAGTCCCTCTCTGTGATAGTTGTAAAATTCAGTCTCTGACTGTGCTAGTTGTAACTCTTAGTCTCTGTCTGTGACAGTTGTACCTCTCCATCTCTGTGATAGTTGTATCTCTCAGTCTCTCTTTGTGATAGTTGTAACTCTCAGTCTCTCTCTGTGATAGTGGTAACTCTCAGTCTCTCTCTGTGATAGTGGTAACTCTCAGTCTCTCTCTGTGACAGTTGTAACTCTCAGTGTCTCTCTATGATAGCCGTAACTCTGAGTCTCTGTCTGTGACAGTTGTAACTCTCAGTCTCTTTGATAGTTGTAACTCTCAGTCTCTCTCGGTGATAGCTGTAACTCTCAGTCTCTTTGTCAGTTGTAACCCTCAGTCGCTCTCTGTGATAGCTGTAACTGTTAGTCCCCCTCTGTGATAGTTGTAAAACTCAGTCTCTGCGAAAGTTGTAACTCTCAGTTTCTCTGAGAAAATTGTAACTCTCAGTCTCTGTCTGTGCTAGTTGTAACTCTCAGTCTCTGTCTGCGATAGTTGTAACTCTCAATTACTCTGTGAAAGCTGTAACTCTCAGTCTCTCTCTGTGATAGTTGTAACTCCCTGTCTTTCTGTGATAGTTGTTAGTCTCTCTCTGTGATAGTTGTAACTCTCAGATTTTATGTGATAGTTGTATCTCTCAGTCTCTCTCTGTGATAGTTGTAACTCTTAGTCTCTCTCTGTGATAGTTGTAACTCACAATATTTCTCTGTGATAGTTGTAACTCTCTGTCTTTCTGTGATAGTTGTATCTCTCAATCTCTCTCTGTGATAGTTGTATCTCTCAGTCTCTCTCTGTGATAGTTGTAACTCTCAGTCTCTCTCTGTGATAGTTGTAACTCTCAGTCTCTGTCTGTGCTAGTTGTAACTCTCAGTCTCTCTCTCTGATAGTTGTAACTCGCAGTATTTCTCTGTGAAAGTTGTAACTCTCAGTCTCTGTTAAAGCTGTAACTCTCAGTCTCTGTCTGTGCTAGTTGTAACTCTCAGTCTCTCTCTGTGATAGTTGTAACTCTCAGTCTCTCTCTTTGAAAGTTTAACACTCAGTCCCTCGCCGTGACAGTTTAACTCTCAGTCTCTGTCTGTGATAGTTGTAACTCTCAGTTTCTCTCTGTGATAGTTGTAACTCTCAGTCTTTCTGTGATAGTTGTATCTCTCAGTCTCTCTCTGTGATAGTTGTAACTCTCAATCTCTCTCTGTGATAGTTGTAACAGTATTTCTCTGTGATAGGTGTAACTCTCAGTCTCTGTCTGTGACAGTTGTACCTCTCCGTCTCTGTGAAAATTGTAACTCTCAGTCTCTGTCTGTGCTTGTTGTAACTCTTAATCTCTGTCTGTGACAGTTGTAACTCTCAGTCTCTCTCTGTGATAGTTGTAACTCGCAGTATTTCTCTGTGAAAGTTGAAACTCTCAGTCTCTGTGAATGTTGTAACTCTCAGTCTCTGTTAAAGCTGTAACTCTCAGACTCTCTCTGTGTCAGTTGTAACTCTCAGCCTCTCTCTGTGATCGTTGTAACTCTCAGTCTTTCTGTGATAGTTGTATCTCTCAGTCTCTCTCTGTGATAGTTGTAACTCTCAGTCTCTGTCTGTGCTAGTTGTAACTCTCAGTCTCTCTCTGTGATAGTTGTAACTCGCAGTATTTCTCTGTGATAGTTGTAACTCTCAGTCTCTGTGAAAGTTGTAACTCTCAGTCTCTGTTAAAGCTGTAACTCTCAGTATCTGTCTGTGCTAGTTGTAACTCTCAGTCTCTCTTTTTGAAAGTTTAACTCTCAGTCCCTCGCCGTGACAGTTTAACTCTCAGTCTCTCTCTGTGATAGTTGTAACCCTCAGTCTCTGTAATAGTTGCAACTCTCAGTCTCTCTCTGTGTTAGATGTAACTCTCAGTCTCTCTCTTTGAAAGTTTAACTCTCAGTCCCTCGCCGTGATAGTTGTAACTCTCAGTCTCTTTCTGTGATAGTTGTCGCTCTCAGTCTCTGTGATATCTGTAACTCACAGTCTCTCTCTGTGTCAGTTGTAACTCTCAGCCTCTCTTTGTGATAGCTGTAACTGTTAGTCCCTCTCTGTGATAGATGTAAATCTCAGTCTCTGCGATAGTTGTAACTCTCAGTTTCTATGTGAAAGCTGTAACTCTCAGTCTCTCTCTGTGATAGTTGTAACTCTCAGTATTTCTGTGATAGTTGTATCTCTCAGTCTCTCTCTGTGATAGTTGTAACTCGCAGTATTTCTCTGTGAAAGTTGTAACTCTCAGTCTCTGTTATAGCTGTAACTCGCAGTCTCTGTCTGTGCTTTTTGTAACACTTAATCTCTGTCTGTGACAGTTGTACCTCTCCGTCTCTGTGATAGTTGTACCTCTCAATCTCTCTTTGTGATAGTTGTAACACTCAGTCTCTGTCTGTGCTAGTTGTAACTCTCAGTCTCTCTCTGTGATAGTTGTAACTCTCAGTCTCTCTCTTTGAAAGTTTAACTCTCTGTCCCTCGCCGTGACAGTTTAACACTCAGTCTCTGTCTGTGATAGTTGTAACTCTCAGTTTCTCTCTGTGATAGTTGTAACTCTCAGTCTTTCTGTGATAGTTGTATCTCTCAGTCTCTCTCTGTGATAGTTGTAACTCTCAATCTCTCTCTGTGATAATTGTAACTCACAGTATTTCTCTGTGATAGGTGTAACTTTCAGTCTCTGTCTGTGACAGTTGTACCTCTCCGTCTCTGTGAAAATTGTAACTCTCAGTCTCTCTCTGTGATTGTTGTAACTCTTAATCTCTGTCTGTGACAGTTGTAACTCTCAGTGTCTCTCTATGATAGATGTAACTCTGAGTCTCTGTCTGTGACAGTTGTAACTCTCAGTCTCTTTGATAGTTGTAACTCTCAGTCTCTCTCGGTGATAGCTGTAACTCTCAGTCTCTTTGTCAGATGTAAACCTCAGTCTCTCTCTGTGATAGCTGTAACTGTTAGTCCCTCTCCGTGATAGTTGTAAAACTCAGTCTCTGCGAAAGTTGTAACTCTCAGTTTCTCTGAGAAAATTGTAACTCTCAGTCGCTGTCTGTGCTAGTTGTAACTCTCAGTCTCTGTCTGCGATAGTTGTAACTCTCAGTTACTCTGTGAAAGCTGTAACTCTCAGTATTTCTCTGTGATAGTTGTAACTCCCTGTCTTTCTGTGATAGTTGTAAGTCTCTCTCTGTGATAGTTGTAACTCTCAGTCTTTCTGTGATAGTTGTATCTCTCAGTCTCTCTCTGTGATAGTTGTAACTCTCAGTCTCTCTCTGTGATAGTTGTAACTCACAATATTTCTCTGTGATAGTTGTAACTCTCTGTCTTTCTGTGATAGTTGTATCTCTCAGTCTCTCTCTGTGATAGTTGTAACTCTCAGTCTTTCTGTGATAGTTGTATCTCTCAGTCTCTCTCTGTGATAGTTGTAACGCTCAGTCTCTCTCTCTGATAGTTGTAACTCGCAGTATTTCTCTGTGAAAGTTGTAACTCTCAGTCTCTGTGAAAGTTGTAACTCTCAGTCTCTGTTAAAGCTGTAACTCTCAGGCTCTGTCTGTGCTAGTTGTAACTCTCAGTCTCTCTCTGTGATAGTTGTAACTCTCAGTCTCTCTCTTTGAAAGTTTAACTCTCAGTCCCTCGCCGTGACAGTTTAACTCTCAGTCTCTATCTGTGATAGTTGTAACTCTCAGTATCTCTCTGTGATAGTTGTAACTCTCAGTCTTTCTGTGATAGTTGTATCTCTCAGTCTCTCTCTGTGATAGTTGTAACTCTCAATCTCTCTCTGTGATAGTTGTAACTCACAGTATTTCTCTGTGATATGTGTAACTCTCAGTCTCTGTCTGTGACAGTTGTACCTCTCCGTCTCTGTGAAAATTGTAACTCTCAGTCTCTGTCTGTGCTTGTTGTAACTCTTAATCTCTGTCTGTGACAGTTGTAACTCTCAGTCTCTCTCTGTGATAGTTGTAACTCGCAGTATTTCTCTGTGAAAGTTGTAACTCTCAGTCTCTGTGAATGTTGTAACTCTCAGTCTCTGTTAAAGCTGTAACTCACAGTCTCTCTCTGTGTCAGTTGTAACTCTCAGCCTCTCTTTGTGATAGCTGTAACTGTTAGTCCCTCTCTGTGATAGATGTAAATCTCAGTCTCTGCGATAGTTGTAACTCTCAGTTACTCTGTGAAAGCTGTAACTCTCAGTCTCTCTCTGTGATAGTTGTAACTCCCTGTCTTTCTGTGATAGTTGTTAGTCTCTCTCTGTGATAGTTGTAACTCTCAGTCTTTCTGTGATAGTTGTATCTCTCAGTCTCTCTCTGTGATAGTTGTAACTCGCAGTATTTCTCTGTGAAAGTTGTAACTCTGTCTTTCTGTGATAGTTGTATCTCTCAATCTCTCTCTGTGATATTTGTATCTCTCAGTTTATCTGTGAAAGGTGTAACTCTCAGTCACTCTCTGTGATAGATGTAACTCTCAGTTTCCCTCGCTGTGAAAGTTGTAATTCTCAGTTTCTCTCAGAGACAGCTGTAACTCTCCATCTCTCTGTGTAATAGATGTAACTCTTAGTCTCTGTGACAGTTGTAACTGTCAGTCTCTCTCTGTGTCAGTTGTAACTCTCAGTATCTCTTTGTGATAGCTGTAACTGTTAGTCCCTCTCTGTGATAGTTGTAAAATTCAGTCTCTGTCTGTGCTAGTTGTAACTCTTAGTCTCTGTCTGTGACAGTTGTACCTCTCCATCTCTGTGATAGTTGTATCTCTCAGTCTCTCTTTGTGATAGTTGTAACTCTCAGTCTCTCTCTGTGATAGTGGTAACTCTCAGTCTTTCTCTGTGATAGTGGTAACTCTCAGTCTCTCTCTGTGATAGTTGTAACAGTATTTCTCTGTGATAGGTGTAACTCTCAGTCTCTGTCTGTGACAGTTGTACCTCTCCGTCTCTGTGAAAATTGTAACTCTCAGTCTCTGTCTGTGCTTGTTGTAACTCTTAATCTCTGTCTGTGACAGTTGTAACTCTCAGTCTCTCTCTGTGATAGTTGTAACTCGCAGTATTTCTCTGTGAAAGTTGAAACTCTCAGTCTCTGTGAATGTTGTAACTCTCAGTCTCTGTTAAAGCTGTAACTCTCAGACTCTCTCTGTGTCAGTTGTAACTCTCAGCCTCTCTCTGTGATCGTTGTAACTCTCAGTCTTTCTGTGATAGTTGTATCTCTCAGTCTCTCTCTGTGATAGTTGTAACTCTCAGTCTCTGTCTGTGCTAGTTGTAACTCTCAGTCTCTCTCTGTGATAGTTGTAACTCGCAGTATTTCTCTGTGATAGTTGTAACTCTCAGTCTCTGTGAAAGTTGTAACTCTCAGTCTCTGTTAAAGCTGTAACTCTCAGTATCTGTCTGTGCTAGTTGTAACTCTCAGTCTCTCTCTTTGAAAGTTTAACTCTCAGTCCCTCGCCGTGACAGTTTAACTCTCAGTCTCTCTCTGTGATAGTTGTAACCCTCAGTCTCTGTAATAGTTGCAACTCTCAGTCTCTCTCTGTGTTAGATGTAACTCTCAGTCTCTCTCTTTGAAAGTTTAACTCTCAGTCCCTCGCCGTGATAGTTGTAACTCTCAGTCTCTTTCTGTGATAGTTGTCGCTCTCAGTCTCTGTGATATCTGTAACTCACAGTCTCTCTCTGTGTCAGTTGTAACTCTCAGCCTCTCTTTGTGATAGCTGTAACTGTTAGTCCCTCTCTGTGATAGATGTAAATCTCAGTCTCTGCGATAGTTGTAACTCTCAGTTTCTATGTGAAAGCTGTAACTCTCAGTCTCTCTCTGTGATAGTTGTAACTCTCAGTATTTCTGTGATAGTTGTATCTCTCAGTCTCTCTCTGTGATAGTTGTAACTCGCAGTATTTCTCTGTGAAAGTTGTAACTCTCAGTCTCTGTTATAGCTGTAACTCGCAGTCTCTGTCTGTGCTTTTTGTAACACTTAATCTCTGTCTGTGACAGTTGTACCTCTCCGTCTCTGTGATAGTTGTACCTCTCAATCTCTCTTTGTGATAGTTGTAACACTCAGTCTCTGTCTGTGCTAGTTGTAACTCTCAGTCTCTCTCTGTGATAGTTGTAACTCTCAGTCTCTCTCTTTGAAAGTTTAACTCTCTGTCCCTCGCCGTGACAGTTTAACACTCAGTCTCTGTCTGTGATAGTTGTAACTCTCAGTTTCTCTCTGTGATAGTTGTAACTCTCAGTCTTTCTGTGATAGTTGTATCTCTCAGTCTCTCTCTGTGATAGTTGTAACTCTCAATCTCTCTCTGTGATAATTGTAACTCACAGTATTTCTCTGTGATAGGTGTAACTTTCAGTCTCTGTCTGTGACAGTTGTACCTCTCCGTCTCTGTGAAAATTGTAACTCTCAGTCTCTCTCTGTGATTGTTGTAACTCTTAATCTCTGTCTGTGACAGTTGTAACTCTCAGTGTCTCTCTATGATAGATGTAACTCTGAGTCTCTGTCTGTGACAGTTGTAACTCTCAGTCTCTTTGATAGTTGTAACTCTCAGTCTCTCTCGGTGATAGCTGTAACTCTCAGTCTCTTTGTCAGATGTAAACCTCAGTCTCTCTCTGTGATAGCTGTAACTGTTAGTCCCTCTCCGTGATAGTTGTAAAACTCAGTCTCTGCGAAAGTTGTAACTCTCAGTTTCTCTGAGAAAATTGTAACTCTCAGTCGCTGTCTGTGCTAGTTGTAACTCTCAGTCTCTGTCTGCGATAGTTGTAACTCTCAGTTACTCTGTGAAAGCTGTAACTCTCAGTATTTCTCTGTGATAGTTGTAACTCCCTGTCTTTCTGTGATAGTTGTAAGTCTCTCTCTGTGATAGTTGTAACTCTCAGTCTTTCTGTGATAGTTGTATCTCTCAGTCTCTCTCTGTGATAGTTGTAACTCTCAGTCTCTCTCTGTGATAGTTGTAACTCACAATATTTCTCTGTGATAGTTGTAACTCTCTGTCTTTCTGTGATAGTTGTATCTCTCAGTCTCTCTCTGTGATAGTTGTAACTCTCAGTCTTTCTGTGATAGTTGTATCTCTCAGACTCTCTCTGTGATAGTTGTAACTCTCAGTCTCTCTCTCTGATAGTTGTAACTCGCAGTATTTCTCTGTGAAAGTTGTAACTCTCAGTCTCTGTGAAAGTTGTAACTCTCAGTCTCTGTTAAAGCTGTAACTCTCAGGCTCTGTCTGTGCTAGTTGTAACTCTCAGTCTCTCTCTGTGATAGTTGTAACTCTCAGTCTCTCTCTTTGAAAGTTTAACTCTCAGTCCCTCGCCGTGACAGTTTAACTCTCAGTCTCTATCTGTGATAGTTGTAACTCTCAGTATCTCTCTGTGATAGTTGTAACTCTCAGTCTTTCTGTGATAGTTGTATCTCTCAGTCTCTCTCTGTGATAGTTGTAACTCTCAATCTCTCTCTGTGATAGTTGTAACTCACAGTATTTCTCTGTGATATGTGTAACTCTCAGTCTCTGTCTGTGACAGTTGTACCTCTCCGTCTCTGTGAAAATTGTAACTCTCAGTCTCTGTCTGTGCTTGTTGTAACTCTTAATCTCTGTCTGTGACAGTTGTAACTCTCAGTCTCTCTCTGTGATAGTTGTAACTCGCAGTATTTCTCTGTGAAAGTTGTAACTCTCAGTCTCTGTGAATGTTGTAACTCTCAGTCTCTGTTAAAGCTGTAACTCACAGTCTCTCTCTGTGTCAGTTGTAACTCTCAGCCTCTCTTTGTGATAGCTGTAACTGTTAGTCCCTCTCTGTGATAGATGTAAATCTCAGTCTCTGCGATAGTTGTAACTCTCAGTTACTCTGTGAAAGCTGTAACTCTCAGTCTCTCTCTGTGATAGTTGTAACTCCCTGTCTTTCTGTGATAGTTGTTAGTCTCTCTCTGTGATAGTTGTAACTCTCAGTCTTTCTGTGATAGTTGTATCTCTCAGTCTCTCTCTGTGATAGTTGTAACTCGCAGTATTTCTCTGTGAAAGTTGTAACTCTGTCTTTCTGTGATAGTTGTATCTCTCAATCTCTCTCTGTGATATTTGTATCTCTCAGTTTATCTGTGAAAGGTATAACTCTCAGTCACTCTCTGTGATAGATGTAACTCTCAGTTTCCCTCGCTGTGAAAGTTGTAATTCTCAGTTTCTCTCAGAGACAGCTGTAACTCTCCATCTCTCTGTGTAATAGATGTAACTCTTAGTCTCTGTGACAGTTGTAACTGTCAGTCTCTCTCTGTGTCAGTTGTAACTCTCAGTATCTCTTTGTGATAGCTGTAACTGTTAGTCCCTCTCTGTGATAGTTGTAAAATTCAGTCTCTGTCTGTGCTAGTTGTAACTCTTAGTCTCTGTCTGTGACAGTTGTACCTCTCCATCTCTGTGATAGTTGTATCTCTCAGTCTCTCTTTGTGATAGTTGTAACTCTCAGTCTCTCTCTGTGATAGTGGTAACTCTCAGTCTCTCTCTGTGATAGTGGTAACTCTCAGTCTCTCTCTGTGACAGTTGTAACTCTCAGTGTCTCTCTATGATAGCCGTAACTCTGAGTCTCTGTCTGTGACAGTTGTAACTCTTAGTCTCTTTGATAGTTGTAACTCTCAGTCTCTCTCGGTGATAGCTGTAACTCTCAGTCTCTTTGTCAGTTGTAACCCTCAGACTCTCTCTGTGATAGATGTAACTGTTAGTCCCTCTCTGTGATAGTTGTAAAACTCAGTCTCTGCGAAAGTTGTAACTCTCAGTTTCTCTGAGAAAATTGTAACTCTCATTCTCTGTCTGTGCTAGTTGTAACTTTCAGTCTCTGTCTGCGATAGTTGTAACTCTCAGTTACTCTGTGAAAGCTGTAACTCTCAGTCTCTCTCTGTGATAGTTGTAACTCCCTGTCTTTCTGTGATAGTTGTTAGTCTCTCTCTGTGATAGTTGTAACTCTCAGATTTTATGTGATAGTTGTATCTCTCAGTCTCTCTCTGTGATAGTTGTAACTCTTAGCTCTCTGTGATAGTTGTAACTCACAATATTTCTCTGTGATAGTTGTAACTCTCTGTCTTTCTGTGATAGTTGTATCTCTCAATCTCTCTCTGTGATAGTTGTATCTCTCAGTCTCTCTCTGTGATAGTTGTAACTCTCAGTCTCTCTCTGTGATAGTTGTAACTCTCAGTCTCTGTCTGTGCTAGTTGTAACTCTCAGTCTCTCTCTCTGATAGTTGTAACTCGCAGTATTTCTCTGTGAAAGTTGTAACTCTCAGTCTCTGTTAAAGCTGTAACTCTCAGTCTCTGTCTGTACTAGTTGTAACTCTCAGTCTCTCTCTGTGATAGTTGTAACTCTCAGACTCTCTCTTTGAAAGTTTAACTCTCAGTCCCTCGCCGTGACAGTTTAACTCTCAGTCTCTGTCTGTGATAGTTGTAACTCTCAGTTTCTCTCTGTGATAGTTGTAACTCTCAGTCTTTCTGTGATAGTTGTATCTCTCAGTCTCTCTCTGTGATAGTTGTAACTCTCAATCTCTCTCTGTGATAGTTGTAACTCACAGTATTTCTCTGTGATAGGTGTAACTCTCAGTCTCTGTCTGTGACAGTTGTACCTCTCCGTCTCTGTGAAAATTGTAACTCTCAGTCTCAGTCTGTGCTAGTTGAAACTCTCAGTCTCTGTCTGCGATAGTTGTAACTCTCAGTTACTCTGTGAAAGCTGTAACTCTCAGTCTCTCTCTGTGATAGTTGTAACTCCCTGTCTTTCTGTGATAGTTGTTAGTCTCTCTCTGTGATAGTTGTAACTCTCAGATTTTATGTGATAGTTGTATCTCTCAGTCTCTCTCTGTGATAGTTGTAACTCTTAGTCTCTCTCTGTGATAGTTGTAACTCACAATATTTCTCTGTGATAGTTGTAACTCTCTGTCTTTCTGTGATAGTTGTATCTCTCAATCTCTCTCTGTGATAGTTGTATCTCTCAGTCTCTCTCTGTGATAGTTGTAACTCTCAGTCTCTCTCTGTGATAGTTGTAACGCTCAGTCTCTGTCTGTGCTAGTTGTAACTCTCAGTCTCTCTCTCTGATAGTTGTAACTCGCAGTATTTCTCTGTGAAAGTTGTAACTCTCAGTCTCTGTTAAAGCTGTAACTCTCAGTCTCTGTCTGTGCTAGTTGTAACTCTCAGTCTCTCTCTGTGATAGTTGTAACTCTCAGTCTCTCTCTTTGAAAGTTTAACTCTCAGTCCCTCGCCGTGACAGTTTAACTCTCAGTCTCTGTCTGTGATAGTTGTAACTCTCAGTTTCTCTCTGTGATAGTTGTAACTCTCAGTCTTTCTGTGATAGTTGTATCTCTCAGTCTCTCTCTGTGATAGTTGTAACTCTCAATCTCTCTCTGTGATAGTTGTAACTCACAGTATTTCTCTGTGATAGGTGTAACTCTCAGTCTCTGTCTGTGACAGTTGTACCTCTACATCTCTGTGAAAATTGTAACTCTCAGTCTCTGTCTGTGTTTGTTGTAACTCTTAATCTCTGTCTGTGACAGTTGTAACTCTCAGTCTCTCTCTGTGATAGTTGTAACTCGCAGTATTTCTCTATGAAAGTTGTAACTCTCAGTCTCTGTGAATGTTGTAACTCTCAGTCTCTGTTAAAGCTGTAACTCTCAGACTCTCTCTGTGTCAGTTGTAACTCTCAGCCTCTCTCTGTGATCGTTGTAACTCTCAGTCTTTCTGTGATAGTTGTATCTCTCAGTCTCTCTCTGTGATAGTTGTAACTCGCAGTCTCTCTCTGTGATAGTTGTAACTCGCAGTATTTCTCTGTGAAAGTTGTAACTCCCTGTCTTTCTGTGATAGTTGTATCTCTCAGTCTCTCTCTGTGATAGATGTAACTCTCAGTCTTTCTGTGATAGTTGTAACTCTCAGTCTCTCTCTGTGATAGTTGTAACTCTCAGTCTCTGTCTGTGCTAGTTGTAACTCTCAGTCTCTCTCTGTGATAGTTGTAACTCGCAGTATTTCTCTGTGAAAGTTGTAACTCTCAGTCTCTGTGAAAGTTGTAACTCTCAGTCTCTGTTAAAGCTGTAACTCTCAGTATCTGTCTGTGCTAGTTGTAACATTCAGTCTCTCTCTGTGATAGTTGTAACTCTCAGTCTCTCTCTTTGAAAGTTTAACTCTCAGTCCCTCGCCGTGACATTTTAACTCTCAGTCTCTGTCTGTGATAGTTGTAACTCTCAGTTTCTCTCTGTGATAGTTGTAACTCTCAGTCTTTCTGTGATAGTTGTATCTCTCAGTCTCTCTCTGTGATAGTTGTAACTCTCAATCTCTCTCTGTGATAGTTGTAACTCACAGTATTTCTCTGTGATAGGTGTAACTCTCAGTCTCTGTCTGTGACAGTTGTACCTCTCCGTCTCTGTGAAAATTGTAACTCTCAGTCTCTGTCTGTGTTTGTTGTAACTCTTAATCTCTGTCTGTGACAGTTGTAACTCTCAGTCTCTCTCTGTGATAGTTGTAACTCGCAGTATTTCTCTGTGAAAGTTGTAACTCTCAGTCTCTGTGAATGTTGTAACTCTCAGTCTCTGTTAAAGCTGTAACTCTCAGACTCTCTCTGTGTCAGTTGTAACTCTCAGCCTCTCTCTGTGATCGTTGTAACTCTCAGTCTAGCTGTGATAGTTGTATCTCTCAGTCTCTCTCTGTGATAGTTGTAACTCGCAGTCTCTCTCTGTGATAGTTGTAACTCGCAGTATTTCTCTGTGAAAGTTGTAACTCCCTGTCTTTCTGTGATAGTTGTATCTCTCAGTCTCTCTCTGTGATAGATGTAACTCTCAGTCTTTCTGTGATAGTTGTAACTCTCAGTCTCTCTCTGTGATAGTTGTAACTCTCAGTCTCTGTCTGTGCTAGTTGTAACTCTCAGTCTCTCTCTGTGATTGTTGTAACTCGCAGTATTTCTCTGTGAAAGTTGTAACTCTCAGTCTCTGTGAAAGTTGTAACTCTCAGTCTCTGTTAAAGCTGTAACTCTCAGTATCTGTCTGTGCTAGTTGTAACATTCAGTCTCTCTCTGTGATAGTTGTAACTCTCAGTCTCTCTCTTTGAAAGTTTAACTCTCAGTCCCTCGCCGTGACAGTTTAACTCTCAGTCTCTCTCTGTGATAGTTGTAACCCTCAGTCTCTGTAATAATTGCAACTCTCAGTCTCTCTCTGTGTTAGATGTAACTCTCAGTCTCTCTCTTTGAAAGTTTAACTCTCAGAGCCTCGCCGTGATAGTTGTAACTCTCAGTCTCTGTCTGTGATAGTTGTCGCTCTCAGTCTCTGTGATATCTGTAACTCACAGTCTCTCTCTGTGTCAGTTGAAACTCTCAGCCTCTCTTTGTGATAGCTGTAACTGTTAGTCCCTCTCTGTGATAGATGTAAATCTCAGTCTCTGCGATAGTTGTAACTCTCAGTTTCTATGTGAAAGCTGTAACTCTCAATCTCTCTCTGTGATAATTGTAACTCACAGTATTTCTCTGTGATAGGTGTAACTCTCAGTCTCTGTCTGTGACAGTTGTACCTCTCCGTCTCTGTGAAAATTGTAACTCTCAGTCTCTCTCTGTGATTGTTGTAACTCTTAATCTCTGTCTGTGACAGTTGTAACTCTCAGTGTCTCTCTATGATAGCCGTAACTCTGAGTCTCTGTCTGTGACAGTTGTAACTCTCAGTCTCTTTGATAGTTGTAACTCTCAGTCTCTCTCGGTGATAGCTGTAACTCTCAGTCTCTTTGTCAGTTGTAAACCTCAGTCTCTCTCTGTGATAGCTGTAACTGTTAGTCCCTCTCTGTGATAGTTCTAAAACTCAGTCTCTGCGAAAGTTGTAACTCTCAGTTTCTCTGAGAAAATTGTAACTCTCAGTCGCTGTCTGTGCTAGTTGTAACTCTCAGTCTCTGTCTGCGATAGTTGTAACTCTCAGTTACTCTGTGAAAGCTGTAACTCTCAGTCTCTCTCTGTGATAGTTGTAACTCCCTGTCTTTCTGTGATAGTTGTAAGTCTCTCTCTGTGATAGTTGTAACTCTCAGTCTTTCTGTGATAGTTGTATCTCTCAGTCTCTCTCTGTGATAGTTGTAACTCTCAGTCTCTCTCTGTGATAGTTGTAACTCACAATATTTCTCTGTGATAGTTGTAACTCTCTGTCTTTCTGTGATAGTTGTATCTCTCAATCTCTCTCTGTGATAGTTGTATCTCTCAGTCTCTCTCTGTCATAGTTGTAACTCTCAGTCTCTCTCTGTGATAGTTGTAACTCTCAGTCTCTGTCTGTGCTAGCTGTAACTCTCAGTCTCTCTCTCTGATAGTTGTAACTCGCAGTATTTCTCTGTGAAAGTTGTAACTCTCAGTCTCTGTGAAAGTTGTAAATCTCAGTCTCTGTTAAAGCTGTAACTCTCAGTCTCTGTCCGTGCTAGTTGTAACTCTCAGTCTCTCTCTGTGATAGTTGTAACTTTCAGTCTCTCTCTTTGAAAGTTTAACTCTCAGTCCCTCGCCGTGACAGTTTAACTCTCAGTCTCTATCTGTGATAGTTGTAACTCTCAGTATCTCTCTGTGATAGTTGTAACTCTCAGTCTTTCTGTGATAGTTGTATCTCTCAGTCTCTCTCTGTGATAGTTGTAACTCTCAATCTCTCTCTGTGATAGTTGTAACTCACAGTATTTCTCTGTGATAGGTGTAACTCTCAGTCTCTGTCTGTGACAGTTGTACCTCTCCGTCTCTGTGAAAATTGTAATTCTCAGTCTCTCTCTGTGCTTGTTGTAACTCTTAATCTCTGTCTGTGACAGTTGTAAATCTCAGTCTCTCTCTGTGATAGTTGTAACTCGCAGTATTTCTCTGTGAAAGTTGTAACTCTCAGTCTCTGTGAATGTTGTAACTCTCAGTCTCTGTTAAAGCTGTAACTCACAGTCTCTCTCTGTGTTCAGTTGTAACTCTCAGCCTCTCTTTGTGATAGCTGTAACTGTTAGTCCCTCTCTGTGATAGATGTAAATCTCAGTCTCTGCGATAGTTGTAACTCTCAGTTTCTATGTGAAAGCTGTAACTCTCAGTCTCTCTCTGTGATAGTTGTAACTCTCAGTCTTTCTGTGATAGTTGTATCTCTCAGTCTCTCTCTGTGATAGTTGTAACTCGCAGTATTTCTCTGTGAAAGTTGTAACTCTCTGTCTTTCTGTGATAGTTGTATCTCTCAATCTCTCTCTGTGATATTTGTATCTCTCAGTTTATCTGTGAAAGGTGTAACTCTCAGTCACTCTCTGTGATAGATGTAACTCTCAGTTTCCCTCGCTGTGAAAGTTGTAATTCTCAGTTTCTCTCAGAGACAGCTGTAACTCTCCGTCTCTCTGTGTAATAGATGTAACTCTTAGTCTCTGTGACAGTTGTAACTGTCAGTCTCTCTCTGTGTCAGTTTTAACTCTCAGTATCTCTTTGTGATAGCTGTAACTGTTAGTCCCTCTCTGTGATAGTTGTAAAATTCAGTCTCTGTCTGTGCTAGTTGTAACTCTTAGTCTCTGTCTGTGACAGTTGTACCTCTCCATCTCTGTGATAGTTGTATCTCTCAGTCTCTCTTTGTGATAGTTGTAACTCTCAGTCTCTCTCTGTGATAGTGGTAACTCTCAGTCTCTCTCTGTGATAGTGGTAACTCTCAGTCTCTCTCTGTGACAGTTGTAACTCTCAGTGTCTCTCTATGATAGCCGTAACTCTGAGTCTCTGTCTGTGACAGTTGTAACTCTCAGTCTCTTTGATAGTTGTAACTCTCAGTCTCTCTCGGTGATAGCTGTAACTCTCAGTCTCTTTGTCAGTTGTAACCCTCAGTCTCTCTCTGTGATAGCTGTAACTGTTAGTCCCTCTCTGTGATAGTTGTAAAACTCAGTCTCTGCGAAAGTTGTAACTCTCAGTTTCTCTGAGAAAATTGTAACTCTCAGTCTCTGTCTGTGCTAGTTGTAACTCTCAGTCTCTGTCTGCGATAGTTGTAACTCTCAGTTACTCTGTGAAAGCTGTAACTCTCAGTCTCTCTCTGTGATAGTTGTAACTCACAATATTTCTCTGTGATAGTTGTAACTCTCTGTCTTTCTGTGATAGTTGTATCTCTCAATCTCTCTCTGTGATAGTTGTATCTCTCAGTCTCTCTCTGTGATAGTTGTAACTCTCAGTCTCTCTCTGTGATAGTTGTAACTCTCAGTCTCTGTCTGTGCTAGTTGTAACTCTCAGTCTCTCTCTCTGATAGTTGTAACTCGCAGTATTTCTCTGTGAAAGTTGTAACTCTCAGTCTCTGTGAAAGTTGTAACTCTCAGTCTCTGTTAAAGCTGTAATTCTCAGTCTCTGTCTGTGCTAGTTGTAACTCTCAGTCTCTCTCTGTGATAGTTGTAACTCTCAGTCTCTCTCTTTGAAAGTTTAACTCTCAGTCCCTCGCCGTGACAGTTTAACTCTCAGTCTCTGTCTGTGATAGTTGTAACTCTCAGTTTCTCTCTGTGATAGTTGTAACTCTCAGTCTTTCTGTGATAGTTGTATCTCTCAGTCTCTCTCTGTGATAGTTGTAACTCTCAATCTCTCTCTGTGATAGTTGTAACTCACAGTATTTCTCTGTGATAGGTGTAACTCTCAGTCTCTGTCTGTGCCAGTTGTACCTCTCCGTCTCTGTGAAAATTGTAACTCTCAGTCTCTGTCTGTGCTTGTTGTAACTCTTAATCTCTGTCTGTGACAGTTGTAACTCTCAGTCTCTCTCTATGATAGTTGTAACTCACAGTATTTCTCTGTGAAAGTTGTAACTCTCAGTCTCTGTGAATGTTGTAACTCTCAGTCTCTGTTAAAGCTGTAACTCTCAGACTCTCTCTGTGTCAGTTGTAACTCTCAGCCTCTCTCTGTGATCGTTGTAACTCTCAGTCTTTCTGTGATAGTTGTATCTCTCAGTCTCTCTCTGTGATAGTTGTAACTCGCAGTCTCTCTCTGTGATAGTTGTAACTCGCAGTATTTCTCTGTGAAAGTTGTAACTCCCTGTCTTTCTGTGATAGTTGTATCTCTCAGTCTCTCTCTGTGTTAGTTGTAACTCTCAGTCTTTCTGTGATAGTTGTAACTCTCAGTCTCTCTCTGTGATAGTTTTAACTCTCAGTCTCTGTCTGTGCTAGTTGTCACTCTCAGTCTCTCTCTGTGATAGTTATAACTCGCAGTATTTCTCTGTGAAAGTTGTAACTCTCAGTCTCTGTGAAAGTTGTAACTCTCAGTCTCTGTTAAAGCTGTAACTCTCAGTATCTGTCTGTGCTAGTTGTAACATTCAGTCTCTCTCTGTGATAGTTGTAACTCTCAGTCTCTCTCTTTGAAAGTTTAACTCTCAGTCCCTCGCCGTGACAGTTTAACTCTCAGTCTCTCTCTGTGATAGTTGTAACCCTCAGTCTCTGTAATAGTTGCAACTCTCAGTCTCTCTCTGTGTTAGATGTAACTCTCAGTCTCTCTCTTTGAAATTTTAACTCTCAGTCCCTCGCCGTGATAGTTGTAACTCTCAGTCTCTGTCTGTGATAGTTGTCGCTCTCAGTCTCTGTGATATCTGTAACTCACAGTCTCTCTCTGTGTCAGTTGTAACTCTCAGCCTCTCTTTTTGATAGCTGTAACTGTTAGTCCCTCTCTGTGATAGATGTAAATCTCAGTCTCTGCGATAGTTGTAACTCTCAGTGTCTATGTGAAAGCTGTAACTCTCAGTCTCTCTCTGTGATAGTTGTAACTCTCAGTATTTCTGTGATAGTTGTATCTCTCAGTCTCTCTCTGTGATAGTTGTAACTCTCAATATCTCTCTGTGATAATTGTAACTCACAGTATTTCTCTGTGATAGGTGTAACTCTCAGTCTCTGTCTGTGACAGTTGTACCTCTCCGTCTCTGTGAAAATTGTAACTCTCAGTCTGTCTGTGCTTGTTGTAACTCTTAATCTCTGTCTGTGACAGTTGTAACTCTCAGTCTCTCTCTGTGATAGTTGTAACTCGCAGTATTTCTCTGTGAAAGTTGTAACTCTCAGTCTCTGTGAATGTTGTAACTCTCAGTCTCTGTTAAAGCTGTAACTCTCAGTCTCTCTCTGTGTCAGTTGTAACTCTCAGCCTCTCTTTGTGATAGCTGTAACTGTTAGTCCCTCTCTGTGATAGATGTAAATCTCAGTCTCTGCGATAGTTGTAACTCTCAGTTTCTATGTGAAAGCTGTAACTCTCAGTCACTCTCTGTGATAGTTGTAACTCTCAGTCTTTCTGTGATAGTTGTAACTCGCAGTATTTCTCTGTGAAAGTTGTAACTCTCAGTCTCTGTTATAGCTGTAACTCGCAGTCTCTGTCTGTGCTTTTTGTAACTCATAATCTCTGTCTGTGACAGTTGTACCTCTCCGTCTCTGTGATAGTTGTACCTCTCAATCTCTCTTTGTGATAGTTGTAACACTCAGTCTCTGTCTGTGATAGTTGTACCTCTCAGTCTCTGTAATAGTTGCAACTCTCAGTCTCTCTCTGTGATAGATGTAACGCTCAGTCTCTCTCTTTGAAAGTTTAACTCTCAGTCCCTCGCCGTAACCGTTGTAACTCTCAGTTTCTGTCTGTGATAGTTGTCGCTCTCAGTCTCTGTGATATCTGTAACTCTCAGTCTCTCCCTGTGTCAGTTGTAACTCTCAGCCTCTCTTTGTGATAGCTGTAACTGTTAGTCCCTCTCTGTGATAGATGTAAATCTCAGTCTCTGCGATAGTTGTAACTCTCAGTTTCTCTGTGAAAGCTGTAACTCTCAGTCTCTCTCTGTTATAGTTGTAACTCGCAGTATTTCTCTGTGAAAGTTGTAACTCTCTGTCTTTCTGTGATAGTTGTATCTCTCAATCTCTCTCTGTGATATTTGTATCTCTCAGTTTATCTGTGAAAGGTGTAACTCTCAGTCACTCTCTGTGATAGATGTAACTCTCAGTTTCCCTCGCTGTGAAAGTTGTAATTCTCAGTTTCTCTCAGAGACAGCTGTAACTCTCCGTCTCTCTGTGTAATAGATGTAACTCTTAGTCTCTGTGACAGTTGTAACTGTCAGTCTCTCTCTGTGTCAGTTGTAACTCTCAGTATCTCTTTGTGATAGCTGTAACTGTTAGTCCCTCTCTGTGATAGTTGTAAAATTCAGTCTCTGTCTGTGCTAGTTGTAACTCTTAGTCTCTGTCTGTGACAGTTGTACCTCTCCATCTCTGTGATAGTTGTATCTCTCAGTCTCTCTTTGTGATAGTTGTAACTCTCAGTCTCTCTCTGTGATAGTGGTAACTCTCAGTCTCTCTCTGTGATAGTGGTAACTCTCAGTCTCTCTCTGTGACAGTTGTAACTCTCAGTGTCTCTCTATGATAGCCGTAACTCTGAGTCTCTGTCTGTGACAGTTGTAACTCTCAGTCTCTTTGATAGTTGTAACTCTCAGTCTCTCTCGGTGATAGCTGTAACTCTCAGTCTCTTTGCCGGTTGTAAACCTCAGTCTCTCTCTGTGATAGCTGTAACTCTTAGTCCCTCTCTGTGATAGTTGTAAAACTCAGTCTCTGCGAAAGTTGTAACTCTCAGTTTCTCTGAGAAAATTGTAACTCTCAGTCTCTGTCTGTGCTAGTTGAAACTCTCAGTCTCTGTCTGCGATAGTTGTAACTCTCAGTTACTCTGTGAAAGCTGTAACTCTCAGTCTCTCTCTGTGATAGTTGTAACTCCCTGTCTTTCTGTGATAGTTGTTAGTCTCTCTCTGTGATAGTTGTAACTCTCAGATTTTATGTGATAGTTGTATATCTCAGTCTCTCTCTGTGATAGTTGTAACTCTTAGTCTCTCTCTGTGATAGTTGTAACTCACAATATTTCTCTGTGATAGTTGTAACTCTCTGTCTTTCTGTGATAGTTGTATTTCTCAATCTCTCTCTGTGATAGTTGTATCTCTCAGTCTCTCTCTGTGATAGTTGTAACTCTCAGTCTCTCTCTGTGATAGTTGTAACTCTCAGTCTCTGTCTGTGCTAGTTGTAACTCTCAGTCTCTCTCTCTGATAGTTGTAACTCGCAGTATTTCTCTGTGAAAGTTGTAACTCTCAGTTTCTGTTAAAGCTGTAACTCTCAGTCTCTGTCTGTGCTAGTTGTAACTCTCAGTCTCTCTCTGTGATAGTTGTAACTCTCAGTCTCTCTCTTTGAAAGTTTAACTCTCAGTCCCTCGCCGTGACAGTTTAACTCTCAGTCTCTGTCTATGATAGTTGTAACTCTCAGTTTCTCTCTGTGATAGTTGTAACTCTCAGTCTTTCTGTGATAGTTGTATCTCTCAGTCTCTCTCTGTGATAGTTGTAACTCTCAATCTCTCTCTGTGATAGTTGTAACTCACAGTATTTCTCTGTGATAGGTGTAACTCTCAGTCTCTGTCTGTGACAGTTGTACCTCTCCGTCTCTGTGAAAATTGAAACTCTCAGTCTCTGTCTGTGCTTGTTGTAACTCTTAATCTCTGTCTGTGACAGTTGTAACTCTCAGTCTCTCTCTGTGATAGTTGTAACTCACAGTATTTCTCTGTGAAAGTTGTAACTCTCAGTCTCTGTGAATGTTGTAACTCTCAGTCTCTGTTAAAGCTGTAACTCACAGTCTCTCTGTGTGTCAGTTGTAACTCTCAGCCTCTCTTTGTGATAGCTGTAACTGTTAGTCCCTCTCTGTGATAGATGTAAATCTCAGTCTCTGCGATAGTTGTAACTCTCAGTTTCTATGTGAAAGCTGTAACTCTCAGTCTCTCTCTGTGATAGTTGTAACTCTCAGTCTTTCTGTGATAGTTGTATCTCTCAGTCTCTCTCTGTGATAGTTGTAACTCACAGTATTTCTCTGTGAAAGTTGTAACTCTCTGTCTTTCTGTGATAGTTGTATCTCTCAATCTCTCTCTGTGATATTTGTATCTCTCAGTTTATCTGTGAAAGGTGTAACTCTCAGTCACTCTCTGTGATAGATGTAACTCTCAGTTTCCCTCGCTGTGAAAGTTGTAATTCTCAGTTTCTCTCAGAGACAGCTGTAACTCTCCGTCTCTCTGTGTAATAGATGTAACTCTTACTCTCTGTGACAGTTGTAACTGTCAGTCTCTCTCTGTGTCAGTTGTAACTCTCAGTATCTCTTTGTGATAGCTGTAACTGTTAGTCCCTCTCTGTGATAGTTGTAAAATTCAGTCTCTGACTGTGCTAGTTGTAACTCTTAGTCTCTGTCTGTGACAGTTGTACCTCTCCATCTCTGTGATAGTTGTATCTCTCAGTCTCTCTTTGTGATAGTTGTAACTCTCAGTCTCTCTCTGTGATAGTGGTAACTCTCAGTCTCTCTCTGTGATAGTGGTAACTCTCAGTCTCTCTCTGTGACAGTTGTAACTCTCAGTGTCTCTCTATGATAGCCGTAACTCTGAGTCTCTGTCTGTGACAGTTGTAACTCTCAGTCTCTTTGATAGTTGTAACTCTCAGTCTCTCTCGGTGATAGCTGTAACTCTCAGTCTCTTTGTCAGTTGTAACCCTCAGTCTCTCTCTGTGATAGCTGTAACTGTTAGTCCCTCTCTGTGATAGTTGTAAAACTCAGTCTCTGCGAAAGTTGTAACTCTCAGTTTCTCTGAGAAAATTGTAACTCTCAGTCTCTCTCTGTGCTAGTTGAAACTCTCAGTCTCTGTCTGCGATAGTTGTAACTCTCAGTTACTCTGTGAAAGCTGTAACTCTCAGTCTCTCTCTGTGATAGTTGTAACTCCCTGTCTTTCTGTGATAGTTGTTAGTCTCTCTCTGTGATAGTTGTAACTCTCAGATTTTATGTGATAGTTGTATCTCTCAGTCTCTCTCTGTGATAGTTGTAACTCTTAGTCTCTCTCTGTGATAGTTGTAACTCACAATATTTCTCTGTGATAGTTGTAACTCTCTGTCTTTCTGTGATAGTTGTATCTCTCAATCTCTCTCTGTGATAGTTGTATCTCTCAGTCTCTCTCTGTGATAGTTGTAACTCTCAGTCTCTCTCTGTGATAGTTGTAACTCTCAGTCTCTGTCTGTGCTAGTTGTAACTCTCAGTCTCTCTCTCTGATAGTTGTAACTCGCAGTATTTCTCTGTGAAAGTTGTAACTCTCAGTCTCTGTTAAAGCTGTAACTCTCAGTCTCTGTCTGTGCTAGTTGTAACTCTCAGTCTCTCTCTGTGATAGTTGTAACTCTCAGTCTCTCTCTTTGAAAGTTTAACACTCAGTCCCTCGCCGTGACAGTTTAACTCTCAGTCTCGGTCTGTGATAGTTGTAACTCTCAGTTTCTCTCTGTGATAGTTGTAACTCTCAGTCTTTCTGTGATAGTTGTATCTCTCAGTCTCTCTCTGTGATAGTTGTAACTCTCAATCTCTCTCTGTGATAGTTGTAACAGTATTTCTCTGTGATAGGTGTAACTCTCAGTCTCTGTCTGTGACAGTTGTACCTCTCCGTCTCTGTGAAAATTGTAACTCTCAGTCTCTGTCTGTGCTTGTTGTAACTCTTAATCTCTGTCTGTGACAGTTGTAACTCTCAGTCTCTCTCTGTGATAGTTGTAACTCGCAGTATTTCTCTGTGAAAGTTGAAACTCTCAGTCTCTGTGAATGTTGTAACTCTCAGTCTCTGTTAAAGCTGTAACTCTCAGACTCTCTCTGTGTCAGTTGTAACTCTCAGCCTCTCTCTGTGATCGTTGTAACTCTCAGTCTTTCTGTGATAGTTGTATCTCTCAGTCTCTCTCTGTGATAGTTGTAACTCGCAGTCTCTCTCTGTGATAGTTGTAACTCGCAGTATTTCTCTGTGAAAGTTGTAACTCCCTGTCTTTCTGTGATAGTTGTATCTCTCAGTCTCTCTCTGTGATAGTTGTAACTCTCAGTCTTTCTGTGATAGTTGTAACTCTCAGTCTCTCTCTGTGATAGTTGTAACTCTCAGTCTCTGTCTGTGCTAGTTGTAACTCTCAGTTTCTCTCTGTGATAGTTGTAACTCGCAGTATTTCTCTGTGAAAGTTGTAACTCTCAGTCTCTGTGAAAGTTGTAACTCTCAGTCTCTGTTAAAGCTGTAACTCTCAGTATCTGTCTGTGCTAGTTGTAACTCTCAGTCTCTTTCTTTGAAAGTTTAACTCTCAGTCCCTCGCCGTGACAGTTTAACTCTCAGTCTCTCTCTGTGATAGTTGTAACCCTCAGTCTCTGTAATAGTTGCAACTCTCAGTCTCTCTCTGTGTTAGATGTAACTCTCAGTCTCTCTCTTTGAAAGTTTAACTCTCAGTCCCTCGCCGTGATAGTTGTAACTCTCAGTCTCTTTCTGTGATAGTTGTCGCTCTCAGTCTCTGTGATATCTGTAACTCACAGTCTCTCTCTGTGTCAGTTGTAACTCTCAGCCTCTCTTTGTGATAGCTGTAACTGTTAGTCCCTCTCTGTGATAGATGTAAATCTCAGTCTCTGCGATAGTTGTAACTCTCAGTTTCTGTGTGAAAGCTGTAGCTCTCAGTCTCTCTCTGTGATAGTTGTAACTCTCAGTATTTCTGTGATAGTTGTATCTCTCAGTCTCTCTCTGTGATAGTTGTAACTCACAGTATTTCTCTGTGAAATTTGTAACTCTCAGTCTCTGTTATAGCTGTAACTCGCAGTCTCTGTCTGTGCTTTTTTAACACTTAATCTCTGTCTGTGACAGTTGTACCTCTCCGTCTCTGTGATAGTTGTACCTCTCAATCTCTCTTTGTGATAGCTGTAACACTCAGTCTCTGTCTGTGCTAGTTGTAACTCTCAGTCTCTCTCTGTGATAGTTGTAACTCTCAGTCTCTCTCTTTGAAAGTTTAACTCTCTGTCCCTCGCCGTGACAGTTTAACACTCAGTCTCTGTCTGTGATAGTTGTAACTCTCAGTTTCTCTCTGTGATAGTTGTAACTCTCAGTCTTTCTGTGATAGTTGTATCTCTCAGTCTCTCTCTGTGATAGTTGTAACTCTCAATCTCTCTCTGTGATAATTGTAACTCACAGTATTTCTCTGTGATAGGTGTAACTTTCAGTCTCTGTCTGTGACAGTTGTACCTCTCCGTCTCTGTGAAAATTGTAACTCTCAGTCTCTCTCTGTGATTGTTGTAACTCTTAATCTCTGTCTGTGACAGTTGTAACTCTCAGTGTCTCTCTATGATAGATGTAACTCTGAGTCTCTGTCTGTGACAGTTGTAACTCTCAGTCTCTTTGATAGTTGTAACTCTCAGTCTCTCTCGGTGATAGCTGTAACTCTCAGTCTCTTTGTCAGATGTAAACCTCAGTTTCTCTCTGTGATAGCTGTAACTGTTAGTCCCTCTCTGTGATAGTTGTAAAACTCAGTCTCTGCGAAAGTTGTAACTCTCAGTTTCTCTGAGAAAATTGTAACTCTCAGTCGCTGTCTGTGCTAGTTGTAACTCTCAGTCTCTGTCTGCGATAGTTGTAACTCTCAGTTACTCTGTGAAAGCTGTAACTCTCAGTCTCTCTCTGTGATAGTTGTAACTCCCTGTCTTTCTGTGATAGTTGTAAGTCTCTCTCTGTGATAGTTGTAACTCTCAGTCTTTCTGTGATAGTTGTATCTCTCAGTCTCTCTCTGTGATAGTTGTAACTCTCAGTCTCTCTCTGTGATAGTTGTAACTCACAATATTTCTCTGTGATAGTTGTAACTCTCTGTCTTTCTATGATAGTTGTATCTCTCAATCTCTCTGTGTGATAGTTGTATCTCTCAGTCTCTCTCTGTGATAGTTGTAACTCTCAGTCTCTCTCTGTGATAGTTGTAACTCTCAGTCTCTGTCTGTGCTAGATGTAACTCTCAGTCTCTCTCTCTGATAGTTGTAACTCGCAGTATTTCTCTGTGAAAGTTGTAACTCTCAGTCTCTGTGAAAGTTGTAACTCTCAGTCTCTGTTAAAGCTGTAACTCTCAGGCTCTGTCTGTGCTAGTTGTAACTCTCAGTCTCTCTCTGTGATAGTTGTAACTCTCAGTCTCTCTCTTTGAAAGTTTAACTCTCAGTCCCTCGCCATGACAGTTTAACTCTCAGTCTCTATCTGTGATAGTTGTAACTCTCAGTATCTCTCTGTGATAGTTGTAACTCTCAGTCTTTCTGTGATAGTTGTATCTCTCAGTCTCTCTCTGTGATAGTTGTAACTCTCAATCTCTCTCTGTGATAGTTGTAACTCACAGTATTTCTCTGTGATAGGTGTAACTCTCAGTCTCTGTCTGTGACAGTTGTACCTCTCCGTCTCTGTGAAAATTGTAACTCTCAGTCTCTGTCTGTGCTTGTTGTAACTCTTAATCTCTGTCTGTGACAGTTGTAACTCTCAGTCTCTCTCTGTGATAGTTGTAACTCGCAGTATTTCTCTGTGAAAGTTGTAACTCTCAGTCTCTGTGAATGTTGTAACTCTCAGTCTCTGTTAAAGCTGTAACTCACAGTCTCTCTCTGTGTCAGTTGTAACTCTCAGCCTCTCTTTGTGATAGCTGTAACTGTTAGTCCCTCTCTGTGATAGATGTAAATCTCAGTCTCTGCGATAGCTTTAACTCTCAGTTTCTATGTGAAAGCTGTAACTCTCAGTCTCTCTCTGTGATAGTTGTAACTCTCAGTCTTTCTGTGATAGTTGTATCTCTCAGTCTCTCTCTGTGATAGTTGTAACTCGCAGTATTTCTCTGTGAAAGTTGTAACTCTCTGTCTTTCTGTGATAGTTGTATCTCTCAATCTCTCTCTGTGATATTTGTATCTCTCAGTTTATCTGTGAAAGGTGTAACTCTCAGTCACTCTCTGTGATAGATGTAACTCTCAGTTTCCCTCGCTGTGAAAGTTGTAATTCTCAGTTTCTCTCAGAGACAGCTGTAACTCTCCGTCTCTCTGTAATAGATGTAGCTCTCAGTCTCTGTGACAGTTGTAACTGTCAGTCTCTCTCTGTGTCAGTCGTAACTCTCAGTCTCTCTTTGTGATAGCTGTAACTGTTAGACCCTCTCTGTGATAGTTCTAAAATTCAGTCTCTGTCTGTGCTAGTTGTAACTCTTAGTCTCTGTCTGTGACAATTGTACCTCTCCATCTCTGTGATAGTTGTATCTCTCAGTCTCTCTTTGTGATAGTTGTAACACTCAGTCTCTGTCTGTGATAGTTGTAACTCTCACTCTCTGTCTGTGATAGTTGTAACTCTCAGTCTCTGTCTGTGATAGTTGTAACTCTCAGTCTCTCTTTGTGATAGTTGTAACTCTCAGTCTCTCTCTGTGATAGTGGTAACTCTCAGTCTCACTCTGTGGCAGTTGTAACTCTCAGTCTCTCTCTATGATAGCCGTAACTCTGAGTCTCTGTCTGTGAGAGTTGTAACTCTCAGTCTCTTTGATAGTTGTAACTCTCAGTCTCTCTCAGTGATAGCTGTAACTCTCAGTCTCTTTGTCAGTTGTAACCCTTAGTCTCTCTCTGTGATAGCTGTAACTGTTAGTCCCTCTCTGTGATAGTTGTAAAACTCAGTCTCTGCGAAAGTTGTAACTCTCAGTTTCTCTGAGAAAATTGTAACTCTCAGTCTCTCCATGCGATAGTTGTATCTCTCAGTCTCTCTTTGTGATAGTTGTAACACTCAGTCTCTGTCTGTGATAGTTGTGACTCTCAGCCTCTGTAATAATTTAACTCTCAGTTTATCTATGAAAGTTGTAACTCTCAGTCTCTGTAATAGTTGTAACTCTCAGTTTCTCTGTGATAGTTGTAACTCTCAGTCTCTGTCTGTGACAGTTGTACCTCTCCATCTCTGTGCTAGTTGTAACTCTCAGTCTCTCTCTGAGACAGCTGTAACTCTCCGTCTCTCTGTGTAACAGATGTAACTCTCAGTCTCTGTGACAGTTGTAACTGTCAGTTTCTCTCTGTGTCAGTTGTAACTCTCAGCCTCTCTTTGTGATAGCTTTAACTGTTAGTCCCTCTCTGTGATTGTTGTAAATCTCAGTCTCTGCGATAGTTGTAACTCTCAGTTTCTCTGTGAAAGCTGTAACTCTCAGTCTCTCTCTGTGATAGTTGTAACTCCCTGTCTTTCTGTGATAGTTGTATCTCTCAGTCTCTCTCTGTGATAGTTGTAACTCTCAGTCTTTCTGTGATAGTTGTATCTCTCAGTCTCTGTCTGTGATAGTTGTAACTCTCAGTCTCTCTCTGTGATAGTTGTAACTCGCAGTATTTCTCTGTGATAGTTGTAACTCCCTGTCTTTCTGTGATAGTTGTATCTCTCAGTCTCTCTCTGTGATAGTTGTATCTCTCAGTCTATCTCTGTGATAGTTGTAACTCTCAGCCTCTCTCTGTGATAGTTGTAACTCTCAGTCTCTGTCTGTGCTAGTTGTAACTCTCAGTCTCTCTCTGTGATAGTTGTAACTCGCAGTATTTCTCTGTGAAAGTTGTAACTCTCAGTCTCTGTGAAAGTTGTATCTCTCAATCTCTGTTAAAGCTGTAACTCTCAGTATCTGTCTGTGCGAGTTGTAACACTCAGTCTCTCTCTGTGATAGTTGTAACTCTCAGTCTCTCTCTTTGAAAGTTTAAATCTCAGTCCCTCGCCGTGATAGTTTAACTCTCAGTCTCTCTCTGTGATAGTTGTAACCCTCAGTCTCTGTAATAGTTGCAACTCTCATCTCTCTCTGTGATAGATGTAACTCTCAGTCTCTCTCTTTGAAAGTTTAACTCTCAGTCCCTCGCCGTGACAGTTTAACTCTCAGTCTCTCTCTGTGATAGTTGTAACTCTCAGTCTTTCTGTGATAGTTGTATCTCTCAGTCTCACTCTGTGATAGTTGTTACTCTCAATCTCTCTCTGTGATAGTTGTAACTCACAATATTTCTCTGTGATAGTTGTAACTCTCAGTCTCTTTGATAGTTGTAACTCTCAGTCTCTGTCTGTGATAGCTGTAACTCTCAGTCTCTGTAATAGTTGCAACTCTCAGTCTCTCTCTGTGATAGATGTAACTTTCAGTCTCTCTCTTTCAAATTTTAACTCTCAGTCCCTCGCCATGACAGTTGTAACTCTCCGTCTCTGTCTGTGAGAGTTGTCGCTCTCAGTCTCTGTCTGTGATAGTTGTCGCTCTCAGAATCTGTGATATCTGTAACTCTCAGTCTCTCTCTGTGTCAGTTGTAACTCTCAGCCTCTCTTTGTGATAGCTGTAACTGTTAGTCCCTCTCTGTGATAGATGTAAACCTCAGTCTCTGCGATAGTTGTAACTCTCAGTTTCTCTGTGAAAGCTGTAACTCTCAGTCTCTCTCTGTGATAGTTGTAACTCTCAGTCTTTCTGTGATAGTTGTATCTCTCAGTCTTTCTCTGTGATAGTTGTAACTCGCAGTATTTCTCTGTGAAAGTTGTAACTCTCAGTCTCTGTTATAGCTGTAACTCTCAGTCTCTGTCTGTGCTAGTTGTAACTCTCAGTCTCTGTCTGCGATAGTTGTAACTCTCAGTTACTCTGTGAAAGCTGTAACTCTCAGTCTCTCTCTGTGATAGTTGTAACTCCCTGTCTTTCTGTGATAGTTGTAAGTCTCTCTCTGTGATAGTTGTAACTCTCAGTCTTTCTGTGATAGTTGTATCTCTCAGTCTCTCTCTGTGATAGTTGTAACTCTCAGTCTCTCTCTGTGATAGTTGTAACTCACAATATTTCTCTGTGATAGTTGTAACTCTCTGTCTTTCTATGATAGTTGTATCTCTCAATCTCTCTGTGTGATAGTTGTATCTCTCAGTCTCTCTCTGTGATAGTTGTAACTCTCAGTCTCTCTCTGTGATAGTTGTAACTCTCAGTCTCTGTCTGTGCTAGCTGTAACTCTCAGTCTCTCTCTCTGATAGTTGTAACTCGCAGTATTTCTCTGTGAAAGTTGTAACTCTCAGTCTCTGTGAAAGTTGTAACTCTCAGTCTCTGTTAAAGCTGTAACTCTCAGGCTCTGTCTGTGCTAGTTGTAACTCTCAGTCTCTCTTTGTGATAGTTGTAACTCTCAGTCTCTCTCTTTGAAAGTTTAACTCTCAGTCCCTCGCCATGACAGTTTAACTCTCAGTCTCTATCTGTGATAGTTGTAACTCTCAGTATCTCTCTGTGATAGTTGTAACTCTCAGTCTTTCTGTGATAGTTGTATCTCTCAGTCTCTCTCTGTGATAGTTGTAACTCTCAATCTCTCTCTGTGATAGTTGTAACTCACAGTATTTCTCTGTGATAGGTGTAACTCTCAGTCTCTGTCTGTGACAGTTGTACCTCTCCGTCTCTGTGAAAATTGTAACTCTCAGTCTCTGTCTGTGCTTGTTGTAACTCTTAATCTCTGTCTGTGACAGTTGTAACTCTCAGTCTCTCTCTGTGATAGTTGTAACTCGCAGTATTTCTCTGTGAAAGTTGTAACTCTCAGTCTCTGTGAATGTTGTAACTCTCAGTCTCTGTTAAAGCTGTAACTCACAGTCTCTCTCTGTGTCAGTTGTAACTCTCAGCCTCTCTTTGTGATAGCTGTAACTGTTAGTCCCTCTCTGTGATAGATGTAAATCTCAGTCTCTGCGATAGCTTTAACTCTCAGTTTCTATGTGAAAGCTGTAACTCTCAGTCTCTCTCTGTGATAGTTGTAACTCTCAGTCTTTCTGTGATAGTTGTATCTCTCAGTCTCTCTCTGTGATAGTTGTAACTCGCAGTATTTCTCTGTGAAAGTTGTAACTCTCTGTCTTTCTGTGATAGTTGTATCTCTCAATCTCTCTCTGTGATATTTGTATCTCTCAGTTTATCTGTGAAAGGTGTAACTCTCAGTCACTCTCTGTGATAGATGTAACTCTCAGTTTCCCTCGCTGTGAAAGTTGTAATTCTCAGTTTCTCTCAGAGACAGCTGTAACTCTCCGTCTCTCTGTAATAGATGTAGCTCTCAGTCTCTGTGACAGTTGTAACTGTCAGTCTCTCTCTGTGTCAGTCGTAACTCTCAGTCTCTCTTTGTGATAGCTGTAACTGTTAGACCCTCTCTGTGATAGTTCTAAAATTCAGTCTCTGTCTGTGCTAGTTGTAACTCTTAGTCTCTGTCTGTGACAATTGTACCTCTCCATCTCTGTGATAGTTGTATCTCTCAGTCTCTCTTTGTGATAGTTGTAACACTCAGTCTCTGTCTGTGATAGTTGTAACTCTCACTCTCTGTCTGTGATAGTTGTAACTCTCAGTCTCTGTCTGTGATAGTTGTAACTCTCAGTCTCTCTTTGTGATAGTTGTAACTCTCAGTCTCTCTCTGTGATAGTGGTAACTCTCAGTCTCACTCTGTGGCAGTTGTAACTCTCAGTCTCTCTCTATGATAGCCGTAACTCTGAGTCTCTGTCTGTGAGAGTTGTAACTCTCAGTCTCTTTGATAGTTGTAACTCTCAGTCTCTCTCAGTGATAGCTGTAACTCTCAGTCTCTTTGTCAGTTGTAACCCTTAGTCTCTCTCTGTGATAGCTGTAACTGTTAGTCCCTCTCTGTGATAGTTGTAAAACTCAGTCTCTGCGAAAGTTGTAACTCTCAGTTTCTCTGAGAAAATTGTAACTCTCAGTCTCTCCATGCGATAGTTGTATCTCTCAGTCTCTCTTTGTGATAGTTGTAACACTCAGTCTCTGTCTGTGATAGTTGTGACTCTCAGCCTCTGTAATAATTTAACTCTCAGTTTATCTATGAAAGTTGTAACTCTCAGTCTCTGTAATAGTTGTAACTCTCAGTTTCTCTGTGATAGTTGTAACTCTCAGTCTCTGTCTGTGACAGTTGTACCTCTCCATCTCTGTGCTAGTTGTAACTCTCAGTCTCTCTCTGAGACAGCTGTAACTCTCCGTCTCTCTGTGTAACAGATGTAACTCTCAGTCTCTGTGACAGTTGTAACTGTCAGTTTCTCTCTGTGTCAGTTGTAACTCTCAGCCTCTCTTTGTGATAGCTTTAACTGTTAGTCCCTCTCTGTGATTGTTGTAAATCTCAGTCTCTGCGATAGTTGTAACTCTCAGTTTCTCTGTGAAAGCTGTAACTCTCAGTCTCTCTCTGTGATAGTTGTAACTCCCTGTCTTTCTGTGATAGTTGTATCTCTCAGTCTCTCTCTGTGATAGTTGTAACTCTCAGTCTTTCTGTGATAGTTGTATCTCTCAGTCTCTGTCTGTGATAGTTGTAACTCTCAGTCTCTCTCTGTGATAGTTGTAACTCGCAGTATTTCTCTGTGATAGTTGTAACTCCCTGTCTTTCTGTGATAGTTGTATCTCTCAGTCTCTCTCTGTGATAGTTGTATCTCTCAGTCTATCTCTGTGATAGTTGTAACTCTCAGCCTCTCTCTGTGATAGTTGTAACTCTCAGTCTCTGTCTGTGCTAGTTGTAACTCTCAGTCTCTCTCTGTGATAGTTGTAACTCGCAGTATTTCTCTGTGAAAGTTGTAACTCTCAGTCTCTGTGAAAGTTGTATCTCTCAATCTCTGTTAAAGCTGTAACTCTCAGTATCTGTCTGTGCGAGTTGTAACACTCAGTCTCTCTCTGTGATAGTTGTAACTCTCAGTCTCTCTCTTTGAAAGTTTAAATCTCAGTCCCTCGCCGTGATAGTTTAACTCTCAGTCTCTCTCTGTGATAGTTGTAACCCTCAGTCTCTGTAATAGTTGCAACTCTCATCTCTCTCTGTGATAGATGTAACTCTCAGTCTCTCTCTTTGAAAGTTTAACTCTCAGTCCCTCGCCGTGACAGTTTAACTCTCAGTCTCTCTCTGTGATAGTTGTAACTCTCAGTCTTTCTGTGATAGTTGTATCTCTCAGTCTCACTCTGTGATAGTTGTTACTCTCAATCTCTCTCTGTGATAGTTGTAACTCACAATATTTCTCTGTGATAGTTGTAACTCTCAGTCTCTTTGATAGTTGTAACTCTCAGTCTCTGTCTGTGATAGCTGTAACTCTCAGTCTCTGTAATAGTTGCAACTCTCAGTCTCTCTCTGTGATAGATGTAACTTTCAGTCTCTCTCTTTCAAATTTTAACTCTCAGTCCCTCGCCATGACAGTTGTAACTCTCCGTCTCTGTCTGTGAGAGTTGTCGCTCTCAGTCTCTGTCTGTGATAGTTGTCGCTCTCAGAATCTGTGATATCTGTAACTCTCAGTCTCTCTCTGTGTCAGTTGTAACTCTCAGCCTCTCTTTGTGATAGCTGTAACTGTTAGTCCCTCTCTGTGATAGATGTAAACCTCAGTCTCTGCGATAGTTGTAACTCTCAGTTTCTCTGTGAAAGCTGTAACTCTCAGTCTCTCTCTGTGATAGTTGTAACTCTCAGTCTTTCTGTGATAGTTGTATCTCTCAGTCTTTCTCTGTGATAGTTGTAACTCGCAGTATTTCTCTGTGAAAGTTGTAACTCTCAGTCTCTGTTATAGCTGTAACTCTCAGTCTCTGTCTGTGCTTGTTGTAACTCTTAATCTCTGTCTGTGACAGTTGTACCTCTCCGTCTTCGTGATAGTTGTACCTCTCAATCTCTCTTTGTGATAGTTGTAACACTCAGTCTCTGTCTGTGATAGTTGTAACTCTCAGTCTCTCTCTGTGATAGTTGTAACTCTCAGTCTCTCTCTTTGAAAGTTTAACTCTCTGTCCCTCGCCGTGACAGTTTAACACTCAGTCTCTGTCTGTGATAGTTGTAACTCTCAGTTTCTCTCTGTGATAGTTGTAACTCTCAGTCTTTCTGTGATAGTTGTATCTCTCAGTCTCTCTCTGTGATAGTTGTAACTCTCAATATCTCTCTGTGATAATTGTAACTCACAGTATTTCTCTGTGATAGGTGTAACTCTCAGTCTCTGTCTGTGACAGTTGTACCTCTCCGTCTCTGTGAAAATTGTAACTCTCAGTCTGTCTGTGCTTGTTGTAACTCTTAATCTCTGTCTGTGACAGTTGTAACTCTCAGTCTCCCTCTGTGATAGTTGTAACTCGCAGTATTTCTCTGTGAAAGTTGTATCTCTCAGTCTCTGTGAATGTTGTAACTCTCAGTCTCTGTTAAAGCTGTAACTCTCAGTCTCTCTCTGTGTCAGTTGTAACTCTCAGCCTCTCTTTGTGATAGCTGTAACTGTTAGTCCCTCTCTGTGATAGATGTAAATCTCAGTCTCTGCGATAGTTGTAACTCTCAGTTTCTATGTGAAAGCTGTAACTCTCAGTCTCTCTCTGTGATAGTTGTAACTCTCAGTCTTTCTGTGATAGTTGTAACTCGCAGTATTTCTCTGTGAAAGTTGTAACTCTCAGTCTCTGTTATAGCTGTAACTCGCAGTCTCTGTCTGTGCTTTTTGTAACTCATAATCTCTGTCTGTGACAGTTGTACCTCTCTGTCTCTGTGATAGTTGTACCTCTCAATCTCTCTTTGTGATAGTTGTAACACTCAGTCTCTGTCTTTGATAGTTGTACCTCTCAGTCTCTGTAATAGTTGCAACTCTCAGTCTCTCTCTGTGATAGATGTAACGCTCAGTCTCTCTCTTTGAAAGTTTAACTCTCAGTCCCTCGCCGTAAACGTTGTAACTCTCAGTTTCTGTCTGTGATAGTTGTAACTCTCAGTCTCTGTCTGTGATAGTTGTATCTCTCAGTCTCTGTCTGTGATAGTTGTCGCTCTCAGTCTCTGTGATATCTGTAACTCTCAGTCTCTCCCTGTGTCAGTTGTAACTCTCAGCCTCTCTTTGTGATAGCTGTAACTGTTAGTCCCTCTCTGTGATAGATGTAAATCTCAGTCTCTGCGATAGTTGTAACTCTCAGTTTCTCTGTGAAAGCTGTAACTCTCAGTCTCTCTCTGTTATAGTTGTAACTCTCAGTCTCTGATTGTGATAGTTGTAACTCTCAGTCTCTATGACAGTTGTATCTCTCAGTCTCTCTCTGATAGTTGTAACACTCAGTCTCTGTCTGTGATAGTTCTAACTCTCAGTCTCTGTAATAGTTGTAACTCTCAGTTTATCTGTGAAAGGTATAACTCTCAGTCACTCTCTGTGATAGATGTAACTCTCAGTTTCCCTCGCTGTGAAAGTTGTAATTCTCAGTTTCTCTCAGAGACAGCTGTAACTCTCCGTCTCTCTGTAATAGATGTAGCTCTCAGTCTCTGTGACAGTTGTAACTGTCAGTCTCTCTCTGTGTCAGTCATAACTCTCAGTCTCTCTTTGTGATAGCTGTAACTGTTAGACCCTCTCTGTGATAGTTGTAAAATTCAGTCTCTGTCTGTGCTAGTTGTAACTCTTAGTCTCTGTCTGTGACAATTGTACCTCTCCATCTCTGTGATAGTTGTATCTCTCAGTCTCTCTTTGTGATAGTTGTAACACTCAGTCTCTGTCTGTGATAGTTGTAACTCTCACTCTCTGTCTGTGATAGTTGTAACTCTCAGTCTCTGTCTGTGATAGTTGTAACTCTCAGTCTCTCTTTGTGATAGTTGTAACTCTCAGTCTCTCTCTGTGATAGTGGTAACTCTCAGTCTCACTCTGTGGCAGTTGTAACACTCAGTCTCTCTCTATGATAGCCGTAACTCTGAGTCTCTGTCTGTGACAGTTGTAACTCTCAGTCTCTTTGATAGTTGTAACTCTCAGTCTCTCTCGGTGATAGCTGTAACTCTCAATCTCTTTGTCAGTTGTAACCCTCAGTCTCTCTCTGTGATAGCTGTAACTGTTAGTCCCTCTCTGTGATAGTTGTAAAACTCAGTCTCTGCGAAAGTTATAACTCTCAGTTTCTCTGAGAAAATTGTAACTCTCAGTCTCTCTCTGTGATAGTTGTATCTCTCAGTCTCTCTTTGTGATAGTTGTAACACTCAGTCTCTGTCTGTGATAGTTGTGACTCTCAGCCTCTGTAATAATTTAACTCTCAGTTTATCTATGAAAGTTGTAACTCTCAGTCTCTGTAATAGTTGTAACTCTCAGTTTCTCTGTGATAGTTGTAACTCTCAGTCTCTGTCTGTGACAGTTGTACCTCTCCATCTCTGTGCTAGTTGTAACTCTCAGTCTCTCTCTGAGACAGCTGTAACTCTCCGTCTCTCTGTGTAACAGATGTAACTCTCAGTCTCTGTGACAGTTGTAACTGTCAGTTTCTCTCTGTGTCAGTTGTAACTCTCAGCCTCTCTTTGTGATAGCTTTAACTGTTAGTCCCTCTCTGTGATTGTTGTAAATCTCAGTCTCTGCGATAGTTGTAACTCTCAGTTTCTCTGTGAAAGCTGTAACTCTCAGTCTCTCTCTGTGATAGTTGTAACTCCCTGTCTTTCTGTGATAGTTGTATCTCTCAGTCTCTCTCTGTGATAGTTGTAACTCTCAGTCTTTCTGTGATAGTTGTATCTCTCAGTCTCTGTCTGTGATAGTTGTAACTCTCAGTCTCTCTCTGTGATAGTTGTAACTCGCAGTATTTCTCTGTGATAGTTGTAACTCCCTGTCTTTCTGTGATAGTTGTATCTCTCAGTCTCTCTCTGTGATAGTTGTATCTCTCAGTCTATCTCTGTGATAGTTGTAACTCTCAGCCTCTCTCTGTGATAGTTGTAACTCTCAGTCTCTGTCTGTGCTAGTTGTAACTCTCAGTCTCTCTCTGTGATAGTTGTAACTCGCAGTATTTCTCTGTGAAAGTTGTAACTCTCAGTCTCTGTGAAAGTTGTAACTCTCAGTCTCTGTTAAAGCTGTAACTCTCAGTATCTGTCTGTGCGAGTTGTAACACTCAGTCTCTCTCTGTGATAGTTGTAACTCTCAGTCTCTCTCTTTGAAAGTTTAAATCTCAGTCCCTCGCCGTGATAGTTTAACTCTCAGTCTCTCTCTGTGATAGTTGTAACCCTCAGTCTCTGTAATAGTTGCAACTCTCATCTCTCTCTGTGATAGATGTAACTCTCAGTCTCTCTCTTTGAAAGTTTAACTCTCAGTCCCTCGCCGTGACAGTTTAACTCTCAGTCTCTGTCTGTGATAGTTGTAACTCTCAGTCTCTCTCTGTGATAGTTGTAACTCTCAGTCTTTCTGTGATAGTTGTATCTCTCAGTCTCACTCTGTGATAGTTGTTACTCTCAATCTCTCTCTGTGATAGTTGTAACTCACAATATTTCTCTGTGATAGTTGTAACTCTCAGTCTCTGTCTGTGATAGCTGTAACTCTCAGTCTCTGTAATAGTTGCAACTCTCAGTCTCTCTCTGTGATAGATGTAACTTTCAGTCTCTCTCTTTCAAATTTTAACTCTCAGTCCCTCGCCATGACAGTTGTAACTCTCCGTCTCTGTCTGTGACAGTTGTCGCTCTCAGTCTCTGTCTGTGATAGTTGTCGCTCTCAGAATCTGTGATATCTGTAACTCTCAGTCTCACTCTGTGTCAGTTGTAACTCTCAGTCTCTATCTGTGCGAGAGTTGTTGCTCTCAGAATCTGTGATATCTGTAACTCTCAGTCTCTCTCTGTGTCAGTTGTAACTCTCAGCCTCTCTTTGTGATAGCTGTAACTGTTAGTCCCTCTCTGTGATAGATGTAAACCTCAGTCTCTGCGATAGTTGTAACTCTCAGTTTCTCTGTGAAAGCTGTAACTCTCAGTCTCTCTCTGTGATAGTTGTAACTCTCAGTCTTTCTGTGATAGTTGTATCTCTCAGTCTTTCTCTGTGATAGATGTAACTCGCAGTATTTCTCTGTGAAAGTTGTAACTCTCAGTCTCTGTTATAGCTGTAACTCTCAGTCTCTGTCTGTGCTTGTTGTAACTCTTAATCTCTGTCTGTGACAGTTGTACCTCTCCGTCTCTGTGATAGTTGTACCTCTCAATCTCTCTTTGTGATAGTTGTAACACTCAGTCTCTGTCTGTGATAGTTGTAACTCTCAGTCTCTGTAATAGTTGCAACTCTCAGGCTCTCTCTGTGATAGATGTAACTCTCAGTCTCTCTCTGTGAAAGTTTAACTCTCAATTCCTCGCTGTGACAATTTAACTCTCAGTCTCTGTCTGTGATAGTTGGAACGCTCAATCTCTGTCTGTGATAGTTGTCGCTCTCATTCTCTGTGATATCTGTAAATCTCAGTCTCTGTCTGTGATAGTTGTAACTCTCAGTCTCTGTCTGTGATAGTTGTAACGCTCAGTCTCTCTCTGTGTTATATATAACTCTCAGTCTATCTGTGATAGCTGTAACTCTCAATCTCTCTCTGTGACAGTTGTAATGCTCTGTCTCTCTCAGTGATAGTTGTAACTCTCAGTTTCTCTGTGAAAGCTGTAACTCTCAGTCTCTCTCTGTGATAGTTGTAACTCCCTGTCTTTCTGTGATAGTTGTATCTCTCAGTCTCTCTCTGTGATAGTTGTAACTCTCAGTCTTTCTGTGATAGTTGTATCTCTCAGTCTCTCTCTGTGATAGTTGTAACTCTCAGTCTCTGTCTGTGACAGTTGTACCTCTCCATCTCTGTGTTAGTTGTATCTCTCAGTCTCTCTCTGAGACAGCTTTAACTCTCCGTCACTCTGTGTAACAGATGTAACTCTCAGTCTCTGTGACAGTTGTAACTGTCAGTCTCTCTCTGTGTCAGTTGTAACTCTCAGCCTCTCTTTGTGATAGCTGTAACTGCTAGTCCCTCTCAGTGATAGTTGTAAATCTCAGTCTCTGCGATAGTTGTAACTCTCAGTTTCTCTGTGAAAGCTGTAACTCTCAGTCTCTCTCTGTGATAGTTGTATCACTCAGTCTCTCTCTGTGATAGTTGTAACTCTCAATCTCTCTCTGTGATAGTTATAACTCTCAGTCTCTCTCTGTGATAGTTGTAACTCGCAGTATTTCTCTGTGAAAGTTGTAACTCTCAGTCTCTGTGAAAGTTGTAACTCTCAATCTCTGTTAAAGCTGTAACTCTCAGTCTCTCTCTGTGTCAGTTGTAACTTTCAGCCTCTCTTTGTGATAGCTGTAACTGTTAGTCCCTCTCTGTGATAGATGTAAATCTCAGTCTCTGCGATAGTTGTAACTCTCAGTTTCTCTGTGAATGCTGTAACGCTCAGTCTCTCTCTGTGATAGTTGTAACTCTCAGTCTTTCTGTGATAGTTGTATCTCTAAGTCTCTCTCTGTGATAGTTGTAACTCGCAGTATTTCTCTGTGAATGTTGTAACTCTCAGTTTCTGTTATAGCTGTAACTCTCAGTCTCTGTCTGTGCTTGTTGTAACTCTTAATCTCTGTCTGTGACAGTTGTACCTCTCCGTCTCTGTGATAGTTGTACCTCTCAATCCCTCTTTGTGGTAGTTGTAACGCTCAGTCTCTGTCTGTGATAGTTGTAACTCTCAGTCTCTGTAATAATTGCAACTCTCAGTCTCTCTCTGTGATAGATGTAACTCTCATTCTCTCTGTGAAAGTTTAACTCTCAATCCCTCGCTGTGACAATTCAACTCTCAGTCTCTGTCTGTGATAGTTGTAACGCTCAATCTCTGTCTGTGATAGTTGTCGATCTCAGTCTCTGTGATATCTGTAAATCTCAGTCTCTGTCTGTGATAGTTGTAACTCTCAGTCTCTGTCTGTGATAGTTGTAACTCTCAGTCTCTCTCTGTGTTATATATAACTCTCAGTCTATCTGTGATAGCTGTAACTCTCAATCTCTCTCTGTGACAGTTGTAATGCTCTGTCTCTCTCAGTGATAGTTGTAACTCTCAGTCTCTCTCTGTGATAGTTTTAACTCTCAGACTCTCATAGTTCTAACTCAAACTCTCTCTGTGATAGTTGTATCTCTCAATCTCTCTCTGTGACAGTTGTAATGCTCTGTCTCTCTCAGTGATAGTTGTAACTCTCAGTCGCTCTCTTTGATATTTGTAACTCTCAGACTCTCTCTGTGATAGTTGTAACTCTCAGTCTCTGTAATAGTTGCAACTCTCAGTCTCTCTCTGTGATAGAGGTAACTCTCAGTCTCTCTCTGTGAAAGTTTAACTCTCAATCCCTCGCTGTGGCAGTTTAACTCTCAGTCTCTGTCTGTGATAGTTGTAATGCGCAGTCTCAGTCTCTGTGATATCTGTAAATCTCAGTCTCTGTCTATGATAGTTGTAACTCTCAGTCTCTGTCTGTGATAGTTGTAACTCTCAGTCTCTGTCTGTAATTGTTGTACCTCACAGTCTCTCTGTGATAGTTGTAACTCTCAGTCTCTCTCTGTGTTATATATTACTCTCAGTCTATCTGTGATAGCTGTAACTCGCAAACTCTCTCTTTGACCGTTGTAATGCTCTGTCTCTCTCAGTGATAGTTGTAACTCTCAGTCTCTCTCTGTGATAGTTTTAACTCTCAGACTCTCATAGTTGTAACTCAGACTCTCTCTGTGATAGTTGTATCTCTCAATCTCTCTCTGTGACAGTTGTAATGCTCTGTCTCGCTCAGTGATAGTTGTAACTCTCAGTCTCTGTAATAGTTGCAACTCTCAGTCTCTCTCTGTGATAGATGTAACTCTCAGTCTCTCTCTTTGAAAGTTTAACTCTCTGATTGTGATAGTTGTAACTCGCAGTATTTCTCTGTGATAGTTGTAACTCCCTGTCTTTCTGATAGTTGTATCTCTCAGTCTCTCTCTGTGCTAGTTGTAACTCTCAGTCTCTCTCTTTGAAAGTTTAACTCTCAGTCCCTCGCCGTGACAGTTTAACTCTCAGTCTCTGTCTGTGATAGTTGTAACTCTCAGTTTCTCTCTGTAATAGTTGTAACTCTCAGTCTTTCTGTGATAGTTGTATCTCTCAGTCTCTCTCTGTGATAGTTGTAACTCTCAATCTTTCTCTGTGATAGTTGTAACTCACAGTATTTCTCTGTGATAGTTGTAACTCTCAGTCTCTGTCTGTGACAGTTGTACCTCTCCGTCTCTGTGAAAGTTGTAACTCTCAGTCTCTGTCTATGCTTGTTGTAACTCTTAATCTCTGTCTGTGACAGTTGTACCTCTCCGTCTCTGTGATAGTTGTACCTCTCAATCTCTCTTTGTGATAGTTGTAACGCTCAGTCTCTGTCTGTGATAGTTGTAACTCTCAGTCTCTGTAATAGTTGCAACTCTCAGTCTCTCTCTGTGATAGATGTAACTCTCATTCTCTCTGTGAAAGTTTAACTCTCAGTCTCTAACTGTGATAGTTGTAACGCTCAGTCTCTGTCTGTGATAGTTGTCGGTCTCAGTCTCTGTGATATCTGTAAATCTCAGTCTCTGTCTGTGTAACTCTCAGTTTATCTATGAAAGTTGTAACTCTCAGTCTCTGTAATAGTTGTAACTCTCAGTTTCTCTGTGATAGTTGTAACTCTCAGTCTCTGTCTGTGACAGTTGTACCTCTCCATCTCTGTGATAGTTGTATCTCTCAGTCTCTCTCTGAGACAGCTGTAACTCTCCGTCTCTCTGTGTAACTCTCAGTCTCTGTCTGTGATAGTTGTCGCTCTCAGTCTCTGTGACAGTTGTAACTGTCAGTCTCTCTCTGTGTCAGTTGTAACTCTCAGCCTCTCTTTGTGATAGCTGTAACTGTTAGTCCCTCTCTGTGATTGTTGTAAATCTCAGTCTCTGCGATAGTTGTAACTGTCAGTTTCTCTGTGAAAGCTGTAACACTCAGTCTCACTCTGTGATAGTTGTAACTCCCTGTCTTTCTGTGATAGTTGTATCTCTCAGTCTCTCTCTGTGATAGTTGTAACACTCAGTCTTTCTGTGATAGTTGTATCTCTCAGTCTCTCTCTGAGATAGTTGTAACTCTGAGTCTCTCTCTGTGATAGTTGTGACTCGCAGCATTTCTCTGTGATAGTTGTAACTCCCTGTCTTTCTTTGATAGTTGTATCTCTCAGTCTCTCTCTCTGATAGTTGTATCACTCCTTCTCTCTCTGTGATAGTTGTAACTCTCAGTCTCTCTCTGTGATAGTTGTAACTCTCAGTCTCTCTCTGTGATAGTTGTAACTCGCAGTATTTCTCTGTGAAAGTTGTAACTCTCAGTCTCTGTGAAAGTTGTAACTCTCAGTCTCTGTTAAAGCTGTAACTCTCAGTCTATCTCTGTGTCAGTTGTAACTCTCAGCCTCTCTTTGTGATAGCTGTAACTGTTAGTCCCTCTCTGTGATAGATGTAAATCTCAGTCTCTGCGATAGTTGTAACTCTCAGTTTCTCTGTGAATGCTGTAACTCTCAGTCTCTCTCTGTGATAGTTGGAACTCTCAATCTATCTGTGATAGTTGTATCTCTCTGTCTCGCTCTGTGATAGTTGTAACTCGCAGTATTTCTCTGTGAAAGTTGTAACTCTCAGTCTCTGTTATAGCTGTAACTCTCAGTCTCTGTCTGTGCTTGTTGTAACTCTTAATCTCTGTCTGTGACAGTTGTACCTCTCCGTCTCTGTGATAGTTGTACCTCTCAATCTCTCTTTGTGATAGTTGTAACGCTCAGTCTCTGTCTGTGATAGTTGTAACTCTCAGTCTCTGTAATAGTTGCAACTCTCAGTCTCTCTCTGTGATAGATGTAACTCTCATTCTCTCTGTGAAAGTTTAACTCTCAGTCTCTAACTGTGATAGTTGTAACGCTCAGTCTCTGTCTGTGATAGTTGTCGGTCTCAGTCTCTGTGATATCTGTAAATCTCAGTCTCTGTCTGTGATAGTTGTAACTCTCAGTCTCTGTCTGTGATAGTTGTAACTCTCAGTCTCTGTCTGTAATTGTTGTACCTCACAGTCTCTCTGTGATAGTTGTAACACTCAGTCTCTCTCTGAGTTATATATAACTCTCAGTCTATCTGTGATAGCTGTAACTCTCAAACTCTCTCTGTGACAGTTGTAATGCTCTGTCTCTCTCTGTGATATCTGTAACTCTCAGTCTCTCTCTGTGTCAGTTGTAACTCTCAGCCTCTCTTTGTGATAGCTGTAACTGTTAGTCCCACTCTGTGATAGATGTAAATCTCAGTCTCTGCGATAGTTGTAACTCTCAGTTTCTCTGTGAAAGCTGTAACTCTCAGTCTCTCTCTGTGATAGTTGTAACTCTCAGTCTCTGATTGTGATAGTTGTAACTCTCAGTCTCTATGACAGTTGTATCTCTCAGTCTCTCTCTGTTAGCTGTAACACTCAGTCTCTGTCTGTGATAGTTCTAACTCTCAGTCTCTGTCTGTGATAGTTGTCGCTCTCAGTCTCTGTGATATCTGTAACTCTCAGTCTCTCTCTGTGTCAGTTGTAACTCTCAGCCTCTCTTTGTGATAGCTGTAACTGTTAGTCCCTCTCTGTGATAGATGTAAATCTCAGTCTCTGCGATAGTTGTAACTCTCAGTTTCTCTGTGAAAGCTGTAACTCTCAGTCTCTCTCTGTGATAGTTGTAACTCTCAGTCTCTGATTGTGATAGTTGTAATTCTCAGTCTCTATGACAGTTGTATCTCTCAGTCTCTCTCTGATAGTTGTAACTCTCAGTCTCTGTAATAGTTGTAACTCTCAGTTTATCTGTGAAAGGTGTAACTCTCAGTCACTCTCTGTGATAGATGTAACTCACAGTTTCCCTCGCTGTGAAAGTTGTAATTCTCAGTTTCTCTCAGAGACAGCTGTAACTCTCCGTCTCTCTGTGTAATAGATGTAATTCTCAGTCTCTGTGACAGTTGTAACTGTCAGTCTCTCTCTGTGTCAGTTGTAACTCTCAGTCTCTCTTTGTGATAGCTGTAACTGTTAGTCCCTCTCTGTGATAGTTGTAAAATTCAGTCTCTGTCTGTGCTAGTTGTAACTCTTAGTCTCTGTCTGTGACAGTTGTACCTCTCCATCTCTGTGGTAGTTGTATCTCTCAGTCTGTCTTTGTGATAGTTGTAACACTCAGTCTCTGTCTGATGTAGTTGTGACTCTCAGTCTCTGTAATAGTTGTAACTCTCAGTCTCTCTCTGTGATAGTTGTAACTCTCAGTCTCTGATTGTGATAGTTGTAACTCTCAGTCTCTATGACAGTTGTATCTCTCAGTCTCTCTCTGATAGCTGTAACACTCAGTCTCTGTCTGTGATAGTTCTAACTCTCAGTCTCTGTCTGTGATAGTTGTCGCTCTCAGTCTCTGTGATATCTGTAACTCTCAGTCTCTCTCTGTGTCAGTTGTAACTCTCAGCCTCTCTTTGTGATAGCTGTAACTGTTAGTCCCTCTCTGTGATAGATGTAAATCTCAGTCTCTGCGATAGTTGTAACTCTCAGTTTCTCTGTGAAAGCTGTAACTCTCAGTCTCTCGCTGTGATAGTTGTAACTCTCAGTCTCTGATTGTGATAGTTGTAATTCTCAGTCTCTATGACAGTTGTATCTCTCAGTCTCTCTCTGATAGTTGTAACTCTCAGTCTCTGTAATAGTTGTAACTCTCAGTTTATCTGTGAAAGGTGTAACTCTCAGTCACTCTCTGTGATAGATGTAACTCTCAGTTTCCCTCGCTGTGAAAGTTGTAATTCTCAGTTTCTCTCAGAGACAGCTGTAACTCTCCGTCTCTCTGTGTAATAGATGTAATTCTCAGTCTCTGTGACAGTTGTAACTGTCAGTCTCTCTCTGTGTCAGTTGTAACTCTCAGTCTCTCTTTGTGATAGCTGTAACTGTTAGTCCCTCTCTGTGATAGTTGTAAAATTCAGTCTCTGTCTGTGCTAGTTGTAACTCTTAGTCTCTGTCTGTGACAGTTGTACCTCTCCATCTCTGTGGTAGTTGTATCTCTCAGTCTCTCTTTGTGATAGTTGTAACACTCAGTCTCTGTCTGTTATAGTTGTAACTCTCAGTCTTTGTCTGTGATAGTTGTAACTCTCAGTCTCTGTCTGTGATAGTTGTAACTCTCAGTCTCTCTTTGTGATAGTTGTAACTCTCAGTGCCTCTCTATGATAGCCGTAACTCTGAGTCTCTCTCTGTGACAGTTGTAACTCTCAGTCTCTTTGTCAGTTGTAACCCTCAATCTCTCCCTGTGATAGCTGTAACTGTTAGTCTCTCTCTGTGATAGGTGTAAAACTCAGTCTCTGCGAAAGTTGTGACTCTCAGTTTCTCTGAGAAAATTGTAACTCTCAGTCTCTGTCTGTGCTAGTTGTAACTCTCAGTCTCTGTCTGTGATAGTTGTAACTCTCCATCTCTGTGATAGTTGTATCTCTCAGTCTCTCTGTGTGATAGTTGTAACACTCAGTCTCTGTCTGTGATAGTTGTGACTCTCAGTCTCTATAATAGTTGTAACTCTCAGTTTATCTATGAAAGTTGTAACTCTCAGTCTCTGTAATAGTTGTAACTCTCAGTTTCTCTGTGATAGTTGTATCTCTCAGTCTCTCTCTGTGATAGTTGTAACTCTCAGTCTCTGTCTGTGACAGTTGTACCTCTCCATCTCTGTGATAGTTGTATCTCTCAGTCTCTCTCTGAGACAGCTGTAACTCTCCGTCTCTCTGTGTAACAGATGTAACTCTCAGTCTCTGTGACAGTTGTAACTGTCAGTCTCTCTCTGTGTCAGTTGTAACTCTCAGCCTCTCTTTGTGATAGCTGTAACTGTTAGTCCCTCTCTGTGATTGTTGTAAATCTCAATCTCTGCGATAGTTGCAACTCTCAGTTTTTCTGTGAAAGCTGTAACTCTCATTCTCTCTCTGTGATAGTTATAACTCCCTGTCTTTCTGTGATAGTTGTATCTCTCAGTCTCTCTCTGTGATAGTTGTAACTCTCAGTCTTTCTGTGATAGTTGTATCTCTCAGTCTCTCTCTGTGATAGTTGTAACTCTCAGTCTCTCTCTGTGATAGTTGTAACTCGCAGTATTTCTCTGTGATAGTTGTAACTCCCTGTCTTTCTGATAGTTGTATCTCTCAGACTCTCTCTGTGCTAGTTGTAACTCTCAGTCTCTCTCTTTGAAAGTTTAACTCTCAGTCCCTCGCCGTGACAGTTTAACTCTCAGTCTCTGTCTGTGATAGTTGTAACTCTCAGTTTCTCTCTGTAATAGTTGTAACTCTCAGTCTTTCTGTGATAGTTGTATCTCTCAGTCTCTCTCTGTGATAGTTGTAACTCTCAATCTTTCTCTGTGATAGTTGTAACTCACAGTATTTCTCTGTGATAGTTGTAACTCTCAGTCTCTGTGTGTGACAGTTGTACCTCTCCGTCTCTGTGAAAGTTGTAACTCTCAGTCTCTGTCTGTGCTTGTTGTAACTCTTAATCTCTGTCTGTGACAGTTGTACCTCTCCGTCTCTGTGATAGTTGTACCTCTCAAACTCTCTTTGTGATAGTTGTAACACTCAGTCTCTGTCTGTGATAGTTGTGACTCACAGTCTCTGTAATAGGTGTAACTCTCAGTTTAGCTATGAAAGTTGTAACTCTCAGTCTCTGTAATAGTTGTAACTCTCAGTTTCTCTGTGATAGTTGTAACTCTCAGTCTCTGTCTGTGACAGTTGTACCTCTCCATCTCTGTGATAGTTGTATCTCTCAGTCTCTCTCTGAGACAGCTGTAACTCTCCGTCTCTCTGTGTAACAGATGTAACTCTCAGTCTCTGTGAAAGTTGTAACTGTCAGTCTCTCTCTGTGTCAGTTGTAACTCTCAGCCTCTCTTTGTGATAGCTGTAACTGTTAGTCCCTCTCTGTGATTGTTGTAAATCTCAGTCTCTGCGATAGTTGTAACTGTCAGTTTCTCTGTGAAAGCTGTAACTCTCAGTCTCTCTCTGTGATAGTTGTAACTCCCTGTCTTTCTGTGATAGTTGTATCTCTCAGTCCACTCTATGATAGTTGTAACTCTCAGTCTTTCTGTGATAGTTGTATCTCTCAGTCTCTCTCTGAGATAGTTGTAACTCTGAGTCTCTCTCTGTGATAGTTGTGACTCGCAGCATTTCTCTGTGTTAGTTGTAACTCCCTGTCTTTCTTTGATAGTTGTATCTCTCAGTCTCTCTCTCTGATAGTTGTATCACTCCGTCTCTCTCTGTGATAGTTGTAACTCTCAGTCTCTCTCTGTGATAGTTGTAACTCTCAGTCTCTCTCTGTGATAGTTGTAACTCGCAGTATTTCTCTGTGAAAGTTGTAACTCTCAGTCTCTGTGAAAGTTGTAACTCTCAGTCTCTGTTAAAGCTGTAACTCTCAGTTTCTCTCTGTGTCAGTTGTAACTCTCAGCCTCTCTTTGTGATAGCTGTAACTGTTAGTCCCTCTCTGTGATAGATGTAAATCTCAGTCTCTGCGATAGTTGTAACTCTCAGTTTCTCTGTGAATGCTGTAACTCTCAGTCTCTCTCTGTGATAGTTGGAACTCTCAATCTATCTGTGATAGTTGTATCTCTCTGTCTCGCTCTGTGATAGTTGAAACTCGCAGTATTTCTCTGTGAAAGTTGTAACTCTCAGTCTCTGTTATAGCTGTAACTCTCAGTCTCTGTCTGTGCTTGTTGTAACTCTTAATCTCTGTCTGTGACAGTTGTACCTCTCCGTCTCTGTGATATTTGTACCTCTCAGTCTCTGTAATAGTTGCAACTCTCAGTCTCTCTCTGTGATAGATGTAACTCTCATTCTCTCTGTGAAAGTTTAACTCTCAATCCCTCGCTGTGACAGTTTAACTCTCAGTCTCTAACTGTGATAGTTGTAACGCTCAGTCTCTGTCTGTGATAGTTGTCGCTCTCAGTCTCTGTGATATCTGTAAATCTCAGTCTCTGTCTGTGATAGTTGTAACTCTCAGTCTCTGTCTGTGATAGTTGTAACTCTCAGTCTCTGTCTGTAATTGTTGTACCTCACAGTCTCTCTGTGATAGTTGTAACACTCAGTCTCTCTCTGTGTTATATATAACTCTCAGTCTATCTGTGATAGCTGTAACTCTCAAACTCTCTCTGTGACAGTTGTAATGCTCTGTCTCTCTCAGTGACAGTTGTAACTCTCAGTCTCTCTCTGTGATAGTTTTAACTCTCAGACTCTCATAGTTGTAACTCAGACTCTCTCTGGGATAGATGTATCTCTCAATCTCTCTCTGTGACAGTTGGAATGCTCTGTCTCTCTCAGTGATAGTTGTAACTCTCAGTCTCTGTAATAGTTGCAACTCTCAGTCTCTCTCTGTGATAGATGTAACTCTCAGTCTCTCTCTTTGAAAGTTTAACTCTCAGTCCCTCGCCGTAACAGTTGTAACTCTCAGTCTCTGTCTGTGATAGTTGTAACTCTCAGTCTCTGTCTGTGATAGTTGTCGCTCTCAGTCTCTGTGATATCTGTAACTCTCAGTCTCTCTCTGTGTCAGTTGTAACTCTCAGCCTCTCTTTGTGATAGCTGTAACTGTTGATCCCTCTCTGTGATAGATGTAAATCTCAGTCTCTGCGATAGTTGTAACTCTCAGTTTCTCTGTGAAAGCTGTAACTCTCAGTCTCTCTCTGTGATAGTTGTAACTCTCAGTCTCTGATTGTGATAGTTGTAACTCTCAGTCTCTATGACAGTTGTATCTCTCAGTCTCTCTCTGATAGTTGTAACACTCAGTCTCTGTCTGTGATAGTTCTAACTCTCAGTCTCTGTAATAGTTGTAACTCTCTGTTTATCTGTGAAAGGTGTAACTCTCAGTCACTCTCTGTGATAGATGTAACTCTCAGTTTCCCTCGCTGTGAAAGTTGTAATTCTCAGTTTCTCTCAGAGACAGCTGTAACTCTCCGTCTCTCTGTGTAATAGATGTAACTCTCAGTCTCTGTGAGTTATAACTGTCAGTCTCTCTCTGTGTCAGTTGTAACTCTCAGTCTCTCTTTGGTGATAGCTGTAACTGTTAGACCCTCTCTGTGATAGTTGTAAAATTCAGTCTCTGTCTGTGCTAGTTGTAACTCAGTCTCTGTCTGTGATAGTTGTAACTCTCAGTCTCTCTTTGTGAGAGTTGTAACTCTCAGTGTCTCTCTGTGATAGTGGTAACTCTCAGTCTCTCTCTGTGATAGTGGTAACGCTCAGTCTCTCTCTGTGACAGTTGTAACTCTCAGTGTCTCTCTATGATAGCCGTAACTCTGAGTCTCTGTCTGTGACAGTTGTAACTCTCAGTCTCTTTGATAGTTGTAACTCTCAGTCTCTGTCGGTGATAGCTGTAACTCTCAGTCTCTTTGTCAGTTGTAACCCTCAGTCTCTCTCTGTGATAGCTGTAACTGTTAGTGCCTCTCTGTGATAGTTGTAAATATCAGTCTCTGCGAAAGTTGTAACTCTCAGTTTCTCTGAGAAAATTGTAACTCTCAGTCTCTGTCTGTGCTAGTTGTAACTCTCAGTGTCTGTCTGTGATAATTGTAACTCTCCATCTCTGTGATAGTCGTATCTCTCAGTCTCTCTGTGTGATAGTTGTAACACTCAGTCTCTGTCTGTGATAGTTGTGACTCTCAGTCTCTGTAATAGTTGTAACTCTCAGTTTATCTATGAAAGTTGTAACTCTTAGTCTCTGTAATAGTTGTAACTCTCAGTTTCTCTGTGATAGTTGTAACTCTCAGTCTCTGTCTGTGACAGTTGTACCTCTCCATCTCTGTGATAGTTGTATCTCTCAGTCTCTCTCTGAGGCAGCTGTAACTCTCCGTCTCTCTGTGTAACAGACGTAACTCTCAGTCTCTGTGACAGTTGTAACTGTCAGTCTCTCTCTGTGTCAGTTGTAACTCTCAGCCTCTCTTTGTGATAGCTGTAACTGTTAGTCCCTCTCTGTGATAGTTGTAAATCTCAGTCTCTGCGATAGTTGTAACTCTCAGTTTCTCTGTGAAAGCTGTATCTCTAGGTCTATCTCTGTGATAGTTGTAATTCCCTGTATTTCTGTGATAGTTGTATCTCTCAGTCTTTCTCTGTGATAGTTGTAACTCTCAGTCTTTCTGTGATAGTTGTATCTCTCAGTCTCTCTCTGTGATAGTTGTAACACTCAGTCTCTCTCTGTGATAGTTGTAACTCGCAGTATTTCTCTGTGATAGTTGTAACTCCCTGTCTTTCTGATAGTTGTATCTCTCAGTCTCTCTCTGTGCTAGTTGTAACTCTCAGTCTCTCTCTTTGAAAGTTTAACTCTCAGTCCCTCGCCGTGACAGTTTAACTCTCAGTCTCTGTCTGTGATAGTTGTAACTCTCAGTTTCTCTCTGTAATAGTTATAACTCTCAGTCTTTCTGTGATAGTTGTATCTCTCAGTCTCTCTCTTTGATAGTTGTAACTCTCAATCTCTCTCTGTGATAGTTGTAACTCACAGTATTTCTCTGTGATAGTTGTAACTCTCAGTCTCTGTCTGTGACAGTTGTACCTCTCCGTCTCTGTGAAAGTTGTAACTCTCAGTCTCTGTCTGTGCTTGTTGTAACTCTTAATCTCTGTCTGTGACAGTTGTACCTCTCCGTCTCTGTGATAGTTGTACCTCTCAAACTCTCTTTGTGATAGTTGTAACACTCAGTCTCTGTCTGTGTTAGTTGTGACTCTCAGTCTCTGTAATAGGTGTAACTCTCAGTTTATCTATGAAAGTTGTAACTCTCAGTCTCTGTAATAGTTGTAACTCTCAGTTTCTCTGTGATAGTTGTAACTCTCAATCTCTGTCTGTGACAGTTGTACCTCTCCATCTCTGTGATAGTTGTATCTCTCAGTCTCTCTCTGAGACAGCTGTAACTCTCCGTCTCTCTGTGTAACAGATGTAACTCTCAGTCTCTGTGACAGTTGTAACTGTCAGTCTCTCTCTGTGTCAGTTGTAACTCTCAGCCTCTCTTTGTGATAGCTGTAACTGTTAGTCCCTCTCTGTGATTGTTGTAAATCTCAGTCTCTGCGATAGTTGTAACTGTCAGTTTCTCTGTGAAAGCTGTAAATCTCAGTCTCTCTCTGTGATAGTTGTAACTCCCTGTCTTTCTGTGATAGTTGTATCTCTCAGTCTCTCTCTGTGATAGTTGTAACTCTCAGTCTTTCTGTGATAGTTGTATCTCTCAGTCTCTCTCTGAGATAGTTGTAACTCTGAGTCTCTCTCTGTGATAGTTGTGACTCGCAGCATTTCTCTGTGTTAGTTGTAACTCCCTGTCTTTCTTTGATAGTTGTATCTCTCAGTCTCTCTCTGTGATAGTTGTATCACTCCGTCTCTCTCTGTGATAGTTGTAACTCTCAGTCTCTCTCTGTGATAGTTGTAACTCTCAGTCTCTCTCTGTGATAGTTGTAACTCGCAGTATTTCTCTGTGAAAGTTGTAACTCTCAGTCTCTGTGAAAGTTGTAACTCTCAGTCTCTGTTAAAGCTGTAACTCTCAGTCTATCTCTGTGTCAGTTGTAACTCTCAGCCTCTCTTTGTGATAGCTGTAACTGTTAGTCCCTCTCTGTGATAGATGTAAATCTCAGTCTCTGCGATAGTTGTAACTCTCAGTTTCTCTGTGAATGCTGTAACTCTCAGTCTCTCTCTGTGATAGTTGGAACTCTCAATCTATCTGTGATAGTTGTATCTCTCAGTCTCTCTCTGAGATAGTTGTAACTCTGAGTCTCTCTCTGTGATAGTTGTGACTCGCAGCATTTCTCTGTGTTAGTTGTAACTCCCTGTCTTTCTTTGATAGTTGTATCTCTCAGTCTCTCTCTGTGATAGTTGTATCACTCCGTCTCTCTCTGTGATAGTTGTAACTCTCAGTCTCTCTCTGTGATAGTTGTAACTCGCAGTATTTCTCTGTGAAAGTTGTAACTCTCAGTCTCTGTGAAAGTTGTAACTCTCAGTCTCTGTTAAAGCTGTAACTCTCAGTCTATCTCTGTGTCAGTTGTAACTCTCAGCCTCTCTTTGTGATAGCTGTAACTGTTAGTCCCTCTCTGTGATAGATGTAAATCTCAGTCTCTGCGATAGTTGTAACTCTCAGTTTCTCTGTGAATGCTGTAACTCTCAGTCTCTCTCTGTGATAGTTGGAACTCTCAATCTATCTGTGATAGTTGTATCTCTCTGTCTCGCTCTGTGATAGTTGAAACTCGCAGTATTTCTCTGTGAAAGTTGTAACTCTCAGTCTCTGTTATAGCTGTAACTCTCAGTCTCTGTCTGTGCTTGTTGTAACTCTTAATCTCTGTCTGTGACAGTTGTACCTCTCCGTCTCTGTGATAGTTGTACCTCTCAATCTCTCTTTGTGATAGTTGTAACGCTCAGTCTCTGTCTGTGATAGTTGTAACTCTCAGTCTCTGTAATAGTTGCAACTCTCAGTCTCTCTCTGTGATAGATGTAACTCTCATTCTCTCTGTGAAAGTTTAACTCTCAATCCCTCGCTGTGACAGTTTAACTCTCAGTCTCTGTCTGTGATAGTTGTAACGCTCAGTCTCTGTCTGTGATAGTTGTCGCTCTCAGTCTCTGTGATATCTGTAAATCTCAGTCTCTGTCTGTGATTGTTGTAACTCTCAGTCTCTGTCTGTGATAGTTGTAACTCTCAGTCTCTGTCTGTAATTGTTGTACCTCACAGTCTCTCTGTGATAGTTGTAACACTCAGTCTCTCTCTGTGTTATATATAACTCTCAGTCTATCTGTGATAGCTGTAACTCTCAAACTCTCTCTGTGACAGTTGTAATGCTCTGTCTCTCTCATTGACAGTTGTAACTCTCAGTCTCTCTCTGTGATAGTTTTAACTCTCAGACTCTCATAGTTGTAACTCAGACTCTCTCTGGGATAGATGTATCTCTCAATCTCTCTCTGTGACAGTTGGAATGCTCTGTCTCTCTCAGTGATAGTTGTAACTCTCAGTCTCTGTAATAGTTGCAACTCTCAGTCTCTCTCTGTGATAGATGTAACTCTCAGTCTCTCTCTTTGAAAGTTTAACTCTCAGTCCCTCGCCGTAACAGTTGTAACTCTCAGTCTCTGTCTGTGATAGTTGTAACTCTCAGTCTCTGTCTGTGATAGTTGTCGCTCTCAGTCTCTGTGATATCTGTAACTCTCAGTCTCTCTCTGTGTCAGTTGTAACTCTCAGCCTCTCTTTGTGATAGCTGTAACTGTTAGTCCCTCCTGTGATTGTTGTAAATCTCAGTCTCTGCGATAGTTGTAACTCTAAGTTTCTCTGTGAAAGCTGTAACTCTCAGTCTCTCTCTGTGATAGTTGTAACTCGCAGTATTTCTCTGTGAAAGTTGTAACTCTCAGTCTCTGTTATAGCTGTAACTCTCAGTCTCTGTCTGTGCTTGTTGTAACTCTTAATCTCAGTCTGTGACAGTTGTACCTCTCCGTCTCTGTGATAGTTGTACCTCTCAATCTCTCTTTGTGATAGTTGTAACGCTCAGTCTCTGTCTGTGATAGTTGTAACTCTCAGTCTCTGTAATAGTTGCAACTCTCAGTCTCTCTCTGTGATAGATGTAACTCTCATTCTCTCTGTGAAAGTTTAACGCTCAATTGCTCGCTGTGACAGTTTAACTCTCAGTCTCTGTCTGTGATAGTTGTAACTCTCAGTCTCTGTCTGTGATAGTTGTAACTCTCAGTCTCTGTCTGTAATTGTTGTACCTAACAGTCTCTCTGTGATAGTTGTAACTCTCAGTCTCTCTCTGTGATAGTTTTAACTCTCAGACTCTCATAGTTGTAACTCAAACTCTCTCTGTGACAGTTGTAATGCTCTGTCTCTCTCAGTGATAGTTGTAACTGTCAGTCTCTCTCTGTGATAGTTTTAACTCTCAGACTCTCATAGTTGTAACTCAGACTCTCTCTGTGATAGTTGTATCTCTCAATCTCTCTCTGTGACAGTTGTAATGCTCTGTCTCTCTCAGTGATAGTTGTAACTCTCAGTCTCTTTGATAGTTGCAACTCTCAGTCTCTCTCTGTGATAGATGTAACTCTCAGTCTCTCTCTTTGAAAGTTTAACTCTCAGTCCCTCGCCGTAACAGTTGTAACTCTCAGTCTCTGTCTGTGATAGTTGTAACTCTCAGTCTCTGTCTGTGATAGTTGTCGCTCTCAGTGTCTGTGATATCTGTAACTCTCAGTCTCTCTCTGTGTCAGTTGTAACTCTCAGCCTCTCGTTGTGATAGCTGTAACTGTTAGTCCATCTCTGTGATAGATGTAAATCTCAGTCTCTGCAATAGTTGTAACTCTCAGTTCCTCTGTGAAAGCTGTAACTCTCAGTCTCTCTCTGTGATAGTTGTAACTCTCAGTCTCTGATTGTGATAGTTGTAACTCTCAGTCTCTATGACAGTTGTATCTCTCAGTCTCTCTCTGATAGTTGTAACACTCAGTCTCTGTCTGTGATAGTTCTAACTCTCAGTCTCTGTAATAGTTGTAACTCTCAGTTTATCTGTGAAAGGTGTAACTCTCAGTCACTCTCTGTGATAGATGTAACTCTCAGTTTCACTCGCTGTGAAAGTTTTAATTCTCAGTTTCTCTCAGAGACAGCTGTAACTCTCCGTCTCTCTGTGTAATAGATGTAATTCTCAGTCTCTGTAACAGTTGTAACTGTCAGTCTCTCTCTGTGTCAGTTCGAACTCTCAGTCTCTCTTTGTGATAGCTGTAACTATTAGTCCCTCTCTGTGATAGTTGTAAAATTCAGTCTCTGTCTGTGCTAGTTGTAACTCTTAGTCTCTGTCTGTGACAGTTGTACCTCTCCATCTCTGTGATAGTTGTATCTCTCAGTCTCTCTTTGTGATAGTTGTAACACTCAGTCTCTGTCTGTGATAGTTGTAACTCTCAGTCTTTGTCTGTGATAGTTGTAACTCTCAGTCTTTGTCTGTGATAGTTGTAACTCCCAGTTTCTGTCTGTGATAGTTGTAACTCTCAGTCTCTCTTTGTGATAGTTGTAACTCTCAGTGTCTCTCTATGATAGCCGTAACTCTGAGTCTCTGTCTGTGACAGTTGTAACTCTCAGTCTCTTTGATAGTTGTAACCCTCAGTCTCTCTCGGTGATAGCTGTAACTCTCAGTCTCTTTGTCAGTTGTAACCCTCAGTCTCTCTCTGTGATAGCTGTAACTATTAGTCCCTCTCTGTGATAGTTGTAAAACTCAGTCTCTGCGAAAGTTTTAACTCTCAGTTTCTCTGAGAAAATTGTAACTCTCAGTCTCTGTCTGTGCTAGTTGTAACTCTCAGTCCCTGTCTGTGATTTTTGTAACTCTCCATCTCTGTGATAGTTGTATCTCTCAGTCTCTCTGTGTGATAGTTGTAACGCTCAGTCTCTGTCTGTGATAGTTGTAACTCTCAGTCTCTGTAATAGTTGTAACTCTCAGTTTATCTGTGATAGTTGTAACTCTCAGTCTCTGTCTGTGACAGTTGTACCTCTCCATCTCTGTGATAGTTGTATCTCTCAGTCTCTCTCCGAGACAGCTGTAACTCTCAATCTCTCTGTGTAACAGATGTAACTCTCAGTCTCTGTGACAGTTGTAACTGTCAGTCTCTCTCTGTGTCAGTTGTAACTCTCAGCCTCTATTTGTGATAGCTGTAACTGTTAGTCCCTCTCTGTGATTGTTGTAAATCTCAGTCTCTGCGATAGTTGTAACTCTCAGTTTCTCTGTGAAAGCTGTAACTCTCAGTCTCTCTCTGTGATAGTTGTAACTCCCTGTCTTTCTGATAGTTGTATCTCTCAGTCTCTCTCTGTGATAGTTGTAACTCTCAGTCTTTCTGTGATAGTTGTATCTCTCAGTCTCTCTCTGTGATAGTTGTAACTCTCAGTCTCTCTCATGTGATAGTTGTGACTCGCAGCATTTCTCTGTGATAGTTGTAACTCCCTGTCTTTCTGTGATAATTGTATCTCTCAGTCTCTCTCTGTGATAGTTGTATCACTCAGTCTCTCTCTGCGATAGTTGTAACTCTCAGTCTCTCTCTGTGATAGTTGTAACTCGCAGTATTTCTCTGTGAAAGTTGTAACTCTCAGTCTCTGTGAAAGTTGTAACTCTCAGTCTCTGTTAAAGCTGTAACACTCAGTCTCTCTCTGTGTCAGTTGTAACTCTCAGCCTCTCTTTGTGATAGCTGTAACTGTTAGTCCCTCTCTGTGATAGATGTAAATCTCAGTCTCTGCGATAATTGTAACACTCAGTTTCTCTGTGAATGCTGTAACTCTCAGTCTCTCTCTGTGATAGTTGTAACTCTCAGTCTTTCTGTGATCGTTGTACCTCTCAGTCTCTCTCTGTGATAGTTGTAACTCGCAGTATTTCTCTGTGAATGTTTTAACTCTCTGTCTCTGTTATAGCTGTAACTCTCAGTCTCTGTCTGTGCTTGTTGTAACTCTTAATCTCTGTCTGTGACAGTTGTACCTCTCCGTCTCTGTGATAGTTGTACCTCTCAATCTCTCTTTGTGCTAGTTGTAACTCTCAGTCTCTGTCTGTGATAGTTGTAACTCTCAGTCTCTGTAATAGTTGCAACTCTCAGTCTCTCTCTGTGATAGATGTAACTCTCATTCCCTCTGTGAAAGTTTAACTCTCAATCCCTCGCTGTGACGGTTTAACTCTCAGTCTCTGTCTGTGATAGTTGTAACGCTCAGTCTCTGTCTGTGATAGTTGTCGCTCTCAGTCTCTGTGATATCTGTAAATCTCAGTCTCTGTCTGTGATAGTTGAACTCTCAGTCTCTGTCTGTAATTGTTGTACCTCACAGTCTCTCTGTGATAGTTGTAACTCTCAGTCTCTCTCTGTGTTATATATAACTCTCAGTCTATCTGTGATAGCTGTAACTCTCAAACTCTCTCTGTGACAGTTGTAATGCTCTGTCTCTCTCAGTGATAGTTGTAACTCTCAGTCTCTGTCTGTGATAGTTTTAACTCTCAGACTCTCATAGATGTAACTCAGACTCTCTCTGTGATAGTTGTATCTCTCAATCTCTCTCTGTGACAGTTGAAATGCTCTGTCTCTCTCAGTGATAGTTGTAACTCTCAGTCTCTTTGATAGTTGCAACTCTCAGTCTCTCTCTGTGATAGATGTAACTCTCAGTCTCTCTCTTTGAAAGTTTAACTCTCCGACCCTCGCCGTAACTGTTGTAACTCTCAGTCTCTGTCTGTGATAGTTGTAACTCTCAGTCTCTGTCTGTGATAGTTGTCGCTCTCAGTCTCTGTGATATCTGTAACTCTCAGTCTCTCTCTGTGTCAGTTGTAACTCTCAGCCTCTCTTTGTGATAGCTGTAACTGTTAGTCCCTCTCTGTGATAGATGTAAATCTCAGTCTCTGCGATAGTTGTAACTCTCAGTTTCTCTGTGAAAGCTGTAACTCTCAGTCTCTCTCTGTGTTAGTTGTAACTCTCAGTCTCTGATTGTGATAGTTGTAACTCTCAGTCTCTATGACAGTTGTATCTCTCAGTCTCTCTCTGATAGTTGTAACACTCAGTCTCTGTCTGTGATAGTTCTAACTCTCAGTCTCTGTAATAGTTGTAACTCTCAGTTTATCTGTGAAAGGTGTAATTCTCAGTCACTCTCTGTGATAGATGTAACTCTCAGTTTCCCTCGCTGTGAAAGTTGTAATTCTCAGTTTCTCTCAGAGACAGCTGTAACTCTCCGTCTCTCTGTGTAATAGATGTAATTCTCAGTCTCTGTAACAGTTGTAACTGTCAGTCTCTCTCTGTTTCAGTTGTAACTCTCAGTCTCTCTTTGTGATAGCTGTAACTGTTAGTCCCTCTCTGTGATAGTTGTAAAATTCAGTCTCTGTCTGTGCTAGTTGTAACTCTTAGTCTCTGTCTGTGACAGTTGTACCTCTCCATCTCTGTGATAGTTGTATCTCTCAGTCTCTCTTTGTGATAGTTGTAACACTCAGTCTCTGTCTGTGATAGTTGTAACTCTCAGTCTTTGTCTGTGATAGTTGTAACTCTCAGTCTCTGTCTGTGATAGTTGTAACTCTCAGTCTCTCTTTGTGATAGTTGTAACTCTCAGTGTCTCTCTATGATAGCCGTAACTCTGAGTTTCTGTCTGTGACAGTTGTAACTCTCAGTTTCTTTGATAGTTGTAACTCTCAGTCTCTCTCGGTGATAGCTGTAACTCTCAGTCTCTTTGTCAGTTGTAACCCTCAGTCTCTCTCTGTGATAGCTGTAACTGTTCGTCCCTCTCTGTGATAGTTGTAAAACTCAGTCTCTGCGAAAGTTTTAACTCTCAGTTTCTCTGAGAAAATTGTAACTCTCAGTCTCTGTCTGTGCTAGTTGTAACTCTCAGTCTCTCTCTGTGATAGTTGTAACTCTCCATCTCAGTGATATTTGTATCTCTCAGTCTCTCTGTGTGATAGTAGTAACACTCAGTCTCTGTCTGTGAAAGTTGTGACTCTCAGTCTCTGTAATAGTTGTAACTCTCAGTTTATCTATGAAATTTGTAACTCTCAGTCTCTGTAATAGTTGTAACTCTCAGTTTCTCTGTGATAGTTGTAACTCTCAGTCTCTGTCTGTGACAGTTGTACCTCTCCATCTCTGTGATAGTTGTATCTCTCAGTCTCTCTCCGAGACAGCTGTAACTCTCCGTCTCTCTGTGTAACAGATGTAACTCTCAGTCTCTGTGACAGTTGTAACTGTCAGTCTCTCTCTGTGTCAGTTGTAACTCTCAGCCTCTCTTTGTGATAGCTGTAACTGTTAGTCCCTCTCTGTGATTGTTGTAAATCTCAGTCCCTGCGATAGTGGTAACTCTCAGTTTCTCTGTGAAAGCTGTAACTCTCAGTCTCTCTCTGTGATAGTTGTAACTCCCTGTATTTCTGTGATAGTTGTATCACTCAGTCGCTCTCTGTGATATTTGTAACTCACAGTCTTTCTGTGATAGTTGTATCTCTCAGTCTCTCTCTGTGATAGTTGTAACTCTCAGTCTCTCTCTGTGATAGTTGTGACTCGCAGTATTTCTCTGTGATAGTTGTAACTCCCTGTCTTTCTGTGACAGTTGTATGCCTCAGTCTCTCTCTGTGATAGTTGTATCACTCAGTCTCTCTCTGTGATAGATGTAAATCTCAGTCTCTCTCTGTGATAGTTGTAACTCGCAGTATTTCTCTGTGAAAGTTGTAACTCTCAGTCTCTGTGAAAGTTGTAACTCTCAGTCTCTGTTAAAGCTGTAACTCTCAGTCCCTCGCCGTCACTGTTGTAACTCTCAATCTCTGTCTATGATAGTTGTAACTCTCAGTCTCTGTCTGTGATAGTTGTCGCTCTCAGTCTCTGTGATATCTGTAACTCTCAGTCTCTCTCTGTGTCAGTTGTAACTCTCAGCCTCTCTTTGTGATAGCTGTAACTGTTAGTCCCTCTCTGTGATAGATGTAAATCTCAGTCTCTGCGATAGTTGTAACTCTCAGTTTCTCTGTGAATGCTGTTACTCTCAGTCTCTCTCTGTGATAGTTGTAACTCTCAGTCTTTCTGTGATAGTTGTATCTCTCAGTCTCTCTCTGTGATAGTTGTAACTCGCAGTATTTCTCTGTGAAAGTTGTAACTCTCAGTCTCTGTTATAACTGTAACTCTCAGTCTCTGTCTGTGCTTGTTGTAACTCTTAATCTCTGTCTGTGACAGTTGTACGTCTCCGTCTCTGTGATAGTTGTACCTCTCAATCTCTCTTTGTGATAGTTGTAATGCTCAGTCTCTGTCTGTGATAGTTGTAACTCTCAGTCTCTGTAATAGTTGCAACTCTCAGTCTCTCTCTGTGATAGATGTAACTCTCATTCTCTCTGTGAAAGTTTAACTCTCAATCCCTCGCAGTGACAGTTTAAGTCTCAGTCTCTGTCTGTGATAGTTGTAACGCTCAGTCTCTGTCTGTGATAGTTGTCGCTCTCAGTCTCTGTGATATCTGTAAATCTCAGTCTCTGTCTGTGATAGTTGTAACTCTCAGTCTCTCTCTGTGATAGTTGTAACTCTCAGTCTCTGTCTGTAATTGTTGTACCTCACAGTCTCTCTGTGATAGTTGTAACTCTCAGTCCCTCTCTGTGTTATATATAACTCTCAGTCTATCTGTGATAGCTGTAACTCTCAAACTCTCTCTGTGACAGTTGTAATGCTCTGTCTCTCTCAGTGATAGTTGTAACTCTCAGACTCTCTCTGTGATAGTTGTATCTCTCAATCTCTATCTGTGACAGTTGTAATGCTCTGTCTCTCTCAGTGATAGTTGTAACTCTCAGTCTCTGTAATAGTTGCAACTCTCAGTCTCTCTCTGTGATAGATGTAACTCTCAGTCTCTCTCTTTGAAAGTTTAACTCTCAGTCCCTCGCCGTAAGAGTTGTAACTCTCAGTCTCTGTCTGTGATAGTTGTAACTCTCAGTCTCTGTCTGTGATAGTTGTCGCTCTCAGTCTCTGTGATATCTGTAACTCTCAGTCTCTCTCTGTGTCAGTTGTAACTCTCAGCCTCTCTTTGTGATAGCTGTAACTGTTAGTCCCTCTCTGTGATAGATGTAAATCTCAGTCTCTGCGATAGTTGTAACTCTCAGTTTCTCTGTGAAAGCTGTAACTCTCAGTCTCTCTCTGTGATAGTTGTAACTCCCTGTCTTTCTGTGATAGTTGTATCTCTCAGTCTCTGATTGTGATAGTTGTAACTCTCAGTCTCTCTCTGTGATAGTTGTAACTCTCAGTCTCTGATTGTGATAGTTGTAACTCTCAGTCTCTATGACAGTTGTATCTCTCAGTCTCTCTCTGATAGTTGTAACACTCAGTCTCTGTCTGTGATAGTTCTAACTCTCAGTCTCTGTAATAGTTGTAACTCTCAGTTTATTTGTGAAAGGTGTAACTCTCAATCAATCTCTGTGATAGATGCAACTCTCAGTTTCCCTCGCTGTGAAAGCTGTAACTCTCAGTCTCTCTCTGTGATAGTTGTAACTCCCTGTCTTTCTGATAGTTGTATCTCTCAGTCTCTCTCTGTGATAGTTGTAACTCTTAGTCTTTCTGTGATAGTTGTATCTCTCAGTCTCTCTCTGTGATAGTTGTAACTCTCAGTCTCTCTCATGTGATAGTTGTGACTCGCAGCATTTCTCTGTGATAGTTGTAACTCCCTGTCTTTCTGTGATAATTGTATCTCTCAGTCTCTCTCTGTGATAGTTGTATCACTCAGTCTCTCTCTGCGATAGTTGTAACTCTCAGTCTCTCTCTGTGATAGTTGTAACTCGCAGTATTTCTCTGTGAAAGTTGTAACTCTCAGTCACTGTGAAAGTTGTAACTCTCAGTCTCTGTTAAAGCTGTAACACTCAGTCTCTCTCTGTGTCAGTTGTAACTCTCAGCCTCTCTTTGTGATAGCTGTAACTGTTAGTCCCTCTCTGTGATAGATGTAAATCTCAGTCTCTGCGATAATTGTAACACTCAGTTTCTCTGTGAATGCTGTAACTCTCAGTCTCTCTCTGTGATAGTTGTAACTCTCAGTCTTTCTGTGATCGTTGTACCTCTCAGTCTCTCTCTGTGATAGTTGTAACTCGCAGTATTTCTCTGTGAATGTTTTAACTCTCTGTCTCTGTTATAGCTGTAACTCTCAGTCTCTGTCTGTGCTTGTTGTAACTCTTAATCTCTGTCTGTGACAGTTGCACCTCTCCATCTCTGTGATAGTTGTACCTCTCAATCTCTCTTTGTGATAGTTGTAACGCTCAGTCTCTGTCTGTGATAGTTGTAACTCTCAGTCTCTGTAATAGTTGCAACTCTCAGTCTCTCTCTGTGATAGATGTAACTCTCATTCCCTCTGTGAAAGTTTAACTCTCAATCCCTCGCTGTGACAGTTTAACTCTCAGTCTCTGTCTGTGATAGTTGTAACGCTCAGTCTCTGTCTGTGATAGTTGTCGCTCTCAGTCTCTGTGATATCTGTAAATCTCAGTCTCTGTCTGTGATAGTTGAACTCTCAGTCTCTGTCTGTAATTGTTGTACCTCACAGTCTCTCTGTGATAGTTGTAACACTCAGTCTCTCTCTGTGTTATATATAACTCTCAGTCTATCTGTGATAGCTGTAACTCTCAAACTCTCTCTGTGACAGTTGTAATGCTCTGTCTCTCTCAGTGATAGTTGTAACTCTCAGTCTCTGTCTGTGATAGTTTTAACTCTCAGACTCTCATAGATGTAACTCAGACTCTCTCTGTGATAGTTGTATCTCTCAATCTCTCTCTGTGACAGTTGAAATGCTCTGTCTCTCTCAGTGATAGTTGTAACTCTCAGTCTCTTTGATAGTTGCAACTCTCAGTCTCTCTCTGTGATAGATGTAACTCTCAGTCTCTCTCTTTGAAAGTTTAACTCTCCGTCCCTCGCCGTAACTGTTGTAACTCTCAGTCTCTGTCTGTGATAGTTGTAACTCTCAGTCTCTGTCTGTGATAGTTGTCGCTCTCAGTCTCTGTGATATCTGTAACTCTCAGTCTCTCTCTGTGTCAGTTGTAACTCTCAGCCTCTCTTTGTGATAGCTGTAACTGTTAGTCCCTCTCTGTGATAGATGTAAATCTCAGTCTCTGCGATAGTTGTAACTCTCAGTTTCTCTGTGAAAGCTGTAACTCTCAGTCTCTCTCTGTGTTAGTTGTAACTCTCAGTCTCTGATTGTGATAGTTGTAACTCTCAGTCTCTATGACAGTTGTATCTCTCAGTCTCTCTCTGATAGTTGTAACACTCAGTCTCTGTCTGTGATAGTTCTAACTCTCAGTCTCTGTAATAGTTGTAACTCTCAGTTTATCTGTGAAAGGTGTAATTCTCAGTCACTCTCTGTGATAGATGTAACTCTCAGTTTCCCTCGCTGTGAAAGTTGTAATTCTCAGTTTCTCTCAGAGACAGCTGTAACTCTCCGTCTCTCTGTGTAATAGATGTAATTCTCAGTCTCTGTAACAGTTGTAACTGTCAGTCTCTCTCTGTTTCAGTTGTAACTCTCAGTCTCTCTTTGTGATAGCTGTAACTGTTAGTCCCTCTCTGTGATAGTTGTAAAATTCAGTCTCTGTCTGTGCTAGTTGTAACTCTTAGTCTCTGTCTGTGACAGTTGTACCTCTCCATCTCTGTGATAGTTGTATCTCTCAGTCTCTCTTTGTGATAGTTGTAACACTCAGTCTCTGTCTGTGATAGTTGTAACTCTCAGTCTTTGTCTGTGATAGTTGTAACTCTCAGTCTCTGTCTGTGATAGTTGTAACTCTCTGTCTCTCTTTGTGATAGTTGTAACTCTCAGTGTCTCTCTATGATAGCCGTAACTCTGAGTTTCTGTCTGTGACAGTTGTAACTCTCAGTTTCTTTGATAGTTGTAACTCTCAGTCTCTCTCGGTGATAGCTGTAACTCTCAGTCTCTTTGTCAGTTGTAACCCTCAGTCTCTCTCTGTGATAGCTGTAACTGTTAGTCCCTCTCTGTGATAGTTGTAAAACTCAGTCTCTGCGAAAGTTTTAACTCTCAGTTTCTCTGAGAAAATTGTAACTCTCAGTCTCTGTCTGTGCTAGTTGTAACTCTCAGTCTCTCTCTGTGATAGTTGTAACTCTCCATCTCAGTGATATTTGTATCTCTCAGTCTCTCTGTGTGATAGTAGTAACACTCAGTCTCTGTCTGTGAAAGTTGTGACTCTCAGTCTCTGTAATAGTTGTAACTCTCAGTTTATCTATGAAATTTGTAACTCTCAGTCTCTGTAATAGTTGTAACTCTCAGTTTCGCTGTGATAGTTGTAACTCTCAGTCTCTGTCTGTGACAGTTGTACCTCTCCATCTCTGTGATAGTTGTATCTCTCAGTCACTCTCCGAGACAGCTGTAACTCTCCGTCTCTCTGTGTAACAGATGTAACTCTCAGTCTCTGTGACAGTTGTAACTGTCAGTCTCTCTCTGTGTCAGTTGTAACTCTCAGCCTCTCTTTGTGATAGCTGTAACTGTTAGTCCCTCTCTGTGATTGTTGTAAATCTCAGTCTCTGCGATAGTTGTAACTCTCAGTTTCTCTGTGAAAGCTGTAACTCTCAGTCTCTCTCTGTGATAGTTGTAACTCCCTGTATTTCTGTGATAGTTGTATCACTCAGTCGCTCTCTGTGATATTTGTAACTCACAGTCTTTCTGTGATAGTTGTATCTCTCAGTCTCTCTCTGTGATAGTTGTAACTCTCAGTCTCTCTCTGTGATAGTTGTGACTCGCAGTATTTCTCTGTGATAGTTGTAACTCCCTGTCTTTCTGTGACAGTTGTATGCCTCAGTCTCTCTCTGTGATAGTTGTATCACTCAGTCTCTCTCTGTGATAGTTGTAAATCTCAGTCTCTCTCTGTGATAGTTGTAACTCGCAGTATTTCTCTGTGAAAGTTGTAACTCTCAGTCTCTGTGAAAGTTGTAACTCTCAGTCTCTGTTAAAGCTGTAACTCTCAGTCCCTCGCCGTCACAGTTGTAACTCTCAATCTCTGTCTATGATAGTTGTAACTCTCAGTCTCTGTCTGTGATAGTTGTCGCTCTCAGTCTCTGTGATATCTGTAACTCTCAGTCTCTCTCTGTGTCAGTTGTATCTCTCAGCCTCTCTTTGTGATAGCTGTAACTGTTAGTCCCTCTCTGTGATAGATGTAAATCTCAGTCTCTGCGATAGTTGTAACTCTCAGTTTCTCTGTGAATGCTGTTACTCTCAGTCTCTCTCTGTGATAGTTGTAACTCTCAGTCTTTCTGTGATCGTTGTACCTCTCAGTCTCTCTCTGTGATAGTTGTAACTCGCAGTATTTCTCTGTGAATGTTTTAACTCTCTGTCTCTGTTATAGCTGTAACTCTCAGTCTCTGTCTGTGCTTGTTGTAACTCTTAATCTCTGTCTGTGACAGTTGCACCTCTCCGTCTCTGTGATAGTTGTACCTCTCAATCTCTCTTTGTGATAGTTGTAACGCTCAGTCTCTGTCTGTGATAGTTGTAACTCTCAGTCTCTGTAATAGTTGCAACTCTCAGTCTCTCTCTGTGATAGATGTAATTCTCATTCCCTCTGTGAAAGTTTAACTCTCAATCCCTCGCTGTGACAGTTTAACTCTCAGTCTCTGTCTGTGATAGTTGTAACGCTCAGTCTCTGTCTGTGATAGTTGTCGCTCTCAGTCTCTGTGATATCTGTAAATCTCAGTCTCTGTCTGTGATAGTTGAACTCTCAGTCTCTGTCTGTAATTGTTGTACCTCACAGTCTCTCTGTGATAGTTGTAACACTCAGTCTCTGTAATAGTTGTAACTCTCAGTTTATCTGTGAAAGGTGTAATTCTCAGTCACTCTCTGTGATAGATGTAACTCTCAGTTTCCCTCGCTGTGAAAGTTGTAATTCTCAGTTTCTCTCAGAGACAGCTGTAACTCTCCGTCTCTCTGTGTAATAGATGTAATTCTCAGTCTCTGTAACAGTTGTAACTGTCAGTCTCTCTCTGTTTCAGTTGTAACTCTCAGTCTCTCTTTGTGATAGCTGTAACTGTTAGTCCCTCTCTGTGATAGTTGTAAAATTCAGTCTCTGTCTGTGCTAGTTGTAACTCTTAGTCTCTGTCTGTGACAGTTGTACCTCTCCATCTCTGTGATAGTTGTATCTCTCAGTCTCTCTTTGTGATAGTTGTAACACTCAGTCTCTGTCTGTGATAGTTGTAACTCTCAGTCTTTGTCTGTGATAGTTGTAACTCTCAGTCTCTGTCTGTGATAGTTGTAACTCTCTGTCTCTCTTTGTGATAGTTGTAACTCTCAGTGTCTCTCTATGATAGCCGTAACTCTGAGTTTCTGTCTGTGACAGTTGTAACTCTCAGTTTCTTTGATAGTTGTAACTCTCAGTCTCTCTTGGTGATAGCTGTAACTCTCAGTCTCTTTGTCAGTTGTAACCCTCAGTCTCTCTCTGTGATAGCTGTAACTGTTAGTCCCTCTCTGTGATAGTTGTAAAACTCAGTCTCTGCGAAAGTTTTAACTCTCAGTTTCTCTGAGAAAATTGTAACTCTCAGTCTCTGTCTGTGCTAGTTGTAACTCTCAGTCTCTCTCTGTGATAGTTGTAACTCTCCATCTCAGTGATATTTGTATCTCTCAGTCTCTCTGTGTGATAGTAGTAACACTCAGTCTCTGTCTGTGAAAGTTGTGACTCTCAGTCTCTGTAATAGTTGTAACTCTCAGTTTATCTATGAAATTTGTAACTCTCAGTCTCTGTAATAGTTGTAACTCTCAGTTTTGCTGTGATAGTTGTAACTCTCAGTCTCTGTCTGTGACAGTTGTACCTCTCCATCTCTGTGATAGTTGTATCTCTCAGTCACTCTCCGAGACAGCTGTAACTCTCCGTCTCTCTGTGTAACAGATGTAACTCTCAGTCTCTGTGACAGTTGTAACTGTCAGTCTCTCTCTGTGTCAGTTGTAACTCTCAGCCTCTCTTTGTGATAGCTGTAACTGTTAGTCCCTCTCTGTGATTGTTGTAAATCTCAGTCTCTGCGATAGTTGTAACTCTCAGTTTCTCTGTGAAAGCTGTAACTCTCAGTCTCTCTCTGTGATAGTTGTAACTCCCTGTATTTCTGTGATAGTTGTATCACTCAGTCGCTCTCTGTGATATTTGTAACTCACAGTCTTTCTGTGATAGTTGTATCTCTCAGTCTCTCTCTGTGATAGTTGTAACTCTCAGTCTCTCTCTGTGATAGTTGTGACTCGCAGTATTTCTCTGTGATAGTTGTAACTCCCTGTCTTTCTGTGACAGTTGTATGCCTCAGTCTCTCTCTGTGATAGTTGTATCACTCAGTCTCTCTCTGTGATAGTTGTAAATCTCAGTCTCTCTCTGTGATAGTTGTAACTCGCAGTATTTCTCTGTGAAAGTTGTAACTCTCAGTCTCTGTGAAAGTTGTAACTCTCAGTCTCTGTTAAAGCTGTAACTCTCAGTCCCTCGCCGTCACAGTTGTAACTCTCAATCTCTGTCTATGATAGTTGTAACTCTCAGTCTCTGTCTGTGATAGTTGTCGCTCTCAGTCTCTGTGATATCTGTAACTCTCAGTCTCTCTCTGTGTCAGTTGTATCTCTCAGCCTCTCTTTGTGATAGCTGTAACTGTTAGTCCCTCTCTGTGATAGATGTAAATCTCAGTCTCTGCGATAGTTGTAACTCTCAGTTTCTCTGTGAATGCTGTTACTCTCAGTCTCTCTCTGTGATAGTTGTAACTCTCAGTCTTTCTGTGATAGTTGTATCTCTCAGTCTCTCTCTGTGATAGTTGTAACTCGCAGTATTTCTCTGTGAAAGTTGTAACTCTCAGTCTCTGTTATAACTGTAACTCTCAGTCTCTGTCTGTGCTTGTTGTAACTCTTAATCTCTGTCTGTGACAGTTGTACGTCTCCGTCTCTGTGATAGTTGTACCTCTCAATCTCTCTTTGTGATAGTTGTAATGCTCAGTCTCTGTCTGTGATAGTTGTAACTCTCAGTCTCTGTAATAGTTGCAACTCTCAGTCTCTCTCTGTGATAGATGTAACTCTCATTCTCTCTGTGAAAGTTTAACTCTCAATCCCTCGCAGTGACAGTTTAAGTCTCAGTCTCTGTCTGTGATAGTTGTAACGCTCAGTCTCTGTCTGTGATAGTTGTCGCTCTCAGTCTCTGTGATATCTGTAAATCTCAGTCTCTGTCTGTGATAGTTGTAACTCTCAGTCTCTGTCTGTGATAGTTGTAACTCTCAGTCTCTGTCTGTAATTGTTGTACCTCACAGTCTCTCTGTGATAGTTGTAACTCTCAGTCCCTCTCTGTGTTATATATAACTCTCAGTCTATCTGTGATAGCTGTAACTCTCAAACTCTCTCTGTGACAGTTGTAATGCTCTGTCTCTCTCAGTGATAGTTGTAACTCTCAGACTCTCTCTGTGATAGTTGTATCTCTCAATCTCTATCTGTGACAGTTGTAATGCTCTGTCTCTCTCAGTGATAGTTGTAACTGTCAGTCTCTGTAATAGTTGCAACACTCAGTCTCTCTCTGTGATAGATGTAACTCTCAGTCTCTCTCTTTGAAAGTTTAACTCTCAGTCCCTCGCCGTAAGAGTTGTAACTCTCAGTCTCTGTCTGTGATAGTTGTAACTCCCAGTCTCTGTCTGTGATAGTTGTCGCTATCAGTCTCTGTGATATCTGTAACTCTCAGTCTCTCTCTGTGTCAGTTGTAACTCTCAGCCTCTCTTTGTGATAGCTGTAACTGTTAGTCCCTCTCTGTGATAGATGTAAATCTCAGTCTCTGCGATAGTTGTAACTCTCAGTTTCTCTGTGAAAGCTGTAACTCTCAGTCTCTCTCTGTGATAGTTGTAACTCTCAGTCTCTGATTGTGATAGTTGTAACTCTCAGTCTCTATGACAGTTGTATCTCTCAGTCTCTCTCTGATAGTTGTAACACTCAGTCTCTGTCTGTGATAGTTCTAACTCTCAGTCTCTGTAATAGTTGTAACTCTCAGTTTATCTGTGAAAGGTGTAACTCTCAATCACTCTCTGTGATAGATGCAACTCTCAGTTTCCCTCGCTGTGAAAGTTGTAATTCTCAGTTTCTCTCAGAGACATCTGTAACTCTGCGTCTCTCTGTGTAATAGATGTAACTATCAGTCTCTGTGACAGTTGTAACTGTCAGTCTCTCTCTGTGTCAGTTGTAACTCTCAGTCTCTCTTTGTGATAGCTGTAACAATTAGTCCCTCTCTGTGATAGTTGTAAAATTCAGTCTCTGTCTGTGCTAGTTGTAACTGTTAGTCTCTGTCTGTGACAATTGTACCTCTCCATCTCTGTGATAGTTGTATCTCTCAGTCTCTCTTTGTGATAGTTGTAACACTCAGTCTCTGTCTGTGATAGTTGTAACTCTCAGTCTCTGTCTGTGATAGTTGTAACTATCAGTCTCTGTCTGTGATAGTTGTAACTCTCAGACTCTCATTGTGATAGTTGTAACTCACAGTCTCTCTCTGTGATAGTGGTAAATCTCAGTCTCACTCTGTGTTAGTGGTAACTCTCAGTCTCTCTCTGTGATAGTGGTAACTCTGAGTCTCTGTCTGTGATAGTTGTATCTCTCAGTCTCTCTCTGTGATAGTTGTAACTCTCAATCTCTCTCTGTGATAGTTGTAACTCCACAGTATTTCTCTGTGATAGTTGTAACTCTCAGTCTCTTTGATAGTTGTAACTCTCAGTCTCTGTCTGTGATAGCTGTAACTCTCAGTCTCTGTAATAGTTGCAACTCTCAGTCTCTCTCTGTGATAGATGTAACTTTCAGTCTCTCTCTTTCAAAGTTTAACTCTCAGTCCCTCGCCATGACAGTTGTAACTCTCAGTATCTGTCTGTGAGAGTTGTCGCTCTCAGTGTCTGTCTGTGATAGTTGTCGCTCTCAGAATCTGTGATATCTGTAACTCTCAGTCTCTCTCTGTGTCAGTTGTAACTCTCAGCCTCTCTTTGTGATAGCAGTAACTGTTAGTCCCTCTCTGTGATAGATGTAAATCTCAGTCTCTGCGATAGTTGTAACTCTCAGTTTCTCTGTGAAAGCTGTAACTCTCAGTCTCTCTCTGTGATAGTTGTAACTCTCAGTCTTTCTGTGATAGTTGTATCTCTCAGTCTTTCTCTGTGATAGTTGTAACTCGCAGTATTTCTCTGTGAAAGTTGTAACTCTCAGTGTCTGTTATAGCTGTAACTCTCAGTTTCTGTCTGTGCTTGTTGTAACTCTTAATCTCTGTCTGTGACAGTTGTACCTCTCCGTCTCTGTGATAGTTGTACCTCTCAATCTCTCTTTGTGATAGTTGTAACACTCAGTCTCTGTCTGTGATAGTTGTAACTCTCAGTCTCTCTCTGTGAAAGTTTAACTCTCAATCCCTCGCTGTGACAGTTTAAGTCTCAGTCTCTGTCTGTGATAGTTGTAACGCTCAGTCTCTGTCTGTGATAGCTGTCGCTCTCAGTCTCTGTGATATCTGTAAATCTCAGTCTCTGTCTGTGATAGTTGTAACTCTCAGTCTCTGTCTGTGATAGTTGTAACTCTCAGTCTCTGTCTCTAATTGTTGTACCTCACAGTCTCTCTGTGATAGTTGTAACACTCAGTCTCTCTCTGTGTTAGATATAACTCTCAGTCTATCTGTGATAGCTGTAACACTCAATCTCTCTCTGTGACAGTTGTAATGCTCTGTCTCTCTCAGTGATAGCTGTAACTCTCAGTCTCTTTCTGTGATAGTTTTAACTCTCAGACTCTCATAGTTGTCACTCAGACTCTCTCTGTGATAGTTGTATCTCTCAATCTCTCTCTGTGACAGTTGTAATGCTCTGTCTCTCTCAGTGATAGTTGTAACTCTCAGTCTCTCTCTTTGATAGTGATAACTCTCAGTCTCTCTCTGTGATAGTTGTAACTCTCAGTCTCTGTAATAGTTGCAACTCTTAGTCTCTCTCCGTGATAGATGTAACTCTCAGTCTCTCTCTTTGAAAGTTTAACTCTCAGTCCCTCGCCGTAACAGTTGTAACTCTCAGTCTCTGTCTGTGATAGTTGTAACTCTCAGTCTCTGTGATATATGTAACTCTCAGTCTCTCTCTGTGTCAGTTGTAACTCTCAGCCTCTCTTTGTGATAGCTGTAACTGTTAGTCCCTCTCTCTGATAGATGTAAATCTCAGTCTCTGCGATAGTTGTAACTCTCAGTTTCTCTGTGAACGCTGTAACTCTCAGTCTCTCTCTGTGATAGTTGTAACTCTCAGTCTCTGATTGTGATAGTTGTAACTCTCAGTCTCTATGACAGTTGTATCTCTCAGTCTCTCTCTGATAGTTGTAACACTCAGTCTCTGTCTGTGATAGTTCTAACTCTCAGTCTCTGTAATAGTTGTAACTCTCAGTTTATCTGTGAAAGGTGTAACTCTCAATCACTCTCTGTGATAGATGTAACTCTCAGTTTCCCTCGCTGTGAAAGTTGTAATTCTCAGTTTCTCTCAGAGACATCTGTAACTCTGCATCTCTCTGTGTAATAGATGTAACTCTCAGTCTCTGTGACAGTTGTAACTGTCAGTCTCTCTCTGTGTCAGTTGTAACTCTCAGTCTCTCGTTGTGATAGCTGTAACTATTAGTCCCTCTCTGTGATAGTTGTAAAATTCAGTCTCTGTCTGTGCTAGTTGTAACTCTTAGTCTCTGTCTGTGACAATTGTTCCTCTCCATCTCTGTGATAGTTGTATCTCTCAGTCTCTCTTTGTGATAGTTGTAACACTCAGTCTCTGTCTGTGATAGTTGTAACTCTCAGTCTCTGTCTGTGATAGTTGGAACTCTCAGTCTCTGTCTGTGATAGATGTAACTCACAGTCTCTCTCTGTGATAGTGGTAAATCTCAGTCTCACTCTGTGTTAGTGGTAACTCTCAGTCTCTCTCTGTGATAGTGGTAACTCTGAGTCTCTGTCTGTGATAGTTGTATCTCTCAGTCTCTCTCTGTGATAGTTGTAACTCTCAATCTCTCTCTGTGATAGTTGTAACTCCACAGTATTTCTCTGTGATAGTTGCAACTCTCAGTCTCTTTGATAGTTGTAACTCTCAGTCTCTGTCTGTGATAGCTGTAATTCTCAGTCTCTGTAATAGTTGCAACTCTCAGTCTCTCTCTGAGATAGATGTAACTTTCAGTCTCTCTCTTTCAAAGTTTAACTCTCAGTCGCTCGCCATGACAGTTGTAACTCTCAGTCTCTGTCTGTGAGAGTTGTCGGTCTCAGTCTCTGTCTGTGATAGTTGTCGCTCTCAGAATCTGTGATATCTGTAACTCTCAGTCTCTCTCTGTGTCAGTTGTAACTCTCAGCCCTCTTTGTGATAGCTGTAACTGTTAGTCCCTCTCTGTGATAGATGTAAATCTCAGTCTCTGCGATAGTTGTAACTCTCAGTTTCTCTGTGAAAGCTGTAACTCTCAGTCTCTCTCTGTGATAGTTGTAACTCTCAGTCTTTCTGTGATAGTTGTATCTCTCAGTCTTTTTCTGTGATAGTTGTAACTCGCAGTATTTCTCTGTGAAAGTTGTAACTCTCAGTCTCTGTTATAGCTGTAACTCTCAGTCTCTCTCTGTGCTTGTTGTAACTCTTAATCTCTGTCTGTGACAGTTGTACCTCTCCTTCTCTGTGATAGTTGTACCTCTCAATCTCTCTTTGTGATAGTTGTAACACTCAGTCTCTGTCTGTGATAGTTGTAACTCTCAGTCTCTCTCTGTGAAAGTTTAACTCTCAATCCCTCGCTGTGACAGTTTAAGTCTCAGTTTCTGTCTGTGATAGTTGTAACGCTCAGTCTCTGTCTGTGATAGCTGTCGCTCTCAGTCTCTGTGATATCTGTAAATCTCAGTCTCTGTCTGTGATAGTTGTAACTCTCAGTCTCTGTCTGTGATAGTTGTAACTCTCAGTCTCTGTCTGTAATTGTTGTACCTCACAGTCTCTCTGTGATAGTTGTAACACTCAGTCTCTCTCTGTGTTATATATAACTCTCAGTCTATCTGTGATAGCTGTAACTCTCAATCTCTCTCTGTGACAGTTGTAATGCTCTGTCTCTCTCAGTGATAGTTGTAACTCTCAGTCTCTCTCTGTGATAGTTTTAACTCTCAGACTCTCATAGTTGTCACTCAGACTCTCTCTGTGATAGTTGTATCTCTCAATCTCTCTCTGTGACAGTTGTAATGCTCTGTCTCTCTCAGTGATAGTTGTAACTCTCAGTCTCTCTCTTTGATAGTGATAACTCTCAGTCTCTCTCTGTGATAGTTGTAACTCTCAGTCTCTGTAATAGTTGCAACTCTTAGTCTCTCTCTGTGATAGATGTAACTCTCAGTCTCTCTCTTTGAAAGTTTAACTCTCAGTCCCTCGCCGTAACAGTTGTAACTCTCAGTCTCTGTCTGTGATAGTTGTAACTCTCAGTCTCTGTCTGTGATAGTTGTCGCTCTCAGTCTCTGTGATATCTGTAACTCTCAGTCTCTCTCTGTGTCAGTTGTAACTCTCAGCCTCTCTTCGTGATAGCTGTAACTGTTAGTCCCTCTCTGTGATAGATGTAAATCTCAGTCTCTGCGATAGTTGTAACTCTCAGTTTCTCTGTGAAAGCTGTAACTCTCAGTCTCTCTCTGTGATAGTTGTAACTCTCAGTCTTTCTGTGATAGTTGTATCACTCAATCTCTCTTTGTGATAGTTGTGACACACAGTCTCTGTCTGTGATAGTTGTATCTCTCAGTCTCTGTAATAGTTGCAACTCTCAGAATCTCTCTGTGATAGTTGTAACTCTGAGTCTCTCTCTGTGAAAGTTTAACTCTCAATCCCTCGCTGTGACAGTTTAACTCTCAGTCTCTGTCTCTGATAGTGGTCGCTCTCAGTCTCTGTGATATTTGTAACTCTCAGTCTCTGTCTGTGATAGTTGTAACTCTCAGTCTCTGTCTGTGATAGTTGTAACTCCCTGTCTCTGTCTATGATAGTTGTACCTCTCAGTCTCTCTGTGATAGTTGTAACTCTCAGTCTCTCTCTGTGATACTTGTAATCCTCAGTCTCCCTCTCTGATATTTGTAACTCTCAATCCCTCGCTGTGTCAGTTTAACTCTCAGTCTCTTTCTGTGATAGTTGTAACTCCCAGTATCTGTGACAGTTGTAACTCTCAGTCTCTCTCTGTGATAGTTGTAATTCTCCGTTTTTCTCTGTGACAGCTGTAACTCACCCTCACCCTGTGTGATAGATGTAATTCTCTGTCTCTGTGACAGTTGTAACTCTCCGTCTCTGTGACAGTTGTAACTCTCAGTCTCTCTCTGTGATAGTGGTAACTCTCAGTTTCTCTCTATGATAATTGTAACTTTCAGTCTTTCTCTGTGATAGTTGTAATGCTCAATCTCTCTCTGTGACAGTTGTAACTCTCAGTCTCTCTCTGTGATAATTGTAACTCTCAGTCTCTCTCTCGGTGATAATTGTAACTCCCAATCTCTGTCTGTGACAGTTGTAACTCTCAATCTCTGTCTGTGACTGACTGCTGTAACTCTCAATCACTCTCTGTGATAATTGTAACTTTCCGTCTCTCTGATAGTCGTAACTCAGTCTCTCTCTGTGATAGTTGTAACTGTCAGTCGCTGTCTGTGATAGTTATAACTCTCAGTCTCTCTCTGTGATCGTTGTAACCCTCAGTCTCCCTCTCTGATAGTTGTAACTGTAAATCTCTCTTTGTGATAGTTTTAACTATTAGTCTCTGTCTGTGGTAGTTGTAATTCGCAGTCTCTCTCTGTAATAGTTGTAACCCTCAGTCTCCCTCTCTGATATTTGTAACTCTAAATCTCTCTTTGTGATAGTTGTAACTCTCAATCTCTCCCTGTGACAGTTGTAATGCTCTGTCTCTCTCAGTGATAGTGGTAACTCTCAGTCTCTCTCTGTGATAGTTGTAACTCTCAGTCTATGTATTAGTTGTAACTCTCAGTCTCTCTCTGTGATGGATGTAACTCTCAGTCTCTCTCTTTGAAAGTTTAACTCTCAGTCTCTCGCCGTGACAGTTTAACTCTCAGTCTCTGTCTGTGATAGTTGTCGCTCTCAGTCTCTGTGATATCTGTAACACTCAGTCTGTCTCTGTGTCAGTTGTAACTCTCAGCCTCTCTTTGTGATAGCTGTAACTGTTAGTCCCTCTCTGTGACAGTTGTAATGCTCTGTCTCTCTCAGTGATTGTTGTAACTCTCAGTCTCTCTCTGTGATAGTTTTAACTCTCAGACTTTCATAGTTGTAACTCAGACTCTCTGTGATAGTTGTATCTCTCAATCTCTCTCTGTGACAGTTGTAATGCTCTGTCTCTCTCAGTGATAGTTGTAACTCTCAGTCTCTCTCTTTGATAGTGGTAACTCTCAGTCTCTCTCTGTGATAGTTGTAACTCTCAGTCTCTGTATTAGTTGGAACTCTCAGTCTCTCTCTGTGATGGATGTAACTCTCAGTCTCTCTCTTTGAAAGTTTAACTCTCAGTCCCTCGCCGTGACAGTTTAACTCTAAGTCTCTGTCTGTGAGAGTTGTCGCTCTCAGTCTCTGTGATATCTGTAACTCTCAGTCTCTCTCTGTGTCAGTTGTAACTCTCAGCCACTCTTTGTGATAGCTGTAACTGTTAGTCCCTCTCTGTGATAGATGTAAATCTCAGTCTCTGCGATAGTTGTAACTCTCAGTTTCTCTGTGAAAGCTGTAACTCTCAATCTCTCTCTGTGACAGTTGTAATGCTCTGTCTCTCTCAGTGATAGTTGTATCACTCAGTCTCTCTCTGTGATAGTTTTAACTCTCAGACTTTCATAGTTGTAACTCAGACTCTCTGTGAAAGTTGTATCTCTCAATCTCTCTCTGTGATAGGTGTAATGCTCTGTCTCTCTCAGTGATAGTTGTAACTCTCAGTCTCTCTATTTGATAGTGGTAACTCTCAGTCTCTCTCTGTGATAGTTGTAACTCTCAGTCCCTGTATTAGTTGCAACTCTAAGTCTCTCTCTGTGATGGATGTAACTCTCAGTCTCTCTCTTTGAAAGTTTAACTCTCAGTCCCTCGCCGTGACATTTTAACTCTCAGTCTCTGTCTGTGATAGTTGTCGCTCTCAGTCTCTGTGATATCTGTAACTCTCAGTCTCTCTCTGTGTCAGTTGTAACTCTCAGCCTCTCTTTGTGATAGCTGTAACTGTTAGTCCCTCTCTGTGATAGATGTAAATCTCAGTCTCTGCGATAGTTGTAACTCTCAGTTTCTCTGTGAAAGCTGTAACTCTCAGTCTCTATCTGTGATAGTTTTAACTCTCAGTCTTTCTGTGATAGTTGTATCACTCAGTCTCTCTCTGTGATAGTTGTATCTCACAGTATTTCTCTGTGTAAGTTGTAACTCTCAGTCTCTGTTAAATCTGTAACTCTCAGTCTCTGTCTGTGCTATTTGTAACTCCTAATCTCTGTCTGTGACAGTTGTACCTCTCCGTCTCTGTGATAGTTGTACTTCTCAGTCTCTCTTTGTGATAGTTGTAACACTCAGTCTCTGTCTGTGATAGTTGTACCTCTCAGTCGCTCTGTGATAGTTGTAACTCTCAGTCTCTCTCTGTGTTATATATAACTCTCAGTCTCTCTGTGATAGATATAACTCCCAATCTCTCTCTGTGACAGTTGTAATGCTCTGTCTCTCTCAGTGATAGTTGTAACTCTCAGTCTCTCTGTTAGTTATATATAACTCTCAGTCTATCAGTGATAGCTTTAACTCTCAAACTCTCTCTGTGACAGTTGTAATGCTCTGTCTCTCTCAGTGATAGTTGTAACTCTCAGTCTCTCTCTGTGATAGTTTTAACTCTCAGACTCTCATAGTTGTAACTCAGACTCTCTGTGATAGTTGTATCTCTCAATCTCTGTATTAGTTGTAACTCTCAGTCTCTCTCTGTGATGGATGTAACTCTCAGTCTCTCTCTTTGAAAGTTTAACTCTCAATCCCTCGCTGTGACAGTTTAACTCTCAGTCTCTGTCTGTGATAGTTGTAACTCTCAGTCCCTGTCTGTGATAGTTTTACCTCTCAGTCGCTCTGTGATAGTTGTAACTCTCAGTCTCTCTCTGTGTTATATATAACTCTCAGTCTATCTGTGATAGCTGTAACTCTCAATCTCTCACTGTGACAGTTGTAATGCTCTGTCTCTCTCAGTGATAGTTGTAACTCTCAGTCTCTCTCTGTGATAGTTTTAACTCTCAGACTTTCATAGTTGTAACATCAGACTCTCTGTGATAGTTGTATCTCTCAATCTCTCTCTGAGACAGTTGTAATGCTCTGTCTCTCTCAGTGATAGTGGTAACTCTCAGTCTCTCTCTGTGATAGTTGTAACTCTCAGTCTATGTATTAGTTGCAACTCTCAGTCTCTCTCTGTGATGGATGTAACTCTCAGTCTCTCTCTTTGAAAGTTTAACTCTCAGTCCCTCGCCGTGACAGTTTAACTCTCAGTCTCTGTCTGTGATAGTTGTCGCTCTCAGTCTCTGTGATGTCTGTAACTCTCAGTCTCTCTCTGTGTCAGTTGTAACTCTCAGCCTCTCTTTGTGATAGCTGTAACTGTTAGTCCCTCTCTGTGATAGATGTAAATCTCAGTCTCTGCGATAGTTGTAACTCTCAGTTTCTCTGTGAAAGCTGTAACTCTCAATCTCTCTCTGTGACAGTTGTAATGCTCTGTCTCTCTCAGTGATTGTTGTAACTCTCAGTCTCTCTCTGTGATAGTTTTAACTCTCAGACTTTCATAGTTGTAACTCAGACTCTCTGTGATAGTTGTATCTCTCAATCTCTCTCTGTGACAGTTGTAATGCTCTGTCTCTCTCAGTGATAGTTGTAACTCTCAGTCTCTCTCTTTGATAGTGGTAACTCTCAGTCTCTCTCTGTGATAGTTTTAACTCTCAGTCTCTGTATTAGTTGGAACTCTCAGTCTCTCTCTGTGATGGATGTAACACTCAGTCTCTCTCTTTGAAAGTTTAACTCTCAGTCCCTCACCGTGACAGTTTAACTCTCAGTCTCTGTCTGTGAGAGTTGTCGCTCTCAGTCTCTGTGATATCTGTAACTCTCAGTCTCTCTCTGTGTCAGTTGTAACTCTCAGCCTCTCTTTGTGATAGATGTAACTGTTAGTCCCTCTCTGTGATAGATGTAAATCTCAGTCTCTGCGATAGTTGTAACTCTCAGTTTCTCTGTGAAAGCTGTAACTCTCAATCTCTCTCTGTGACAGTTGTAATGCTGTGTCTCTCTCAGTGATAGTTGTAACTCTCAGTCTCTCTCTGTGATAGTTTTAACTCTCAGACTTTCATAGTTGTAACTCAGACTCTCTGTGATAGTTGTATCTCTCAATCTCTCTCTGTGATAGGTGTAATGCTCTGTCTCTCTCAGTGATAGTTGTAACTCTCAGTCTCTCTATTTGATAGTGGTAACAATCAGTCTCTCTCTGTGATAGTTGTAACTCTCAGTCTCTGTATTAGTTGCAACTCTCAGTCTCTCTCTGTGATGGATGTAACTCTCAGTCTCTCTCTTTGAAAGTTTAACTCTCAGTCCCTCGCCGTGACAGTTTAACTCTCAGTCTCTGTCTGTGATAGTTGTCGCTCTCAGTCTCTGTGATATCTGTAACTCTCAGTCTCTCTCTGTGTCAGTTGTAACTCTCAGCCTCTCTTTGTGATAGCTGTAACTGTTAGTCCCTCTCTGTGATAGATGTAAATCTCAGTCTCTGCGATAGTTGTAACTCTCAGTTTCTCTGTGAAAGCTGTAACTCTCAGTCTCTCTCTGTGATAGTTGCAACTCTCAGTCTTTCTGCGATAGTTGTATCACTTAGTCTCTCTCTGTGATAGTTGTATCTTGCAGTATTTCTCTGTGTAAGTTGTAACTCTCAGTCTCTGTTAAAGCTGTAACTCTCAGTCTCTGTCTGTGCTATTTGTAACTCCTAATCTCTGTCTGTGACAGTTGTACCTCTCCGTCTCTGTGATAGTTGTACTTCTCAGTCTCTCTTTGTGATAGTTGTAACACTCAGTCTCTGTCTGTGATAGTTGTACCTCTCAGTCGCTCTGTGATAGTTGTAACTCTCAGTCTCTCTCTGTGTTATATATAACTCTCATTCTCTCTGTGATAGATATAACTCCCAATCTCTCTCTGTGACAGTTGTAATGCTCTGTCTCTCTCTGTGATAGTTGTAACTCTCAGTCTCTCTGTATGTTATATATAACTCTCAGTCTATCTGTGATAGCTGTAACTCTCAAACTCTCTCTGTGACAGTTGTAATGCTCTGTCTCTCTCAGTGATAGTTGTAACTCTCAGTCTCTCTCTGTGATAGTTTTAACTCTCAGACTTTCATAGTTGTAACTCAGACTCTCTGTGATAGTAGTATCTCTCAATCTCTCTCTGTGACAGTTGTAATGCTCTGTCTCTCTCAGTGATAGTGGTAACTCTCAGTCTCTCTCTGTGATAGTTATAACTCTCGGTCTATGTATTAGTTGCAACTCTCAGTCTCTCTCTGTGATGGATGTAACTCTCAGTATCTCTCTTTGAAAGTTTAACTCTCAGTCCATCGCCGTGACAGTTAAACTCTCAGTCTCTGTCTGTGATAGTTGTAACTCTCAGTCTCTGTCTGTGATAGTTGTAACTCTCAGTCTCTGTCTGTGATAGTTGTAACTCTCAGTCTCTGTCTGTGATAGTTGTACCTCTCAGTCGCTCTGTGATAGTTGTATCTCTCAATCTCTCTCTGTGACAGTTGTAATGCTCTGTCTCTCTCAGTGATAGTGGTAACTCTCAGTCTCTCTCTGTGATAGTTATAACTCTCAGTCTATGTATTAGTTGCAACTCTCAGTCTTTCTCTGTGATGGATGTAACTCTCAGTCTCTCTCTTTGAATGTTTAACTCTCAATCCCTCGCTGTGACAGTTTAACTCTCAGTCTCTGTCTGTGATAGTTGTAACTCTCAGTCTCTGTCTGTGATAGTTGTAACTCTCAGTCTCTGTCTGTAATAGTTGTAACTCTCAGTCTCTGTCTGTGATAGTTGTCGCTCTCAGTCTCTGTGATATCTGTAACTCTCAGTCTCTCTCTGTGTCAGTTGTAACTCTCAGCCTCTCTTTGTGATAGCTGTAACTGTTAGTCCCTCTCTGTGATAGATGTAAATCTCAGTCTCTGTGATAGTTGTAACTCTCAGTTTCTCTGTGAAAGCTGTAACTCTCAATCTCTCTCTGTGACAGTTGTAATGCTCTGTCTCTCTCAGTGATAGTTGTAACTCTCAGTCTCTCTCTGTGATAGTTTTAACTCTCAGACTTTCATAGTTGTAACTCAGACTCTCTGTGATAGTTGTATCTCTCAATCTCTCTCTGTGATAGGTGTAATGCTCTGTCTCTCTCAGTGATAGTTGTAACTCTCAGTCTCTCTATTTGATAGTGGTAACAATCAGTCTCTCTCTGTGATAGTTGTAACTCTCAGTCTCTGTATTAGTTGCAACTCTCAGTCTCTCTCTGTGATGGATGTAACTCTCAGTCTCTCTCTTTGAAAGTTTAACTCTCAGTCCCTCGCCGTGACAGTTTAACTCTCAGTCTCTGTCTGTGATAGTTGTCGCTCTCAGTCTCTGTGATATCTGTAACTCTCAGTCTCTCTCTGTGTCAGTTGTAACTCTCAGCCTCTCTTTGTGATAGCTGTAACTGTTAGTCCCTCTCTGTGATAGATGTAAATCTCAGTCTCTGCGATAGTTGTAACTCTCAGTTTCTCTGTGAAAGCTGTAACTCTCAGTCTCTCTCTGTGATAGTTGTAACTCTCAGTCTTTCTGCGATAGTTGTATCACTTAGTCTCTCTCTGTGATAGTTGTATCTTGCAGTATTTCTCTGTGTAAGTTGTAACTCTCAGTCTCTGTTAAAGCTGTAACTCTCAGTCTCTGTCTGTGCTATTTGTAACTCCTAATCTCTGTCTGTGACAGTTGTACCTCTCCGTCTCTGTGATAGTTGTACTTCTCAGTCTCTCTTTGTGATAGTTGTAACACTCAGTCTCTGTCTGTGATAGTTGTACCTCTCAGTCGCTCTGTGATAGTTGTAACTCTCAGTCTCTCTCTGTGTTATATATAACTCTCATTCTCTCTGTGATAGATATAACTCCCAATCTCTCTCTGTGACAGTTGTAATGCTCTGTCTCTCTCTGTGATAGTTGTAACTCTCAGTCTCTCTGTATGTTATATATAACTCTCAGTCTATCTGTGATAGCTGTAACTCTCAAACTCTCTCTGTGACAGTTGTAATGCTCTGTCTCTCTCAGTGATAGTTGTAACTCTCAGTCTCTCTCTGTGATAGTTTTAACTCTCAGACTTTCATAGTTGTAACTCAGACTCTCTGTGATAGTAGTATCTCTCAATCTCTCTCTGTGACAGTTGTAATGCTCTGTCTCTCTCAGTGATAGTGGTAACTCTCAGTCTCTCTCTGTGATAGTTATAACTCTCGGTCTATGTATTAGTTGCAACTCTCAGTCTCTCTCTGTGATGGATGTAACTCTCAGTATCTCTCTTTGAAAGTTTAACTCTCAGTCCATCGCCGTGACAGTTAAACTCTCAGTCTCTGTCTGTGATAGTTGTAACTCTCAGTCTCTGTCTGTGATAGTTGTAACTCTCAGTCTCTGTCTGTGATAGTTGTAACTCTCAGTCTCTGTCTGTGATAGTTGTACCTCTCAGTCGCTCTGTGATAGTTGTATCTCTCAATCTCTCTCTGTGACAGTTGTAATGCTCTGTCTCTCTCAGTGATAGTGGTAACTCTCAGTCTCTCTCTGTGATAGTTATAACTCTCAGTCTATGTATTAGTTGCAACTCTCAGTCTTTCTCTGTGATGGATGTAACTCTCAGTCTCTCTCTTTGAATGTTTAACTCTCAATCCCTCGCTGTGACAGTTTAACTCTCAGTCTCTGTCTGTGATAGTTGTAACTCTCAGTCTCTGTCTGTGATAGTTGTAACTCTCAGTCTCTGTCTGTAATAGTTGTAACTCTCAGTCTCTGTCTGTGATAGTTGTCGCTCTCAGTCTCTGTGATATCTGTAACTCTCAGTCTCTCTCTGTGTCAGTTGTAACTCTCAGCCTCTCTTTGTGATAGCTGTAACTGTTAGTCCCTCTCTGTGATAGATGTAAATCTCAGTCTCTGTGATAGTTGTAACTCTCAGTTTCTCTGTGAAAGCTGTAACTCTCAATCTCTCTCTGTGACAGTTGTAATGCTCTGTCTCTCTCAGTGATTGTTGTAACTCTCAGTCTCTCTCTGTGATAGTTTTAACTCTCAGACTTTCATAGTTGTAACTCAGACTCTCTGTGATAGTTGTATCTCTCAATCTCTCTCTGTGACAGTTGTAATGCTCTGTCTCTCTCAGTGATAGTTGTAACTCTCAGTCTCTCTCTTTGATAGTGGTAACTCTCAGTCTCTCTCTGTGATAGTTGTAACTCTCAGTCTCTGTATTAGTTGGAACTCTCAGTCTCTCTCTGTGATGGATGTAACTCTCAGTCTCTCTCTTTGAAAGTTTAACTCTCTGTCCCTCGCCGTGACAGTTTAATAGTCAGTCTCTGTCTGTGAGATTTGTCGCTCTCAGTCTCTGTGATATCTGTAACTCTCAGTCTCTCTCTGTGTCAGTTGTAACTCTCAGCCTCTCTTTGTGATAGCTGTAACTGTTAGTCCCTCTCTGTGATAGATGTAAATCTCAGTCTCTGCGATAGTTGTAACTCTCAGTTTCTCTGTGAAAGCTGTAACTCTCAATCTCTCTCTGTGACAGTTGTAATGCTCTGTCTCTCTCAGTGATAGTTCTAACTCTCAGTCTCTCTCTGTGATAGTTTTAACTCTCAGACTTTCATAGTTGTAACTCAGACTCTCTGTGATAGTTGTATCTCTCAATCTCTCTCTGTGATTGGTGTAATGCTCTGTCTCTCTCAGTGATAGTTGTAACTCTCAGTCTCTCTCTTTGATAGTGGTAACCCTCAGTCTCTCTCTGTGATAGTTGTAACTCTCAGTCTCTTTATTAGTTGCAACTCTCAGTCTCTCTCTGTGATGGATGTAACTCTCAGTCTCTCTCTTTGAAAGTTTAACTCTCAGTCCCTCGCCGTGACAGTTTAACTCTCAGTCTCTGTCTGTGATAGTTGTCGCTCTCAGTCTCTGTGATATCTGAAACTCTCAGTCTCTCTCTGTGTCAGTTGTAACTCTCAGCCTCTCTTTGTGATAGCTGTAACTGTTAGTCCCTCTCTGTGATAGATGTAAATCTCAGTCTCTGCAAAAGTTGTAACTCTCAGTTTCTCTGTGAGAGCTGTAACTCTCAATCTCTCTCTGTAACAGTTGTAATGCTCTGTCTCTCTCAGTGATAGTTGTAACTCTCAGTCTCTCTCTGTGATAGTTTTAACTCTCAGACTTTCATAGTTGTAACTCAGACTCTCTGTGATAGTTGTATCTCTCAATCTCACTCTGTGACAGGTGTAATGCTCTGTCTCTCTCAGTGATAGTTGTAACTCTCAGTCTCTCTCTTTGAGAGTGGTAACTCTCAATCTCTCTCTGTGATAGTTGTAACTCTCAGTCTCTGTATTAGTTGCAACTCTCAGTCTCTCTCTGTGATGGATGTAACTCTCAGTCTCTCTCTTTGAAAGTTTAACTCTCAGTCCCTCGCCGTGACAGTTTAACTCTCAGTCTCTGTCTGTGATAGTTGTCGCTCTCAGTCTCTGTGATATCTGTAACTCTCAGTCTCTCTCTGTGTCAGTTGTAACTCTCAGCCTCTCTTTGTGATTGCTGTAACTGTTAGTCCCTCTCTGTGATAGATGTAAATCTCAGTCTCTGCGATAGTTGTAACTCTCAGTTTCTCTGTGAAAGCTGTAACTCTCAGTCTCTCTCTGTGATAGTTGTAACTCTCAGTCTTTCTGTGATAGTTGTATCACTCAGTCTCTCTCTGTGATAGTTGTATCTCGCAGTATTTCTCTGTGTAAGTTGTAACTCTCAGTCTCTGTTATAGCTGTAACTCTCAGTCTCTGTCTGTGCTTGTTGTAACTCTTAATCTCTGTCTGTGATAGTTGTAACTGTCAGTCTCTGTATTGTTGCAACTCTCAGTCTCTCTCTGTGATAGATGTAACTCTCAGTCTCTCTCTGTGTCAGTTGTAACTCTCAGCCTCTCTTTGTGATAGCTGTAACTGTTAGTCCCTCTCTGTGATCGATGTAAATCTCAGTCTCTGCGATAGTTGTAACTCTCAGTTTCTCTGTGAAAGCTGTAACTCTCAGTCTCTCTCTGTGATAGTTGCAACTCTCAGTCTTTCTGTGATAGTTGTATCACTCAGTCTCTCTCTGTGATAGTTGTATCTCGCAGTATTTCTCTGTGTAAGTTGTACCTATCCGTCTCTGTGATAGTTGTACCTCTCAGTCTCTCTTTGTGATAGTTGTAACACTCAGTCTCTGTCTGTGATAGTTGTAACTGTCAGTCTCTGTAATAGTTGCAACTCTCAGTCTCTGTCTGTGATAGTTGTAACTCTCAGTCTCTGTCTGTGATAGTTGTAACTCTCAGTCTCTGTCTGTGATAGTTGTAACTCTCAGTCTCTGTCTGTGATAGTTGTACCTCTCAGTCGCTCTGTGATAGTTGTATCTCTCAATCTCTCTCTGTGACAGTTGTAATGCTCTGTCTCTCTCAGTGATAGTGGTAACTCTCAGTCTCTCTCTGTGATAGTTATAACTCTCAGTCTATGTATTAGTTGCAACTCTCAGTCTTTCTCTGTGATGGATGTAACTCTCAGTCTCTCTCTTTGAATGTTTAACTCTCAATCCCTCGCTGTGACAGTTTAACTCTCAGTCTCTGTCTGTGATAGTTGTAACTCTCAGTCTCTGTCTGTGATAGTTGTAACTCTCAGTCTCTGTCTGTAATAGTTGTAACTCTCAGTCTCTGTCTGTGATAGTTGTCGCTCTCAGTCTCTGTGATATCTGTAACTCTCAGTCTCTCTCTGTGTCAGTTGTAACTCTCAGCCTCTCTTTGTGATAGCTGTAACTGTTAGTCCCTCTCTGTGATAGATGTAAATCTCAGTCTCTGTGATAGTTGTAACTCTCAGTTTCTCTGTGAAAGCTGTAACTCTCAATCTCTCTCTGTGACAGTTGTAATGCTCTGTCTCTCTCAGTGATAGTTGTAACTCTCAGTCTCTCTCTGTGATAGTTTTAACTCTCAGACTTTCATAGTTGTAACTCAGACTCTCTGTGATAGTTGTATCTCTCAATCTCTCTCTGTGATAGGTGTAATGCTCTGTCTCTCTCAGTGATAGTTGTAACTCTCAGTCTCTCTATTTGATAGTGGTAACAATCAGTCTCTGTCTGTGATAGTTGTACCTCTCAGTCGCTCTGTGATAGTTGTAACTCTCAGTCTCTCTCTGTGTTATATATAACTCTCATTCTCTCTGTGATAGATATAACTCCCAATCTCTCTCTGTGACAGTTGTAATGCTCTGTCTCTCTCTGTGATAGTTGTAACTCTCAGTCTCTCTGTATGTTATATATAACTCTCAGTCTATCTGTGATAGCTGTAACTCTCAAACTCTCTCTGTGACAGTTGTAATGCTCTGTCTCTCTCAGTGATAGTTGTAACTCTCAGTCTCTCTCTGTGATAGTTTTAACTCTCAGACTTTCATAGTTGTAACTCAGACTCTCTGTGATAGTAGTATCTCTCAATCTCTCTCTGTGACAGTTGTAATGCTCTGTCTCTCTCAGTGATAGTGGTAACTCTCAGTCTCTCTCTGTGATAGTTATAACTCTCGGTCTATGTATTAGTTGCAACTCTCAGTCTCTCTCTGTGATGGATGTAACTCTCAGTATCTCTCTTTGAAAGTTTAACTCTCAGTCCATCGCCGTGACAGTTAAACTCTCAGTCTCTGTCTGTGATAGTTGTAACTCTCAGTCTCTGTCTGTGATAGTTGTAACTCTCAGTCTCTGTCTGTGATAGTTGTAACACTCAGTCTCTGTCTGTGATAGTTGTACCTCTCAGTCGCTCTGTGATAGTTGTATCTCTCAATCTCTCTCTGTGACAGTTGTAATGCTCTGTCTCTCTCAGTGATAGTGGTAACTCTCAGTCTCTCTCTGTGATAGTTATAACTCTCAGTCTATGTATTAGTTGCAACTCTCAGTCTTTCTCTGTGATGGATGTAACTCTCAGTCTCTCTCTTTGAATGTTTAACTCTCAATCCCTCGCTGTGACAGTTTAACTCTCAGTCTCTGTCTGTGATAGTTGTAACTCTCAGTCTCTGTCTGTGATAGTTGTAACTCTCAGTCTCTGTCTGTAATAGTTGTAACTCTCAGTCTCTGTCTGTGATAGTTGTCGCTCTCAGTCTCTGTGATATCTGTAACTCTCAGTATCTCTCTGTTTCAGTTGTAACTCTCAGCCTCTCTTTGTGATAGCTGTAACTGTTAGTCCCTCTCTGTGATAGATGTAAATCTCAGTCTCTGTGATAGTTGTAACTCTCAGTTTCTCTGTGAAAGCTGTAACTCTCAATCTCTCTCTGTGACAGTTGTAATGCTCTGTCTCTCTCAGTGATTGTTGTAACTCTCAGTCTCTCTCTGTGATAGTTTTAACTCTCAGACTTTCATAGTTGTAACTCAGACTCTCTGTGATAGTTGTATCTCTCAATCTCTCTCTGTGACAGTTGTAATGCTCTGTCTCTCTCAGTGATAGTTGTAACTCTCAGTCTCTCTCTTTGATAGTGGTAACTCTCAGTCTCTCTCTGTGATAGTTGTAACTCTCAGTCTCTGTATTAGTTGGAACTCTCAGTCTCTCTCTGTGATGGATGTAACTCTCAGTCTCTCTCTTTGAAAGTTTAACTCTCTGTCCCTCGCCGTGACAGTTTAATAGTCAGTCTCTGTCTGTGAGATTTGTCGCTCTCAGTCTCTGTGATATCTGTAACTCTCAGTCTCTCTCTGTGTCAGTTGTAACTCTCAGCCTCTCTTTGTGATAGCTGTAACTGTTAGTCCCTCTGTGTGATAGATGTAAATCTCAGTCTCTGCGATAGTTGTAACTCTCAGTTTCTCTGTGAAAGCTGTAACTCTCAATCTCTCTCTGTGACAGTTGTAATGCTCTGTCTCTCTCAGTGATAGTTTTAACTCTCAGTCTCTCTCTGTGATAGTTTTAACTCTCAGACTTTCATAGTTGTAACTCAGACTCTCTGTGATAGTTGTATCTCTCAATCTCTCTCTGTGATTGGTGTAATGCTCTGTCTCTCTCAGTGATAGTTGTAACTCTCAGTCTCTCTCTTTGATAGTGGTAACCCTCAGTCTCTCTCTGTGATAGTTGTAACTCTCAGTCTCTTTATTAGTTGCAACTCTCAGTCTCTCTCTGTGATGGATGTAACTCTCAGTCTCTCTCTTTGAAAGTTTAACTCTCAGTCCCTCGCCGTGACAGTTTAACTCTCAGTCTCTGTCTGTGATAGTTGTCGCTCTCAGTCTCTGTGATATCTGAAACTCTCAGTCTCTCTCTGTGTCAGTTGTAACTCTCAGCCTCTCTTTGTGATAGCTGTAACTGTTAGTCCCTCTCTGTGATAGATGTAAATCTCAGTCTCTGCAAAAGTTGTAACTCTCAGTTTCTCTGTGAGAGCTGTAACTCTCAATCTCTCTCTGTAACAGTTGTAATGCTCTGTCTCTCTCAGTGATAGTTGTAACTCTCAGTCTCTCTCTGTGATAGTTTTAACTCTCAGACTTTCATAGTTGTAACTCAGACTCTCTGTGATAGTTGTATCTCTCAATCTCACTCTGTGACAGGTGTAATGCTCTGTCTCTCTCAGTGATAGTTGTAACTCTCAGTCTCTCTCTTTGATAGTGGTAACTCTCAATCTCTCTCTGTGATAGTTGTAACTCTCAGTCTCTGTATTAGTTGCAACTCTCAGTCTCTCTCTGTGATGGATGTAACTCTCAGTCTCTCTCTTTGAAAGTTTAACTCTCAGTCCCTCGCCGTGACAGTTTAACTCTCAGTCTCTGTCTGTGATAGTTGTCGCTCTCAGTCTCTGTGATATCTGTAACTCTCAGTCTCTCTCTGTGTCAGTTGTAACTCTCAGCCTCTCTTTGTGATTGCTGTAACTGTTAGTCCCTCTCTGTGATAGATGTAAATCTCAGTCTCTGCGATAGTTGTAACTCTCAGTTTCTCTGTGAAAGCTGTAACTCTCAGTCTCTCTCTGTGATAGTTGTAACTCTCAGTCTTTCTGTGATAGTTGTATCACTCAGTCTCTCTCTGTGATAGTTGTATCTCGCAGTATTTCTCTGTGTAAGTTGTAACTCTCAGTCTCTGTTATAGCTGTAACTCTCAGTCTCTGTCTGTGCTTGTTGTAACTCTTAATCTCTGTCTGTGATAGTTGTAACTGTCAGTCTCTGTATTGTTGCAACTCTCAGTCTCTCTCTGTGATAGATGTAACTCTCAGTCTCTCTCTGTGTCAGTTGTAACTCTCAGCCTCTCTTTGTGATAGCTGTAACTGTTAGTCCCTCTCTGTGATCGATGTAAATCTCAGTCTCTGCGATAGTTGTAACTCTCAGTTTCTCTGTGAAAGCTGTAACTCTCAGTCTCTCTCTGTGATAGTTGCAACTCTCAGTCTTTCTGTGATAGTTGTATCACTCAGTCTCTCTCTGTGATAGTTGTATCTCGCAGTATTTCTCTGTGTAAGTTGTACCTATCCGTCTCTGTGATAGTTGTACCTCTCAGTCTCTCTTTGTGATAGTTGTAACACTCAGTCTCTGTCTGTGATAGTTGTAACTGTCAGTCTCTGTAATAGTTGCAACTCTCAGTCTCTCTCTGTGATAGATGTAACTCTCAGTCTCTGTCTGTGATAGTTGTAACTCTCAGTCTCTGTCTGTGATAGTTGTAACTCTCAGTCTCTGTCTGTGATAGTTGTACCTCTCAGTCTCACTGTGATAGTTGTAACTCTCAGTCTCTCTCTGTGTTATTTGTAACTCTCAGTCTATCTGTGATAGCTGTAACTCTCAATCTCTCTCTGTGACAGTTGTAATGCTCTATCTCTCTCAGTGTTAGTTGTAACTCTCAGACTCTCTCTGTGATAGTTGTAACTCTCAGACTCTCATAGTTGTAACTCAGACTCTCTGTGTGATAGTTGTAACTCTCAGACTCTCTCTGTGATAGTGGTAACTCTCAGTCTCTGTCTGTGACAGATGTAACACTCAGTGTCTCCCAGTGACAGCTGCAACTCTCCATCACTCTGTGTGATAAATGTAACTCTCAATCTCTGTGACAGTTGTAACTCTCAGTCTCTCTCTGTGTCAGTTGTAACTCTCAGCCTCTCTTTGTGATAGCTGTAACTGCTAGTCCCTCTCAGTGATAGTTGTAAATCTCAGTCTCTGCGATAGTTGTAACTCTCAGTTTCACTGTGAAAGCTGTAACTCTCATTCAATCTCTGTGATAGATGTAACTCTCAGTCTCTGTGTCAGTTGTAAATCTCAGCCTCTCTTTGTGATAGCTGTACTGTTAGTCCCTCTCTGTGATAGTTGTAAATCTCAGTCTCTGCGATAGTTGTAACTCTCAGTTTCTCTGTGAAAGCTGTAACTCTCATTCACTCTCTGTGATAGTTGTAACTCTCAGTCTTTCTGTGATAGTTGTATCTCTCAGTCTCTCGCTGTGATAGTTGTAACTCTCAGTCTTTCTGTGATAGTTGCATCACTCAGTCTCTCTCTGTGATAGTGGTAACTCGAAGTATCTCTGTCTGTGCTAGTTGAAACTCTCAGTCTCTGTGATAGCTTCAACTCTCAGCCTCTGGCTGTGATAGTTGTAACTCTCAATCTCTCTTTCTGATAGGTGTAACTCTTAGTCTCTGTGATAGTTGTAACCCGCAGTCTCTCTGTGATAATTGTAACTCGCAGTCTATCTCTGTGATAGTTGTAACTCTCAATCTCTCTCTGTGAATGTTGTAACTCTCTGTCTCTGTCTGTGATAGTTATAACGTTCAGTCTCTCTCTTTGATAGCTATAATTCTCAGTCTCACTCTGTGACAGTTGTAACTCTCAGCCTCTCTTTGTGATAGCTGTAACTCTCAGTTTCTCTGTGGAAGTTTTAACTCGCGGTCTCTGTCTGTGACAGTTGTAACTCTCAGTCTCTCTCGGTGATAGTTGTAACTCTCAATCTCTCTCTTTGATAGCTGTAACTCTCAGTTTCTCTGTGAAAGTTGTAACTCTCAGTCTCTGACAGTTGCAACTCTCAGTCCCTGGCTGTGATAGTTGTAACTCAATCTCTCTTTCTGATAATTGTAACTCTTAGTCTCTGTGATAGTTGTAACTCTTAGTCACTGTGATAGTTGTAACTCGCAGTCTTTCTCTGTGATAGTTGTAACTCTCAATCTCCCTCTGTGACTGTTGTAACTCTCAGTCTCTGTCTGTGACAGTTTTAACAGTCAGTCTCTTTGATAGTTGTAACTCTCATTCTCTCTTGGTGATAGTTGTAACTCTCAGTCTCTCTCTCTTTGAAAGCTGTAATTGTCAGTCTCTCTCAGTGATAGTTGCAACTCTCAGTCTCTCTCTGAGATAGTTGTTACTCTCAGTCTCTCTCTGTGATATTTTCACTCTCAGTCTCTGTGATAGTTGTAACTCTCAGTCTCTGTGATAGTTGTAACTCTCAGTCTCTCTGTGATAATTTTAATTCTCAGTCTTTCTCTATGATAGCTGTTACGCTCAGTCTCTCTCTATGATAGCTGTTACTCTCAGTCTCTCTCGGTGATAGTTGTAACTCTCAGTCTTTCTGTGATAGTTGTATCTCTCAGTCTCTCTCTGTGATAGTTGTCACTCTTAGTCTCTGTGATAGTTGTAACTCTCAGTCTCTGTGACAGTTGTAACTCACAATCTCTCTCTGTGACAGCTGTAACTCTCAGTCTCTCTTTGTGATAGCTGTAACTGCTAGTCCATCTCTGTGATAGTTGTAAATCTCAGTCTCTGCGATAGTTATAACTCTCAGTTTCTCTGTGAAAGTTGTAACTCTCAGTCTCTGTCTGTGACAGTTGTAACTCTCAGTCTCTCTCTGTGATAGTTGTAACTCTCAGTCTTTCTGTGATAGTTGTATCTCTCAGTCTCTCTCTGTGATAGTTGTAACTCTCAGTTTTTCTGTGATAGTTGTAACTCTCAGTCTCTCTCTGTGATAGTTGTGACTCTCAGTCTCTCTCTGTGATAGTTGTAACTCGCAGTATTTCTCTGTGAAAGTTGTAACTCTCAGTCTCTGTTAAAGCTGTAACTCTCAGTCTCTGTCTGTGCTATTTGTAACTCTTAATCTCTGTCTGTGACAGTTGTACCTCTCCGTCTCTGTGATAGAAGTACTTCTCAGTCTCTCTTTGTGATAGTTGTAACACTCAGTCTCTGTCTGTGATAGTTGTACCTCTCAGTCGCTCTGTGATAGTTGTAACTCTCAGTCTCTCTCTCTGTGTTATATATAACTCTCAGTCTATCTGTGATAGATATAACTCCCAATCTCTCTCTGTGACAGTTGTAATGCTCTGTCTCTCTCAGTGATAGTTGTAACTCTCAGTCTCTCTGTATGTTATATATAACTCTCAGTCTATCTGTGATAGCTGTAACTCTCAAACTCTCTCTGTGACAGTTGTAATGCTCTGTCTCTCTCAGTGATAGTTGTAACTCTCAGTCTCTCTATGTGATAGTTTTAACTCTCAGACTTTCATAGTTGTAACTCAGACTCTCTGTGATAGTTGTATCTCTCAATCTCTCTCTGTGACAGTTGTAATGCTCTGTCTCTCTCAGTGATAGTGGTAACTCTCAGTCTCTCTCTGTGATAGTTGTAACTCTCAGTCTATGTATTAGTTGCAACTCTCAGTCTCTCTCTGTGATGGATGTAACTCGCAGTATCTCTCTTTGAAAGTTTAACTCTCAGTCCCTCGCCGTGACAGTTTAACTCTCAGTCTCTGTCTGTGATAGTTGTCGCTCTCAGTCTCTGTGATATCTGTAACTCTCAGCCTCTCTCTGTGTCAGTTGTAACTCTCAGCCTCTCTTTGATAGTTGTAACACTCAGTCTCTGTCTGTAATAGTTGCAACTCTCAGTCTCTCTCTGTGATAGATGTAACTCTCAGTCGCTGTCTGTGATAGTTGTAACTCTCAGTCTCTGTCTGTAATAGTTGTAACTCTCAGTCTCTGTCTGTGATAGTTGTACCTCTCAGTTTCTCTGTGATAGTTGTAACTCTCAGTCTCTCTCTGTGTTATTTGTAACTCTCAGTCTATCTGTGATAGCTGTAACTCTCAATCTCTCTCTGTGACAGTTGTAATGCTCTGTCTCTCTCAGTGATAGTTGTAACTCTCAGTCTCTCTCTGTGATAGTTGTAACTCTCAGACTCTCATAGTTGAAACTCAGACTCTCTCTGTGATAGTTGTATCTCTCAATCTCTCTCTGTGACAGTTGCAATGCTCTGTCTCTCTCAGTGATAGTGGTAACTCCCAGTCTCTCTCTGTGATAGTTGTAACTCTCAGTCTATGTATTAGTTGCAACTCTCAGTCTCTCTCTGTGATGGATGTAACTCTCAGTCTCTCTCTTTGAAAGTTTAACTCTCAGTCCCTCGCCGTGACAGTTTAACTCTCAGTCTCTGTCTGTGATAGTTGTCGCTCTCAGTCTCTGTTATATCTGTAACTCTCAGTCTCTCTCTGTGTCAGTTGTAACTCTCAGCCTCTCTTTGTGATAGCTGTAACTGTTAGTCCCTCTCTGTGATAGATGTAAATCTCAGTCTCTGCGATAGTTGTAACTCTCAGTTTCTCTGTGAAAGCTGTAACTCTCAGTCTCTCTCTGTGACAGTTGTAATGCTCTGTCTCTCTCAGTGATTGTTGTAACTCTCAGTCTCTCTCTGTGATAGTTTTAACTCTCAGACTTTCATAGTTGTAACTCAGACTCTCTGTGATAGTTGTATCTCTCAATCTCTCTCTGTGACAGTTGTAATGCTCTGTCTCTCTCAGTGATAGTTGTAACTCTCAGTCTCTCTCTTTGATAGTGGTAACTCTCAGTCTCTCTCTGTGATAGTTGTAACTCTCAGTCTCTGTATTAGTTGCAACTCTCAGTCTCTCTCTGTGATGGATGTAACTCTCAGTCTCTCTCTTTGAAAGTTTAACTCTCAGTCCCTCGCCGTGACATTTCAACTGTCTGTCTCTGTCTGTGAGAGTTGTCGCTCTCAGTCTCTGTGATATCTGTAACTCTCAGTCTCTCTCTGTGTCAGTTGTCACTCTCAGCCTCTCTTTGTGATAGCTGTAACTGTTAGTCCCTCTCTGTGATAGATGTAAATCTCAGTCTCTGCGATAGTTGTAACTCTCAGTTTCTCTGTGAAAGCTGTAACTCTCAATCTCTCTCTGTGACAGTTGTAATGCTCTGTCTCTCTCAGTGATAGTTTTAACTCTCAGTCTCTCTCTGTGATAGTTTTAACTATCAGACTTTCATAGTCGTAACTCAGACTCTCTGTGATAGTTGTATCTCTCAATCTCTCTCTGTGATAGGTGTAATGCTCTGTCTCTCTCAGTGATAGTTGTAACTCTCAGTCTCTCTCTTTGATAGTGGTAACTCTCAGTCTCTCTCTGTGATAGATGTAACTCTCAGTCTCTGTATTAGTTGCAACTCTCAGTCTCTCTCTGTGATGGATGTAACTCTCAGTCTCTCTCTTTGAAAGTTTAACTCTCAGTCCCTCGCCGTGACAGTTTAACTCTCAGTCTCTGTCTGTGATAGTTGTCGCTCTCAGTCTCTGTGATATCTGTAACTCTCAGTCTCTCTCTGTGTCAGTTGTAACTCTCAGCCTCTCTTTGTGATTGCTGTAACTGTTAGTCCCTCTCTGTGATAGATGTAAATCTCAGTCTCTGCGATAGTTGTAACTCTCAGTTTCTCTGTGAAAGCTGTAACTCTCAGTCTCTCTCTGTGATAGTTGTAACTCTCAGTCTTTCTGTGATAGTTGTATCACTCAGTCTCTCTCTGTAATAGTTGTATCTCGCAGTATTTCTCTGTGTAAGTTGTAACTCTCAGTCTCTGTTATAGCTGTAACTCTCAGTCTCTGTCTGTGCTTGTTGTAACTCTTAAATTCTGTCTGTGATAGTTGTAACTGTCAGTCTCTGTATTGTTGCAACTCTCAGTCTCTCTCTGTGATAGATGTAACTCTCAGTCTCTCTCTGTGTCAGTTGTAACTCTCAGCCTCTCTTTGTGATAGCTGTAACTGTTAGTCCCTCTCTGTGATCGATGTAAATCTCAGTCTCTGCGATAGTTGTAACTCTCAGTTTCTCTGTGAAAGCTGTAACTCTCAGTCTCTCTCTGTGATAGTTGCAACTCTCAGTCTTTCTGTGATAGTTGTATCACTCAGTCTCTCTCTGTGATAGTTGTATCTCGCAGTATTTCTCTGTGTAAGTTGTACCTATCCGTCTCTGTGATAGTTGTACCTCTCAGTCTCTCTTTGTGATAGTTGTAACACTCAGTCTCTGTCTGTGATAGTTGTAACTGTCAGTCTCTGTAATAGTTGCAACTCTCAGTCTCTCTCTGTGATAGATGTAACTCTCAGTCTCTGTCTGTGATAGTTGTAACTCTCAGTCTCTGTCTGTGATAGTTGTACCTCTCAGTCTCACTGTGATAGTTGTAACTCTCAGTCTCTCTCTGTGTTATTTGTAACTCTCAGTCTATCTGTGATAGCTGTAACTCTCAATCTCTCTCTGTGACAGTTGTAATGCTCTGTCTCTCTCAGTGTTAGTTGTAACTCTCAGACTCTCTCTGTGATAGTTGTAACTCTCAGACTCTCATAGTTGTAACTCAGACTCTCTGTGTGATAGTTGTAACTCTCAGACTCTCTCTGTGATAGTGGTAACTCTCAGTCTCTGTCTGTGACAGATGTAACACTCAGTGTCTCCCAGTGACAGCTGCAACTCTCCATCACTCTGTGTGATAAATGTAACTCTCAATCTCTGTGACAGTTGTAACTCTCAGTCTCTCTCTGTGTCAGTTGTAACTCTCAGCCTCTCTTTGTGATAGCTGTAACGCTAGTCCCTCTCAGTGATAGTTGTAAATCTCAGTCTCTGCGATAGTTGTAACTCTCAGTTTCACTGTGAAAGCTGTAACTCTCATTCAATCTCTGTGATAGATGTAACTCTCAGTCTCTGTGTCAGTTGTAAATCTCAGCCTCTCTTTGTGATAGCTGTACTGTTAGTCCCTCTCTATGATAGTTGTAAATCTCAGTCTCTGCGATAGTTGTAACTCTCAGTTTCTCTGTGAAAGCTGTAACTCTCATTCACTCTCTGTGATAGTTGTAACTCTCAGTCTTTCTGTGATAGTTGTATCTCTCAGTCTCTCGCTGTGATAGTTGTAACTCTCAGTCTTTCTGTGATAGTTGCATCACTCAGTCTCTCTCTGTGATAGTGGTAACTCGAAGTATCTCTGTCTGTGCTAGTTGAAACTCTCAGTCTCTGTGATAGCTTCAACTCTCAGCCTCTGGCTGTGATAGTTGTAACTCTCAATCTCTCTTTCTGTTAGGTGTAACTCTTAGTCTCTGTGATAGTTGTAACCCGCAGTCTCTCTGTGATAATTGTAACTCGCAGTCTATCTCTGTGATAGTTGTAACTCTCAATCTCTCTCTGTGAATGTTGTAACTCTCTGTCTCTGTCTGTGATAGTTATAACGTTCAGTCTCTCTCTTTGATAGCTATAATTCTCAGTCTCACTCTGTGACAGTTGTAACTCTCAGCCTCTCTTTGTGATAGCTGTAACTCTCAGTTTCTCTGTGGAAGTTTTAACTCGCGGTCTCTGTCTGTGACAGTTGTAACTCTCAGTCTCTCTCGGTGATAGTTGTAACTCTCAATCTCTCTCTTTGATAGCTGTAACTCTCAGTTTCTCTGTGAAAGTTGTAACTCTCAGTCTCTGACAGTTGCAACTCTCAGTCCCTGGCTGTGATAGTTGTAACTCAATCTCTCTTTCTGATAATTGTAACTCTTAGTCTCTGTGATAGTTGTAACTCTTAGTCACTGTGATAGTTGTAACTCGCAGTCTTTCTCTGTGATAGTTGTAACTCTCAATCTCCCTCTGTGACTGTTGTAACTCTCAGTCTCTGTCTGTGACAGTTTTAACAGTCAGTCTCTTTGATAGTTGTAACTCTCATTCTCTCTTGGTGATAGTTGTAACTCTCAGTCTCTCTCTCTTTGAAAGCTGTAATTGTCAGTCTCTCTCAGTGATAGTTGCAACTCTCAGTCTCTCTCTGAGATAGTTGTTACTCTCAGTCTCTCTCTGTGATATTTTCACTCTCAGTCTCTGTGATAGTTGTAACTCTCAGTCTCTGTGATAGTTGTAACTCTCAGTCTCTCTGTGATAATTTTAATTCTCAGTCTTTCTCTATGATAGCTGTTACGCTCAGTCTCTCTCTATGATAGCTGTTACTCTCAGTCTCTCTCGGTGATAGTTGTAACTCTCAGTCTTTCTGTGATAGTTGTATCTCTCAGTCTCTCTCTGTGATAGTTGTCACTCTTAGTCTCTGTGATAGTTGTAACTCTCAGTCTCTGTGACAGTTGTAACTCACAATCTCTCTCTGTGACAGCTGTAACTCTCAGTCTCTCTTTGTGATAGCTGTAACTGCTAGTCCATCTCTGTGATAGTTGTAAATCTCAGTCTCTGCGATAGTTATAACTCTCAGTTTCTCTGTGAAAGTTGTAACTCTCAGTCTCTGTCTGTGACAGTTGTAACTCTCAGTCTCACTCTGTGATAGTTGTAACTCTCAGTCTTTCTGTGATAGTTGTATCTCTCAGTCTCTCTCTGTGATAGTTGTAACTCTCAGTTTTTCTGTGATAGTTGTAACTCTCAGTCTCTCTCTGTGATAGTTGTGACTCTCAGTCTCTCTCTGTGATAGTTGTAACTCGCAGTATTTCTCTGTGAAAGTTGTAACTCTCAGTCTCTGTTAAAGCTGTAACTCTCAGTCTCTGTCTGTGCTATTTGTAACTCTTAATCTCTGTCTGTGACAGTTGTACCTCTCCGTCTCTGTGATAGAAGTACTTCTCAGTCTCTCTTTGTGATAGTTGTAACACTCAGTCTCTGTCTGTGATAGTTGTACCTCTCAGTCGCTCTGTGATAGTTGTAACTCTCAGTCTCTCTCTCTGTGTTATATATAACTCTCAGTCTATCTGTGATAGATATAACTCCCAATCTCTCTCTGTGACAGTTGTAATGCTCTGTCTCTCTCAGTGATAGTTGTAACTCTCAGTCTCTCTGTATGTTATATATAACTCTCAGTCTATCTGTGATAGCTGTAACTCTCAAACTCTCTCTGTGACAGTTGTAATGCTCTGTCTCTCTCAGTGATAGTTGTAACTCTCAGTCTCTCTCTGTGATAGTTTTAACTCTCAGACTTTCATAGTTGTAACTCAGACTCTCTGTGATAGTTGTATCTCTCAATCTCTCTCTGTGACAGTTGTAATGCTCTGTCTCTCTCAGTGATAGTGGTAACTCTCAGTCTCTCTCTGTGATAGTTGTAACTCTCAGTCTATGTATTAGTTGCAACTCTCAGTCTCTCTCTGTGATGGATGTAACTCTCAGTATCTCTCTTTGAAAGTTTAACTCTCAGTCCCTCGCCGTGACAGTTTAACTCTCAGTCTCTGTCTGTGATAGTTGTCGCTCTCAGTCTCTGTGATATCTGTAACTCTCAGTCTCTCTCTGTGTCAGTTGTAACTCTCAGCCTCTCTTTGATAGTTGTAACACTCAGTCTCTGTCTGTAATAGTTGCAACTCTCAGTCTCTCTCTGTGATAGATGTAACTCTCAGTCGCTGTCTGTGATAGTTGTAACTCTCAGTCTCTGTCTGTAATAGTTGTAACTCTCAGTCTCTGTCTGTGATAGTTGTACCTCTCAGTTTCTCTGTGATAGTTGTAACTCTCAGTCTCTCTCTGTGTTATTTGTAACTCTCAGTCTATCTGTGATAGCTGTAACTCTCAATCTCTCTCTGTGACAGTTGTAATGCTCTGTCTCTCTCAGTGATAGTTGTAACTCTCAGTCTCTCTCTCTGATAGTTGTAACTCTCAGACTCTCATAGTTGAAACTCAGACTCTCTCTGTGATAGTTGTATCTCTCAATCTCTCTCTGTGACAGTTGTAATGCTCTGTCACTCTCAGTGATAGTGGTAACTCCCAGTCTCTCTCTGTGATAGTTGTAACTCTCAGTCTATGTATTAGTTGCAACTCTCAGTCTCTCTCTGTGATGGATGTAACTCTCAGTCTCTCTCTTTGAAAGTTTAACTCTCAGTCCCTCGCCGTGACAGTTTAACTCTCAGTCTCTGTCTGTGATAGTTGTCGCTCTCAGTCTCTGTTATATCTGTAACTCTCAGTCTCTCTCTGTGTCAGTTGTAACTCTCAGCCTCTCTTTGTGATAGCTGTAACTGTTAGTCCCTCTCTGTGATAGATGTAAATCTCAGTCTCTGCGATAGTTGTAACTCTCAGTTTCTCTGTGAAAGCTGTAACTCTCAGTCTCTCTCTGTGACAGTTGTAATGCTCTGTCTCTCTCAGTTATTGTTGTAACTCTCAGTCTCTCTCTGTGATAGTTTTAACTCTCAGACTTTCATAGTTGTAACTCAGACTCTCTGTGATAGTTGTATCTCTCAATCTCTCTCTGTGACAGTTGTAATGCTCTGTCTCTCTCAGTGATAGTTGTAACTCTCAGTCTCTCTCTTTGATAGTGGTAACTCTCAGTCTCTCTCTGTGATAGTTGTAACTCTCAGTCTCTGTATTAGTTGCAACTCTCAGTCTCTCTCTGTGATGGATGTAACTCTCAGTCTCTCTCTTTGAAAGTTTAACTCTCAGTCCCTCGCCGTGACATTTCAACTGTCTGTCTCTGTCTGTGAGAGTTGTCGCTCTCAGTCTCTGTGATATCTGTAACTCTCAGTCTCTCTCTGTGTCAGTTGTCACTCTCAGCCTCTCTTTGTGATAGCTGTAACTGTTAGTCCCTCTCTGTGATAGATGTAAATCTCAGTCTCTGCGATAGTTGTAACTCTCAGTTTCTCTGTGAAAGCTGTAACTCTCAATCTCTCTCTGTGACAGTTGTAATGCTCTGTCTCTCTCAGTGATAGTTGTAACTCTCAGTCTCTCTCTGTGATAGTTTTAACTCTCAGACTTTCATAGTCGTAACTCAGACTCTCTGTGATAGTTGTATCTCTCAATCTCTCTCTGTGATAGGTGTAATGCTCTGTCTCTCTCAGTGATAGTTGTAACTCTCAGTCTCTCTCTTTGATAGTGGTAACTCTCAGTCTCTCTCTGTGATAGATGTAACTCTCAGTCTCTGTATTAGTTGCAACTCTCAGTCTCTCTCTGTGATGGATGTAACTCTCAGTCTCTCTCTTTGAAAGTTTAACTCTCAGTCCCTCGCCGTGACAGTTTAACTCTCAGTCTCTGTCTGTGATAGTTGTCGCTCTCAGTCTCTGTGATATCTGTAACTCTCAGTCTCTCTCTGTGTCAGTTGTAACTCTCAGCCTCTCTTTGTGATTGCTGTAACTGTTAGTCCCTCTCTGTGATAGATGTAAATCTCAGTCTCTGCGATAGTTGTAACTCTCAGTTTCTCTGTGAAAGCTGTAACTCTCAGTCTCTCTCTGTGATAGTTGTAACTCTCAGTCTTTCTGTGATAGTTGTATCACTCAGTCTCTCTCTGTGATAGTTGTATCTCGCAGTATTTCTCTGTGTAAGTTGTAACTCTCAGTCTCTGTTATAGCTGTAACTCTCAGTCTCTGTCTGTGCTTGTTGTAACTCTTAAATTCTGTCTGTGATAGTTGTAACTGTCAGTCTCTGTATTGTTGCAACTCTCAGTCTCTCTCTGTGATAGATGTAACTCTCAGTCTCTCTCTGTGTCAGTTGTAACTCTCAGCCTCTCTTTGTGATAGCTGTAACTGTTAGTCCCTCTCTGTGATCGATGTAAATCTCAGTCTCTGCGATAGTTGTAACTCTCAGTTTCTCTGTGAAAGCTGTAACTCTCAGTCTCTCTCTGTGATAGTTGCAACTCTCAGTCTTTCTGTGATAGTTGTATCACTCAGTCTCTCTCTGTGATAGTTGTATCTCGCAGTATTTCTCTGTGTAAGTTGTACCTATCCGTCTCTGTGATAGTTGTACCTCTCAGTCTCTCTTTGTGATAGTTGTAACACTCAGTCTCTGTCTGTGATAGTTGTAACTGTCAGTCTCTGTAATAGTTGCAACTCTCAGTCTCTCTCTGTGATAGATGTAACTCTCAGTCTCTGTCTGTAATAGTTGTAACTCTCAGTCTCTGTCTGTGATAGTTGTAACTCTCAGTCTCTGTCTGTGATAGTTGTACCTCTCAGTCTCACTGTGATAGTTGTAACTCTCAGTCTCTCTCTGTGTTATTTGTAACTCTCAGTCTATCTGTGATAGCTGTAACTCTCAATCTCTCTCTGTGACAGTTGTAATGCTCTGTCTCTCTCAGTGTTAGTTGTAACTCTCAGACTCTCTCTGTGATAGTTGTAACTCTCAGACTCTCATAGTTGTAACTCAGACTCTCTGTGTGATAGTTGTAACTCTCAGACTCTCTCTGTGATAGTGGTAACTCTCAGTCTCTGTCTGTGACAGATGTAACACTCAGTGTCTCCCAGTGACAGCTGCAACTCTCCATCACTCTGTGTGATAAATGTAACTCTCAATCTCTGTGACAGTTGTAACTCTCAGTCTCTCTCTGTGTCAGTTGTAACTCTCAGCCTCTCTTTGTGATAGCTGTAACTGCTAGTCCCTCTCAGTGATAGTTGTAAATCTCAGTCTCTGCGATAGTTGTAACTCTCAGTTTCACTGTGAAAGCTGTAACTCTCATTCAATCTCTGTGATAGATGTAACTCTCAGTCTCTGTGTCAGTTGTAAATCTCAGCCTCTCTTTGTGATAGCTGTACTGTTAGTCCCTCTCTGTGATAGTTGTAAATCTCAGTCTCTGCGATAGTTGTAACTCTCAGTTTCTCTGTGAAAGCTGTAACTCTCATTCACTCTCTGTGATAGTTGTAACTCTCAGTCTTTCTGTGATAGTTGTATCTCTCAGTCTCTCGCTGTGATAGTTGTAACTCTCAGTCTTTCTGTGATAGTTGCATCACTCAGTCTCTCTCTGTGATAGTGGTAACTCGAAGTATCTCTGTCTGTGCTTGTTGAAACTCTCAGTCTCTGTGATAGCTTCAACTCTCAGCCTCTGGCTGTGATAGTTGTAACTCTCAATCTCTCTTTCTGATAGGTGTAACTCTTAGTCTCTGTGAGAGTTGTAACCCGCAGTCTCTCTGTGATAATTGTAACTCGCAGTCTATCTCTGTGATAGTTGTAACTCTCAATCTCTCTCTGTGAATGTTGTAACTCTCTGTCTCTGTCTGTGATAGTTATAACGTTCAGTCTCTCTCTTTGATAGCTATAATTCTCAGTCTCACTCTGTGACAGTTGTAACTCTCAGCCTCTCTTTGTGATAGCTGTAACTCAGTTTCTCTGTGGAAGTTTTAACTCGCGGTCTCTGTCTGTGACAGTTGTAACTCTCAGTCTCTCTCGGTGATAGTTGTAACTCTCAATCTCTCTCTTTGATAGCTGTAACTCTCAGTTTCTCTGTGAAAGTTGTAACTCTCAGTCTCTGACAGTTGCAACTCTCAGTCCCTGGCTGTGATAGTTGTAACTCAATCTCTCTTTCTGATAATTGTAACTCTTAGTCACTGTGATAGTTGTAACTCACAGTCTTTCTCTGTGATAGTTGTAACTCTCAATCTCCCTCTGTGACTGTTGTAACTCTCAGTCTCTGTCTGTGACAGTTGTAACAGTCAGTCTCTTTGATAGTTGTAACTCTCATTCTCTCTTGGTGATAGTTGTAACTCTCAGTCTCTCTCTCTTTGAAAGCTGTAATTGTCAGTCTCTCTCAGTGATAGTTGCAACTCTCAGTCTCTCTCTGAGATAGTTGTTACTCTCAGTCTCTCTCTGTGATATTTTCACTCTCAGTCTCTGTGATAGTTGTAACTCTCAGTCTCTGTGATAGTTGTAACTCTCAGTCTCTCTGTGATAATTTTAATTCTCAGTCTTTCTCTATGATAGCTGTTACGCTCAGTCTCTCTCTATGATAGCTGTTACTCTCAGTCTCTCTCGGTGATAGTTGTAACTCTCAGTCTTTCTGTGATAGTTGTATCTCTCAGTCTCTCTCTGTGATAGTTGTCACTCTTAGTCTCTGTGATAGTTGTAACTCTCAGTCTCTGTGACAGTTGTAACTCACAATCTCTCTCTGTGACAGCTGTAACTCTCAGTCTCTCTTTGTGATAGCTGTAACTGCTAGTCCATCTCTGTGATAGTTGTAAATCTCAGTCTCTGCGATAGTTATAACTCTCAGTTTCTCTGTGAAAGTTGTAACTCTCAGTCTCTGTCTGTGACAGTTGTAACTCTCAGTCTCTCTCTGTGATAGTTGTAACTCTCAGTCTTTCTGTGATAGTTGTATCTCTCAGTCTCTCTCTGTGATAGTTGTAACTCTCAGTTTTTCTGTGATAGTTGTAACTCTCAGTCTCTCTCTGTGATAGTTGTGACTCTCAGTCTCTCTCTGTGATAGTTGTAACTCGCAGTATTTCTCTGTGAAAGTTGTAACTCTCAGTCTCTGTTAAAGCTGTAACTCTCAGTCTCTGTCTGTGCTATTTGTAACTCTTAATCTCTGTCTGTGACAGTTGTACCTCTCCGTCTCTGTGATAGAAGTACTTCTCAGTCTCTCTTTGTGATAGTTGTAACACTCAGTCTCTGTCTGTGATAGTTGTACCTCTCAGTCGCTCTGTGATAGTTGTAACTCTCAGTCTCTCTCTCTGTGTTATATATAACTCTCAGTCTATCTGTGATAGATATAACTCCCAATCTCTCTCTGTGACAGTTGTAATGCTCTGTCTCTCTCAGTGACAGTTGTAACTCTCAGTCTCTCTGTATGTTATATATAACTCTCAGTCTATCTGTGATAGCTGTAACTCTCAAACTCTCTCTGTGACAGTTGTAATGCTCTGTCTCTCTCAGTGATAGTTGTAACTCTCAGTCTCTCTCTGTGATAGTTTTAACTCTCAGACTTTCATAGTTGTAACTCAGACTCTCTGTGATAGTTGTATCTCTCAATCTCTCTCTGTGACAGTTGTAATGCTCTGTCTCTCTCAGTGATAGTGGTAACTCTCAGTCTCTCTCTGTGATAGTTGTAACTCTCAGTCTATGTATTAGTTGCAACTCTCAGTCTCTCTCTGTGATGGATGTAACTCTCAGTATCTCTCTTTGAAAGTTTAACTCTCAGTCCCTCGCCGTGACAGTTTAACTCTCAGTCTCTGTCTGTGATAGTTGTCGCTCTCAGTCTCTGTGATATCTGTAACTCTCAGTCTCTCTCTGTGTCAGTTGTAACTCTCAGCCTCTCTTTGATAGTTGTAACACTCAGTCTCTGTCTGTAATAGTTGCAACTCTCAGTCTCTCTCTGTGATAGATGTAACTCTCAGTCGCTGTCTGTGATAGTTGTAACTCTCAGTCTCTGTCTGTAATACTTGTAACTCTCAGTCTCTGTCTGTGATAGTTGTACCTCTCAGTTTCTCTGTGATAGTTGTAACTCTCAGTCTCTCTCTGTGTTATTTGTAACTCTCAGTCTATCTGTGATAGCTGTAACTCTCAATCTCTCTCTGTGACAGTTGTAATGCTCTGTCTCTCTCAGTGATAGTTGTAACTCTCAGTCTCTCTCTGTGATAGTTGTAACTCTCAGACTCTCATAGTTGAAACTCAGACTCTCTCTGTGATAGTTGTATCTCTCAATCTCTCTCTGTGACAGTTGTAATGCTCTGTCTCTCTCAGTGATAGTGGTAACTCCCAGTCTCTCTCTGTGATAGTTGTAACTCTCAGTCTATGTATTAGTTGCAACTCTCAGTCTCTCTCTGTGATGGATGTAACTCTCAGTCTCTCTCTTTGAAAGTTTAACTCTCAGTCCCTCGCCGTGACAGTTTAACTCTCAGTCTCTGTCTGTGATAGTTGTCGCTCTCAGTCTCTGTGATAGATGTAACTCTCAGTCTCTCTCTGTGTCAGTTGTAACTCTCAGCCTCTCTTTGTGATAGCTGTAACTGTTAGTCCCTCTCTGTGATCGATGTAAATCTCAGTCTCTGCGATAGTTGTAACTCTCAGTTTCTCTGTGAAAGCTGTAACTCTCAGTCTCTCTCTGTGATAGTTGCAACTCTCAGTCTTTCTGTGATAGTTGTATCACTCAGTCTCTCTCTGTGATAGTTGTATCTCGCAGTATTTCTCTGTGTAAGTTGTACCTATCCGTCTCTGTGATAGTTGTACCTCTCAGTCTCTCTTTGTGATAGTTGTAACACTCAGTCTCTGTCTGTGATAGTTGTAACTGTCAGTCTCTGTAATAGTTGCAACTCTCAGTCTCTCTCTGTGATAGATGTAACTCTCAGTCTCTGTCTGTGATAGTTGTAACTCTCAGTCTCTGTCTGTGATAGTTGTAACTCTCAGTCTCTGTCTGTGATAGTTGTACCTCTCAGTCTCTCTGTGATAGTTGTAACTCTCAGTCTTTCTCTGTGTTGTTTGTAACTCTCAGTCTATCTGTGATAGCTGTAACTCTCAATCTCTCTCTGTGACAGTTGTAATGCTCTGTCTCTCTCAGTGATAGTTGTAACTCTCAGACTCTCTCTGTGATAGTTGTAACTCTCAGACTCTCATAGTTGTAACTCAGACTCTCTCTGTGATAGTTGTATCTCTCAATCTCTCTCTGTGACAGTTGTAATGCTCTGTCTCTCTCAGTGATAGTTGTAACTCTCAGTCTCTCTCTGTGATAGTTTTAACTCTCAGACTCTCATAGTTGTAACTCAGACTCTCCCTGTGATAGTTGTAACTCTCAGACTCTCTCTGTGATAGTGGTAACTCTCAGTCTATGTCTGTGACAGATGTAACTCTCAGTCTCTCCCAGTGACAGCTGCAACTCTCCGTCACTCTGTGTGATAAATGTAACTCTCAATCTCTGTGACAGTTGTAACTCTCAGTCTCTCTCTGTGTCAGTTGTAACTCGAAGCCTCTCTTTGTGATAGCTGTAACTGCTAGTCCCTCTCAGTGGTAGTTGTAAATCTCAGTCTCTGTGATAGTTGTAACTCTCAGTTTCTCTGTGAAAGCTGTAACTCTCATTCAATCTCTGTGATAGATGTAACTCTCAGTCTCTGTGTCAGTTGTAAATCTCAGCCTCTCTTTGTGATAGCTGTACTGTTAGTCCCTCTCTGTGATAGTTGTAAATCTCAGTCTCTGCGATAGTTGTAACTCTCAGTTTCTCTGTGAAAGCTGTAACTCTCATTCACTCTCTGTGATAGTTGTAACTCTCAGTCTTTCTGTGATAGTTGTATCTCTCAGTCTCTCTCTGTGATAGTTGTAACTCTCAGTCTTTCTGTGATAGTTGCATCACTCAGTCTCTCTCTGTGATAGTGGTAACTCGAAGTATCTCTGTCTGTGCTAGTTGAAACTCTCAGTCTCTGTGATAGCTGCAACTCTCAGCCTCTGGCTGTGATAGTTGTAACTCTCAATCTCTCTTTCTGATAGGTGTAACTCTTAGTCTCTGTGATAGTTGTACCCCGCAGTCTCTCTGTGATAATTGTAACTCGCAGTCTATCTCTGTGATAGTTGTAACTCTCAATCTCTCTCTGTGAATGTTGTAACTCTCTGTCTCTGTCTGTGATAGTTGTAACGTTCAGCCTCTCTTTGTGATAGCTGTAACTCTCAGTTTCTCTGTGGAAGTTTTAACACGCGGTCTCTGTCTGTGACAGTTGTAACTCTCAGTCTCTCTCGGTGATAGTTGTAACTCTCAATCTCTCTCTTTGATAGCTGTAACTCTCAGTTTCTCTGTGAAAGTTGTAACTCTCAGTCTCTGTGACAGTTGCAACTCTCAGTCTCTGGCTGTGATAGTTGTAACTCAATCTCTCTTTCTGATAATTGTAACTCTTAGTCTCTGTGATAGTTGTAACTCTTAGTCACTGTGATAGTTGTAACTCGCAGTCTTTCTCTGTGATAGTTGTAACTCTCAATCTACCTCTGTGACTGTTGTAACTCTCAGTCTCTGTCTGTGACAGTTGTAACAGTCAGTCTCTTTGATAGTTGTAACTCTCATTCTCTCTTGGTGATAGTTGTAACTCTCAGTCTCTCTCTCTTTGAAAGCTGTAATTGTCAGTCTCTCTCAGTGATAGTTGCAACTCTCAGTCTCTCTCTGAGATAGTTGTTACTCTCAGTCTCTCTCTGTGATATTTTCACTCTCAGTCTCTGTGATAGTTGTAACTCTCAGTCTCTGTGATAATTTAATTCTCAGTCTTTCTCTATGATAGCTGTTACTCTCAGTCTCTCTCTATGATAGCTGTTACTCTCAGTCTCTCTCGGTGATAGTTGTAACTCTCAGTCTTTCTGTGATAGTTGTATCTCTCAGTCTCTCTCTGTGATAGTTGTCACTCTTAGTCTCTGTGATAGTTGTAACTCTCAGTCTCTGTGACAGTTGTAACTCGCAATCTCTCTCTGTGACAGCTGTATCTCTCAGTTTCTCTTTGTGATAGCTGTAACTGCTAGTCCCTCTCTGTGATAGTTGTAAATCTCAGTCTTTCTGTGATAGTTGTATCTCTCAGTCTCTCTCTGTGATATTTGTAACTCTCAGTTTTTCTGTGATAGTTGTAACTCTCAGTCTCTCTCTGTGATAGTTGTGACTCTCAGTCTCTCTCTGTGATAGTTGTAACTCGCAGTATTTCTCTGTGAAAGTTGTAACTCTCAGTCTCTGTTAAAGCTGTAACTCTCAGTCTCTGTCTGTGCTATTTGTAACTCTTAATCTCTGTCTGTGACAGTTGTACCTCTCCGCCTCTGTGATAGTTGTACTTCTCAGTCTGGCTTTGTGATAGTTGTAACACTCAGTCTCTGTCTGTGATAGTTGTACCTCTCAGTCGCTCTGTGATAGTTGTAACTCTCAGTCTCTCTCTGTGTTATATATAACTCTCAGTCTATCTGTGATAGATATAACTCCCAATCTCTCTCTGTGACAGTTGTAATGCTCTGTCTCTCTCAGTGATAGTTGTAACTCTCAGTCTCTCTGTATGTTATATATAACTCTCAGTCTATCTGTGATAGCTGTAACTCTCAAACTCTCTCTGTGACAGTTGTAATGCTCTGTCTCTCTCAGTGATAGTTGTAACTCTCAGTCTCTCTCTGTGATATTTTTAACTCTCAGACTCTCATAGTTGTAACTCAGACTCTCTGTGATAGTTGTATCTTTCAATCTCTGTATTAGTTGTAACTCTCAGTCTCTCTCTGTGATGGATGTAACTCTCAGTCTCTCTCTTTGAAAGTTTAACTCTCAATCCCTCGCTGTGACAGTTTAACTCTCAGTCTCTGTCTGTGATAGTTGTAACTCTCAGTCTCTGTCTGTGATAGTTGTAACTCTCAGTCTCTGTCAGTGATAGTTGTAACTCTCAGTCTCTGTCTGTGATAGTTGTACCTCTCAGTCGCTCTGTGATAGTTGTAACTCTCAGTCTCTCTCTGTGTTATATATAACTCTCAGTCTATCTGTGATAGCTGTAACTCTCAATCTCTCTCTGTGACAGTTGTAATGCTCTGTCTGTCTCAGTGATAGTTGTAACTCTCAGTCTCTCTCTGTGATAGTTTTAACTCTCAGACTTTCATAGTTGTAACTCAGACTCTCTGTGATAGTTGTATCTCTCAATCTCTCTCTGTGACAGTTGTAATGCTCTGTTTCTCTCAGTGATAGTGGTAACTCTCAGTCTCTCTCTGTGATAGATGTAACTCTCAGTCTCTGTATTAGTTGCAACTCTCAGTCTCTCTCTGTGATGGATGTAACTCTCAGTCTCTCTCTTTGAAAGTTTAATTCTCAGTCCCTCGCCATAACAGTTTAACTCTCAGTCTCTGTCTGTGATAGTTGTCGCTCTCATTCTCTGTGATATCTGTAACTCTCAGTCTCTCTCTGTGTCAGTTGTAACTCTCAGCCTCTCTTTGTGATAGCTGTAACTGTTAGTTCCTGTCTGTGATAGATGTAAATCTCAGTCTCTGCGATAGTTGTAACTCTCAGTTTCTCTGTGAAAGCTGTAACTCTCAGTCTCTCTCTGTGATAGTTGTAACTCTCAGTCTTTCTGTGATAGTTGTATCACTCAGTCTCTCTCTGTGATAGTTGTATCTCGCAGTATTTCTCTGTGTAAGTTGTAATTCTCAGTCTCTGTTATAGCTGTAAATCTCAGTCTCTGTCTGTGCTTGTTGTAACTCTTAATCTCTGTCTGTGACAGTTGTACCTCTCCGTCTCTGTGATAGTTGTACCTCTCAGTCTCTCTTTGTGATAGTTGTAACACTCAGTCTCTGTCTGTGATAGTTGTAACTGTCAGTCTCTGTAATAGTTGCAACTCTCAGTCTCTCTCTGTGATAGATGTAACTCTCAGTCTCTGTCTGTGATAGTTGTAACACTCAGTCTCTGTCTGTGATAGTTGTAACTCTCAGTCTCTGCCTGTGATAGTTGTACCTCTCAGTCTCTCTGTGATAGTTGTAACTCTCAGTCTCTCTCTGTGTTATTTGTAACTCTCAGTCTATCTGTGATAGCTGTAACTCTCAATCTCTCTCTGTGACAGTTGTAATGCTCTGTCTCTCTCAGTGATAGTTGTAACTCTCAGTCTCTATCTGTGATAGTTGCATCACTCAGTCTCTCTCTGTGATAGTGGTAACTCGAAGTATCTCTGTCTGTGCTAGTTGAAACTCTCAGTCTCTGTGATAGCTGCAACTCTCAGCCTCTGGCTGTGATAGTTGTAACTCTCAATCTCTCTTTCTGATAGGTGTAACTCTTAGTCTCTGTGATAGTTGTAACCCGCAGTCTCTCTGTGATAATTGTAACTCGCAGTCTATCTCTGTGATAGTTGTAACTCTCAATCTCTCTCTGTGAATGTTGTAACTCTCTGTCTCTGTCTGTGATAGTTGTAACGTTCAGTCTCTCTCTTTGATAGCTATAATTCTCAGCCTCACTCTGTGACAGTTGTAACTCTCAGCCTCTCTTTGTGATAGCTGTAACTCTCAGTTTCTCTGTGGAAGTTTTAACTCACGGTCTCTGTCTGTGACAGTTGTAACTCTCAGTCTCTCTCGGTGATAGTTGTAACTCTCAATCTCTCTCTTTGATAGCTGTAACTCTCAGTTTCTCTGTGAAAGTTGTAACTCTCAGTCTCTGTGACAGTTGCAACTCTCAGTCTCTGGCTGTGATAGTTGTAACTCAATCTCTCTTTCTGATAATTGTAACTCTTAGTCTCTGTGATAGTTGTAACTCTTAGTCACTGTGATAGTTGTAACTCGCAGTCTTTCTCTGTGATAGTTGTAACTCTCAATCTCCCTCTGTGACTGTTGTAACTCTCAGTCTCTGTCTGTGACAGTTATAACAGTCAGTCTCTTTGATAGTTGTAACTCTCATTCTCTCTTGGTGATAGTTGTAACTCTCAGTCTCTCTCTCTTTGAAAGCTGTAATTGTCAGTCTCTCTCAGTGATAGTTGCAACTCTCAGTCTCTCTCTGAGATAGTTGTTACTCTCAGTCTCTCTCTGTGATATTTTCACTCTCAGTCTCTGTGATAGTTATAACTCTCAGCCTCTGTGATAGTTGTAACTCTCAGTCTCTGTGATAGTTGTAACTCTCAGTCTCTCTGTGATAATTTTAATTCTCAGTCTTTCTCTATGATAGCTGTTACTCTCAGTCTCTCTCTATGATAGCTGTTACTCTCAGTCTCTCTCGGTGATAGTTGTAACTCTCAGTCTTTCTGTGATAGTTGTATCTCTCAATCTCTCTCTGTGATAGTTGTCACTCTTAGTCTCTGTGATAGTTGTAACTCTCAGTTGTTGTGACAGTTGTAACGCGCAATCTCTCTCTGTGACAGCTGTAACTCTCAGTCTCTCTTTGTGATAGCTGTAACTGCTAGTCCCTCTCTGTGATAGTTGTAAATCTCAGTCTCTGCGATAGTTATAACTCTCAGTTTCTCTGTGAAAGATGTAACTCTCAGTCTCTGTGAAAGTTGCAACTCTCAGTCTCTGGCTGTGATAGTTGTAACTCAATCTCTCTTTCTGATAATTATAACTCTTAGTCTCTGTGATAGTTGTAACTCTTAGTCACTGTGATAGTTGTAACTCGCAGTCTTTCTCTGTGATAGTTGTAACTCTCAATTTCCCTCTGTGACTGTTGTAACTCTCAGTCTCTGTCTGTGACAGTTGTAACAGTTAGTCCCTTTGATAGTTGTAACTCTCATTCTCTCTTGGTGATAGTTGTAACTCTCAGTCTCTCTCTCTTTGAAAGCTGTAATTGTCAGTCTCTCTCAGTGATAGTTGCAACTCTCAGTCTCTCTCTGAGATAGTTGTTACTCTCAGTCTCTCTCTGTGATATTTTCACTCTCAGTCTCTGTGATAGTTATAACTCTCAGTCTCTGTGTTAGTTGTAACTCTCAGTCTCTGTGATAGTTGTAACTCTCAGTCTCTCTGTGATAATTTTAATTCTCAGTCTTTCTCTATTATAGCTGTTACTCTCAGTCTCTCTCTATGATAGCTGTTACTCTCAGTCTCTCTCGGTGATAGTTGTAACTCTCAGTCTTTCTGTGATAGTTGTATCTCTCAATCTCTCTCTGTGATAGTTGTCACTCTTAGTCTCTGTGATAGTTGTAACTCTCAGTCTCTGTGACAGTTGTAACTCGCAATCTCTCTCTGTGACAGCTGTAACTCTCAGTCTCTCTTTGTGATAGCTGTAACTGCTAGTCCCTCTCTGTGATAGTTGTAAATCTCAGTCTCTGCAATAGTTATAACTCTCAGTTTCTCTGTGAAAGTTGTAATTCTCAGTCTCTGTCTGTGACAGTTGTAACTCTCAGTCTCTCTCTGTGATAGTTGTAACTCTCAGTCTTTCTGTGAAAGTTGTATCTCTCAGTCTCTCTCTCTGATAGTTGTAACTCTCAGTCTCTCTCTGTGATAGTTGTAACTCGCAGTATTTCTCTGTGAAAGTTGTAAATCTCAGTCTCTGTTAAAGCTGTAACTCTCAGTCTCTGTCTGTGCTATTTGTAACTCTTAATCTCTGTCTGTGACAGTTGTACCTCTCCGTCTCTGTGATAGTTGTACATCTCAGTCTCTCTTTGTGATAGTTGTAACACTCAGTCTCTGTCTGTGATAGTTTTAACTCTCAGTCGCTCTGTGATAGTTGTAACTCTCAGTCTCTCTCTGTGTTATATATAACTCTCAGTCTATCTGTGATAGATATAACTCCCAATCTCTCTCTGTGACAGTTGTAATGCTCTGTCTCTCTCAGTGATAGTTGTAATTCTCAGTCTCTCTGTATGTTATATATAACTCTCAGTCTATCTGTGATAGCTGTAACTCTCAAACTCTCTCTGTGACAGTTGTAATGCTCTGTCTCTCTCAGTGATAGTTGTAACTCTCAGTCTCTCTCTGTGATAGTTTTAACTCTCAGACTTTCATAGTTGTAACTCAGACTCTCTGTGATAGTTGTATCTCTCAATCTCTCTCTGTGACAGTTGTAATGCTCTGTCTCTCTCAGTGATAGTGGTAACTCTCAGTCTCTCTCTGTGATAGTTGTAACTCTCAGTCTATGTATTAGTTGCAACTCTCAGTCTCTCTCTGTGATGGATGTAACTCTCAGTATCTCTCTTTGAAAGTTTAACTCTCAGTCCCTCGCCGTGACAGTTTAACTCTCAGTCTCTGTCTGTGCTAGTTGTCGCTCTCAGTCTCTGTGATATCTGTAACTCTCAGTCTCTCTCTGTGTCAGTTGTAACTCTCAGCCTCTCTTTGTGATAGCTGTAACTGTTAGTCCCTGTCTGTGATAGATGTAAATCTCAGTCTCTGCGATAGTTGTAACTCTCAGTTTCTCTGTGAAAGCTGTAACTCTCAATCTCTCTCTGTGACAGTTGTAATGCTCTGTCTCTCTCAGTGATTGTTGTAAATCTCAGTCTCTCTCTGTGATAGCTTTAACTCTCAGACTTTCATAGTTGTAACTCAGACTCCATGTGATAGTTGTATCTCTCAATCTCTCTCTGTGACAGGTGTAATGCTCTGTCTCTCTCAGTGATAGTTGTAACTCTCAGTCTCTCTCTTTGACAGTGATAACTCTCAGTCTCTCTCTGTGATAGTTGTAACTCTCAGTCTCTGTATTAGTTGCAACTCTCAGTCTCTCTCTGTGATGGATGTAACTCTCAGTCTCTCTCTTTGAAAGTTTAACTCTCAGTCCCTCGCCGTGACAGTTTAACTCTCAGTCTCTGTCTGTGATAGTTGTCGCTCTCAGTCTCTGTGATATCTGTAACTCTCAGTCTCTCTTTGTGTCAGTTGTAACTCTCAGCCTCTCTTTGTGATATCTGTAACTGTTAGTCCCTCTCTGTGATAGATGTAAATCTCAGTCTCTGCGATAGTTGTAACTCTCAGTTTCTCTGTGAAAGCTGTAACTCTCAGTCTCTCTCTGTGATAGTTGTAACTCTCAGTCTTTCTGTGATAGTTGTATCACTCAGTCTCTCTCTGTGATAGTTGTATCTCGCAGTATTTCTCTGTGTAAGTTGTAACTCTCAGTCTCTGTTATAGCTGTAACTCTCAGTCTCTGTCTGTGCTTGTTGTAACTCTTAATCTCTGTCTGTGACAGTTGTACCTCTCCGTCTCTGTGATAGTTGTACCTCTCAGTCTCTCTTTGTGATATTTGTAACACTCAGTCTCTGTCTGTGATAGTTGTAACTGTCAGTCTCTGTAATAGTTGCAACTCTCAGTCTCTCTCTGTGATAGATGTAACTCTCAGTCGCTGTCTGTGTTAGTTGTAACTCTCAGTCTCTGTCTGTGATAGTTGTAACTCTCAGTCTCTGTCTGTGATAGTTGTACCTCTCAGTCTCTCTGTTATAGTTGTAACTCTCAGTCTCTCTCTGTGTTATTTGTAACTCTCAGTCTATGTGTGATAGCTGTAACTCTCAATCTCTCTCTGTGACAGTTGTAATGCTCTGTCTCTCTCAGTGATAGTTGTAACTCTCAGACTCTCTCTGTGATAGTTGTAACTCTCAGACTCTCATAGTTGTAACTCAGACTCTCTCTGTGATCGTTGTAACTCTCAGACTCTCTCTGTGATAGTGGTAACTCTCAGTCACTGTCTGTGACAGATGTAACTCTCAGTCTCTCCCAGTGACAGCTGCAACTCTCCGTCACTCTGTGTGATAAATGTAACTCTCAATCTCTGTGACAGTTGTAACTCTCAGTCTCTGTCTGTGCTAGTTGTAACTCTCAGTCTCTGTCTGTGATAGTTGTACCTCTCCGTCTCTGTGATAGTTGTAACTCTCAGTCTCTCTGTGATAGTTGTAACTCTCAGTCTCTGTGATAGTGGTAACTCTCAGTCTCTCTCTATGATAATTGTAACTTTCAGTCTTTCTCTGTGATAGTTGTAATGCTCAATCTCTCTCTGTGACAGTTGTAACTCTCAGTCTCTCTCTGTGATAGTTGTAACTCTCAGTGTCTGTCTGTGATAGTTTTAATGCTCAGTCTCTCTCTGTGATAATTGTATCTCTCAGTCTCTCTCTTGGTGAGAGTTGTAACTCTCAATCTCTGTCTGTGACTGACTGTTGTAACTCTCAATCTCTCTCTTTGATAATTGTAACTTTCTGTCTCTCTGATAGCCGTTACTCAGTCTCTCTCTCTGATATTTGTAACTCTGAGTCTCTCTCTGTGATAGTGGTAACTCTCAGTCGCTGTCTGTGATAGTTATAACTCTCAGTCTCTCTCTGTGATAGTTGTAACTCTCAGTCGCTGTCTGTGATAGTTATAACTCTCCGTCTCTCTCTGTGATCGTTGTAACCCTCTGTCTCCCTCTCTGATAGTTGTAACTCTAAACCTCTCTTTGTGATAGTTGTAACTATTAGTCTCTGTCTGTGATAGCTGTAACTCACAGTCTCTCTCTGTAATAGTTGTAACCCTCAGTCTCCCTCTCTGATAGTTGTAACTGTAAATCTCTTTTTGTGACAGTTGTAACTATTCGTCTCTGTCTGTGATAGTTGTAACTCTTACTCTCTGTGATAGTTGTAACTCTCAGTATCTGTGACAGTTGTAACTCTCAGTCTCTGTCTGTGATAGTTGTAACTCTCAGTCTGTCTCTATGATAGCTGTTACTCTCAATCTCTCTCGGTGATAGTTGTAATTCTCAGTCTTTCTGTGATAATTGTATCTCCCAGTCTCTCTCTGTGATAGCTGTAACGTCAGTCCCTGTCGGTGTCAGTTGTAACTCTCAGTCTCTCTCTGTGATAGTTGTAATTCTCCTTTTCTCTCTGTGACTGTTATAACTCTCATTCTCTCTCTGTGTCAGTTGTAACTCTCATTCTCTCTCTGTGACAGCTGTAACTCTCCGTCACTCTGTGTGATAGCTGTAACTCTCAGTCTCTCTCTCTGTGACTGTTGTAACACTCAGTTTCTCTCTGTGATAGTTGTAACTCTCAGTCCCTGTGACAGTTTAAACTCTCACTCTCTTTGTGATAGTTGTAACTCTCAGCCTCTCTCTGACAGTTGTAACTCTCAGTCTCTCACTGTGATGCTGTTACTCGCAGTCTCTCTCTGATAGTTGGAACTCTCAGTTTCTGTCTGGGAGAGCTGTAACTCTCAATCTGTCTCCGAGATAGTTGTAACTTTCAGTCTCTCTCGGTGATAGCTGTAACTCTCAGTCTCTCTCGGTGATAGCGGCAACTTTCACTATCTCTCTGTAACTGTTGTAACTCTCAGTCTCTCTCTGTGACTGTTGTAACTCTCAGTCTCTCTCTGTGATAGTGGTAACATTCAGTCTTTCTATGATAGTTGTATCTCTCAGTCACTCTCTGTGATAGTTGTAACTGTCAGTCTTTCTGTGATAGTTGTATCTCTCAGTCTCTCTCTGTGATAGTGGTAACTCTAAGTCTCTTTCTGTGCTATTTGTAACTCTCAGTCCCTCTCGGTGATAGATGTAACTCGCAGTCTCTCTCTGTGATAGTGGTAACTCTCAGTCTCTCTCTGTGATAGTTGTAACTCTCAGTCTCCCTCTCTGATAATTGTAATTCTCAATCTCTCTTTCTGATAGTTGTAACTCTTCATCTCTGTGATAGTTGTAACTCTCAGTTCTCTCTGTGAAAGTTGTACCTCTCAGTCTCTGTCTGTGATAGTTTTAACTATCAGTCTCTCTCTGTGATAGGTGTAATTCTCAGTCTCTGTGAAAGTTGTAAATCTCAGTCTCTCTGTGAAGGTTGTAACTCTCAGTCTCTCTCTGTGATAGCTGTAACTCTCAGTCTCTGTAATAGTTGTAAATCTCAGTCTCTGTAATAGTTTAACTCTCAGTTTCTCTGCAATAGTTGTAACACTCAGTCTCTGTCTGTGATAGTTGTAACTCTCAGTCTCTGTAATAGTTGTAACTCTCAGTTTCTCTGTGATAGATGTAACTCTCAGTCTTTATCTGTGATAGTTGTGACTCTCAGTTTCCCTCGCTGTGAAAGTTGTAAATCTCAGTTTCTCTCTGAGACAGATGTAAATCTCCGTCTCTCTATGTAATAGATGTAACTCTCAGTCTCTGTTTCAGTTGTAACTCTCAGCCTCTCTTTGTGATAGCTGTAACTGTTAGTCCCTCTCTGTGATAGTTGTAAATCTCAGTCTCTGCGATAGTTGTAACTCTCAGTTTCTCTGAGAAAACTGTAACTCTCAGACTCTGTCTGTGCTAGTTGTAACTCTCAGTCTCTCTCAGTGATAGTTGTAACTCTCAGTCTCTCTCTGTGATAGTGGTAACTCTCAGTCTCTCTCTATGATAGTTGTAACTCTGAATCTCTGTCTGTGACAGTTGTAACTCTCAGTCTCTTTGATAGTTGTAACTCTCACTCTCGGAAATAGATGTAACTCTCAGCCTCTCTTTGTCCGTTGTAACCCTCAGTCTCTCTCTGTGATAGCTGTAACTCTTGGTCTCTGTAATAGTTGTAACTCTTCGTTCCTCTGTGATGGTTGTAACTCTCAGTCTCTGTCTGTGACAGTTGTACCTATCCATCTCTGTGATAGTTGTATCTCTCAGTCTTTCTTTGTGATAGTTGTAACACTAAGTCTCTGCCTGTGATATTTGTGACTCTCAGTCTCTGTAATAGTTGTAACTCTCAGTTTACCTGTGGAAGGTGTAACTCTCAGTCACTCTCTGTGATAGATGTAACTCTCAGTTTCCCTCGCTGTGAAAGTTGTAATTCTCAGTTTCTCTCTGAGACAGCTGTAACTCTCCGTCTCTCTGTGTAATAGATGTAACTCTCAGTCTCTGTGAAAGTTGTAACTGTCAGTCTCTCTCTGTGTCAGTTGTAACTCTCAGCCTCTCTTTGTGATAGCTGTAACTGTTAGTCCCTCTCTGTGATAGTTGTAAATCTCAGTCTCTGCGATAGTTGTAACTCTCAGTTTCTCTGTGAAATCTGTAACTCTCAGTCTCTCTCTGTGATAGTTGTAACTCTGAGTCTTTCTGTGATAGTTGTATCTCTCAGTATCTAACTGTGATAGTGGTAACTCTCAGTCTTTCTGTGACAGTTGTATCTCTCAGTCTCTCTCTGTGATAGTTGTAACTCTCAGTCTCTCTCTGTGATAGTGGTAACTCTCAGTGTCTCTCTATGATAGCTGTAACTCTGAGTCTCTGTCTGTGACAGTTGTAACTCTCAGTCTCCTTGATAGTTGTAACTCTCAGTCTCTCTCGGTGATAGATGTAACTCCCAGTCTCTTTGTCAGTTGTAACCCTCAGTCTCTCTCTGTGATAGCTGTAACTCTCAGTCTCTGTAATAGTTGTAACTCTCAGTCTCTGTAATAGTTGTAACTCTCGGTTTCTCTATGATAGTTGTAACTCTCAGTCTCTGTCTGTGCTAGTTGTAACTCTCAGTCTCTGTCTTTGACAGTTGTACCTCTCCATCTCTGTGATAGTTGTATTTCTCAGTCTCTCTTTGTGATAGTTGTAACACTCAGACTCTGTCTGATGTAGTTGTGACTCTCAGTCTCTATTATAGTTGTAACTCTCAGTCTCTCTCTGTGATAGATGTAACTCTCAGTCTCTCTCTGTGATAGTTTTACTCTCAGTCACTCGCTGTAAAAATTGTAACTCTCAGTCTCTGTCTGTGATAGTTGTAACTCTCTGTCTCTGTCTGTGATAGTTGTCGCTCTCAGTCTTTGTGATACCTCTAACTCTCAGTCGCTGTCTGTGATAGTTGTAATTCTTACAGTCTATGACAGTTGCATCTCTTAGTCTCTCTCTGTGATAGTTGTAACTCTCATTCTCTCTGTGATAGTTGTAACTCTGAGTCTCTGTCTGTGACAGTTGTAACTCTCAGTCTCTTTGATAGTTGTAACTCTCACTCTCGGAGATATATGTAACTCTCAGCCTCTCTTTGTCCGTTGTAACCCTCAGTCTCTCTCTGTGATAGCTGTAACTCTTGGTCTCTGTAATAGTTGTAACTCTTAGTTCCTCTGTGATGGTTGTAACTCTCAGTCTCTGTCTGTGACAGTTGTACCTATCCATCTCTGTGATAGTTATATCTCTCAGTCTTTCTTTGTGATAGTTGTAACACTCAGTCTCTGCCTGTGATATTTGTGACTCTCAGTCTCTGTAATAGTTGTAACTCTCAGTTTACCTGTGAAAGGTGTAACTCTCAGTCACTCTCTGTGATAGATGTAACTCTCAGTTTCCCTCGCTGTGAAAGTTGTAATTCTCAGTTTCTCTCTGAGACAGCTGTAACTCTCCGTCTCTCTGTGTAATAGATGTAACTCTCAGTCTCTGTGTCAGTTTTAACTCTCAGCCTCTCTAAGTGATAGCTGTAACTGTTAGTCCCTCTCTGTGATAGTTGTAAATCTCAGTCTCTGCGATAGTTGTAACTCTCAGTTTCTCTGTGAAATCTGTAACTCTCAGTCTCTCTCTGTGATAGTTGTAACTCTCAGTCTCTCTCTGTGTTATTTGTAACTCTCAGTCTATCTGTGATAGCTGTAAATCTCAATCTCTCTCTGTGACAGTTGTAATGCTCTGTCTCTCTCAGTGATAGTTGTAACTCTCAGACTCTCTCTGTGATAGTTGTAACTCTCAGACTCTCATAGTTGTAACTCAGACTCTCTCTGTGATAGTTGTATCTCTCAATCTCTCTCTGTGACAGTTGTAATGCTCTGTCTCTCTCAGTGATAGTGGTAACTCTCAGTCTCTCTCTGTGATAGTTGTAACTCTCAGTCTATGTATTAGTTGCAACTCTCAGTCTCTCTCTGTGATGGATGTAACTCTCAGTATCTCTCTTTGAAAGTTTAACTCTCAGTCCCTCGCCGTGACAGTTTAACTCTCAGTCTCTGTCTGTGCTAGTTGTCGCTCTCAGTCTCTGTGATATCTGTAACTCTCAGTCTCTCTCTGTGTCAGTTGTAACTCTCAGCCTCTCTTTGTGATAGCTGTAACTGTTAGTCCCTGTCTGTGGTAGATGTAAATCTCAGTCTCTGCGATAGTTGTAACTCTCAGTTTCTCTGTGAAAGCTGTAACTCTCAATCTCTCTCTGTGACAGTTGTAATGCTCTGTCTCTCTCAGTGATTGTTGTAAATCTCAGTCTCTCTCTGTGATAGTTTTAACTCTCAGACTTTCATAGTTGTAACTCAGACTCTCTGTGATAGTTGTATCTCTCAATCTCTCTCTGTGACAGGTGTAATGCTCTGTCTCTCTCAGTGATAGTTGTAACTCTCAGTCTCTCTCTTTGACAGTGATAACTCTCAGTCTCTCTCTGTGATAGTTGTAACTCTCAGTCTCTGTATTAGTTGCAACTCTCAGTCTCTCTCTGTGATGGATGTAACTCTCAGTCTCTCTCTTTGAAAGTTTAACTCTCAGTCCCTCGCCGTGACAGTTTAACTCTCAGTCTCTGTCTGTGATAGTTGTCGCTCTCAGTCTCTGTGATATCTGTAACTCTCAGTCTCTCTTTGTGTCAGTTGTAACTCTCAGCCTCTCTTTGTGATATCTGTAACTGTTAGTCCCTCTCTGTGATAGATGTAAATCTCAGTCTCTGCGATAGTTGTAACTCTCAGTTTCTCTGTGAAAGCTGTAACTCTCAGTCTCTCTCTGTGATAGTTGTAACTCTCAGTCTTTCTGTGATAGTTGTATCACTCAGTCTCTCTCTGTGATAGTTGTATCTCGCAGTATTTCTCTGTGTAAGTTGTAACTCTCAGTCTCTGTTATAGCTGTAACTCTCAGTCTCTGTCTGTGCTTGTTGTAACTCTTAATCTCTGTCTGTGACAGTTGTACCTCTCCGTCTCTGTGATAGTTGTACCTCTCAGTCTCTCTTTGTGATATTTGTAACACTCAGTCTCTGTCTGTGATAGTTGTAACTGTCAGTCTCTGTAATAGTTGCAACTCTCAGTCTCTCTCTGTGATAGATGTAACTCTCAGTCGCTGTCTGTGTTAGTTGTAACTCTCAGTCTCTGTCTGTGATAGTTGTAACTCTCAGTCTCTGTCTGTGATAGTTGTACCTCTCAGTCTCTCTGTTATAGTTGTAACTCTCAGTCTCTCTCTGTGTTATTTGTAACTCTCAGTCTATGTGTGATAGCTGTAACTCTCAATCTCTCTCTGTGACAGTTGTAATGCTCTGTCTCTCTCAGTGATAGTTGTAACTCTCAGACTCTCTCTGTGATAGTTGTAACTCTCAGACTCTCATAGTTGTAACTCAGACTCTCTCTGTGATCGTTGTAACTCTCAGACTCTCTCTGTGATAGTGGTAACTCTCAGTCACTGTCTGTGACAGATGTAACTCTCAGTCTCTCCCAGTGACAGCTGCAACTCTCCGTCACTCTGTGTGATAAATGTAACTCTCAATCTCTGTGACAGTTGTAACTCTCAGTCTCTGTCTGTGCTAGTTGTAACTCTCAGTCTCTGTCTGTGATAGTTGTACCTCTCTGTCTCTGTGATAGTTGTAACTCTCAGTCTCTCTGTGATAGTTGTAACTCTCAGTCTCTGTGATAGTGGTAACTCTCAGTCTCTCTCTATGATAATTGTAACTTTCAGTCTTTCTCTGTGATAGTTGTAATGCTCAATCTCTCTCTGTGACAGTTGTAACTCTCAGTCTCTCTCTGTGATAGTTGTAACTCTCAGTGTCTGTCTGTGATAGTTTTAATGCTCAGTCTCTCTCTGTGATAATTGTATCTCTCAGTCTCTCTCTTGGTGAGAGTTGTAACTCTCAATCTCTGTCTGTGACTGACTGTTGTAACTCTCAATCTCTCTCTTTGATAATTGTAACTTTCTGTCTCTCTGATAGCCGTTACTCAGTCTCTCTCTCTGATATTTGTAACTCTGAGTCTCTCTCTGTGATAGTGGTAACTCTCAGTCGCTGTCTGTGATAGTTATAACTCTCAGTCTCTCTCTGTGATAGTTGTAACTCTCAGTCGCTGTCTGTGATAGTTATAACTCTCCGTCTCTCTCTGTGATCGTTGTAACCCTCTGTCTCCCTCTCTGATAGTTGTAACTCTAAACCTCTCTTTGTGATAGTTGTAACTATTAGTCTCTGTCTGTGATAGCTGTAACTCACAGTCTCTCTCTGTAATAGTTGTAACCCTCAGTCTCCCTCTCTGATAGTTGTAACTGTAAATCTCTTTTTGTGACAGTTGTAACTATTCGTCTCTGTCTGTGATAGTTGTAACTCTTACTCTCTGTGATAGTTGTAACTCTCAGTATCTGTGACAGTTGTAACTCTCAGTCTCTGTCTGTGATAGTTGTAACTCTCGGTCTGTCTCTATGATAGCTGTTACTCTCAATCTCTCTCGGTGATAGTTGTAATTCTCAGTCTTTCTGTGATAATTGTATCTCCCAGTCTCTCTCTGTGATAGCTGTAACCTCAGTCCCTGTCGGTGTCAGTTGTAACTCTCATTCTCTCTCTGTGATAGTTGTAATTCTCCTTTTCTCTCTGTGACTGTTATAACTCTCATTCTCTCTCTGTGTCAGTTGTAACTCTCATTCTCTCTCTGTGACAGCTGTAACTCTCCGTCACTCTGTGTGATAGCTGTAACTCTCAGTCTCTCTCTCTGTGACTGTTGTAACACTCAGTTTCTCTCTGTGATAGTTGTAACTCTCAGTCCCTGTGACAGTTTAAACTCTCAGTCTCTCTTTGTGATAGTTGTAACTCTCAGCCTCTCTCTGACAGTTGTAACTCTCAGTCTCTCACTGTGATGCTGTTACTCGCAGTCTCTCTCTGATAGTTGGAACTCTCAGTTTCTGTCTGGGAGAGCTGTAACTCTCAATCTGTCTCCGAGATAGTTGTAACTTTCAGTCTCTCTCGGTGATAGCTGTAACTCTCAGTCTCTCTCGGTGATAGCGGCAACTTTCACTATCTCTCTGTAACTGTTGTAACTCTCAGTCTCTCTCTGTGACTGTTGTAACTCTCAGTCTCTCTCTGTGATAGTGGTAACATTCAGTCTTTCTATGATAGTTGTATCTCTCAGTCACTCTCTGTGATAGTTGTAACTGTCAGTCTTTCTGTGATAGTTGTATCTCTCAGTCTCTCTCTGTGATAGTGGTAACTCTAAGTCTCTTTCTGTGCTATTTGTAACTCTCAGTCCCTCTCGGTGATAGATGTAACTCGCAGTCTCTCTCTGTGATAGTGGTAACTCTCAGTCTCTCTCTGTGATAGTTGTAACTCTCAGTCTCCCTCTCTGATAATTGTAATTCTCAATCTCTCTTTCTGATAGTTGTAACTCTTCATCTCTGTGATAGTTGTAACTCTCAGTTCTCTCTGTGAAAGTTGTACCTCTCAGTCTCTGTCTGTGATAGTTTTAACTATCAGTCTCTCTCTGTGATAGGTGTAATTCTCAGTCTCTGTGAAAGTTGTAAATCTCAGTCTCTCTGTGAAGGTTGTAACTCTCAGTCTCTCTCTGTGATAGCTGTAACTCTCAGTCTCTGTAATAGTTGTAAATCTCAGTCTCTGTAATAGTTTAACTCTCAGTTTCTCTGCAATAGTTGTAACACTCAGTCTCTGTCTGTGATAGTTGTAACTCTCAGTCTCTGTAATAGTTGTAACTCTCAGTTTCTCTGTGATAGATGTAACTCTCAGTCTTTATCTGTGATAGTTGTGACTCTCAGTTTCCCTCGCTGTGAAAGTTGTAAATCTCAGTTTCTCTCTGAGACAGATGTAAATCTCCGTCTCTCTATGTAATAGATGTAACTCTCAGTCTCTGTTTCAGTTGTAACTCTCAGCCTCTCTTTGTGATAGCTGTAACTGTTAGTCCCTCTCTGTGATAGTTGTAAATCTCAGTCTCTGCGATAGTTGTAACTCTCAGTTTCTCTGAGAAAACTGTAACTCTCAGACTCTGTCTGTGCTAGTTGTAACTCTCAGTCTCTCTCTGTGATAGTTGTAACTCTCAGTCTCTCTCTGTGATAGTGGTAACTCTCAGTCTCTCTCTATGATAGTTGTAACTCTGAATCTCTGTCTGTGACAGTTGTAACTCTCAGTCTCTTTGATAGTTGTAACTCTCACTCTCGGAGATAGATGTAACTCTCAGCCTCTCTTTGTCCGTTGTAACCCTCAGTCTCTCTCTGTGATAGCTGTAACTCTTGGTCTCTGTAATAGTTGTAACTCTTAGTTCCTCTGTGATGGTTGTAACTCTCAGTCTCTGTCTGTGACAGTTGTACCTATCCATCTCTGTGATAGTTGTATCTCTCAGTCTTTCTTTGTGATAGTTGTAACACTAAGTCTCTGCCTGTGATATTTGTGACTCTCAGTCTCTGTAATAGTTGTAACTCTCAGTTTACCTGTGGAAGGTGTAACTCTCAGTCACTCTCTGTGATAGATGTAACTCTCAGTTTCCCTCGCTGTGAAAGTTGTAATTCTCAGTTTCTCTCTGAGACAGCTGTAACTCTCCGTCTCTCTGTGTAATAGATGTAACTCTCAGTCTCTGTGAAAGTTGTAACTGTCAGTCTCTCTCTGTGTCAGTTGTAACTCTCAGCCTCTCTTTGTGATAGCTGTAACTGTTAGTCCCTCTCTGTGATAGTTGTAAATCTCAGTCTCTGCGATAGTTGTAACTCTCAGTTTCTCTGTGAAATCTGTAACTCTCAGTCTCTCTCTGTGATAGTTGTAACTCTGAGTCTTTCTGTGATAGTTGTATCTCTCAGTATCTAACTGTGATAGTGGTAACTCTCAGTCTTTCTGTGACAGTTGTATCTCTCAGTCTCTCTCTGTGATAGTTGTAACTCTCAGTCTCTCTCTGTGACAGTTGTAACTCTCAGTCTCCTTGATAGTTGTAACTCTCAGTCTCTCTCGGTGATAGATGTAACTCCCAGTCTCTTTGTCAGTTGTAACCCTCAGTCTCTCTCTGTGATAGCTGTAACTCTCAGTCTCTGTAATAGTTGTAACTCTCAGTCTCTGTAATAGTTGTAACTCTCGGTTTCTCTATGATAGTTGTAACTCTCAGTCTCTGTCTGTGCTAGTTGTAACTCTCAGTCTCTGTCTTTGACAGTTGTACCTCTCCATCTCTGTGATAGTTGTATTTCTCAGTCTCTCTTTGTGATAGTTGTAACACTCAGACTCTGTCTGATGTAGTTGTGACTCTCAGTCTCTGTAATAGTTGTAACTCTCAGTCTCTCTCTGTGATAGATGTAACTCTCAGTCTCTCTCTGTGATAGTTTTACTCTCAGTCACTCGCTGTAAAAATTGTAACTCTCAGTCTCTGTCTGTGATAGTTGTAACTCTCTGTCTCTGTCTGTGATAGTTGTCGCTCTCAGTCTTTGTGATACCTCTAACTCTCAGTCGCTGTCTGTGATAGTTGTAATTCTTACAGTCTATGACAGTTGCATCTCTTAGTCTCTCTCTGTGATAGTTGTAACTCTCATTCTCTCTGTGATAGTTGTAACTCTGAGTCTCTGTCTGTGACAGTTGTAACTCTCAGTCTCTTTGATAGTTGTAACTCTCACTCTCGGAGATATATGTAACTCTCAGCCTCTCTTTGTCCGTTGTAACCCTCAGTCTCTCTCTGTGATAGCTGTAACTCTTGGTCTCTGTAATAGTTGTAACTCTTAGTTCCTCTGTGATGGTTGTAACTCTCAGTCTCTGTCTGTGACAGTTGTACCTATCCATCTCTGTGATAGTTATATCTCTCAGTCTTTCTTTGTGATAGTTGTAACACTCAGTCTCTGCCTGTGATATTTGTGACTCTCAGTCTCTGTAATAGTTGTAACTCTCAGTTTACCTGTGAAAGGTGTAACTCTCAGTCACTCTCTGTGATAGATGTAACTCTCAGTTTCCCTCGCTGTGAAAGTTGTAATTCTCAGTTTCTCTCTGAGACAGCTGTAACTCTCCGTCTCTCTGTGTAATAGATGTAACTCTCAGTCTCTGTGTCAGTTGTAACTCTCAGCCTCTCTATGTGATAGCTGTAACTGTTAGTCCCTCTCTGTGATAGTTGTAAATCTCAGTCTCTGCGATAGTTGTAACTCTCAGTTTCTCTGTGAAATCTGTAACTCTCAGTCTCTCTCTGTGATAGTTGTAACTCTCAGTCTCTCTCTGTGTTATTTGTAACTCTCAGTCTATCTGTGATAGCTGTAAATCTCAATCTCTCTCTGTGACAGTTGTAATGCTCTGTCTCTCTCAGTGATAGTTGTAACTCTCAGACTCTCTCTGTGATAGTTGTAACTCTCAGACTCTCATAGTTGTAACTCAGACTCTCTCTGTGATAGTTGTATCTCTCAATCTCTCTCTGTGACAGTTGTAATGCTCTGTCTCTCTCAGTGATAGTTGTAACTCTCAGTCTCTCTCTGTGATAGTTTTAACTCTCAGACTCTCATAGTTGTAACTCAGACTCTCTCTGTGATAGTTGTAACTCTCAGACTCTCTCTGTGATAGTGGTAACTCTCAGTCTCTGTCTGTGACAGATGTAACTCTCAGTCTCTCCCAGTGACAGCTACAACTCTCCGTCACTCTGTGTGATAAATGTAACTCTCAATCTCTGTGACAGTTGTAACTCTCAGTCTCTCTCTGTGTCAGTTGTAACTCTCAGCATCTCTTTGTGATAGCTGTAACTGCTAGTCCCTCTCAGTGATAGTTGTAAATCTCAGTCTCTGCGATAGTTGTAACTCTCAGTTTCTCTGTGAAAGCTGTAAATCTCATTCAATCTCTGTGATAGATGTAACTCTCAGTCTCTGTGTCAGTTGTAAATCTCAGCCACTCTTTTTGATAGCTGTACTGTTAGTCCCTCTCTGTGATAGTTGTAAATCTCAGTCTCTGTGATAGTTGTAACTCTCAGTTTCTCTGTGAAAGCTGTAACTCTCATTCACTCTCTGTGATAGTTGTAACTCTCAGTCTTTCTGTGATAGTTGTATCTCTCAATCTCTCTCTGTGATAGTTGTAACTCTCAGTCTTTCTGTGATAGTTGCATCACTCAGTCTCTCTCTGTGATAGTGGTAACTCGAAGTATCTCTGTCTGTGCTAGTTGAAACTCTCAGTCTCTATGATAGCTGCAACTCTCAGCCTCTGGCTGTGATAGTTGTAACTCTCAATCTCTCTTTCTGATAGGTGTAACTCTTAGTCTCTGTGATAGTTGTAACCCGCAGTCTCTCTGTGATAATTGTAACTCGCAGTCTATCTCTGTGATAGTTGTAACTCTCAATCTCTCTCTGTGAATGTTGTAACTCTCTGTCTCTGTCTGTGATAGTTGTAACGTTCAGTCTCTCTCTTTGATAGCTATAATTCTCAGTCTCACTCTGTGACAGTTGTAACTCTCAGCCTCTCTTTGTGATAGCTGTAACTCTCAGTTTCTCTGTGGAAGTTTTAACTCGCGGTCTCTGTCTGTGACAGTTGTAACTCTCAGTCTCTCTCGGTGATAGTTGTAACTCTCAATCTCTCTCTTTGATAGCTGTAACTCTCAGTTTCTCTGTGAAAGTTGTAACTCTCAGTCTCTGTGACAGTTGCAACTCTCAGTCTCTGGCTGTGATAGTTGTAACTCAATCTCTCTTTCTGATAATTGTAACTCTTAGTCTCTGTGATAGTTGTAACTCTTAGTCACTGTGATAGTTGTAACTCGCAGTCTTTCTCTGTGATAGTTGTAACTCTCAATCTCCCTCTGTGACTGTTGTAACTCTCAGTCTCTGTCTGTGACAGTTGTAACAGTCAGTCTCTTTGATAGTTGTAACTCTCATTCTCTCTTGGTGATAGTTGTAACTCTCAGTCTCTCTCTCTTTGAAAGCTGTAATTGTCAGTCTCTCTCAGTGATAGTTGCAACTCTCAGAATCTCTCTGAAATAGTTGTTACTCTCAGTCTCTCTCTGTGATATTTTCACTCTCAGTCTCTGTGATAGTTATAACTCTCAGTCTCTGTGATAGTTGTAACTCTCAGTCTCTGTGATAGTTGTAACTCTCAGTCTCTCTGTGATAATTTTAATTCTCAGTCTTTCTCTATGATAGCTGTTACTCTCAGTCTCTCTCTATGATAGCTGTTACTCTCAGTCTCTCTCGGTGATAGTTGTAACTCTCAGTCTTTCTGTGATAGTTGTATCTCTCAGTCTCTCTCTGTGATAGTTGTCACTCTTAGTCTCTGTGATAGTTGTAACTCGCAGTCTCTGTGACAGTTGTAACTCGCAATCTCTCTCTGTGACAGCTGTAACTCTCAGTCTCTCTTTGTGATAGCTGTAACTGCTAGTCCCTCTCTGTGATAGTTGTAAATCTCAGTCTCTGCGATAGTTATAACTCTCAGTTTCTCTGTGAAAGTTGTAACTCTCAGTCTCTGTCTGTGACAGTTGTAACTCTCAGTCTCTCTCTGTGATAGTTGTAACTCTCAGTCTTTCTGTGATAGTTGTATCTCTCAGTCTCTCTCTGTGATAGTTGTAACTCTCAGTTTTTCTGTGATAGTTGTAACTCTCAGTCTCTCTCTGTGATAGTTGTGACACTCAGTCTCTCTCTGTGATATTTGTAACTCGCAGTATTTCTCTGTGAAAGTTGTAACTCTCAGTCTCTGTTAAAGCTGTAACTCCCAGTCTCTGTCTGTGCTATTTGTAACTCTTAATCTCTGTCTGTGACAGTTGTACCGCTCCGTCTCTGTGATAGTTGTACTTCTCGGTCTCTCTTTGTGATAGTTGTAACACTCAGTCTCTGTCTGTGATAGTTGTACCTCTCAGTCGCTCTGTGATAGTTGTAACTCTCAGTCTCTCTCTGTGTTATATATAACTCTCAGTCTATCTGTGATAGATATAACTCCCAATCTCTCTCTGTGACAGTTGTATTGCTCTGTCTCTCTCAGTGATAGTTGTAACTCTCAGTCTCTCTGAATGTTATATATAACTCTCAGTCTATCTGTGATAGCTGTAACTCGCAAACTCTCTCTGTGACAGTTGTAATGCTCTGTCTCTCTCAGTGATAGTTGTAACTCTCAGTCTCTCTCTGTGATAGTTTTAACTCTCAGACTCTCATAGTTGTAACTCAGACTCTCTGTGATAGTTGTATCTCTCAATCTCTGTATTAGTTGTAACTCTCAGTCTCTCTCTGTGATGGATGTAACTCTCAGTCTCTCTCTTTGAAAGTTTAACTCTCAATCCCTCGCTGTGACAGTTTAACTCTCAGTCTCTGTCTGTGATAGTTGTAACTCTCAGTCTCTGTCTGTGATAGTTGTAACTCTCAGTCTCTGTCTGTGATAGTTGTAACTCTCAGTCTCTGTCTGTGAAAGTTGTACCTCTCAGTCGCTCTATGATAGTTGTAACTCTCAGTCTCTCTCTGTGTTATATATAACTCTCAGTCTATCTGTGATAGCTGTAACTCTCAATCTCTCTCTGTGACAGTTGTAATGCTCTGTCTCTCTCAGTGATAGTTGTACCTCTCAGTCTCTCTCTGTGATAGTTTTAACTCTCAGACTTTCATAGTTGTAACTCAGACTCTCTGTGATAGTTGTATCTCTCAATCTCTCTCTGTGACAGTTGTAATGCTCTGTTTCTCTCAGTGATAGTGGTAACTCTCAGTCTCTCTCTGTGATAGTTGTAACTCTCAGTCTATGTATTAGTTGCAACTCTCAGTCTCTCTCTGTGATGGATGTAACTCTCAGTCTCTCTCTTTGAAAGTTTAACTCTCAGTCCCTCGCCGTGACAGTTTAACTCTCAGTCTCTGTCTGTGATAGTTGTCGCTCTCAGTCTCTGTGATATCTGTAACTCTCAGTCTCTCTCTCTGTCAGTTGTAACTCTCAGCCTCTCTTTGTGATAGCTGTAACTGTTAGTCCCTCTCTGTGATAGATGTAAATCTCAGTCTCTGCGATAGTTGTAACTCTCAGTTTCTTTGTGAAAGCTGTAACTCTCAATCTCTCTCTGTGACAGTTGTAATGCTCTGTCTCTCTCAGTGATTGTTGTAACTCTCAGTCTCTCACTGTGATAGTTTTAACTCTCAGACTTTCATAGTTGTAACTCAGACTCTCTGTGATTGTTGTATCTCTCAATCTCTCTCTGTGACAGTTGTAATGCTCTGTCTCTCTCAGTGATAGTTGTAACTCTCAGTCTCTCTCTTTGATAGTGGTAACTCTCAGTCTCTCTCTGTGATAGTTGTAACTCTCAGTCTCTGTATTAGTTGCAACTCTCAGTCTCTCTCTGTGATGGATGTAACTCTCAGTCTCTCTCTTTGAAAGTTTAACTCTCAGTCCCTCGCCGTGACAGTTTAACTCTCAGTCTCTGTCTGTGATAGTTGTCGCTCTCAGACTCTGTGATATCTGTAACTCTCAGTCTCTCTCTGTGTCAGTTGTAACTCTCAGCGTCTCTTTGTGATAGCTGTAACTGTTAGTCCCTCTCTGTGATAGATGTAAATCTCAGTCTCTGCGATAGTTGTAACTCTCAGTTGCTCTGTGAAAGCTGTAACTCTCAGTCTCTCTCTGTGATAGTTGTAACTCTCAGTCTTTCTGTGATAGTTGTATCACTCAGTCTCTCTCTGTGATAGTTGTATCTCGCAGTATTTCTCTGTGTCAGTTGTAATTCTCAGTCTCTGTTATAGCTGTAACTCTCAGTCTCTGTCTGTGCTTGTTGTAACTCTTAATCTCTGTCTGTGACAGTTGTACCTCTCCGTCTCTGTGATAGTTGTACCTCTCAGTCTCTCTTTGTGATAGTTGTAACACTCAGTCTCTGTCTGTGATAGTTGTACCTCTCAGTCGCTCTGTGATAGTTGTAACTCTCAGTCTCTCTCTGTGTTATATATAACTCTCAGTCCATCTGTGATAGACATAACTTCCAATCTCTCTCTGTGACAGTTGTAATGCTCTGTCTCTCTCAGTGATAGTTGTAACTCTCAGTCTTTCTGTATGTTATATATAACTCTCAGTCTATCTGTGATAGCTATAACTCTCAAACTCTCTCTGTGACAGTTGTAATGCTCTGTCTCTCTCAGTGATAGTTGTAACTCTCAGTCTCTCTCTGTGATAGTTTTAACTCTCAGACTCTCATAGTTGTAACTCAGACTCTCTGTGATAGTTGTATCTCTCAATCTCTGTATTAGTTGTAACTCTCAGTCTCTCTCTGTGAAGGATGTAACTCTCAGTCTCTCTCTTTGAAAGTTTAACTCTCAATCCCTCGCTGTGACAGTTTAACTCTCAGTCTCTGTCTGTGATAGTTGTAACTCTCAGTCTCTGTCTGTGATAGTTGTAACTCTCAGTCTCTGTCTGTGATAGTTGTAACTCTCAGTCTCTGTCTGTGATAGTTGTACCTCTCAGTCGCTCTTTGATAGTTGTAACTCTCAGTCTCTCTCTGTGTTATATATAACTCTCAGTCTATCTGTGATAGCTGTAACTCTCAATCTCTCTCTGTGACAGTTGTAATGCTCTGTCTCTCTCAGTGATAGTTGTAACTCTCAGTCTCTCTCTGTGATAGTTTTAACTCTCAGACTTTCATAGTTGTAACTCAGACTCTCTGTGATAGTTGTATCTCTCAATCTCTCTCTGTGACAGTTGTAATGCTCTGTTTCTCTCAGTGATAGTGGTAACTCTCAGTGTCTCTCTGTGATAGTTGTAACTCTCAGTCTATGTATTAGTTGCAACTCTCAGTTTCTCTCTGTGATGGATGTAACTCTCAGTCTCTCTCTTTGAAAGTTTAACTCTCAGTCCCTCGCCGTGACAGTTTAACTTTCAGTCTCTGTCTGTGATAGTTGTCGCTCTCAGTCTCTGTGATATCTGTAACTCTCAGTCTCTCTCTGTGTCAGTTGTAACTCTCAGCCTCTCTTTGTGATAGCTGTAACTGTTAGTCCCTGTCTGTGATAGATGTAAATCTCAGTCTCTGTGATAGTTGTAACTCTCAGTTTCTCTGTGAAAGCTGTAACTCTCAATCTCTCTCTGTGACAGTTGTAATGCTCTGTATCTCTCAGTGATTGTTGTAACTCTCAGTCTCTCTCTGTGATAGTTTTAACTCTCAGACTTTCATAGTTGTAACTCAGACTCTCTGTGATAGTTGTATCTCTCAATCTCTCTCTGTGACAGTTGTAATGCTCTGTTTCTCTCAGTGATAGTGGTAACACTCAGTCTCTCTCTGTGATAGTTGTATCTCTCAGTCTATGTATTAGTTGCAACTCTCAGTCTCTCTCTGTGATGGATGTAACTCTCAGTCTCTCTCTTTGAAAGTTTAACTCTCAGTCCCTCGCCGTGACAGTTTAACTCTCAGTCTCTGTCTGTGATAGTTGTCGCTCTCAGACTCTGTGATATCTGTAACTCTCAGTCTCTCTCTCTGTCAGTTGTAACTCTCAGCCTCTCTTTGTGATAGCTGTAACTGTTAGTCCCTCTCTGTGATAGATGTAAATCTCAGTCTTTGCGATAGTTGTAACTCTCAGTTTCTTTGTGAAAGCTGTAACTCTCAATCTCTCTCTGTGACAGTTGTAATGCTCTGTCTCTCTCAGTGATTGTTGTAACTCTCAGTCTCTCTCTGTGATAGTTTTAACTCTCAGACTTTCATAGTTGTAACTCAGACTCTCTGTGATAGTTGTATCTCTCAATCTCTCTCTGTGACAGTTGTAATGCTCTGTCTCTCTCAGTGATAGTTGTAACTCTCAGTCTCTCTCTTTGATAGTGGTAACTCTCAGTCTCTCTCTGTGATAGTTGTAACTCTCAGTCTCTGTATTAGTTGCAACTCTCAGTCTCTCTCTGTGATGGATGTAACTCTCAGTCTCTCTCTTTGAAAGTTTAACTCTCAGTCCCTCGCCGTGACAGTTTAACTCTCAGTCTCTGTCTGTGATAGTTGTCGCTCTCAGTCTCTGTGATATCTGTAACTCTCAGTCTCTCTCTGTGTCAGTTGTAACTCTCAGCCTCTCTTTGTGATAGCTGTAATTGTTAGTCCCTCTCTGTGATAGATGTAAATCTCAGTCTCTGCGATAGTTGTAACTCTCAGTTGCTCTGTGAAAGCTGTAACTCTCAGTCTCTCTCTGTGATAGTTGTAACTCTCAGTCTTTCTGTGATAGTTGTATCACTCAGTCTCTCTCTGTGATAGTTGTATCTCGCAGTATTTCTCAGTGTCAGTTGTAATTCTCAGTCTCTGTTATAGCTGTAACTCTCAGTCTCTGTCTGTGCTTGATGTAACTCTTAAACTCTGTCTGTGACAGTTGTACCTCTCCGTCTCTGTGATAGTTGTACCTCTCAGTCTCTCTTTGTGATAGTTGTAACACTCAGTCTCTGTCTGTGATAGTTGTACCTCTCAGTCGCTCTGTGATAGTTGTAACTCTCAGTCTCTCTCTGTGTTATATATAACTCTCAGTCCATCTGTGATAGACATAACTCCCAATCTCTCTCTGTGACAGTTGTAATGCTCTGTCTCTCTCAGTGATAGTTGTAACTCTCAGTCTTTCTGTATGTTATATATAACTCTCAGTCTATCTGTGATAGCTGTAACTCTCAAACTCTCTCTGTGACAGTTGTAATGCTCTGTCTCTCTCAGTGATAGTTGTAACTCTCAGTCTCTCTCTGTGATAGTTTTATCTCTCAGACTCTCATAGTTGTAACTCAGACTCTCTGTGATAGTTGTATCTCTCAATCTCTTTATTAGTTGTAACTCTCAGTCTCTCTCTGTGAAGGATGTAACTCTCAGTCTCTCTCTTTGAAAGTTTAACTCTCAATCCCTCGCTGTGACAGTTTAACTCTCAGTCTCTGTCTGTGATAGTTGTAACTCTCAGTCTCTGTCTGTGATAGTTGTAACTCTCAGTCTCTGTCTGTGATAGTTGTAACTCTCAGTCTCTGTCTGTGATAGTTGTACCTCTCAGTCGCTCTTTGATAGTTGTAACTCTCAGTCTCTCTCTGTGTTATATATAACTCTCAGTCTATCTGTGATAGCTGTAACTCTCAATCTCTCTCTGTGACAGTTGTAATGCTCTGTCTCTCTCAGTGATAGTTGTAACTCTCAGTCTCTCTCTGTGATAGTTTTAACTCTCAGACTTTCATAGTTGTAACTCAGACTCTCTGTGATAGTTGTATCTCTCAATCTCTCTCTGTGACAGTTGTAATGCTCTGTTTCTCTCAGTGATAGTGGTAACTCTCAGTCTCTCTCTGTGATAGTTGTAACTCTCAGTCTATGTATTAGTTGCAACTCTCAGTCTCTCTCTGTGATGGATGTAACTCTCAGTCTCTCTCTTTGAAAGTTTAACGCTCAGTCCCTCGCCGTGACAGTTTAACTCTCAGTCTCTGTCTGTGATAGTTGTCGCTCTCAGTCTCTGTGATATCTGTAACTCTCAGTCTCTCTCTGTGTCAGTTGTAACTCTCAGCCTCTCTTTGTGATAGCTGTAACTGTTAGACCCTGTCTGTGATAGATGTAAATCTCAGTCTCTGCGATAGTTGTAACTCTCAGTTTCTCTGTGAAAGCTGTAACTCTCAATCTCTCTCTGTGACAGTTGTAATGCTCTGTCTCTCTCAGTGATTGTTGTAAACCTCAATCTCTCTCTGTGATAGTTTTAACTCTCAGACTTTCATAGTTGTAACTCAGACTCTCTCTGATAGTTGTATCTCTCAATCTCTCTCTGTGGCAGTTGTAATGCTCTGTTTCTCTCAGTGATAGTGGTAACTCTCAGTCTCTCTCTGTGATAGTTGTAACTCTCAGTCTATGTATTAGTTGCAACTCTCAGTCTCTCTCTGTGATGGATGTAACTCTCAGTCTCTCTCTTTGAAAGTTTAACTCTCAGTCCCTCGCCGTGACAGTTTAACTCTCAGTCTCTGTCTGTGATAGTTGTCGCTCTCAGTCTCTGTGATATCTGTAACTCTCAGTCTCTCTCTCTGTCAGTTGTAACTCTCAGCCTCTCTTTGTGATAGCTGTAACTGTTAGTCCCTCTCTGTGATAGATGTAAATCTCAGTCTCTGCGATAGTTGTAACTCTCAGTTTCTTTGTGAAAGCTGTAACTCTCAATCTCTCTCTGTGACAGTTGTCATGCTCTGTCTCTCTCAGTGATTGTTGTAACTCTCAGTCTCTCTCTGTGATAGTTTTAACTCTCAGACTTTCATAGTTGTAACTCAGACTCTCTGTGATAGTTGTAGCTCTCAATCTCTCTCTGTGACAGTTGTAATGCTCTGTCTCTCTCAGTGATAGTTGTAACTCTCAGTCTCTCTCTTTGATAGTGGTAACTCTCAGTCTCTCTCTGTGATAGTTATAACTCTCAGTCTCTGTATTAGTTGCAACTCTCAGTCTCTCTCTGTGATGGATGTAACTCTCAGTCTCTCTCTTTGAAAGTTTAACTCTCAGTCCCTCGCCGTGACAGTTTAACTCTCAGTCTCTGTCTGTGATAGTTGTCGCTCTCAGTCTCTGTGATATCTGTAACTCTCAGTCTCTCTCTGTGTCAGTTGTAACTCTCAGCCTCTCTTTGTGATAGCTGTAATTGTTAGTCCCTCTCTGTGATAGATGTAAATCTCAGTCTCTGCGATAGTTGTAACTCTCAGTTGCTCTGTGAAAGCTGTAACTCTCAGTCTCTCTCTGTGATAGTTGTAACTCTCAGTCTTTCTGTGATAGTTGTATCACTCAGTCTCTCTCTGTGATAGTTGTATCTCGCAGTATTTCTCAGTGTCAGTTGTAATTCTCAGTCTCTGTTATAGCTGTAACTCTCAGTCTCTGTCTGTGCTTGTTGTAACTCTTAATCTCTGTCTGTGACAGTTGTACCTCTCCGTCTCTGTGATAGTTGTACCTCTCAGTCTCTCTTTGTGATAGTTGTAACACTCAGTCTCTGTCTGTGATAGTTGTACCTCTCAGTCGCTCTGTGATAGTTGTAACTCTCAGTCTCTCTCTGTGTTATATATAACTCTCAGTCCATCTGTGATAGACATAACTCCCAATCTCTCTCTGTGACAGTTGTAATGCTCTATCTCTCTCAGTGATAGTTGTAACTCTCAGTCTTTCTGTATGTTATATATAACTCTCAGTCTATCTGTGATAGCTGTAACTCTCAAACTCTCTCTGTGACAGTTGTAATGCTCTGTCTCTCTCAGTGATAGTTGTAACTCTCAGTCTCTGTCTGTGATAGTTGTAACTCTCAGTCTCTGTCTGTGATAGTTGTACCTCTCAGTCGCTCTTTGATAGTTGTAACTCTCAGTCTCTCTCTGTGTTATATATAACTCTCAGTCTATCTGTGATAGCTGTAACTCTCAATCTCTCTCTGTGACAGTTGTAATGCTCTGTCTCTCTCAGTGATAGTTGTAACTCTCAGTCTCTCTCTGTGATAGTTTTAACTCTCAGACTTTCATAGTTGTAACTCAGACTCTCTGTGATAGTTGTATCTCTCAATCTCTCTCTGTGACAGTTGTAATGCTCTGTTTCTCTCAGTGATAGTGGTAACTCTCAGTCTCTCTCTGTGATAGTTGTAACTCTCAGTCTATGTATTAGTTGCAACTCTCAGTCTCTCTCTGTGATGGATGTAACTCTCAGTCTCTCTCTTTGAAAGTTTAACGCTCAGTCCCTCGCCGTGACAGTTTAACTCTCAGTCTCTGTCTGTGATAGTTGTCGCTCTCAGTCTCTGTGATATCTGTAACTCTCAGTCTCTCTCTGTGTCAGTTGTAACTCTCAGCCTCTCTTTGTGATAGCTGTAACTGTTAGACCCTGTCTGTGATAGATGTAAATCTCAGTCTCTGCGATAGTTGTAACTCTCAGTTTCTCTGTGAAAGCTGTAACTCTCAATCTCTCTCTGTGACAGTTGTAATGCTCTGTCTCTCTCAGTGATTGTTGTAAACCTCAATCTCTCTCTGTGATAGTTTTAACTCTCAGACTTTCATAGTTGTAACTCAGACTCTCTCTGATAGTTGTATCTCTCAATCTCTCTCTGTGGCAGTTGTAATGCTCTGTTTCTCTCAGTGATAGTGGTAACTCTCAGTCTCTCTCTGTGATAGTTGTAACTCTCAGTCTATGTATTAGTTGCAACTCTCAGTCTCTCTCTGTGATGGATGTAACTCTCAGTCTCTCTCTTTGAAAGTTTAACTCTCAGTCCCTCGCCGTGACAGTTTAACTCTCAGTCTCTGTCTGTGATAGTTGTCGCTCTCAGTCTCTGTGATATCTGTAACTCTCAGTCTCTCTCTCTGTCAGTTGTAACTCTCAGCCTCTCTTTGTGATAGCTGTAACTGTTAGTCCCTCTCTGTGATAGATGTAAATCTCAGTCTCTGCGATAGTTGTAACTCTCAGTTTCTTTGTGAAAGCTGTAACTCTCAATCTCTCTCTGTGACAGTTGTCATGCTCTGTCTCTCTCAGTGATTGTTGTAACTCTCAGTCTCTCTCTGTGATAGTTTTAACTCTCAGACTTTCATAGTTGTAACTCAGACTCTCTGTGATAGTTGTAGCTCTCAATCTCTCTCTGTGACAGTTGTAATGCTCTGTCTCTCTCAGTGATAGTTGTAACTCTCAGTCTCTCTCTTTGATAGTGGTAACTCTCAGTCTCTCTCTGTGATAGTTATAACTCTCAGTCTCTGTATTAGTTGCAACTCTCAGTCTCTCTCTGTGATGGATGTAACTCTCAGTCTCTCTCTTTGAAAGTTTAACTCTCAGTCCCTCGCCGTGACAGTTTAACTCTCAGTCTCTGTCTGTGATAGTTGTCGCTCTCAGTCTCTGTGATATCTGTAACTCTCAGTCTCTCTCTGTGTCAGTTGTAACTCTCAGCCTCTCTTTGTGATAGCTGTAATTGTTAGTCCCTCTCTGTGATAGATGTAAATCTCAGTCTCTGCGATAGTTGTAACTCTCAGTTGCTCTGTGAAAGCTGTAACTCTCAGTCTCTCTCTGTGATAGTTGTAACTCTCAGTCTTTCTGTGATAGTTGTATCACTCAGTCTCTCTCTGTGATAGTTGTATCTCGCAGTATTTCTCAGTGTCAGTTGTAATTCTCAGTCTCTGTTATAGCTGTAACTCTCAGTCTCTGTCTGTGCTTGTTGTAACTCTTAATCTCTGTCTGTGACAGTTGTACCTCTCCGTCTCTGTGATAGTTGTACCTCTCAGTCTCTCTTTGTGATAGTTGTAACACTCAGTCTCTGTCTGTGATAGTTGTACCTCTCAGTCGCTCTGTGATAGTTGTAACTCTCAGTCTCTCTCTGTGTTATATATAACTCTCAGTCCATCTGTGATAGACATAACTCCCAATCTCTCTCTGTGACAGTTGTAATGCTCTATCTCTCTCAGTGATAGTTGTAACTCTCAGTCTTTCTGTATGTTATATATAACTCTCAGTCTATCTGTGATAGCTGTAACTCTCAAACTCTCTCTGTGACAGTTGTAATGCTCTGTCTCTCTCAGTGATAGTTGTAACTCTCAGTCTCTCTCTGTGATAGTTTTAACTCTCAGACTCTCATAGTTGTAACTCAGACTCTCTGTGATAGTTGTATCTCTCAATCTCTGTATTAGTTGTAACTCTCAGTCTCTCTCTGTGAAGGATGTAACTCTCAGTCTCTCTCTTTGAAAGTTTAACTCTCAATCCCTCGCTGTGACAGTTTAACTCTCAGTCTCTGTCTGTGATAGTTGTAACTCTCAGTCTCTGTCTGTGATAGTTGTAACTCTCAGTCTCTGTCTGTGATCGTTGTAACTCTCAGTCTCTGTCTGTGATAGTTGTACCTCTCAGTCGCTCTTTGATAGTTGTAACTCTCAGTCTCTCTCTGTGTTATATATAACTCTCAGTCTATCTGTGATAGCTGTAACTCTCAATCTCTCTCTGTGACAGTTGTAATGCTCTGTCTCTCTCAGTGATAGTTGTAACTCTCAGTCTCTCTCTGTGATAGTTTTAACTCTCAGACTTTCATAGTTGTAACTCAGACTCTCTGTGATAGTTGTATCTCTCAATCTCTCTCTGTGACAGTTGTAATGCTCTGTTTCTCTCAGTGAAAGTGGTAACTCTCAGTCTCTCTCTGTGATAGTCGTAACTCTCAGTCTATGTATTAGTTGCAACTCTCAGTCTCTCTCTGTGATGGATGTAACTCTCAGTCTCTCTCTTTGAAAGTTTAACTCTCAGTCCCTCGCCGTGACAGTTTAACTCTCAGTCTCTGTCTGTGATAGTTGTCGCTCTCAGTCTCTGTGATATCTGTAACTCTCAGTCTCTCTCTGTGTCAGTTGTAACTCTCAGCCTCTCTTTGTGATAGCTGTAACTGTTAGTCCCTGTCTGTGATAGATGTAAATCTCAGTCTCTGCGATAGTTGTAACTCTCAGTTTCTCTGTGAAAGCTGTAACTCTCAATCTCTCTCTGTGACAGTTGTAATGCTCTGTCTCTCTCAGTGATTGTTGTAACTCTCAGTCTCTCTCTGTGATAGTTTTAACTCTCAGACTTTCATAGTTGTAACTCAGACTCTCTGTGATAGTTGTATCTCTCAATCTCTCTCTGTAACAGTTGTAATGCTCTGTCTCTCTCAGTGATAGTTGTAACTCTCAGTCTCTCTCTTTGATAGTGGTAACACTCAGTCTCTCTCTGTGATAGTTGTAACTCTCAGTCTCTGTATTAGTTGCAACTCTCAGTCTCTCTCTGTGATGGATGTAACTCTCAGTCTCTCTCTTTGAAAGTTTAACTCTCAGTCCCTCGCCGTGACAGTTTAACTCTCAGTCTCTGTCTGTGATAGTTGTCGCTCTCAGTCTCTGTGATATCTGTAACTCTCAGTCTCTCTCTGTGTCAGTTGTAACTCTCAGCCTCTCTTTGTGATAGCTGTATCTGTTAGTCACTCTCTGTGATAGATGTAAATCTCAGTCTCTGCGATAGTTGTAACTCTCAGTTTCTCTGTGAAAGCTGTAACTCTCAGTCTCTCTCTGTGATAGTTGTAACTCTCAGTCTTTCTGTGTTAGTTGTATCACTCAGTCTCTCTCTGTGATAGTTGTATCTTGCAGTATTTCTCTTTGTAAGTTGTAATTCTCAGTCTCTGTTACAGCTGTAACTCTCAGTCTCTGTCTGTGCTTGTTGTAACTCTTAATCTCTGTCTGTGACAGTTGTACCTCTCCGTCTCTGTGATAGTTGTACCTCTCAGTCTCTCTTTGTGATAGTTGTAACACTCAGTCTCTGTCTGTGATAGTTGTAACTGTCAGTCTCTGTAATAGTTGCAACTCTCAGTCTCTCTCTGTGATAGATGTAACTCTCAGTCTCTGTCTGTGATAGTTGTAACTCTCAGTCTCTGTCTGTGATAGTTGTAACTCTCAGTCACTGCCTGTGATAGTTGTACCTCTCAGTCTCTCTGTGATAGTTGTAACTCTCAGTCTCTCTCTGTGTTATTTGTAACTCTCAGTCTATCTGTGATAGCTGTAACTCTCAATCTCTCTCTGTGACAGTTGTAATGCTCTGTCTCTCTCAGTGATAGTTGTAACTCTCAGTCTCTCTCTGTGATAATTGCATCACTCAGTCTCTCTCTGTGATAGTGGTAACTCGAAGTATCTCTGTCTGTGCTAGTTGAAACTCTCAGTCTCTGTGATAGCTGCAACTCACAGCCTCTGGCTGTGATAGTTGTAACTCTCAATCTCTCTTTCTGATAGGTGTAACTCTTAGTCTCTGTGATAGTTGTAACCCGCAGTCTCTCTGTGATAATTGTAACTCGCAGTCTATCTCTGTGATAGTTGTAACTCTCAATCTCTCTCTGTGAATATTGTAACTCTCTGTCTCTGTCTGTGATAGTTGTAACGTTCAGTCTCTCTCTTTGATAGCTATAATTCTCAGCCTCACTCTGTGACAGTTGTAACTCTCAGCCTCTCTTTGTGATAGCTGTAACTCTCAGTCTCTCTCTCTTTGAAAGCTGTAATTGTCAGTCTCTCTCAGTGATAGTTGCAACTCTCAGTCTCTCTCTGAGATAGTTGTTACTCTCAGTCTCTCTCTGTGATATTTTCACTCTCAGTCTCTGTGATAGTTGTAACTCTCAGTCTCTGTGATAGTTGTAACTCTCAGTCTCTGTGATAGTTGTAACTCTCAGTCTCTCTGTGATAATTTTAATTCTCAGTCTTTCTCTATGATAGCTGTTACTCTCAGTCTCTCTCTATGATAGCTGTTACTCTCAGTCTCTCTCGGTGATAGCTGTAACTCTCAGTCTTTCTGTGATAGTTGTATCTCTCAGTCTCTCTCTGTGATAGTTGTCACTCTTAGTCTCTGTGATAGTTGTAACTCTCAGTCTCTGTGACAGTTGTAACTCTCAATCTCTCTCTGTGACAGCTGTAACTCTCAGTCTCTCTTTGTGATAGCTGTAACTGCTAGTCCCTCTCTGTGATAGTTGTAAATCTCAGTCTCTGCGATAGTTATAACTCTCAGTTTCACTGTGAAAGTTGTAACTCTCAGTCTCTGTCTGTGACAGTTGTAACTCTCAGTCTCTCTCTGTGATAGTTGTAACTCTCAGTCTTTCTGTGATAGTTGTATCTCTCAGTCTCTCTCTGTGATAGTTGTAACTCTCAGTTTTTCTGTGATAGTTGTAACGCTCAGTCTCTCTCTGTGATAGTTGTAACTCGCAGTATTTCTCTGCGATAGTCGTAACTCTCAGTCTCTCTCTGTGATTGTTGTAACTCGCAGTATTTCTCTGTGATAGTTGTAACTCTCAGCCTCTGTCTGTGCTAGTTGTAACTCTCAGTCTCTGTCTGTGATAGTTGCACATCTCCGTCTCTGTGATAGTTGTACCTCTCAGTCTCTCTGTGATAGTTGTAACTCTCAGTCTCTGTGATAGTGGTAACTCTCAGTCTCTCTCTATGATAATTGTAACTTTCAGTCTTTCTCTGTGATAGTTGTAATGCTCAATCTCTCTCTGTGACAGTTGTAACTCTCAGTCTCTCTCTGTGATAGTTGTAACTCTCAGTGTCTGTCTGTGATAGTTTTAATGCTCAGTCTCTCTCTGTGATAATTGTATCTCTCAGTCTCTCTCTTGGTGAGAGTTGTAACTCTCAATCTCTGTCTGTGACTGGCAGTTGTAACTCTCAATCTCTCTCTATGATAATTTTAACTTTCTGTCTCTCTGATAGCCGTAATTCAGTCTCTCTCTCTGATATTTTAACTCTGAGTCTCTCTCTGGGATAGTTGTAACTCTCAGTCGCTGTCTGTGATAGTTATAACTCTCAGTCTCTCTCTGTGATAGTTGTAACTCTCAGTCGCTGTCTGTGATAGTTATAACTTTCCGTCTCTCTCTGTGATCGTTGTAACCCTCTGTCTCCCTCTCTGATAGTTGTAACTCTAAACCTCTCTTTGTGATAGTTGTAACTATTAGTCTCTGTCTGTGATAGCTGTAACTCGCAGTCTCTCTCTGTAATAGTTGTAACCCTCAGTCTCCCTCTCTGATAGTTGTAACTGTAAATCTCTTTTTGTGACAGTTGTAACTATTAGTCTCTGTCTGTGATAGTTGTAACTCTTACTCTCTGTGATAGTTGTAACTCTCAGTATCTGTGACAGTTGTAACTCTCAGTCTCTGTCTGTGATAGTTGTAACTCTCAGTCTGTCTCTATGATAGCTGTTACTCTCAATCTCTCTCGGTGATAGTTGTAATTCTCAGTCTTTCTGTGAGAGTTGTATCTCCCAGTCTCTCTCTGTGATAGCTGTAACCTCAGTCCCTGTCGGTGTCAGTTGTAACTCTCAGTCTCTCTCTGTGATAGTTGTAATTCTCCTTTTCTCTCTGTGACTGTTATAACTCTCATTCTCTCTCTGTGTCAGTTGTAACTCTCATTCTCTCTCTGTGACAGCTGTAACTCTCCGTCACTCTGTGTGATAGCTGTAACTCTCAGTCTCTCTCTCTGTGACTGTTGTAACACTCAGTTTCTCTCTGTGATAGTTGTAACTCTCAGTCCCTGTGACAGTTTAAACTCTCAGTCTCTCTTTGTGATAGTTGTAACTCTCAGCCTCTCTCTGACAGTTGTAACTCTCAGTCTCTCACTGTGATGCTGTTACTCGCAGTCTCTCTCTGATAGTTGGAACTCTCAGTTTCTGTCTGGGAGAGCTGTAACTCTCAATCTGTCTCCGAGATAGTTGTAACTTTCAGTCTCTCTCGGTGATAGCTGTAACTCTCAGTCTCTCTCGGTGATAGCGGCAACTTTCAGTATCTCTCTGTAACTGTTGTAACTCTCAGTCTCTCTCTGTGACTGTTGTAACTCTCAGTCTCTCTCTGTGATAGTGGTAACATTCAGTCCTTCTATGATAGTTGTATCTCTCAGTCACTCTCTGTGATAGTTGTAACTGTCAGTCTTTCTGTGATAGTTGTATCTCTCAGTCTCTCTCTGTGATAGTGGTAACTCTAAGTCTCTTTCTGTGCTATTTGTAACTCTCAGTCCCTCTCGGTGATAGATGTAACTCGCAGTCTCTCTCTGTGATAGTGGTAACTCTCAGTCTCTCTCTGTGATAGTTGTAACTCTCAGTCTCCCTCTCTGATAGTTGTAATTCTCAATCTCTCTTTCTGATAGTTGTAACTCTTCATCTCTGTGATAGTTGTAACTCTCAGTCTCTCTCTGTGAAAGTTGTAACTCTCAGTCTCTGTCTGTGATAGTTTTAACTCTCAGTCTCTCTCTGTGATAGGTGTAATTCTCAGTCTCTGTGAAAGTTGTAAATCTCAGTCGCTCTGTGAAGGTTGTAACTCTCAGTCTCTCTCTGTGATAGCTGTAACTCTCAGTCTCTGTAATAGTTGTAACTCTCAGTCTCTGTAATAGTTTAACTCTCAGTTTCTCTGTAATAGTTGTAACACTCAGTCTCTGTCTGTGATAGTTGTAACTCTCAGTCTCTGTAATAGTTGTAACTCTCAGTTTCTCTGTGATAGATGTAACTCTCAGTCTTTATCTGTGATAGTTGTGACTCTCAGTTTCCCTCACTGTGAAAGTTGTAAATCTCAGTTTCTCTCTGAGACAGATGTAACTCTCCGTCTCTCTATGTAATAGATGTAACTCTGTCTCTGTTTCTGTTGTAACTCTCAGCCTCTCTTTGTGATAGCTGTAACTGTTAGTCCCTCTCTGTGATAGTTGTAAATCTCAGTCTCTGCGATAGTTGTAACTCTCAGTTTCTCTGAGAAAACTGTAACTCTCAGACTCTGTCTGTGCTAGTTGTAACTCTCAGTCTCTCTCTGTGATAGTTGTAACTCTCAGTCTCTCTCTGTGATAGTGGTAACTCTCAGTCTCTCTCTATGATAGTTGTAACTCTGAATCTCTGTCTTTGACAGTTGTAACTCTCAGTCTCTTTGATAGTTGTAACTCTCACTTTCGGAGATAGATGTAACTCTCAGCCTCTCTTTGTCCGTTGTAACCCTCAGTCTCTCTCTGTGATAGCTGTAACTCTTGGTCTCTATAATAGTTGTAACTCTTAGTTCCTCTGTGATGGGTGTAACTCTCAGTCTCTGTCTGTGACAGTTGTACCTATCCATCTCTGTGATAGTTGTATCTCTCAGTATTTCTTTGTGATAGTTGTAACACTCAGTCTCTGCCTGTGATATTTGTGACTCTCAGTCTCTGTAATAGTTGTAACTCTCAGTTTACCTGTGGAAGGTGTAACTCTCAGTCACTCTCTATGATAGATGTAACTCTCAGTTTCCCTCGCTGTGAAAGTTGTAATTCTCAGTTTCTCTCTGAGACAGCTGTAACTCTCCGTCTCTCTGTGTAATAGATGTAACTCTCAGTCTCTGTGTCAGTTGTAACTCTCAGCCTCTCTATGTGATAGCTGTAACTGTTAGTCCCTCTCTGTGATAGTTTAAATCTCAGTCTCTGCGATAGTTGTAACTCTCACTTTCTCTGTGAAATCTGTAACTCTCAGTCTCTCTCTGTGATAGTTGTAACTCTGAGTCTTTCTGTGATAGTTGTATCTCTCAGTATCTATCTGTGATAGTGGTAACTCACAGTCTTTCTGTGATAGTTGTATCTCTCAGTCTCTCTCTGTGATAGTTGTAACTCTCAGTCTCTCTCTGTGATAGTGGTAACTCTCAGTGTCTCTCTATGATAGCCGTAACTCTGAGTCTCTGTCTGTGACAGTTGTAACTCTCAGTCTCCTTGATAGTTGTAACTCTCAGTCTCTCTCGGTGATAGATGTAACTCCCTGTCTCTTTGTCAGTTGTAACCCTCAGTCTCTCTCTGTGATAGCTGTAACTCTCAGTCTCTGTAATAGTTGTAACTCTCAGTCTCTGTAATAGTTGTAACTCTCAGTTTCTCTATGATAGTTGTAACTCTCAGTCTCTGTCTGTGCTAGTTGTAACTCTCAGTCTCTGTCTTTAACAGTTGTACCTCTCCATCTCTGTGATAGTTGTATTTCTCAGTCTCTCTTTGTGATAGTTGTAACACTCAGTCTCTGTCTGATGTAGTTGTGACTCTCAGTCTCTGTAATAGTTGTAACTCTCAGTCTCTCTCTGTGATAGATGTAACTCTCAGTCTCTCTCTGTGATATTTTTACTCTCAGTCCCTCGCTGTAAAAATTGTAACTCTCAATCTCTGTCTCTGATAGTTGTAATTCTCTGTCTCTGTCTGTAAAAGTTGTCGCTCTCAGTCTCTGTGATACCTCTAACTCTCAGTCTCTGTCAGTGATAGTTGTAATTCTTAGTCTCTATGACAGTTGCATCTCTCAGTCTCTCTCTGTGATAGTTGTAACTCTCAGTCTCTCTGTGATATTTGTAACTCTCAGTATCTCTCTGTGTTATTTGTAACTCTCAGTCTATCTGTGATAGCTATAACTCTCAGTCTCTCTCTGTGGTAGTTGTAACTCTCAGTCTCTGATTGTGATAGTTGTAATTCTTAGTCTCTATGACAGTTGTATCTCTCAGTCTCTCTCTGTGATAGTTGTAAATCTCAGTCTCTCTGTGATAGTTGTAACTCTCAGTCTCTCTCTGTGTTATTTGTAACCCCTCAGTCTCTCTGTGATAGCTGTAACTTTCAGTCTCTCTCTATGACATTTGTATCTCTCAGTCTCTCTCTGTGATAGTTGTAATATTCAGCCTCTGTCTGTGATAGTTCTAACTCTCAGTCTCTGTAATAGTTGTAACTCTCAGTTTATCTGTGAAAGGTGTAACTCTCAGTCACTCTCTGTGATAGATGTAACTCTCAGTTTCCCTCGCTGTGAAAGTTGTAATTCTCAGTTTCTCTCTGAGACAGCTGTAACTCTCCGTCTCTCTGTGTAATAGATGTAACTCTCAGTCTCTGTGACACTTGTAACTCTCAGTCTCTCTCTGTGTCAGTTGTAACTCTCAGTCTCTCTTTGTGATAGCTATAACTGTTAGTCCCTCTCTGTGAAATTTGTAAAACTCCGTCTCTGCAAAAGTTGTAACTCTCAGTTTCTCTGAGAAAATTGTAACTCTCAGTCTCTGTCTGTGCTGGTTGTAACTCTTAGTCTCTGTCTGTGCTAGTTGTAACTCTCCATCTCTGTGATAGTTGTATCTCTCAGTCTCTCTTTGTGATAATTGTAACACTCAGTCTCTCTCTGTGATAGTTGTAACTCTCAGTCTCTCTCTGTGATAGTGGTAACTCTCAGTCTCTCTCTGTGATAGCTGTAAATCTCAGTCTCTCTCCGTAATAGTTGTAACTCTCAGTTTCTCTGAGAAAACTGTAACTCTTAGTCTCTGTCTGTGACTGTTGTAACTCTCTGTTTCTGTGACAGTTGTAACTCCAAGTCTCTCTCAATGATAGTTGTAAGTCACAGTCTCTCTCTGTAAAGCTGTAACTCTCAGTCTCTGTGACAGTTGTAATTCTCAGTCTCTCTCTATCATAGTTGTAATTCTCAGTCTCTCTCTAAGATAGTTGTAACTTTCATACTCACACTGTGATATATGTAACTCTCAGTCTCTCTCTGACAGTTGTCACTCTCAGTCTCTCTCTGCGACAGTAACTCTCAGTCTCTGTGTCAGTTGTAACTCTCAGTCTCCGTGAAAGCTGTAACTCTCAGTCTCTCTTTATGATTGTTGTAACTCTCAATTTCTCTGTGATAGTTTAACTCTCAGTCTCTCTCTGATTGTTTTAATTCTCATACTCTGTCAGTGATAGCTATAACTCTCAGACTCTGTGACAGTTGTAACTCTCAGTCTCACTCTGTGATAGTTGTAATACTCTGTCTCTGTGTGATAGTTCTAACTTTCAGTCTTTCTCCGTGACAGCTGTAAATCTCAGTCTCTCTCTGTGATAGCTGTAACTCTCAGCCTCTCTCTCTGTGATCGTTCAAACTCTGTTGCTGATAGTTGTAACTCTCAGTCTCTCTGCTAGCTGTAACTCTGAATCTCTGATAGGTGTTACTCTCAGTCTCTCTCTCTGATTGTTGTAATTCTCAGTCTCTGTGATAGCTGCAACTCTCAGTCTCTGTGATAGCTATAAGTCTCAGCATCTCTGTGATAGTTGTGACTCAGTATCTGTGATAGCTGTAACTCTCTGTCTCTGTGATAGCTGTAACTCTCAGATTCTGACAGTTGTAACTCTCCGTCTCTCTCTCTCTCTGCTAGATGAAACTGTCAGACTCTCTCTGTGACAGTTGTAACTCTGTCTCTCCCTCTGATAGTTGTAACTCCCATTCTCTCTCTGTGATACTTGTACCTCTCAGTCTTTCTCTGTGATAGTTGTAACTTTCAGTCTCTGTGATAGTTTAACTCTCAGCCTCTTCTCTGATAGTTGTAACTCTCAGTCTCTCTCTGTGATAGTTGTAATTCTCATATTCTCACTGTGATAACTGTAACTCTCAGTCTCTGTGACAGTTGTAATTCTCAGTCTCTCTCTATCATAGTTGTAATTCTCAGTCTCTCTCTAAGATAGTTGTAACTTTCATACTCACACTGTGATATATGTAACTCTCAGTCTCTCTCTGACAGTTGTCACTCTCAGTCTCTCTCTGTGACAGTAACTCTCAGTCTCTGTGTCAGTTGTAACTCTCAGTCTCCGTGAAAGCTGTAACTCTCAGTCTCTCTTTATGATTGTTGCAACTCTCAATTTCTCTGTGATAGTTTAACTCTCAGTCTCTCTCTGATTGTTTTAATTCTCATACTCTGTCAGTGATAGCTATAACTCTCAGACTCTGTGACAGTTGTAACTCTCAGTCTCACTCTGTGATAGTTGTAATACTCTGTCTCTGTGTGATAGTTCTAACTCTCAGTCTTTCTCCGTGACAGCTGTAAATCTCAGTCTCTCTCTGTGATAGCTGTAACTCTCAGCCTCTCTCTCTGTGATCGTTCAAACTCTGTTGCTGATAGTTGTAACTCTCAGTCTCTCTGCTAGCTGTAACTCTGAATCTCTGATAGGTGTAACTCTCAGTCTCTCTCTCTGATTGTTGTAATTCTCAGTCTCTGTGATAGCTGCAACTCTCAGTCTCTGTGAGAGCTACAAGTCTCAGCATCTCTGTGATAGTTGTGACTCAGTATCTGTGATAGCTGTAACTCTCTGTCTCTGTGATAGCTGTAACTCTCAGATTCTGACAGTTGTAACTCTCCGTCTCTCTCTCTCTGCTAGATGAAACTGTCAGACTCTCTCTGTGACAGTTGTAACTCTGTCTCTCCCTCTGATAGTTGTAACTCCCATTCTCTCTCTGTGATACTTGTACCTCTCAGTCTTTCTCTGTGATAGTTGTAACTCTCAGTCTCTGTGATAGTTTAACTCTCAGCCTCTTCTCTGATAGTTGTAACTCTCAGTCTCTCTCTGTGATAGTTGTAATTCTCATATTCTCACTGTGATAACTGTAACTCTCAGCCTCTGTGAAAGTTGTAACTCTCAGTCTCTCTCTGTGACAGCTGTAACTCTCAGTCTCTCTGTGTGATAGTTGTAACACTCAGTCTCTGTGATAGCTGTAACTCTCAGTCTGTAATAGCTGTAACTTTCAGTCTCGCTCTGCGATAGTTGTAACTCTCAGTCTCTTTCTGTGTTAGTTGTAACTCTGTCTCTCTGTGAGAGCTGTAACTCTCAGCCTCTGTCATGTATCTTACATTATTATATATAACTGTATCCCAACATGCTATACATGACTGTAATAAGATATGTCCTGTAACCACCAGCATACCTTACCACCAGGGGTGTACTTGCAAGAGACAGGTATATAAAGACAGATCTCAGGCAAGTGCAGCATTCCAGAGCTGTGAAATAAAGGTGCAGTTCCAGAGTGACCTTGACTTCACTACATGCCTCATGTGAATCTGTACTGAGGGGAAAGGACTTTACAGTGGCGACGAGGATGTGATCCGAACCCACGCGTGCCAAGCCCTAGCCTGTCCCCTCAGTACAGATTCACACGAGGCATGTAGTGAAATAAAGGTGCAGGTCCAGAATGACCTTGACTTCACTACATGCCTCGTGTAAATCTGTACTGAGGGGACAGGACTTTACAGTGGTGATAAATTATGGGATTACAGAATCCACAGAATGGCGAAAAACAGATCTGATGAAAAGTACAATGCAGGAGAAAATTGGGAGGACTTTATAGAAAGGCTCCAGCAAATCTTTGTAACCAAAGACTGGTTAGGTGACGACAAAGCAGACAAGAGATGAGCCCATCTCTTGACCAGTTGTGGCTCGAAAACATACGCTTTAATGAAGGATCTGCTGGCACCCGAGAAACCAGCAAGCAAGTCGTGTGAAGAATTGAGCACACTGGTAAGAGATCACCTGAAGCCAGCGAGCAGCCGACACATGGTCAGACACAGGTTCTACAACCACAGACGCTGTGTAGGCCAGAGCATACCCGACTTCATGGCGGAACTTCGGAGGTTGGCTAGTTTATGTGAGTTCTCCGATGAATTGAGGAGAGAAATGCTGAGAGACTTTTTCATTGAAGGAATAGGCCATGCAGGCATATTCTGAAAGCTCATAGAGACCAAGAACTGTACCTTGGAGGCAGCAGCACTGGTTGCACAGACATTCTTGGTCGGGGAAGAAGAAACGAGGTTGATTTACTATGCAGGTACGACAACTAACGAAATATCGGAACAAGAAGTTCTCAGCATTAAACAAGCTGCTACCCCCACACCACAGACAAAACCGGGAAAACAGGCTCTCGACAGCAGGCAGTGGCACCAGAAGCCATCAAGGGCCACAGGAACGGCCGTTCACACCTCATCAACCCACAATGCGAGCAATCAACTACAAACTGAGAGAAGCTCAAGAGAGATCAGCTAGACGCAGCTCATTCTTTGGGAACGGAAGCAGTCTGTGCTGGAGGTGTGGGAGTGGGCTCTCATCAAGGGGATGTCAATTTCAGCAGGCTGTTTGCAGGAACTGTGAATATACAGGGCATTTGGCCCGCATGTGCAAAAAAAAACGGCAGCTCGGCTGGTATACGAATCGGATGGGTCGGAAAGCGGACCAGAAGACGGTGGGGACAGTACCCAGGCACCGATGTATAGCGGGTCAACACGATCAATGACCACTGCTCCTATAACAGGATGCCTCCTATAATGATGAGGGTCCTACTCAATGGGATACCTGTCAACATGGAGCTGGATACGGGAGCGAGTCAATCTTTCATGGATGATCAACAATTTGAACAACAGTGGCCGCATAAAAGAGACAGACCAAAACTCACAAGGGTCGACACCAAACAAAGGACCTATACCAAAGAAATCATACCAGTCCTCGGCAGCGCCATGCTCTCTGTCACACACAAAGGGACAGTGAACTGACTTCCCCTGTGGATTGTTCCCGGAGACCGCCCAGCAATGCTGGGTGAAACTGGCTGGCAAAACTAAACTGGAAATGGGATGATGTCCATGCCATGTCACTAGAGGAATGGACCTCCTACTCAACAGTTATAAAGCAATTTGAACATCTCTTTCAGCCAGGTGTGGGAACTTTCAAAGGGGCCAAAGTCAAAATCTACATCACACAGGATGCTAGACTGGTCCATCACAAGGCCAGAGCTGTACCCTATGTGATGAGGGAAAAGATTGAACACAAACTAGGCAGGCTTCTGTGTAATTTAGCGACTGGGCAAGTCCCATCGTCCCAGTCATGAAGCCTGATGGATCCGTACGAACCTGTGGGGACTACAAATCTACCATAAACAGAGTCTCCCTACAGGACCAGTACCCCCTGCCCAGAGCGGAGGACTTATTTGCCACATTGGCTGTAGGTAAACTTTTCTCAAAACTAGACCTCACATCTGCATATATGACGCAAGAATTGACCAAGCTACTCACCACCATCAACACACATCGCGGCCTTTTGTGGAAATGTATTTTTATCTAAGCTGATACCAAACGGTATTTGTGTGCCTTTTGATTAAAATGGAGTCCTGGCCCTTCCAGAACTTTCTGCATTTTAGCAGCCAGCTTATTTTAAACAGCTAAACCTGCTGTTAGATGGCTGATGGTTATCAGACAGCTAGGAGACAAGTCATGCTGTGACAAGTAACCCCCCATGGTGCTCTCCTATTGTCTACACTACAGGAGTTCCATGTCACCCCACCCTTATCTTCTAGCCATTATCTCTTTCCTTTACCTCATCCATTTGAAGCAAACAGGTAAACTGACCAGGAAATTGGATAATCCTGATACAATACAAGACAGGTGATAGCCCATTACCTATGACTCATGGAGTAATGGCCGTTTGGCTTTCTGATAACCCTGACAAAAGGAAATATCTTGACACCATTTCAGTACCAGGATATAGTAATTAACTCTTTATCTGTATTCACTGACTGTGAGACAGAGCAATACACAGGGAGAGGCCAGAACTTGGGTTTTACTGTATAAATATCTTGTGAAGCTGTACCATTGCGGAGGTTTCATTTTGCCCTTGACTGAGTGAAACCTACCCCTTGCGAGCAAGTAAATTAAAAGGGAAACTTCCATCGGAGCTGTAAGTGTCGGAGTCATTCTTTTCTGAGGTCGAGATTTCGACAGTTATTGGAGGTTCGACCGAGATGCATACTCTCTGTTCTGTGAGTAAAACGGATACAGGCATAGTGCCTCTCCAGTGAAAGGCTTCGGTGGCCAAACAAGGTGAGCCTTTGCTCACAAGAGGTTTCTTCACTGTTGAATCGCAGATGTAATCTGTTGTCCACAGCTGAGGTACTGCATCTACAAGACTCGGCATTTAAAAGTTAAAGGTATTTTTTTTATAACCATTTCTTTCTCAGCTCGCCAGCAGAAGAGAACAGGTTCTGGAAAAAATCTCGAGACAGCCCGGGAAAGGTTTCAGTAGGTAAGGAAGCGCTAGTCGATCGAAAAGGGTTCCAGGTTCTTATGTGATAAGATTTTTATTGTTTTTAATTCGGAAGGGGTTCTTATGTGATAAGACTATTAAAAGAAAAGAAAAAAAGAAAGCGCTAATAATCGATCGAACGTTCTTATGTGATAAGATTTTTATTGTTTTTAATTCGGAAGGGGTTCTTATGTGATAAGACTATTAAAAAAAAAGAGCGCAATCGATCAAAGAGTTTGGGTACGGAACCTTAAGTTTTATCAGCTGTTATTAGGATAAGTTAAGGACTCGGTCTGTAGTGGCGTACAACGCAGACTGAGAATTTGTTTAGAGGTTATGATTTGTGTACTCACGGGAATATTGTTTGTTGTCCTTGTATTACCGTTGGTTGCAATACCTTTGTGAGTCATTGCCATTAGAGAAACGGGAAGAGTCACTAGGGAAAATTGTGATTCGAAAAAAAAAAACCCACAAGGATTGATTAAGAAAAGAAACAGTAACTGATTGATCAACTACGGTTGGTTCGTGCCAACATATCTCACACACCCAGACTGAGCCCGAATTAAGAGCCTTTTCAGGCCACGTAACGGCCAGGAGAAGTGGGCGTAGAGAACTCGGTTGGCCGAAAGGATTGTGAGATCAGAAACTGTGGGAAAATCTTAATCATCCAGAATGGGTGCCGGAGCAAGTTAAAACACCACAAAAGGCACACCAGCCTATGTCATGCTCCAGAATTGTGGTCAGTCTTCAATTGACCAAAGAAACAAAAACCAGTAAAGTGGACTAAGGGTGAAAACAGGCCATTTCCACCCGATGGTTCATTTAATTTAGAGAGAACAACTTGTCTCCAGGAGTGTCTTATAAACAGAGATCCAAAAAAAAAGGAAAGTAATAGAAAAGGCCTGGGTTCCGATTCTTCAAGCCCATGTAAAATTAACAGAGGAAGTAAATCAAATGTAAAAAAAAAAAGAGAACCTGATAGTGACTTATGAAAAAAAAATGAAGCTAGTAAAAGAAAAAGCTTTATTGAATGGAGAGAGACTTGTGAATGTCTTGTCTTTGAATGAGAGTGCGTGAATGTCTTGTCTTTGAATGAGAGTGCTTCTGTCTTTTTTCCTTGTGTCTGCAAACCTGTTTGGAAAAGTTGTGGAGCTGCCTGTTTGTTTTAGCTCCGCCCACTTTTTCAAACAAAGTGAAGTTTTTTAACCCTTCATAGTGTTGTCCTGTATGTGGGAAGTTTAAGACATTTTAAGTTAGAAGCGCAGGTGTGGATTTATTCGGATGAGAGGTTACGGAGCTAGGAAATGCACAAAGGATGGGTTTGTTGAGACATGGTCCCGGTGGTTAAAAGTTGTAATGCTTTTTCTTTTTTAAAAAGCCTTTGTGGGTCTCTCGAGGTGCAGGCTGGGGGAGTACACTCTCATTGTCCTTGGTGTAAATTCTTGGTACAAAAGCTTCTAGCTCAGTAAGAGGATTTTTTTTTGATAAAGAGTGGCAGTAAAACAGTTGAATTGGGATTTTGAGATATTTCAGGTGATCTCTTGATCAACATTTTGGGTGTATTGGAAAAAAATCTTGGGTTTGGAAGCCTTTTAATAAAATTAGAAAACAAGTACTTTACATTCTGTGATCTGTGAATCACTATAAGCATAACTGAGAAGTCCGTGTAACACACAGATTTGTCCAGTTCAGAAGCCCACACAAATGAAGGTTTGTCCATGACCTACGAGCTGTGAATGAATCTACTATATTCTCACAATGCTTAAAGGATGTGGAATGAAGTATCCCGGAATGCTTTCCAGAACCTTAAGCAGTCCCTCACTTCAGCACCAGCCTTGGGAATTACCAGATTACACTAAGCTATTCAACTTATTTGTGCATCACAAGTCGGGTTTTGCACAATCTGTTTTGACTCAGTTACATGGGGACAGGCAGCGTATTTCAGTACCCAACTAGACCCAGTGGCACGCGGACTACCAGGATGTCTTCCTTTGTTGGCAGCAGCTTATTATGCTATGCAACAGGCTCAGCCAATAACTCTAAATCATCAGACCATTTTGTATATCCCACACTCTGTCGAGATTTTACTTACTAAATGTGCCACCCAACACCTAACCTCCGCAAGAACCACTAAATACGAGGTCGAACTGTTATCAAATCCGAACCTTGTCATCAAAAGATGTACTACCTTAAATCCAGCCACTCTACTCCCCACGGAAGACGACGGCGAACCCCATTCATGTGAAATGGTAACCGAATTAGTGACTAAACCACATATCAATCTAACAGATGTACCAATGTGTAACCCTGAGCTAGTGTGCTATGTTGACGGATCAGCCTTACGAAATGATAGGGGCCAACCTAGAGCAGCTTATGCAATTGTAACTCAGTTTAATGTTGTCGAAACAGCCTCTCTTCCAGACTCCTTTTCAGCCCAACAAGCCGAATTGTTTGCGTTAACTCGAGCCTGTATTCTGGCTGAAGGACACACAGTTAATATCTACACTGACTCCAGGTATGCTTTTGGGGTATCACATGACTATGGACAAATTTGGAAGATTCGCGGGTACCTGACTTCTTCAGGAACCCCTATCAAAAATGCAGAACAAGTGGAAAATCTCCTGCGAGCCATTCAATGCCCCTTAAAACTTGCCATTATCAAATGCCAAGCACATACAGGCCAGTCGAATGAGGTTGCACTTGGGAATGCCAGAGCTGATAATGCAGCTAAGTCAGCAGCTCTGTCAAAAGGGGGGATGCAGGTGTCATTGTTCCCACTAAGGAAAAATAATTGCTCAGACCCGCCACCCACTATTAATGACGTGCTGGCCTTTCAGACACAGGCCAGTACGGAGGAGGTGGTGACCTGGACGAAGGATCAATGTTATAAAAATCCAGAAGGAATATGGGTTCACCATGACGGCCGCGTGGTGGCCCCTAGATCCTTACTTCCATGGATTGCCCGATGTGTTCATACATTCACACATGCAGGCAAAGGGGGATTGGCAGATTATATTTTGGCAACTTGGTATGCACCAGGTATTTCGGCAATTGCAAAACAAATCTGTGAAAATTGTGTTACCTGTCAGACAATGAATCCGGGTAAGACGGAAAAAGTAGAATCTGCCTCCCACCCAAATCCAGTCGGGCCTTTTGTACATTTACAAATGGATTTTATTGAATTACCTATGTGTATGGGATTCAAGTATGTATTAGTTATTGTAGATGTGTTCTCTAGATGGATTGAAGTCTTTCCATGTAAAAAGGCCGATGCCACTACTGTTGCTAAATGTTTGTTAAAAGAAATTGTACCGCGCTTCGGAATCCCTGCTAAGCTTTCCAGTGATAACGGGTCACATTTCACGGGAACTGTCATAAGAGAAATGTGTAAAGCTTTACAGATTAATCAACGTTTTCATTGCAGTTATCATCCACAATCAGCTAGACTTGTTGAAAGATATAATGGAATGCTTAAAAATAAGCTGGCAAAACTATGCAATGACACTGGACTGAAATGGACAGAACTGCTGCCCTTAGCTTTGATGGTAATGCGATCTGCAACCAACAGAACAACAGGCCTGTCACCGCATGAGATAGTTATGGGACGTCCCCAACGACTACCTTTTGCAGCATCATTTACTGCAAAACAGATGGACATCCACAAAATGGAGGAAAATATGTTGAATTATTGTATTGCACTAACCAAATGTATTTCCAGCTTTCATTCACAGGTAAAGGAAGCCCAAGTCAAGCCAGCGGAAGGGAAGTGTCATAACCTGGAGCCAGGGGAATTCGTTTACATCAAGATTTTTAAAAGGAAAAGCAGTCTACAGCCAAGATTCGAAGGATCATACCAGGTCTTGCTGGCGACCAATACTGCAATCAAGGTAAAGGAAAGACCAACATGGATCCACGCATCCCATTGCAAACGGGCACCCGACCAGGAGGAAGGGACGAAGGAATCAGAGGAACAGAAAAAGGAAGACTGAATAAGGAACTGTATGGACTATGGGGACTGATGGTGCTGGGCTTGACAGGGTTTTACTTCGCATTATTGACTACACCAGGGGTACAGACCCGCCACCGAAGGGAATTGCACGTAAACGTATTTATGGCACTGAGTCATAAGTATGCTCAAGAAAGAAACTTGTCGAGTTGTTGGATATGTTCCCATGTACCTGTCCACTCCAGGGGGGGTATTCCCCTGAGATCTGTCCCCTTTAACGAATCAGAAATGGTAGAATGGTTGACAGTGCAAAACAGGACAAACCTAACTAAGGGGCCAGAAACGAAGGAGCAAACAGAATGGAGGTCGGCAGGGTATAAACGTACAGCCTTCCAGGGATGGTACCAGCCCAATTATGATAATAACCATCAGCCTCCCTTCCTAAGCATTACTCCCAGAATAAGAAATCCTGAGGGTATAATATGCCTAGTGAGTAATGAGACAAAAGGACCAGAAATGGGACGCAGCAAGTGTTCCCAAATGATTAAATGGCAAGCCACAACTAATCCGACTGAGAGAAAGGTGTGAAGGGTGGGAAGGTGAGACCATTCGAGTAGGGACAGTGCGAAAGGACCAGGAGCTGACGTCCTATAATTGCACCTACTTTATTTGTGGCCATAAAGCCTATCCATGGTTACCAGCCAACTGGACAGGGTCCTGTTACTTAGGATATGTGGTACCCCTTATCAGATCAGTAAGGACTCTAAGGGAGGCCTATGGAAGCCACAGATTTAAACGGGATTTAACGTGGCTAAACGGAATATTCAAGGTAATGGTGCCATCCTATGGAATAGCATCGACCGAATGGCAGTTACGGGAACTGGCTAACTTAGTAGAATCAGTAGCCAACGCAACTTCCCAAGCCTTTGAAGGGATAAATGACGAAATGGTAGCTATTCGAACAGTGGCTCTCCAAAATCGTATGGCCTTAGATTATCTCCTAGCCAAGGAGGGAGGGACATGCGCATTAATAGGTGAAGAATGCTGTACATATATCCCAGATAAATCAGAAGATATCGGCAGTCTAGCTGAAAACATCAGGAAAAAGGTAATAGAGTATAAACAGACAGTTGGCCAGGACGGTATCACCTTGTGGGGTTGGGCATCAGGATGGTTGGGAGCCCTGGGGAAATCTGTGGTACAGGGTTTGATCATATTCCTGCTGATAGTCTTCACCCTGTATCTATTATTTGTCGTCATTAAGTGTTGCTGTGCCAGGGTTGGAGAAACTATGTTACCTACCGAGACCACGGCTAGAGTTATGGTAGCAACAACTGCTGAAGGCTCTTGTGTAGAAATGGAAATGGAGAGACTGTACAAGATCAGAATGGATTGAGTTGTCCTTGTGAAGGACAAAATGGGGGAATGTGGAAATGTATTTTTATCTAAGCTGATACCAAACGGTATTTGTGTGCCTTTTGATTAAAATGGAGTCCTGGCCCTTCCAGAACTTTCTGCATTTTAGCAGCCAGCTTATTTTAAACAGCTAAACCTGCTGTTAGATGGCTGATGGTTATCAGACAGCTAGGAGACAAGTCATGCTGAGACAAGTAACCCCCCATGGTGCTCTCCTATTGTCTACACTACAGGAGTTCCATGTCACCCCACCCTTATCTTCTAGCCATTATCTCTTTCCTTTACCTCATCCATTTGAAGCAAACAGGTAAACTGACCAGGAAATTGGATAATCCTGATACAATACAAGACAGGTGATAGCCCATTACCTATGACTCATGGAGTAATGGCCGTTTGGCTTTCTGATAACCCTGACAAAAGGAAATATCTTGACACCATTTCAGTACCAGGATATAGTAATTAACTCTTTATCTGTATTCACTGACTGTGAGACAGAGCAATACACAGGGAGAGGCCAGAACTTGGGTTTTACTGTATAAATATCTTGTGAAGCTGTACCATTGCGGAGGTTTCATTTTGCCCTTGACTGAGTGAAACCTACCCCTTGCGAGCAAGTAAATTAAAAGGGAAACTTCCATCGGAGCTGTAAGTGTCGGAGTCATTCTTTTCTGAGGTCGAGATTTCGACACTTTTCATGTACAATCGATGCCCATTCGGCATCAGGTCAGCAGCTGCCACATTCCAGCGCAACATGGAGAGTCTGCTCAAGTCCATCCCGGGGACAGTTGTATTTCAAGACGACATACTTATCACGGGCAGGGACACCGACTCCCATCTCCGTAATTTGGAGGAAGTACTAAAGTGGTTGGATCGGGTAGGCCAACGAGTCAAGAAATCCAAGTGCCTGTTTCTCGCACCCGAGGTTGAATTTTTGGGAAGAAGGATTGCCGCTGATGGAATCCGCCCAACAGAGTCCAAAACAGAAGCAATTTGCCTGGCACCCAGGCCCCGGAATGTCTCGGAACTGCGCGCCTTTCTCGGGCTACTCAATTACTTTGGGAACTTTATGCAGAACTTAAACACGCTCGTGGAGCCTCTCCACGTGCTACTCAGGAAGGGGTGTGATTTGTTTTGGGGGGACGCCCAGGAACGCGCCTTCAATAAGGCACGCAACCTCTAGTGTTCCAACAGTGTTTTGACTTTCTTTGATCCAGGTAAAAAGCTAGTTCTCACATGCGATGCTTCAGCATATGGGGTCTGGTGCATTTTGCAACATGTCAATAGTGTTGGCAAATTACAACCCATAACTTATGCCTCCAGATCATTTTCGCGGGCGGAGCGCAGGTACGGAATGGTAGAGAAGGAGGCGCTCGCGTGCGTGTACGGTGTCAAAAAGATGCACCGATACCTATTTGGGGCCAAGTTCGCATTAGAAACCGACCACAAGCCCCTCACGTCCCTCCTATCCGAGAGCAAGGCAATAAACGCTAACACCTCAGCGCGAATTCAACTGTGGGCACTCATGTTGACGTCCTACGAGTATACCATAAGGCACAGACCAGTCACAGACAACTGTGCCGACGCGCTCAGCAGGCTACCCCTGGCGACCACGGAAGGGTCTGACAAACAGGACTGTGAGATAGTCATGGCAATCAATGCCTTTGAGTCCACAGGTTCGCCCATGACGGCTCGCCAAATCAGAGCCTGGACGGCCAGCGACCCCACATTATCCTTAGTAAAAAGATGTGTCCTAACCGGTGACTGGGCAGAGGCTCGCGATGCCTGCCCCGAGGAATTAAAACCCTTTCACAGGCGCTTGCATGAGCTATCACTACAAGCAGACTGCCTGATGTGGGGCAGCTGAGTAGTCATGCCTCTGCGAGGCAGAGAGGCATTTGTCCGTAGCTCCACGGCGAGCACCCGGGGATCATTCTCATGAAGGCCATAGCCAGATCCCACATCTGGTGGCCTGGTATTGACGCGGACCATTTGTGCCCAACTCAACAATGCCCCCAGGGAGGCTCCCCTGCGACCCTGGCCCTGGCCTACCAAATCGTGGCCGCAGGTGCACGTAGACTATGCAGGCCCATTCATGGGCAAAATGTTCCTCGTAGTTGTAGCTGCATTTTCAAAGTGGATCGAATGCACCATTTTAAACTCGTGCACAACCTCCACCACTGTGGAGAGCCTCGCAACTTTGTTTGCAACGCACGGAATCCCTGATATATTGGTCTGTGCTTCACCAGCACAGAATTCCAAGATTTTATAATTGACCACGGCATAAATCACGTCAAGACAGCACCGTTCAAGCTGGCCTCCAACGGCCAGGCGGAGAGGGCAGTGCAAATCATTAAACAAGGCATGCTTAAAATCCAAGGTCCACGCTGCAGGGTCACCTGTCATGACTGCTGCTGGCATACAGATCTCATCTGCACTCATTGACTGGGATCACCCCCGCGCAACTGTTGATGAAAAGGACTTTAAAAACAAGGCTCTCATTCATCCTCCCAGACATGCATGAAATCGTTGAGGCAAAGCGCCGTAAGCTGACTGAGTACCATGACAGAAATTCGAGGGGGAGATGGAATGAGATAGGGGAAAAAGTGTTTGTACTAAACTATGGCAGGGGTCCAAATGGCTTGCAGGGACAGTAACGGGCAAGGAAGGAAACAGGCTACTGGTAATACAAATGGACAATGGCAAAACCTACCAGAGGCATGTCGACCAAGTCAGAAGCAGATTTACCAACAACACTGCGGAACCAGAGGCAGACTACAATATGGAACTCGCACCACACCTGGTGGACAGACAGAGGGAATAACCTGAGGAAAGGGCAATCCCAACAGACAGCCCAGGTGAGTCAACAACAATCACACCAATCGAAACAGACAGCCCAGGCGAGATACCAGCAACCACACCCAAACAAAAACAGACACCAAGGCAAACAACTGAACCACAACTCAGACACTCCACGTGAGAGCGTAGACCACCTGAGAGACTGAACCTATAAAGATAATAAGACCTTGGGGGAGGGTGGTGTCATGTATATTACATTATTATATATAACTGTATCCTAACATGCTATACATGACTGTAATAAGATATGTCCTGTAACCACCAGCATACCTTACCACCAGGGATGCACTTGCAAGAGACAGGTATATAAGGACAGATCTCAGGCAAGTGCAGCATTCCAGAGCTATGAAATAAAGGAGCAGGTCCAGAGTGACCTTGAATTCACTACATGCCTTGTGTGAATCTGTGCTGAGGGGACAGGACTTTACAGTCTCTGTGTTAGTTGTAATTCTCAATCTCTCTCTGTGATAATTGTAACGCTCAGTCTCTCTCTGTGATAGTTGTAACTCTGTCTCTCTGTGAATGCTGTAACTCTCAGTCACTCTCTCTTTGATAGTTGTAACTCTCAGTCTTTCTCTGTGTTAGTTGTAACTCTCAGTCTCTCTCTGTGATAGCTGTAACTCTTAGTCTCTCTGTGTGATAGTTGTAACTCTCAGTCTCTCTCTGTGATAGTTGTAACTCTCAGTCTCTCTCCATGATAGTTGTAACTCTCAGTCTCTCTCTGTGATAGTTGTAACTCTCAGTCTCTCTCTGTGATAGTTGTAACTCTCAGTCTCTCTCTGTGATAGCTGTAACTCTCAGTCTCTCTCTGTGACAGTTGTAACTCTCAGTCTCTCTCTGTGATAGTTGTAACTCTCAGTCTCTCTCTACGATTGTTGCAATTCTCATACGCCCTCTGTGATAGCTGTAACTCTCAGTCTCTCTCTGTGATAGTTGTAACTCTCAGTCTCTCTGTGATAGTTGTAACTCTCAGTCTCTCTCTGTGATAGCTGTAACTCTCAGTCTCTCTCTGTGACAGTTGTAACTCTCAGTCTCTCTCTGTGATAGTTGTAACTCTCAGTCTCTCGCTACGATTGTAGCAATTCTCATTTGCCCTCTGTGATAGCTGTAACTCTCAGTCTCTCTCTGTGATAGTTGTAACTCTCAGTCTCTCTGTGATAGTTGTAACTCTCAGTCTTTGACTGTGATAGTTGTAACTCAGTCTTTGACTGTGATAGTTGTAACTCTCAGTTTCTCTCTATGATAGTTGTAATTCTCAAACTCCCTCTGTGATAGCTGTAACTCTCAGTCTCCATCTCTCTGTTAGCTGTAACTCTGAATCTCTGAACGCTATAACTCTCAGTCTCTCTCTGTGATAGTTGTAACTCTCAGTCTCTCTGTGATAGTTGTAACTCTCAGTCTATGTCTGTTATAGTTGTAACTCTCAGTCTCTCTCTGTGATAGTTGTAACTCTCAGTCGTTCTCTGTGATAGTTGTAACTCTCAGTCGTTCTCTGTGATAGCTGTAATGCTCAGTATCTCTCTGAGATAATTGTATCTCTCAGTCTTTTTCTGTGATAGTTGTAACTCTCAATCGCTCTCTGTGATAGTTTTAACTCTCGGTCTCTCGCTATGATTGTTGTAATTCTCATACTCCCTCTGTGATAGCTGTAACACTCAGTCTCTCTCTCTGCTAGCTGTAACTCTGAATCTCTGATAGTTCTAACACTCAGTCTTTGACTGTGATAGTTGTAACTCTCAGTCTCTGTGTGATAGTTCTTACTCTCAGTCTCCCTCCATGATAGCTGTAACTCTCAGTCTCTCTCTGTGACAGTTGTAACTCTCATACTCTTTGACAGTTGTAACTCTTTGTCTTTGTGATAGTTGTAACTCTCTGTCTCTCTCTGTGATAGCTGTAACTCTCAGTCTCTCTGTGTGATAGCTGTAACTCTCAGTCTCTCTCTGTGATAGTTGTAACTCTCAGTCTCTCTCTGTGATAGTTGTAACCCTCAGTCTCTCTCTGTGACAGTTGTAACTCTCTGTGATAGTTGTAACTCTCAGTTTCTCTCTATGATTGTTGTAATTCTCATACTCCATCTGTGATAGATGTAACTCTCAGTCTCTCTCTCTCTGTTAGCTGTAACTTTGAATCTCTGAAAACTCTAACTCTCAGTCACTCTCTGTGATAGTTGTAACTCTCAGTTGCTGTGTTAGTTGTAACTCTCTGTCTGTGATAGTTGTAACTCTCAGTCTCTGTCTGTGATAGTTGTAACTCTCAGTCTCTCTCTGTGATAGTTGTAACTCTCAGTCTCTCTCTGTGATAGCTGTAACTCTCAGTCTCTGTCTGTGACAGTTGTAACTCTCAGTCTCTCTCTCTGATAGTTGTAACTCTCAGTCTCTGTCTGTGATAGTTGTAACTCTCAGTCTCTCTCTGTGATAGTTGTAACTCTCAGTCGTTCTCTGTGATAGTTTTAACTCTCAGTCTCTTGCTATGATTGTTGTAATTCTCATACTCCCTCTGTGATAGCTGTAACTCTCAGTCTCTGTCTGTGATAGTTGTAACTCTCAGTCTCTCTCCATGATAGTTGTAACTCTCAGTCTCTCTCTCTGATAGTTGTAACTCTCAGTCTCTGTCTGTGATAGTTGTAACTCTCAGTCTCTCTCCATGATAGTTGTAACTCTCAGTCTCTCTCTGTGATAGTTGTAACTCTCAGTCTCTCTCTGTGATAGTTGTAACTCTCAGTCTCTCTCTGTGATAGCTGTAACTCTCAGTCTCTCTCTGTGACAGTTGTAACTCTCAGTCTCTCTCTGTGATAGTTGTAACTCTCAGTCTCTCTCTACGATTGTTGCAATTCTCATACGCCCTCTGTGATAGCTGTAACTCTCAGTCTCTCTCTGTGATAGTTGTAACTCTCAGTCTCTCTGTGATAGTTGTAACTCTCAGTCTCTCTCTGTGATAGCTGTAACTCTCAGTCTCTCTCTGTGACAGTTGTAACTCTCAGTCTCTCTCTGTGATAGTTGTAACTCTCAGTCTCTCGCTACGATTGTAGCAATTCTCATACGCCCTCTGTGATAGCTGTAACTCTCAGTCTCTCTCTGTGATAGTTGTAACTCTCAGTCTCTCTGTGATAGTTGTAACTCTCAGTCTTTGACTGTGATAGTTGTAACTCAGTCTTTGACTGTGATAGTTGTAACTCTCAGTTTCTCTCTATGATAGTTGTAATTCTCAAACTCCCTCTGTGATAGCTGTAACTCTCAGTCTCCATCTCTCTGTTAGCTGTAACTCTGAATCTCTGAACGCTATAACTCTCAGTCTCTCTCTGTGATAGTTGTAACTCTCAGTCTCTCTGTGATAGTTGTAACTCTCAGTCTATGTCTGTTATAGTTGTAACTCTCAGTCTCTCTCTGTGATAGTTGTAACTCTCAGTCGTTCTCTGTGATAGTTGTAACTCTCAGTCGTTCTCTGTGATAGCTGTAATGCTCAGTATCTCTCTGAGATAATTGTATCTCTCAGTCTTTTTCTGTGATAGTTGTAACTCTCAATCGCTCTCTGTGATAGTTTTAACTCTCGGTCTCTCGCTATGATTGTTGTAATTCTCATACTCCCTCTGTGATAGCTGTAACTCTCAGTCTCTCTCTCTGCTAGCTGTAACTCTGAATCTCTGATAGTTCTAACACTCAGTCTTTGACTGTGATAGTTGTAACTCTCAGTCTCTGTGTGATAGTTCTTACTCTCAGTCTCCCTCCATGATAGCTGTAACTCTCAGTCTCTCTCTGTGACAGTTGTAACTCTCATACTCTTTGACAGTTGTAACTCTTTGTCTTTGTGATAGTTGTAACTCTCTGTCTCTCTCTGTGATAGCTGTAACTCTCAGTCTCTCTGTGTGATAGCTGTAACTCTCAGTCTCTCTCTGTGATAGTTGTAACTCTCAGTCTCTCTCTGTGATAGTTGTAACCCTCAGTCTCTCTCTGTGACAGTTGTAACTCTCTGTGATAGTTGTAACTCTCAGTTTCTCTCTATGATTGTTGTAATTCTCATACTCCATCTGTGATAGATGTAACTCTCAGTCTCTCTCTCTCTGTTAGCTGTAACTTTGAATCTCTGAAAACTCTAACTCTCAGTCACTCTCTGTGATAGTTGTAACTCTCAGTTGCTGTGTTAGTTGTAACTCTCTGTCTGTGATAGTTGTAACTCTCAGTCTCTGTCTGTGATAGTTGTAACTCTCAGTCTCTCTCTGTGATAGTTGTAACTCTCAGTCTCTCTCTGTGATAGCTGTAACTCTCAGTCTCTGTCTGTGACAGTTGTAACTCTCAGTCTCTCTCTCTGATAGTTGTAACTCTCAGTCTCTGTCTGTGATAGTTGTAACTCTCAGTCTCTCTCTGTGATAGTTGTAACTCTCAGTCGTTCTCTGTGATAGTTTTAACTCTCAGTCTCTTGCTATGATTGTTGTAATTCTCATACTCCCTCTGTGATAGCTGTAACTCTCAGTCTCTCTCTCTGCTAGCTGTAACTCTGAATCTCTGATAGTTCTAACATTCAGTCTTTGACTGTGATAGTTGTAACTCTCAGTCTCTGTGTGATAGTTCTAACTCTCAGTCTCCCTCCATGATAGCTGTAACTCTCAGTCTCTCTCTGTGACAGTTGTAACTCTCATACTCTTTGACAGTTGTAACTCTTTGTCTTTGTGATAGTTGTAACTCTCAGTCTCTCTCTGTGATAGCTGTAACTCTCAGTCTCTCTCTGTGATAGTTGTAACTCTCAGTCTCTCTCTGTGACAGTTGTAACTCTCTGTGATAGTTGTAACTCTCAGTCTCTCTCTACGATTGTTGCAATTCTCATACGCCCTCTGTGATAGCTGTAACTCTCAGTCTTTGACTGTGATATTTGTAACTCTCAGTCTTTGACTGTGATAGTTGTAACTCTCAGTTTCTCTCTATGATTGTTGTAATTCTCATACTCCCTCTGTGATAGCTGTAACTCTCAGTCTCTCTCTCTCTGTTAGCTGTAACTCTGAATCTCTGAAAGCTCTAACTCTCAGTCACTCTCTGTGATAGTTGTAACTCTCAGTTGCTGTGTTAGTTGTAACTCTCTGTCTGTGATAGTTGTAACTCTCAGTCTCTGTCTGTGATAGTTGTAACTCTCAGTCTCTCTCTGTGAGAGCTGTAACTCTCAGTCTCTCTCTGTGATAGTTGTAACTCTCAGTCTCTCGCTATGATTGTTGTAATTCTCATACTCCCTCTGTGATAGCTATGACTCTCAGTCTCTCACTCTGCTAGCTGTAACTCTGAATCTCTGATAGTTCTAACACTCAGTCTTTGACTGTGATAGCTGTAACTCTCAGTCTCTCTCTGTGACAGTTGTAACTCTCAGTCTCTTTGACAGTTGTAACTCTTTGTCTTTGTTATAGTTGTAACTCTCAGTCTCTTTCTGTGATAGCTGCAACTCTCAGTCTCTTTCTGTGATAGCTGTAACTCTCAGTCTCTCTCTATGATAGTTGTAACTCTCAGTCTCTCTCTGTGATAGTTGTAACTCTCAGTCTCTCTGTGTGATAGTTGTAACTCTCAGTCTCTCTGTGTGATAGTTGTAACTCTCAGTCTCTCTGATAGTTGAAACTCTCAGTCTCTTTGATAAGTGTAACGCAGTCTCTCTCTGTGATAGTTGTAACTCTCAGTCCTGGTGATAGCTGTAACTTTCAGTCTCTCTCTGTGTTAGTTGGAACTCTCAGTCTCTCTGTGATAGTTGTAACTCTCAATCTCTCTCTGTGATAGTTGTAACTCTCAGTCTCTCTCTGTGATAGTTGTAACTCTCAGTCTCTGATAGTTTTAACTCTCAGTCTCTCTCTATGATTGTTGTAATGCTCATACTCCCTCTGTGATAGTTGTAACTCTCAGTCTCTCTCTGTGATAGTTGGAACTCACAGTGTCACTCTGTGATAGTTGTAATTCTCAGTCTCTGTGATAGCTGTAACTCTCAGTCTCTGTGATGGTTGTAACTCTCAGTTTCTCTCTGTGATAGTTCTAACTCTCAGTCTCTCTCTGTGATAGCTGTAACTTTCAGTCTTAGTCTCTGTGATACTTGAAACTCCCAGTCTCTCTCTATGATTGTTGTAATTCTCATATTCACTCTGTGATAGCTGAAACTCTGAATCTCTGATAGCTCTAACTCTCAGTCACTCTCTGTGATAGTTGTAACTCTCAGTCTCTGTCTGTGACAGCTGGAACATCTCAGTCTCTGTGATATTTGTAACTCTCAGTCTCTCTCTGTGATAGTTGTAACTCTCACTCTCTCTCTGTGATAGCTGTAATTCTCAGTCTCTCTGATAGAGAATTCAAGCTCTGCAGCCTGGCTGCAGTTTTGAGAAAACACAGACCACATTGCATTAAGTCACAATCAACTTGACATTTTAGGACCTTTGATAGCGATTCAATTAAAGGTTAACAGACTATCAATTGAGCCAATAAGGTGAAAGAAGGCACGTTCTTTTCTGTAAACTGAGCCAGGTATAAGTACAGCCATTTTGGCCATGTGGTCTCAGAAGGACAAAGGACTGGCTTAAATCCAGAAGCTTGTTGCTGCTGCCAGAATAAAGTTACATTAAAACTACAACCGAAGTTCGCATTTCATTGAAAATTAAGAGATCTAACAATTTTGGCGTCACGAACACGATCGCTGAGGAAAGAAACTGAATCTTTGACATCGGACCTACATACTGAGGTAAGGACTCCTCTTTATAAAAATCCTCCGTCAAAAGTCTAAATTCACCTCTTTTTCTACGCGATTCCGAAAGCCTCCAGTTTGCGAACTCTCCGGTTGGTAATCGGCTCGAGGTCCCATAGACGTCTAACTTCGGCTGTGTGTTAGTTAATTAATCACTGACCCACTGATCGGCTGGAAAGCCTACGCCTCGAGACCCCAGTAAAAAAATCAGTATTATGACAGCAGGAGATAAGAGCAAAGAATTGCCTACAATTGTTAAATGTGGGCAGGCACCACCTGAGGTTTTGATAGATGAAATCCTCCAACAGTTGAAAGAATACATAGAGCAACAATTCAACTTATCTAAAACCTGTATTAATATCGAACAAAAGTACAGAACCTCCAAAGGACAATGGTCCTTGGACGAGATTGAAAGGGTTTGGGGAAAAACGACCCGTATGAAAAATAAAGAACGAATCCGATGGTCCCTAGTGGTTATGGGCCAGATTCGAAACCGGAATGAAATTATAATGCGTTCCCAACATGATCGAGAACTGACCAGTACAAAGGACCAATTGCAAGCAGTTTGTGCACAGCTGTGACAGAAAAAGCTTGAACTTGAAAAGTCGGAAGCGGAAGTTAAAGATCTTAAAGGTGAAATTAAAGAATGGAAAACATCATTAGGTCAAGAGACAGTAATAGGAAAAGGAAAATGTATCGGTCAATTCCCAGGGTACCCATGTTTGGGTAAATTAAAAGCGCAAACCCGAAGACACGACTGAGGAATAGATACGAATTCTGAATCCTCCGACGATACAGGGTCGGATGATGACGAATTAGGGGTGCGCTTTGCTCCATTTAAAAAAAGACGAGTTGTACTCAAATCAGAAGAGACTGCGGACGAGGGCGGAACCAAAAAAACGAGGAAAAGGGTGTATACAGAATACTTATTTCATGATCCGGCAGATCCAGAGAAAATTGATAAATGATCCAAGGAATTGCCCAATCCAAAGAAAGGGGGAGTAAAAACGTGGGACCAATTGGACCACTTAAGAAATATATATCAACTTTATCCCTGGGATGGAGTGCAAATTTTGACCATAATGGTGCCAAAAACACAAGGAAGAAAATTGCACGAGAAAGTAGAAGAAGCTTTGGGGCAGGATGAGCAAGAATTAAACGCAGGGTGGGAGTGATTAAACATTGGCTGCAAGCCTTCAGTCCAGCTAAGACAGACTGGGGAAAAATTGCAGCCTGCCAACAGAAAGGAACAGAGGAGGTCCTGGAGTATGACGAGCGGTTTAGATGCACGTGGCTAGAACATTCGGGTATGAATAATACGTATGAGGAAATGGATGAACAAGTGTTTGGACCCCTGACAGCCTGTTTGTCCATGAGAAAGAAGGATATATGACAGCTATACTGACACAAGAACATGGGAATCGGCAAAGACCTATTGGCTATTATTCGGCAAAACTGGATGCGGTTGCCCTCAGATGGGGAAGTTGCCTAGGGGCCATGGAAGCTACATGTCGAGCAGTAATGACCACTGCGGGTCTAGTCCTCGACCAAAAGCTGATTGTCAAGTGTCCCCAGACCATATACGCTTTGCTGTCTATGAATAGAATGTCTCAGGTGACGGCAGCTAGATGGACCCGCTGGACAGCAGTTTTGGAAGCTCCTAATCTCCATTTCATCCGGGCCAGCCCGGTTAATCCTGCAACTATGCTCCCGATGTCAGAATCGAGGGAGCAAGAGGGGGGAGAATGTGAAGAGCATGACTGCGTGGAGATTTTAAAAGAAATAGAAGAAGCAGCCTTAGCAGCAGAGGAGCCTCTACACAACCCAGACCTCATCCTGTTTACAGATGGTTCCTCCTTTGTTGACAATGGTACCAGAAAAGCAGGATGGGCAGTTACAACCTTATATGAGGTAGTGGCAAAAGGATGTTTACCCTCAGGAACGTCAGCACAACAGGCCGAGTTATGGACCCTGTCAGAAGCATGTTGAATAGCAGAAGGACAGACAGCTAATGTCTACACAGATTCACGTTATGCTTTTGGAGTCGCTCACGACTTTGGTCTGTTATCACGGAAAAGAGGATTCCTCACTGCTGCTGGTACACCTATCCGAAATGGAAAAGAAGTCCGAGACTTACTGGAGGCCATACAATTACCTCAGGAAGTGTCCATCCTGAAGTGTAAGGCCCATACCAAGGAAAATACCACGGAAGCACAGGGAAATGCCCGAGCCGACCAGGCAGCTAAAGATGCCGCCTCACAGGGCGTTCCTCCAGAAGAACCAACATAGATGTGCAGATTGAAAGCACTCAGGACTCTGACACGAGACCTTCAAACAATGCAAGGCGAGTGCTCCTGAGAGGAAAAATGGACATGGATTGAGGCAGGAATTAAGCTATGTGAAGATGGTGTCTGGAGACAAAGAGTTACCGACAAGCCAGTCGCGCCACAAGCGCTTATGCCTTTTTTAGCCCAACAGATCCACTCGTGGGGACACTTGGCCTCACAACAGATGATGGCACGGTTCCAGAAAAGCTGGTGGGGTCGGGGATTTAAAATACATGCCCAGATGGTAACAGACTGCTGTGTGGTCTGCCAGAAAAATAATTCTGGACCCATCACGGTAATGCCCCAACTGAGGCCCCCTGCCCCTGTCGGACCATTCCAGCATCTGCAGGTTGATTATATATCTCTCCCTCCATGCAAAGGATACACTAACATTCTTGTCATGGTCGACAGATTCTCTAGATGGGTAGAAGCTGTCCCAACTAAAAGAGCCACAGCCAATCACACTGCAAAGGTCTTGTGTAAGGATTACATTCCCCAATGGGGAGTCCCGAGTAGCATGGACTCAGATCAGGGAACACACTTCACAGGTGCTGTCTGCCAAGAAGTCTGTAGATTACTGAACATTACGTGGGATTTACACTGTCCTTATCATCCACAATCAGGACAAGTAGAGTGAATGAATCGAACTCTGAAACAACAGCTTGCCAAATATCACCAAGCAGGAACACCTTGGCCCCAGGCACTACCAATAGTGCTTTTTAGCATTAGGGCAACCCCGAACAGAACTACAGGTCTAAGCCCATTTGAAATTATAACAGGAAGACCCATGTCGTTGCCAGGAGCTATCGATTTACGGAAAGCTGATGTTCACTTAATAAGTGACACTTTGTTATCGTACTGTCAGAACCTAACCAATGCTATTAGTTCTGTTTCCTGACAGGTATCGGCAGCTTGGGGTAATCCACCCAAAGGAGGACACGACATTATCCCGGGAGTCTGGGTGTATGTGAAAAGTTGCATAAAGAACCTTTCGGTGCCAAGTGGAAGGGAACTTATCAAGTGTTATTGACCACCCAGGCAGCTGTTAAAGTCCAAGGAAAGAAAGCCTGGATCCACGCTTCACACATTAAACGAGCACCCGTAACTGAAGCTGAAATCTAATAAGGACAATTACTTTTTGCCAAAATGTATAAATTTACTGTATTACTGATTGTAGGTATTCTAGGCATTTGCCTACTTCTTGCTAGCCGACCCTCTGCACCAAAGGGGAATAGTAGGGTAGCAAGGGAATTACATGTAAATACCTTTTTATATATGTCATACATTTATGCCAAACAAGGTAACATTTCTAGTTGTTGGGTATGTGTGCATATTCCTATTCACTCAAAGGGAGGGATTCCCTTGAGGCCAGTTCCCTTGAATATCTCGGAAATGGCTGAGTGGATAATTAATCAAAACAAAACAGGCAATGCATTTCAGGATACGGAAAACTGGGCACGTAAATGGAAGTCAGCAGGTTACAATCTGACTACCTTTGAAGGGGGATACCAACCGTGGTACAATAATTCCAAACGGCCCCCATTTTTTGTTATCACTAATACAACGAGAATAGGAAGACCGGGGGATCGGTCTGTCGGATTAGAAACATCAAAGGAGGCCAAAATATGAGGTATAGTAACTGCTCCCAGGATTATAATATAATCAAGCCACGGAACCGTCCAAACTGGGCCGATGTGGGAATTTTTAACGTAATGGGGATTCTGAATAAAACAGATGGAAAAGCCTGGACAGGCCCCGGAGTGTTGCTGACAAAGCAACAGCTAACACTCATTGCCTATAATGGCACCTATTAGGTGTGTGGCCACAAGGCCTACCCTTGGCTGCCCCAGAATTGGACGGGATGCTGCTATTTAGCCTACATTGTGCCTTATATGTATTATATAAAGTCACTATCGGAACATTTACATCATCCTAAGAAAGCTATCACAGAAACAGAAAGGTTCTTTGCCATTCTGATCCCCAGGTATGGGACCGCCAGACTGGCAAGGGAATCCATTAAAATGGCATCCGTTGTGGAACGGGTAGCCAATGATACCTCAGAGGCCCTAGTTAAAATCAATGCAGAAATGGCAGCAATCCGCACAGTAGCCCTACAGAATAGACTGGTCCTTGATTACATCCTGGCTGAAAAGGGAGGTACTTGCGCCCTACTCGGAACTGAGTGTTGCACATATATCCCAGATAGCTCCAAAGAAATTACCCACTTAACGGAGCATATCCAAAAGGAGGTAGAAAAACTTAAGCAACCCCCATCATTCACTTTGTGGAGCGGAGCCACTGATTGGCTAGGTTCAATAGGAACTTCATTGGTGGAAGGTTTAATTCTATTTGTTGTAATTATTTTACTTTTATATTGTTTGTTTATGTTGATTAAATGTTGTTGCAACCAGGCGGCTATAGCTGCTGTCCCGCAGGTGAGACACCTTGCAGGTCCCAGCAGACCATCTGTTATGCTTAAGAGAAGGTTGTTTACTGGTTGAATTAAGATATTGATTTGGATTAAATTGGAATAAGGTTAATTAACCTACTAAAACCAGACTTCCATTGTGGCCACAATGGAACTCGGGTTGGTGTAAATTTGTGTGGAAGCTACTGGTCCGGACATGTGGCGAAACACATCAACAAATTTTAGAAGGAAACTCTATTAACATGTATGAAATTATTTTGTAGAATGTTTAACCAGTGATAGCTGATGTTTTATGATTCAGTTTGTGAAAGTATCAAAGGGGGGATTGATAGAGAATTCAAGCTCTGCAGCCTGGCTGCAGTTTTGAGAAAACACAGACCACATTGGATTAAGTCATCAATCAACTTGACATTTTAGGACCTTGGATAGTGAGCCAATTAAAGGTTAACAGACTATCAATTGAAATAATAAGGTCAAAGAAGGTGAGTTATTTTCTGTAAATTGAACCAGGTATAAGTACAGCCATTTTGGCCATGTGGTCTCAGAAAGACAAAGGCCTGGCTTAAAGCCAAGAGCTTGTTGCTGCTGCCAGAATAAAATTATATTAAAGCTACAACCGGAGTTCATATTTCATTGGGAATTAAGAAATCTAACACCTGAAGACCCTTGATGACCCCAAAATACAGAGTGCCCATAGCGGTCTGCCCTCCAGGCCAAAATAACCAGTGCCTGCAAAGAGACGCTCGGTCACACAACAAAGAAACATCAGGACTGGTTTGATGAGAATGATCAGGAGATCCACAAACTAATAAATCGCAAGCACAGGGCATTTCTGAACTTAAAACAACCCAACTCGGGAGCAGCAAAGCCACATTACAGATGGCTTAAGGCCAAGGTCCAACAAAAAACCTGTGACCTAAAGAACAGGTGGTGGATGGAGAAAGCGCAGGAGATACAGCAGCTGACCAACAGCCATGAAGTTTGAGGATTCTTCACCGCAGTCAAGGCCACCTATGGCAAGTACCCAAGGCCCCACCCCACTGTTCGCCAAGAATGGGAAAACACTCGTCAAGGACACCGAGGCAATCAGGACCTGTTTGGAAGGAGCACTTCGAAGGTCTCCTTAACTGAGACTCTGCCTTTGACTCAAGTGTCCTGTACTCCATTCTGCAGCACGCTACCCGCCAATTTCTCAGCAAAACCCCAGCCCTGCATGAGGTAGAAAAGGCCATCTGCCAGCTCAAGAACAACAAGGCTACGGGAGCTGAGGCACTAAAGTATGGCGGAGAGGTATTATTGGCATGGACGCATGACCTCATCTCTCTCATCTGGAAGGAGGAGAGCATGCCAGGAGAGCTCAGAGATGCAGTAATCATGACCATCTTTGAATAAGGTGACAAGTCTGACAGTGGCAACTGCAGAGGAATCTCCCTGCTATCAGCCACCAGGAAAGTCATCGCTAGAATCCTCCTCAGCCGTCTTCTCCCTGTGGCTGAGGAGCTCCTCCTGGAGTCACAGTGTGGATTTCGTCCACTACGGGGTACGACGGACATGATTTTTACAGTGCAACAGCTGCAAGAGAAATGCAGGCGCCAGCACCAACCCTTGTACATGGCCTTCTTTGAATTTACAAAGGCCTTTGACACGGTCAACCCCGAGGGACTATGGAGCGTCCTCCTCCGTTTTGGCTGCCCCCAAAAGTTGGTCACCATCCTCTGCCTGCTCCACAATGACATGTAGGCCGTGATCCTGACCAATGGATCCACCACAGACCCAATCCATGTCCGGACCAGGTGAAGCAGAGCTGTGTCATCGCACCAACACCCTTCTCGATCTTCCTCACTGCAATGCTCTACCTCACACTCAACAAGCTCCCCGCTGGAGTGGAACTTAACTACAGAACCAGTGGGAACCTGTTCAAGCTTCGATGTCACCAGGCCAGATCCAAGACCACCCCGAACCTCCATCATTGAACTACGGTACGCGGATGATGCTTGCATCCGCGCACATTCAGAGACTGAATTTCAAGTCATAGTCAACAACTTCACTGAGGTGTCCGCATTCATGAGCCTTACACTCAACATCCATAAGACAAAGGTTCTCCACCAACCTGACCCGGCCACACAGCACTGCCCCCCAGTCATCAAGATCCACAGTGTGGCCCCAGACAACGTGGACCACTTTCCACCTCCAGGAGCCTATTACCAGCAAGGGCAGACATTGACAACGAGGTTCAACAACACCTCCAGTGCAATAGTGCAGCCTTCGGCCGCTTGAGGAAAAGAGTGTTCGAAGATCAGGCCTTCAAATCTGCCACCAAGCTCAGAGGCTACAGGGCTATAGGGATACTTGCCCTCCTGTATGGCTCAGAGATGGGGACCATATAGAGTAGACACCTCAAATCGCTGGAGAAATACCACCAATGCTGTCTCCGAAAGATCTTGCAAATCCCCTGGGAGGATGGATGCACCAAGATTAGCGTCCTCGATCATGCCAACATCCCCAGCATTGAAGCACTGACCACACTTGACCAGTTCCGTTGGGTGGGCCACATTGTTCCCATGCCCGACACAAGACTCCCAAAGCCAAGCGCTCTACTCGGAAATCCTACATGGCAAGCGAACCCCAGGAAGGCAGAGGAAGCGTTTCAAGGACACCCGCAAAGCCTCCTTGATAAAATGTAATTTGTTATGTATGCAAACCTCACCAATGTGTAAGACTTGCCACCAGGGGGCACATCTGTGGGAGACCTAAGTGTCACCTGTGTGCCCTGGGACAAGTAGGTATAAAAGGTGATTCATCATGCTGCTTCCTCACTTTGGAGTTACATTAAAGAAATCAAAGTCACAATGGTTTGAGCTTACAACACAGTCTTGTGGAGTTATTCTGAACATAATAATTGGCGATGAGTTACAGATCACGAACTTTCATGCGGTAATGGCTGCCATTGGTATTCTTGAGAGATTTCTTTAGGGTGATGATTGGGAAGCCTTCATTGAGCGTCTCGACCAGTACTTCATGGCCAATGAGCTGGACACGGCTGAGATGGTCATCAATCGAAGGCCGATTCTCCTCACCGTATGTGTGTCTTTGTTATAATTGCAGAGAGCAAAATTCACCAGAACCCCCTCTGTGTTTGGGTTCATTTGAAAGGAACTTTAATTTGGGACTATCTACCGAAAAGTTTGGAACACTAAAGTGCTTATGGAAGAAACTATGAACTTTAATAGAATTATGAACTTTTATAAGACAAATTCAAGCCTGTGGGCAGACCTCGGGAACAAAAGAAGCCCACTTGATTATTGGAACTACCTGGGTGTGAGGATGGAGTTAACCTGTCTGGAAGAATGAGTATTTGGAAATCTTCCTCCACAAAAATCTTCCTCCACAAGAGACATTACCATCACAGTATCACCCAGAGATAGCTCCCCATCAACATGAGTCTGGACAAACCATTTCAGCATATACATCACAAAGAGGCCCAATCCAGCCTGTATGCGAAAGACTAAGCACAAAAGGACATTGCAATTACTTTTTAATTAATTTTTCCATCAGGAAACAGTTTTTTGAAGATCAACCCACCCAAGACATATCAACTTTAATGAGCCCTACAAAATATTACAAGGAAGAACCAAGCCCGCCAAAATTATATAAAGGATTGTGAAGAGATTTGGTGGCAAGATTAGAACACTGAAATCGTATAACATCAAGACAAGGAGAGAAACCAACGTGACAGTTGTAAAACTAACTTCTTTAGCCTCGAAGTCTTGAAGTCTTGAAGGAAGGAAGAACACCACCATTTACCATTAACTATCAAAAGGATTGATAAGCATAAATCCCTGCCCTGGAGTCTAACCAAGCTAGAATTAGGTATTGGGAGATGGGAGGTATCATTTTACTGCAACCCCCTTTGAATGTGTAGTGTATAGTACTTTATTAGACTGATTATAAGTTTGGCCATGTATTTTCTTACTAGAGTAATAAGCCTGTATTACCTTGACTGTAATAAAACCAAAGTCCTCTGCACTTCTGTCACCCCGCCCCCCCCAAATAAATCCAGAGTACAGAATGCAAAGGAGGGGGAATGATTCGAAACCGCTCAAGTTGGTCAGAAGGGATCCTAACCCAGTCATACACAACCCACTTACAAAATGGCCACCGTGGCACAACTCTGGTACACGGGGTGTGATGTAGAGAGTGCTGGTTTGGGTCAAAGAACCAAAATGGAAGAGAGGATTTCCTCTTATGTGTATAAGAAAGTGAATGTAACGAAAGAATGGGTGCTTAATCTATTGCGCGCTGAGCGTCTGGCTGACGCTGCAGCCCAGTGGACAGCAAGTAAAGATCACAAAGAAGCAGTAGAGAAAGCAATTTGGTTGGTCTGTCTACAGTGATAGGTACAACTGCTGGACAGAATGAATGAAACATTACAGGTAGAGTTATGGGAATGCGCAGAGGACTACCAGGAAAGCATTATGTCAGAAGAAAGATTATCAGGAGAACTCCGTAAGCTAAAACAGGAAAGGATCCAAATAATGGAAAGGTTTAAAAACAGTCAGGACTATTTTCAATGTCAGGTGACCAAGGCCGAAAGTAATGAAAAGTCACTGAGGGAGGAAAGCACTCGCCTCACCCTACAAGTAAAAGAGCTCCAGGAAAGATTAAAAGATGTGCAAGCAGCGTATAAAGTAGCTAGCACTAATGGGTTTGAATTGGGAGACCACGGTCCCTGTCAGCAACAAATTAAAAGTTTAAACCTTGCTCTGTCCAAGGCAAAAGGCATGGTTTGCCTAATAAGCCTGGGTACGCCCCAGTTAAACCTGGAAGAGAAGGAAGAAACTACCTGGCCACTACCTGTGGCACCGGTGACTATACCGGTTCAGCAGCAGGAGGGGCAAATCAGTTGCGGGGCGGACACGGATACTGAACCACCACCACCTGTAGCACCGAGTTTCAGCTCGGTTTGGCCGCAGGAAAGAGAGGGAGGTGAGCCAGAACAGGGAGAGCCAGAACCAGGGACAATGTGCTCGGTCCGGCAATAGAAGTTTGGCCAGCCCACCCTTAACAGGGGTCCAGGGCCCTTGGAAAGTCAGTTTGTGGTCCCCCACACTCCCCAACAGCTTAGAGTTATGATAAGCCACCTGGGAAAGCTAACTCCAAAGGGAGACCCCTCAGTTCACTTTGTGGAAGTGGAACAGGCAGGGGATATTAATGGGTGCGATGATGCAGAAATGGCAAAGATGCTTCTCCTATCTCTAAAGGGCAAACTGTACCAGTGCCTCTCTACTGTGAGCAAAAGAGTACAGAAAACACTTGCTGCTGTCCAGAAAGACATTTTAGAAGCTATAGACTGCAATGACGGGAGTCCCTTCTCTAGAGTAGAGAAAACGATGCAGCTCACAGGAGAAACCCCACAGGATTTCGCAGACCGACTATGGCCGGTGTACAAAAGCGCCTGTAGTGGGGACATAGACAGAGATCACTTAAACCCAGATGAATTAGCACACTGGCTCTGAAGCCTGGTAGCTAACAGTTTACCCAGAATAAGAACCAAGGCTGAGGCCTGGTTTGACCCCAGAGATCCCCAAGCCACAGAACAGGGAGTGCTTAGGCAACTGACCCTAGCTTACAGAAACGGCAGAGGGACAGAAGAGCACCCACAAAAGGGAAGGGTTCACGAAATCCGACCTAACCAAGACAAGAGGGAATGGCCCCAAGAGGGGAGCAACTCCTTCGATACAAAACGTACCTGTTTTGGGTGTGGAAAGAGTGGGCACTGGAGAAGGGATTGTAAAAATCCTTGCAAGAATAGCGCAGGAAAGAATTCTCCAGCCCCTGCCCAAAAGACCGAGACAGATAAGCCAGTCCCTCCCCACTCGTTCGAGACCTTTTTAACTGCGCTCTGAGCCATGTTAGATGGCTCTGCAGCATTGCACCCATTAATATCCGCTGCCTGAAATCCCATCTGCCCCCTCCCAACCAAAACCGTGACTAGGACAGGCGCTGCCTGTCCACCTGTGTGCCCTCGAGTATGATGCATGGGGGAGACCGACCGTATAGATGGAAGTGGAAAAGGTGACAGGGACTTACATGCTGGACACCAGTGCCTCAAGCACCCTTGTCTATGCAGCTAAACCTGCCACCTCACCTCTGTCTAACAGGGTCCCCTACAGCTTGATGGGTTTCACAGGCACTGAACAAACTTGCTCATTCTCCATTCAGCTCTCCATTCATTTAGATACACTTCACACTAAGTGGACTTGTGTCCTGATAAAGTGAGAGCAGGAAGAGGGATCCTGGGGGCTGACTTCATCCTAAGCCAAGGGATCCTAGTAGATTTAAGAAACCACAGTCTTTGGGGGTCAGTCTGTCCGGGACAGGAGAGTGAGGTGATGGTTATCCCGGGAAAACTGGCAATTAAGCCCGTACTGGAAAAGATCATGAAAGCCATAGGGGAGGAAGGGAATATCTACATACATAATAAGTCCTGACTCTAATGTACTGACTTACACGAGACACATGCTGAAGTCAAGGTCACTCAGGACCTGCACCTTTAATTCCAGCTCTCCAGTGCTGCACTTGCCTGAGACCTCCCTTCATATACCACAGTGGGACAGGTATGGAGTGTCTCCTGTAAGTGTACCCCTGGTGGTAAGGTATGCTTATTGTTACAGGTCATATCCAGTTACAGTCATGTATAGCATGGTAAGATACAGTTATATACAGTAATGTGAGATATATGACATCACCCTCCCCCAAGGTCTTATTGCCTTTATAGATTCAGTCTCTCAGGTGGTCTGCGCTCTCGCATGGAGCGTCTCAGTTGTGGTTCAGTTGTTTGCCTTGGTGCCTGTGTTTCGGTCGGTGTGATTGCTGGTATCTCGCCTGGGCTGTCTGTTGAGACTGTCCTTTCCTCAGGTTGTTCCACCTGTCTGTCCACCAGGTGTGGTGTGAGTTCCACATTGTAGTCTGCCTCCGGTTCTTCACTGTTATCAGTGAATCTACTTTTTACTTGGTCCACATGCCTCCGGCAGGTTTGGCCATTGTCCATTTGTACAACCAGTAGCCTGTTTCCCTCTTTGTCTGTTACTGCACCTGCAAGCCACCTGGGACCCCGGCCATAGTTTAACACAAACATTTTGTCCCCTATCTCATTCCACCTCCCCCTTGAATTTCGGTCATGGTACTCAGTTAGCTTTTGACGCTTAGCCTCAACAATTTGATTCATGTCTGGGAGGATTAACGAGAGCCTGGTCTTTAATGTTCATTTCATCAGTAGTTGCGCGGGGGGATCCCCAGTCAACGAATACGGACGAGATCTGTATGCCAGCAGCAGTCACGACAGGCGGCTCTGCAGCGTGGGACCTTGGATTCTGAGCATGCCTTGTTTAATGATCTGCATTGCTCACTCCGCCTGGCCATTGGAGGCCGACTTGAAAGGTGTCGTCTTAACGTGATTTATACCGTGGCCAACTATAAAATCGTGAAATTCTGCACTGGTGAAGTTCGGACCATTATCACTGACCAATATGTCAGGAATGCCGTGCATTGCAAACATGGTTCTAAGGCTCTCCACTGTGGTGGAGGTGGTGCTCGAGTTTAAAATGGTGCACTCGATCCATTTTGAAAATGCATCAATAACTACGAGGAACATTTTGCCCATGAATGGACCCGCATAGTCTACATGCACCCGCGACCACGGTTTGGTGGGCCAGGGCCAAGGGCTTAGGAGAGCCTCCCTGGGGGCATTACTAAGTTGGGCACAAATGGTGCACCGACGGACGCAGAACTCCAAGTCCGCGTCAATGCCAGGCCACCAGACATGAGATCTAGCTATGGCCTTCATAAGGACGATCCCCGGGTGCTCGTGATGGAGCTCCCAGACAAATGCCTCCCTGCCTCGTAAGGGCATAACTACTCGGCTGCCCCACATCAGGCAGTCTGCCTGTGGTGAGAGTTCATGCAAGCGCTTATGGAAGGGTTTGGCCTCCTCGGGGCAGGCATCGCGAGCCTCTGCCCAGTCACCGGTTAAAATGCATCTTTTAACTAGAGATAAAGTGGGGTCGCTGGTCGTCCAGGCTCTGATTTGGCGAGCCATCATGGGCGAACCTGTGGATTCAAAGACATTGATTGCCATGACAATCTCACAGTTCTGTTCGTCGGACTCTTCTGTGGTCGCCAGGGGTAGCCTGCTAAGCGCGTCGGCACAGTTGTCTGTGCCTCGCCTGTGCCTTATCGTGTAGTCTTAAGCCGCCAGCGTGAGTGCCCACCGCTGAATGCCGTTGGCGTTGATTGCCTTGCTCTCGGATAGTAGGGACATGAGGGGTTTGTGGTCAGTTTCTAATGCAAACTTGGCCCCGAAAAGTTATTGTTGCATCTTTTTGACACCATGCACGCACGCGAGCGCCTCCTTCTCAACCATACCGTACCCGCGCTCCACCCGCGAAAGTGACCTGGAGGCTTAAGCAACGGGCTGCAATTTACCCGCATCATTGACGTGCTGTAAAACGCATCCGACCTCGTATGCTGATGCATCACACGTAAGGACTAACTTTTTACCTGGGTCAAAAAAAGCTAAAACACTGTTGGAACACAGAGGTTGCGTGCCTTATAGAAGGCGCGTTTCTGGGCGTCCCCCCAAAAACCAATCGCACCCCTTTCTGAGTAGCACGTGGAGAGGCTCCAGCAGCATGCTCAAGTTCTGCATAAAGTTCCCAAAGTAATTGAGTAGCCCGAGAAAGGCGCGCAGTTCCGAGACATTCCGGGGCCTGGGTGCCAGGCAAATCACTTCGGTTTTGGATTCGGTTGGGCGGATTCCACCAGCGGCAATCCTTCTTCCCAAAAATTCAACCTCAGGCGCGAGAAACAGACACTTGGATTTCTTAACTCTTAGGCCTACCCGATCCAATCGACTTAGTACTTCCTCAAGATTGCGGAGATGAGAGTCGGTGTCCCTGTCCGTGATGAGTATGTCATCTTGAAACACAACCGTCCCTGGGATGGGCTTGAGCAGACTCTCCATGTTGTGCTGGAATATAGCAGCTGCTGACCTGATTCCGAATGGGCATCGATTGTACACAAAAAGGCCTCGCTGTGTGTTGATGGTGGTGAGTAGCTTAGACTCTTAGGTCTGTTCTTGCGTCATATACGCAGATGTGAGATCTAGTTTCGAGAAAAGTTTTCCTCCAGCCAACCTGGCAAATAGTTCCTCCGCTCTGGGCAGCGGATATTGGTCTTGTAGGGAGACTCTGTTTATGGTAGACTTGTAAACCCCACAGATTCGTACGGATCCATCAGGCTTCATGACGGGGATGATGGGGCTTACCCAGTCGCTGAATTCCATGGGGGAAATTATGCCTTCCCGCAGAAGCCGGTCCAGTTCGTTTTCAATCTTTTCCCTCATCACATAAGGCACAGCTCTAGCCTTGTGATGGACTGGTCTGGCATTCTGTGTGATGTAGATTCTAACTTTAGCCCCTTTGAAGGTGCCCACACCTGGCTGAAAGAGATGTTCAAAACGGTTTAGAACTGTTGAGCAGAGGGTCCGTTCCTCTGACGACATGGCGTGAGCATCATACCATTTCCAATTAAGTTCTGTTCACCAGCTTCTCCCCAACAAGGCTGGGAGATCCCCGGGGACAATCCACAGGGAAAGTCGTTCACCATCCCTTTGTGTGTGACCGAGAGCATGGTGCTACCAAGGGCTGGGACAATTTCTTTAGTATCGGTCCTTAGTTTGGTGTCGATCTTTGTGAGTTTTGGTCTGTTGCTTTTGTGCGGCCACAGCTGTTCAAATTGTTGAACGCTCATGAGGGATTGACTGGCTCCCGTGTCCAGTTCCATGTTGACGGGTATCCCGTTAAGTAGAACCCTCATCATAATTGGAGGCGTCTTGGTGTAAGAACAGTGGACATTGATCGTGTTAACCCGCTGTACCTCGGCGTCCTGTGCACTGTTCCAACCGTCTTCTGGTTCGCTTTCTGACCCTTCCGATTCGTATACCAGCCGAGCTGCTGTTTTTCTGCACATGCAAGCCAGATGCCCTGTGTAGTTGCAGTTTCTGCAAATGGCATGCTGAAATCGACACACCCTGGTTGAGTGCCTTCCCCCACATCTCCAACACAGACCGTTTCCATTGTTTCCGAAGGATGAGCTGCGTTTGGCTGATCTCCCTTGAGCTTCTCTCAATCTGTTGTTGATTGCTCGCATTGTGGGTTGATGAGGTGTGTTCGGCCGTTCATGTGACCCTTGATTTTGATGGCTTCTGGTGCCACTGTCTGCTGTTGAAGGCCTGCTCTCTTGCCTTTGTCTATGTGTGGAGGTAGCGGTTTGTTTCACAATGTGAACCCCTTGTTCCAATGCCTCGTTGGTTGTCGTACCCGAAGTATAGATCAGCCTCGTTTCTTCTTCGCCTGCCAAGAATGTCTGTGCGATCAGTGCTGCTGCCTCTAGAGTCAAGTTCTTAGTCTCTATAAGCTTTCGGAATATGCCTGCGTGGCCTATTCCTTCAATAAAAAAGTCTCTCAGTACTTCTCTCCTTAGTTAATCGGGGAACTCACATGAACTAGCCAACCTCCGAAGTTCCGCCACAAAGTCGGGTATGCTCTGGCCCACACAGCGTCTGTAGTTGTAGAACCTGTGTCTGGCCATGTGTTGGCTGCTCACTGGCATAAGGTGGTCTCTCACCAGTGTGCTCAACTCCTCAAACGACTTGCTTGCTGGTTTCTCAGGTGCCAACAGATCCTTCATTAAAGCGTATGTTTTCGAGCCACAGTTGGTCAAGAGATTGGCTCTTCTCTTGTCTGCCTTATCGTTGCCCAGCCAGTCTTTTGGTTACAAAGCTTTGCTGGAGCCTTTCTATAAAGTCATCCCAATTGTCTCCAGCATTGTATTTCTCATCTGAGCTGTTGGTAGCCATTCTGTGGATTCTGTGATCCCGTAACTCGTCACCACTGTTAAGTCCTGACTCTAATGTACTGACTTACACAAGACACATGCTGAAGTCAGGGTCACTCAGGACCTGCACCTTTAATTCCAGCTCTCCAGTGCTGCACTTGCCTGAGACCTCCCTTCATATACCTCAGTGGGACAGGTATGGAGTGTCTCCTGCAAGTGCACCCCTGGTGGCAAGGTATGCTTATTGTTACAGGTCATATCCAGATACAGTCATGTATAGCATGGTAAGATACAGTTATATACACTAATGTGAGATACGTGACACATAAGGTGAACACACATTCCACCACAGAACCCCGTAACGAGGGAAACCAGCAGGCTGACATGTTGGCCAAGCAGCGTGCCCGCACGGGCAAGCTCTGGGATCCGTTTAACTCAGGACCTAAAGCAGCAGTGAGGGGCAGGATAGGGATGGCAGGGAAGGCAGGGATAGCTTTGCCTCCGGACCTAAAAATGGTCCAGACCCAAGACCCCGTCCTCAAAATTGTCCTGAACACGCTAGCTAAAGGGGAAAGGATAGACGGCCCGTACGGCACCGCAGCAATTGCCATTAAAGAAGGCATGCTGTTCAGGGGGGAAGCAATGGGTAGTACTGCAACAACACTGGAGAGAATTCCTCCAGCTGCCCCATGAGGGTCTAGGAGCAGGACACCCCGGACCTGAGACCACTTGGCAATGAGTGGAACAGGCAGGATGGTGGCCAGGACTCAGGGATGATATCCGCGAGTTCTGTGCTAACTGTCTGGTGTGTGCGGCCAACAACCATGACCCACAGAAAATAAAGGTGTCTGTGGGACATATCAGGAGGGTAGAGGGACCCTGGCAGTCCATCCAAATCGATTACATCCGGCCCCTACCCACTGCCCAGGGAGGTTACAAGTCCTGCCTAATATCAGTGGATGTAGTCACTAAATGGGTGGAAGCCTTCCCATGCCGAACAGCCACTGCCCTGGGAGCAGCTAGGATCCTGGTCAGAGAAGTGTTCGCTCGATGGGGACCACCACAATACATGGAGTCCGACCAAGGGAGTCACTTCACCGGGCAGGAGACCCTAAAGGAATCAGCATCAGAGGAAAATGGCATGTCGCCCACAACCCGCAGTCATCCGGGCCTGTGAAGCGTTTAAACCACACCATCAAAGAAAGGCTGCGCAAAGAGACAGGGGACTCACCCAAAGGGTGGGTAGAGGTCTATCACTGGTCCTCATAGGGATCTGGGCCAGCCAGTCAAAGAGCATGAGGTACTCCCTGTACGAGCTCATGACCGGCAGAGCCATGCGAACCCCCACCCATGTGTTAGCCCCGGTACTCACGGAAGCTCAGCTTAGGGAAGCGAACTGAGACAGCTTTGTTTGAACACCGTAAACAGATTCACTGGCAGGCTGCTAACAACATGGGAAAACAGCATCGGAGCAACCGACTGCTGCTAGAACCCCGCAAACACCACGAGAGGGAGATAAATCAGTGCAAACTTTACAACCCAGGGGCAGCAGCTAAATGTAAGGGACAGCCAAAACCTGTAAACCGTACTAAAGACAGGGACCCCCAGCCAACAGCCCCCGACTGTGGAAATCCCACAGGGGACGTGGCAGACACACAGACTGCACCTAGAGGGGCGGTGAACTGTATTACTGGAGGAGCTGTCCCCTAATCATTTGGGACTCGGACGCACCCCCAGCAGCCGGAGCCTTAAGAAGGACTCCCCGCACACCACAACCAAAGGCACCGTGGTCACCAGCGCTCCAATTTGAATGGTTCAGCCCCGGGAAAGGGACCAGCCACAAAAGGGCACCTAAGGTCAGAGACCAGCCCGTGAGCAGAGACACCCAGCCGGTAGACTCGGGCAACAAGGGACCCCCAGAAGAGATAGCGGTGGACCAGCCACCAAGTGGGAGACCCCAGCCCGTGGCCCCCAACCAGGCAGAGCTCCCAGGGGAAGAAACGAACCAGGCAGCCATCCCCAAAGGAGCGGCGAGCTGAAGCATCGGAGGGGACGTTCCCCCGATAGTGTGGGACTCACACCCACGTCCGGTCAGGGTACTTAGTGTTAGACGGTGCAGACCGACCTATTACCTACCTCGCTGGACACCCAGCGGGAGAAGAAGAAAGCGAGAAGGCAGGAATTAACCTGGCCACCTGGAGACGGGTGGCAGATGGACATATATAGCGATGTGAATTTAAGGATGTTTAGCAACATGGATTGAAGTATGTTTAGTGAATAAGTTTAGAATAGTGCAAGATTTACCTGTGTAATGATAAGTATATATGTATTAGTTAACTGGGGTAAGGATGAGCAGCAGTGACAGAGGAGACGTGGACGAATCCCTCATTTACGGGTGTTCAGGAGGAAGAGCACCGATGTAACCGCCGGGGGTGGCCCCTGAGACGTGGAAGAACTCGCCGTTTACGCCCAAGAGGGAAGATGGCCAGGGTGGCTGGGATCTAATTCTACCCGCTACTCCAGCCAGGAAGGCTTTACCTACAGGGAGGCCTCAGTTCCATGCCCCCGGACACGAATCATCGCTGCCCGAGTCAGTGTTACAGAGGGGAAAATGTGTGTGTTTGACTTGCAAAGGGAACATTCCCCTGGGAAGATGGTGGTGGCTCAGAAAACTCAGCAAGGACGCATGGGACCAGGAATCGGACTGGGAAAGACTCAGTAATGATACGTACCGCACCATCACGGGGACACGGGGAGGAGTAAAAGTGTGTTGGGACAAATGGTGGGAATCCGAACAAGGAATTTATTTTGTATGTGGGGATCAGAGAGTATTTGTCCCGCAGGCATATCGATCGCCTTCGCCAGGCAATGGCAAGGTGAAGGGGAAGGGATGGGGTGGGATTCTAGCCTACACAGGTGTGCGATCCCACACTCCCCAATCCCAATTAATGCCACCGAACTAAGAGCACACATTAAGAAACCCCTGCCCACAACCCCCCAATACACACAGTAATAGAAAGGTGTCCTACCACCACCAAGGGACCTGGGAATGGATTAGTATTGGTACTGACCGAAAAGGTGCTATACCAGGGGGTACATTATGCAGTAGCTTCAGTAATTTTAAACCTTACCGAGGTACACCTACCTGCATGCTGACCGAAGGAAACAGAGCTGCTATACCAGGCCCTACTTACAGACATGTTCAAGAAATTTTATGAGTTAGACTTTGGAAATGTAGACAAAGGAGACCTATACACCCTAAATGCTAGGGACACCATGGGCTCGGGGAGACCTAGGAGGGGAATCATAAACGACGTTTTCACTACCTACAATACAGCATCCTCTGTAATAAATAGCCTAGATGATATAGAGCTGCAAACACAGATAAACAGTTTAAAGACCCAATTGAGAAAAGTTCTGAAACACGAGAACACTGTAGTTGATACGTCCTTACTACACAGTATAAATGCACACGAGGCACATGCTTGAGAGAAGGCCAGTCTGTGACCTGTCCTTTATTCCTTAGCACTCAAGTGATGGAAGTGGGTGGAGCTTCCCCTTTTATACCTGAAGGTCCAGGTTAGGAGTGTCTCCCACAAGTTCACCACCTAGTGGTCATTGTTCTCACTGTACAACTTAGGTCAGTTTATACATGGGTTACAATGCTGGTTGAATACATGACATCACCTCCCCCGCAAAGTCTTATTGGGATCACAGGTTGAGTCTCTCTGGTGGTTTACGCTCCCTTGTAGAGCGCCTGAGTTGGGGCTCCGGTTGTTGGGCGCTGGCCTGAGTGTCTGCTGTTTACGGTGCCTTAGGCCTATCCGGACTGCCCACAGTGACTGGGCTCTCCTCCCTTTGGTTCTGGTGTTCGGTCACCTGTGGTGGAGTGAATTCTATATCGTGTTCTTCCTCTGCTTCTTCTATGGGGTTGCTGAACCTCCTTTTTGGTTGATCCACGTGTTTGCGGCAGATTTGTACATTGGTAAGTTTAACTACCAGAATCCTATTTCCCTCTTTGGCAATCACAGTGCCTGTGAGCCATTTGGGCCCTGCAGCTTAGATGAGGACAAAAACAGGGTCATTTACATCAATACATCGTGACCTCGCATTCCTGTCATTGTAGTCACATTGTGACTGGCGCCTGCTCTCGACAATTTCTTTCTCGGTGGGGTGTATAAGGGATCACCTGGTTTTGAGCGTCCTTTTCATTAGCAGCTCTGCGGGTGGAACCCCTGTGAGCTAGTGTGCTCGGGATCTATTGGCCAACAGGAGGCGTGATAAGCGGCTTTGTAGGGAAGCCACTTGGATTCTGAGCATCCCCTGTTTGATTATCTGCACTGCTCATTCTGCCTGGCCGTTTGAGGCCGGCTTGAATGGTGCCATTCTGACATGGTTAATTCCATTGCCTGCCATGAAGTCCTGGAATTCAGTGCTTGTGAAGCACGGGCCATTGTCGCTGACCAAGATGTCCGGTAGACCGTGGGCGGCAAACATTGCCCGTAGACTTTCTACCATGGGAGAGGATGTGCTTGAATTTAAAATGTCACACTCGATCTATTTGGAGTTGGCGTCTACTACAACCAAAAACATTTTTCCCATGAAAGGACCTGCGTAGTCCACATGGATGCGTGACCAAAGCTTGGCAGGCTATGGCCAGGGGCTAAGGGGGGCTTCCCTGGGCGCCTTGCCGAGCTGGGCACACGTGTTGCACCTGCGAACACAAAGTTCCAGATCTGCGTCTATCCCTGATCACCAAACGTGTGACCTGGCAATTGTCTTCTTCATGACAATGCCCGGGTGCTCATTGTGGAGTTCTCTGATGAACACCTCTCTGCCCATCTGGGGCATGACTATGCGGTTTCCCCACAGTAGGCAATCGGCCTGAATCGAGAGTTCATCCCTGCACCTGTGAAATGGTTTAAATTCCTCAGGGCATGCCCTGTACGTGGCTGCCCAGTCCCCATTCAGGACACATTTCTTGACTAGAGACAAAAAGGAGACAAAAACAAAAGATAGAAAAGAGATGAGTAAAAGTGGAGGGCAGAGAAACCAAAGGCAAGAAACAAAAAGGGCCACTGAATATAAAAGGGCTACAGGAGGGGTAAAAATTAAAAATCATGGTTTAAAAACTAGGATGAAAACACTCTACCTAAATGCACGCAGCATTCAAAATAAATTAAATGAGTTGACGGCACAAATCATTACAAATGGGTATGATTTGGTGACCATTACAGAAACATGGTTGCAAGGTGGCCAAGACTGGGAATTAAACATACAGGGGTATCTGACGATTCAGAAAGATAGGCAAGAAGGGAAAGGAGGTGGGGTAGCTCTGTTAATAAAGGATGATATCAGGGCAGTTGTGAGGGATGATATTGGCTCCAATGAACAAAATGTTGAATCATTGTGGGTGGAGATTAGAGATAGTAAGGGGAAAAAGTCACTGGTCGGTATAGTTTATAGACTCCCAAATAATAACTTCATGGTGTGGCGGGCAATAATCAAGGGAATAATGGAGGCATGTGAAAAAGGAACGGCAGTAGTCATGGGGGATTTTAACCTACATATCGATTGATCAAATCAAATCGCAAGGGGTAGCCTGGAGGAGGAATTCATAGAATGCATACGGGATTGTTTCTTAGAACAGTATGTAACAGAGCCTACAAGGGATCAAGCCATCTTGGATCTGGTCCTGTGTAACGAGACAGGAAAAATAAACGATCTCCTCGTAAAAGATCCTCTCGGAATGAGTGATCACATTATGGTTGAATTTGTAATACAGATTGAGGATGAGGAAGTTGTGTCAGAAATGAGCGTACTATGCTTAAACAAAGGGTACTACAGTGGGATGAGGGCAGAGTTGGCTAAAGTAGACTGGAAACTCAGACTAAACGGTGGCACAATTGAGGAACAGTGGAGGACTTTTAAGGAGTTCTTTCATAGTGCGCAACAAAAATATATTCCAGTGAAAAAGAAGGGCGGCAAGAGAAGGGATAACCAGCCATGGATAACCAAGGAAATAAAGGAAAGTATCAAATCAAAGACAATGCGTATAAGGTGGCCAAGGTTAGTGGGAAACTAGAGGATTGGGAAAATTTTAAGCAACAGCAAAGAATGACTAAAAAAGCAATAAAGAAAGGGAAGATAGATTATGAAGGTAAACTTGCGCAAAACATAAAAACAGATAGTAAAAGCTTTTACAAATATATAAAACGGAAAAGAGTGACTAAAGTAAATGTTGGTCCCTTAGAAGATGAAAAGGGGGATTTAATAATGCGAAATGTGAAAATGGCTGAGACCTTAAACAATTATTTTGCTTCCGTCTTCACAGTGGAAGACACAAAAATCATGCCAAAATTTGCAGGTCACAGGACTGTGGGAAGGGAGGACCTTGAGACAATCACTATTACTAGGGGGGTAGTGCTGGAGAGGCTAATGGGACTGAAGGTAGACAAGTCCCCTGGTCCTGATGAAATGCATCCCAGGGTATTAAAAGAGATGGCAGAAGTTATAGCAGATGCATTCATTATAATCTACCAAAATTCTCTGGACTCTGGGGAGGTACCAGCGGATTGGAGAGCAGCTAATGTAACGCCTCTGTTTAAAAAAGGGGGCAGGCAAAAGGCAGGTAACTATAGGCTGGTTAGTTTAACATCTGTAGTGGGGAAAATGTTTGAAACTATCATTAAGGAAGAAATAGCGGGACATCTGGATAGGAATAGTGCAATCAAGCAGAAGCAGCATGGATTCATGAAAGGGAAATCATGTTTAACAATCTTACTGGAATTCTTTGAGGATATAACGAGCATGGTGGATAGAGGTGTACCGATGGATGTGGTGTATTTAGATTTCCAAAAGGCATTCGATAAGGTGCCACACAAAAGGTTACTGCAGAAGATAAAGGTACGCGGAGTCAGAGGAAATGTATTAGCATGGATAGAGAATTGTCTAGCGAACAGAAAGCAGAGAGTCGGGATAAATGGGTCCTTTTCCGGTTGGAAATCAGTGGTTAGTGGTGTGCCACAGGGATCAGTGCTGGGACCACAACTGTTTACAATGTACGTAGATGACCTGGAAGAGGGGACAGAGTGTAGTGCAACAAAATTTGCAGATGACACTAAGATTAGTGGGAAAGCGGGTTGTGTAGAGGACTCAGAGAGGCTGCAAGGAGATTTGGATAGGTTAAGCGAATGGGCTAAGGTTTGGCAGATGGAATACAATGTCGGAAAGTGTGAGGTCATCCACATTGGGAAAAAAAACAGTAAAAGGGAATATTATTTGAATGGGGAGAAATTACAACATGCTGTGGTGCAGAGGGACCTGGGGGTCCTTGTGCATGAATCCCAAAAGGTTAGTTTGCAGGTGCAGCAGGTAATCAGGAAGGCAAATGGAATGTTGGCCTTCATTGCGAAAGGGATGGAGTACAAAAGCAGGGAGGTCTTGCTGCAATTGTATAAGGTATTGGTGAGGCCGCACCTGGAGTACTGCGTGCAGTTTTGTTCACCTTACTTAAGGAAGGATATACTAGCCTTGGAAGGGCTACAGAGATGATTCACTAGGCTGATTCCAGAAATGAGGGGGTTACCTTATGATGATAGATTGAGTAGACTGGGCCTTTACTCGTTGGAGTTCGGAAGGATGAGTGGTGATCTTATAGAAACATTTAAAATCATGAAAGGGATAGACAAGACAGAGGCAGAGAGGTTGTTTCCATTGGTGGGGGAGACTAGAACTAGGGGGCATAGCCTCAAAATACAGAGGAGCCAATTTAAAACCGAGTTGAGAAAGAATTTCTTCTCCCAGAGGGTTGTGAATCTGTGGAATTCTCTGCCCAAGGAAGCAGTTGAGGCTGGCTCATTGAATGTTTTCAAGTCAAAGATAGATAGATTTTTAACCAATAAGGGAATTAAGGGTTATAGGGAGCGGGTGGGTAAGTGGAGCTGAGTCACGATCCAGAGAGCACCCAGACTCCGCAACACGACGGAGCTGCGTTCGGTCCTGGGGCTCCTGAACTATTTTGGTAACTTTCTTCCCAAATTGAGCATGCTGCTAGAGCCGCTACACTTGCTCCTACTCAAAGGTCATGAATGGGTCTGGGGGGACAGCCAGGAAAGGGCTTTTAATAGAGCATGTAATTTGTTATGTTCCAATAATCTGTTAACGCTATATGACCCATGTAAGAAACTTGTGTTAACGTGCGATGCGTCGTCCTATGGTGTCGGGTGTGTGTTGCAGCATGTCAATGCCAAGGGTCAGTTACAGCTGGTACCTTATGCCTCCAGAAGTCTGTCCCAGGCAGAAAGGGGCAAGGGATGGTAGAAAAGGAGGCGCTCGCATGTGTATATGCGGTAAAGGAAATGCACCAGTACCTGTTTAGCAGGAAATTTGAGCTGGAGACAGATCACAAACCCCTAACGCTCCTTTTGGCCGACAACAAAGCCATGAATGCAAACACATCGGCCCGCATACAGAGGTGGGCACACACGTTAGCCGCCTATGATGATACAATTCAGCACAGACCTGGCACTGAAAACTGTGCCGATGCACTCAGCAGGCTCCCACTAGCCACCAATGAGGGGTCTACTGAGCATGCTGCTGAGATGGTCATGGCTGTTGAAGCTTTCAGAAGCAAAGGCTCACCCGTGACAGCCCTTCAGATTAATAAGAACATAAGAGCATAAGAATTAAGAACAGGAGTAGGCCATCTAGCCTCTCGAGCCTACTCCGCCATTCAATAAGATCATGGCAGAGGTGTTCTTCAGTATCGTAACCAGTGATGAGAACCACCGTCCCTGGAATAGACTTGAGGAGGCTTTCCATATTTCATTGGAAGATCGCGGCGGCCGAGCGAATCCCGAACGGACATCTGTTATACTCAAACAACCCCTTGTGTGTTGTGATGGTGGTCAGCTTCTTCGACTCACTCGCCAGCTCCTGGTCATGTAAGCTGAGGTCAGGTCCAATTTTGAAAAATGTTTGCCACCGGATAGTGTTGCAAAGAGGTCCTCCGCTCTCGGTAGTGGGTACTGGTCTTGGAGTGACACCCAATTGATGGTGGCCTTGTAATCGCCACATATTCTGACCGACCCATCCGTCTTGAGCACCGGCACGATCGGGCTCGCCCAGTCACTGAATTCGACTGGCGAGATGATGCCTTCCCTCAGCATGCGGTCCAATTCGCCTTCTATCTTTTCCCGCATTATGTACGGCACCGCTCTGGCCTTGTGGTATACTGGCCTGGCGTTCGGGTTTATGTGAATCACTACCTTGACCCCCATGAAAGTGCCAAGTGGGTTGAAATAATGAGTCAAATTTGTCCAGGATCTGTGAGCATGGTACTCGCTCCACAGAGGAAATTGCATTGATGTCGCCCCATTTCCAGTTCATGACAGCAAGCCAACTCCTCTCCAGTAGTGCGGGACCATCCCCCGGGACAACCCAGAGTGGCCACCTGTTCTCCGAATCTTTGTGGGTCACGACTACTGTGGCGCTGCCTAGCACCGGAATGATCTGCTTTGTGTAAGTCCGTAGCTGTGCGTCAATCGCCGACAATTTTGGCCTCCTGGCCTTGGACGCCCACAACTTTTCGAACTATTTGATACCATCAGGGACTGGCTGGCCCCGTGTCTAGCTCCATTGATACTGGGATGCCATTGAGGAGCACTTTCGTCATTATCGGTGGCATCCTAGTGTATGAACTGTATACGTGCTCCACATGAACTCACTGAACTTCAGCTTCCAGCGATTTCCCCCAGCGTTTATTTCTGCAATTTCTGCAGGTATTTTGCTCATCTCTGCAAACTCCAGCTGAGTGTGTGCCTCCACGCCTCCAACATGAGCTGTTGTTGGAAACAAAAGGCCCCTTGCCAGTCGATCGTTCCTGACTGCTCCTGTGGTTGAGTGCACCATTAGCAGGTGTTGATGGCCCCATACTGGCCACATTGTCCCTTGCAATTGCGTGAATCACTGTTCAGCTTGCCATTGTCTCTGTCGAACTCCCCCTCTGGGTTCGACTATATGTTGGGGCATGCCCGATTGCCCTTGTCTACCTGGAGAACTGTGTGCTGCTTTAACAATGTTGAATCTCTGTCCCAACCATTCCTTAACACAGTACCTCTCGTCTGTTCTGCTAGTGGTCATACTCGTGTGGTTTAAATCCCAGTTTCTCGTCGCCATTGATACGTCCTTACTATACAGTATAAATGCACACGAGGCCCATGCTTGAGCGAAGGTCAATCTGTGACCTGTCCTTTAAGTGATGAAAGTGGGTGGAGCTTCCCCTTTTAAACCTGAAGGTCCAGGTTAGGAGTGTCTCCCACAAGTTCACCACCTAGAGGTCATTGTTCTCACAGTGTATAACTTAGGTCAGATTATACATGGGTTACAATGCTGGTTGAATACATGGCAGTAGTAGATTCTGAACTACACGAGGACCAGCTATGACTGTCTATTTAAAAGAAATAGTGGCTGAGCTGGAAAAACATGCAGTCAGTGAATGCATTCATACAGGAGGATAGAAATGCTTCTGACCAGGTTGCACAGAACGAGGTGTGTGTATTATATGGGGCATGGTTGTTGGACGAGGGCCGCAACAACCTGGAGGATTTAAAAACAAGGTGTAGTCCCCTCTTGGATCAGGAACAAGCACCTCGCAGCCCTCCACCCGTACAGCAATTCACTAAGCCCATCTCCGCCTAGCCTCTGAAGCCTACTCTGTCCCAGTAGACAGTGGGAAGTCTAACCACACTATTATGGGGTTAGTATTAAGGATACTGGTCATGGGTGGGACAGCCCGACCTGCACTGGGTGGAGAACACTGGAGTTATTCAGGGAGGTGCACACATTCGTTTTGCAGTAGTCCCACTCTATGTCATAAAGTGGGAGCACGCTGTAACGGGTACTGACCTCTCCGGGTGCCGGAGCCGGGGTGCACACGTAATATTGTGTCGCCAGTACTTGAGTGTCCATTCAAAGTCACAGTGGGGGTTTAAAGCTGCTGGCACACAGCCTATTAACTGCACCATAGAAGTAACAGCACAAAACCGTGTCCCTCCACAGGTAGCGTACATAGGGGGTGGGACATATTGTGTCACCACCAGTGTGACCCACTAACAGCATGGACACTTCTGGTGTCCGGTGAGTGACAGCAGTTTCTGCTTCAAACCTGAGGCATCAGTTCAAGTGGTGCAGGAATGGATTGTCCCCATTCCTGAACCCTCCACTGTCCACCTCACTGTGAAGGAAAACATTACAAACCTGCAGGATTATGTTGTACATTTTGGCTATGCAATTCTCCCTCTACCCGAACATCTTACTGCTCTGCTAAAAGCTGTAATTATCTCACAAAAACACTTCTATACTCTGGAACAGAAAACCTTTGAGATAGGGAAAAAGAATCTTGAGATCACCATTCCGCCTTGGTGGGACCTTTTCAGAAATATAGAGGTCCCAGTCTGGATCCGAATCGCTTCCCACACTTTAGTTATTTGTCGACTCGCGATTATACTTTACTTATAGTGTCTCACTTGCCGAGTGAAACACAGAGGCCGTCAGGTCAGGCACCAAAGGGTGCTATACGCTCCTTGTCCGAACTTGGGAATTGCGCAGGGAGGAGTGACACCATACTACCATGTTTGATTTGTGTTTGATTTTTCCTGCGTGTGTTGTAAGAGTGTTACTTAAATGTTTTGACTATGTACCTTTATTTTACTGAACTTAAAACATTTTTGACTATGGACCTTTTATGCGATTTGGGAATATGTTTTGACTATGTGCTTTGTTTTACTTTACTTGAAGTTGTGTATGACTGTCTACCGTCATTTTACTGTGGAAACCCAGTAAAAGAGGGACATCATACCCCCTCTATGCTATAACTGAATTGTAACGACTGTATTCGCCTGTATATTGCATTGCATTTCAACGGGGATGCAGGGTAATGTTTAGCTAGTATAAATGCAGGGAAGGTTGACTGTTGGGAGGAGGAATTTTGCTAACCTTGATTGACACTCAAGGAATGTAGAGTGTCAACATGGGGGACTGCAGAGAGCAAAATTCACCAGAACCCCCCCTCCCCACCCTGTGTTTGGGCCCATTCGAAAGGAAATTTAATTTGGGACTATCTACCAAAAAGTTTGGAACTCTAAAGTGCTTATGGAAGAAACTACAAACTTTAATAGAATTATGAACTTTTACAAGACAAATTCAAGCCTGTGGGCAGACCGAGGGAACAAAAGAAGTCCACTTAATTATTGGAACTACCTGGGTGTGAGGATAGAGTTAACCTGTCTGGAAGAATGAGTATTTGGAAATCTTCCTCCACAAGCGACATTACCATCACAGTATCATCCAGAGATAGCTCCCCATCAACATGGGTCTGGACAAACCATTTCAGCATATACATCACAAAGAGGCCCAATCCAGCCTGTAGGCGAAAGACTAAGCACAAAAGGACATTGCAATTACCAAACTAATTTTTGCATCAGGAAACAGATTTTAGAAGATCAACCCACCCAAGACATATCAACTTTAACGAGCTCAACAAAATATTATAAATAAGACCAAGCCCACCAAAATTATATAAAGGATTGTGAAGAGATTTGGTGGCAAGATTAGAACACTGAAATTGTATAACTGGCCACTGTTTTCAACAGAGGTTAGAGAGATGAGAAACCGAAGAGAGGAGGGTGGGAGAGAGAGGTGGTCGCTACTACCCCATCAAGACAAGGAGAGAAACCAATGTGACAGTTGTAAAACTAACTTCTCCAGCGTTGAAGTCTTGAAGTCTTGAAGTCCTGAAGGAAGGAAGAACACCACCATTTACCATTAACTATCAAAAGGATTGGTAAGCATAAGTCCCTGCCCTGGAGTCTAACCTAGCTAGAATTAGGTATGGGGAGGTGGGAGGTATAATTTTACTGCAACCCCCTTTGAATGTGTAGTGTATAGTACTGTATTAGACTTATTGTAAGTTTGGCTGTGTATTTTCTTACCAGAGTAATAAGCCTGTATTACCTTGACTGTAATAAAACCGAAGTCTTTTGCATCAAACCAGTGTCCTCTGCACTTTTGTCACCCCCCCACCCCAAATAAAGCCAGAGTACAGAACCCAAGGGAGGGGAAGCGATTCAAAACCGCTGAAGTTGGTCAGAAGGGAACCTGACTCCCTCATACATCCCCACCCCCCACTTACATAATGCCGCATCAAAAATCTGCTGGCAGTGGTCAAACCAACGGACAAGACTTACACAGAGCTGTGCACACTGGTTCAGGAATATCTCAAGCTGGCGAGTGCATCCAACTGGCCAGGTATCACTTTTACACGCACCCTCGCTCCGAGGGCCAGAACGTGGCGAGCTTTGTCACCGACCTAAGACGCCTTGCGGGACAGTGCGAATTTGCTGGATTTTTGGGGGAAATGTTGCGGGACGTTTTCGTGCTTGGAATCGGCCACGAGGTCATTCTTCGCAAACTGCTGTCTGCTGAATCCCTAGATCTGAGCAAGGCCATCACGATAGCCCAGGCCTTCATATCCACGGGCGACAACACAAAACAGATATCTTCACAGCATCGAAGCTCACCAGCAAGTACTGTGCATAAAATAATGCCTTCAGCAGGCAGAACTGTACATGGCAGGGTCTACACGACCACAGAGGCCAGGCCTAGGGTGACTCAGAGGCCGCTGTGGGGTGTGAATGCGTATCCATTAACACCATGTTGACGCTGCGGGGGCAGTCATAGAGCCCATCACTGTCGATTCAAGCCCTATGTGTGTAAGGGCTGTGGAACAATGGGGAACCTCCAGTGAATGTGCAAACGACCTCTGACTCACCACGTGGCAGAGTCAACAGAGGACGACCGATCCAGTGCAGATCACGCTGAACGAGCAAGAGAGGCTACTCAACCTGAGGATGAAGAGGAAGTGTATGGGTTACTCGCCTTCACCACCAAAAGCCCTCCGATAATGTTAAAAGTTAAACTTAACGGCATTCCAGTCTCCATGGAATTGGACACAGGGAGTGAGACAATCAATCATGAGCCAGAAAGCTTTTGAGAAACTGGGGGGAACAAGGCACAGAGGCCAAAACTAAGCCTGATTCACACAACACTGCGCACTTACACCAAAGAACTCATACCTGTTTAAGCAGTGCGGTAGTAAAAGTATCGTACGACAGAATAGTGCATGATTTACCACTATGGATTGTATCAAGCGATGGTCCAATGCTGTTCAGCAGAAGCTGGCTAGGAAAGATCCGATGGAACTGGGACGACATGAAAGCACTATCTTCGGTGGATAACGCTTCGTGCGCCCAGGTGCTAAACAAATTCCCGGCATTATTTGAGCCAGGCATCGAGGTGCAGATCCATCTTGTTCCTGGGGCACGGCCCCTTCATCACAAGGCCCGAGCAGTCCCATACATGATGCGAGAGAAAGTCGAGATCGAGTTGGACAGACTTCAATGAGAGGGAATCATATCGCCAGGCGAGTTCAACGGGTGGGCCAGTTCAATCGTGCTGGTGCTAAAGAGCGATGGGACGGTCAGAATCTGTGGGGACTACATGGTAACGATCAACTGAGTCTCGTTACAGGACCAGTACCCACTACCTAAACCGGAGGACCTGTTCGCAACGCTAGCAGGGGGAAGTCATTCACCAAGCTAGATCTAACCTCTGCTTACATGACATAGGAACTGGCTGAACCATCTCAGAAATTGATGTGCATCAACACGCACAGAGGACTGTTTGTGTACCACTGATGCCCTTTTGGGATTCACTCGGCTGTGGCCATCTTCCAGAGGAACATGGTGAGTCTGCTGAAATCGGTTCCATGCATCGTGGTCTTCCAAGACGATATCTTGATCACTGGTCGCAACACCACTGATCACTTGTACAATCAGGAAGAGGTTCTAAAGCAACTGGACAGAGTGGGACTCAGGCTGAAACACTCCAAATGTGTTTTCCTGGCGCCAGAGGCCGAATTTCTGGGGAGAAAGATTGCAGCAGACGGCATCAGACCCATAGACTCAAAGATGGAAGCCATCAAGAATGCGATGGAGCTGCGTTCATTCCTGGGACTCCTGAAATATTTTGGTAACTTTTGGGGTTGAGCACTTGGCTGGAACCCTTGCATTTATTGCTACGCAAGGGAGATGACTAGGTTTGGGGTAAATCTCAAGAGACAGCCTTTAATAAGGCCAGAAACCTGCTATGCTCTAACAAGTTACTTGTATTGTATGACCTATGTAAACGTTTAGTACTAGCTTGTGATGCGTCATCATGCAGGGTCGGTTATGTGTTACAGTAAGCAAATGTGTCAAACTGCAATCGGTTGTATATGCATCCAGAGGTTTATCCAAGGCTGAAAGAGCCTACAGTATGGTTGAGAAAGAAGCGTTAGCATGTGTATACGGGGTTAAGACAATGTAACAATACTTATTTGGTCTTCGGTTCGAGCTCGAAACCGAGCACAAACTGCTTACTTCACTGCTCTCAGAAAGTAAAGGTATCAACATCAATACTTCGTCCCGCAACCAAAGATGGCCACTAAAATTGCCTGCGTATGACACTATAATCCGCCACAGACCAGGCACAGAGAATTGCGCTGACGCCCTCAGTCGGCTGCCATTGCCCATCACCAGGATAGAAATGGCGCAACCCACAGACTTGCTTCTGGTAATAGACGCTTTTGAGAGCAAGGGGTCACCTGTCACAGCTCTCCAGATCAGGACCTGGACTAACCAAGACCCTGTGCTATCACTAGTGAAAAGCTGCGTCCTTAATGGGAGCTGGTTGGCGGTTCCCGGGGAAATTCAAGATGAAATTAAGCCGTTCCACCATTGTAAGGATGAATTATCCATCCAATTGGATTGTCTCCTATGGGGGAATCACATTGTTTTGCCAAAGAAATGCAGGGAAACGTTTATACGTCACCTACACAGTACCCACCCAGGCATAGTCATGATGAAGGCTATCGCCAGGTCGCAAGTTTGGTGGCCCGGCATTGACTCAGAATTGGAGTTATGCATACACCAATGCAATACTTGCTCACAGTTGAGCAATGCATCCAGGGAGACCCCACTGAGCCTGTGATCATAGTCCTCCAAACCGTGGTCCTGGGTCCAAGTAGATTTTGCTGGCCCTTTTCTAGGAAAGGTGTTTCTGGTAGCCGTGGACGCTTACTCTAAATGGACTGTATGTATAATAATGTCATCATGTACATCCACTGCCACCATTGAAAGCCTCCGGGCCATGTTCGCCACCCATGGTTTGCCCAACGTCCTTGTTAGTGACAATGGACCGTGTTTCACCAGCTCGGAATTCAACGAGTTCATGACCTGCAATGGCATTAAGCATGTCAGGTCTGCCCCATTGAAGCCCGCAACCAATGGTCAAGCGGAACGAGCAATCCAAACCATCAAACGTGTAACGGACGGCACCTTGCAGACCCGGTTATCTCGGGTCTTGCTCAGCTCCCGGACGCACCCCCGCTCGCTCACCGGAGTTCCCCCTGCAGGATTGTGAATGAAGGGAGCACTCAAAACTAGGCTCTCCTTAGTCCACCCAGATCTCAATGATCACGTAGAAACCCGGCATCACCGGCATAACGTACCACGATCGCGCAGCTATAGAAACATAGAAACATAGAAAATAGGTGCAGGAGTAGGCCATTCGGCCCTTTGAGCCTGCACCACCATTCAATAAGATCATGGCTGATCATTCACCTCAGTATCCCTTTCCCGCTTTCTCTCCGTATCCCTTGATCCCTTTAGCCGTAAGGGCCTTTTCTAACTGCCTCTTGAATATATCTAATGAACTGGCATCAACAACTCTCTGTGGCAGGGAATTCCACAGTTTAACAACTCTCTGAGTGAAGAAGTTTCTCATCACCTCAGTCCTAAATGGCCTACTCCTTATCCTAAGATTATGTCCCCTGGTTCTGGACTTCCGCAACATCGGGAACATTCTTCCCGCATCTAACCTGTCCAGTCCCATCAGAATCTTATATGTTTCTATGAGATTCCCTCTCATCCTTCTAAACTCCAGTGTATAAAGGCCAAGTTGATCCAGTCTCTCCTCATATGTCAGTCCAGCCATTCCTGGAATAAGTCTGGTGAACCTTCGCTGCACTCCCTCAATAGCAAGAACGTCCTTCCTCAGATTAGGAGACCAAAACTGACCACAATATTCCAGGTGAGGCCTCACCAAGGCCCTGTAAAATTGCAGTAAGACCTCCCTGTTCCTATACTCAAATCCCGTAGCTATGAAGGCCAGCATGCCATTTGCCTTCTTCACCGCCTGCTGCACCTGTATGCCAACTTTCAATGACTGATGAACCATGACACTCAGGTCTCATTGCACCTCCCCTTTTCCTAATCCGCCACTATTCAGATAATACTTTGCCCTCGTGTTTCTGCCACCAGAGTGGATAACCTGACATTTATCCACATTGTACTGCATCAGCCATGCATTTGCCCACTCACCCAACCTGTTCAAATCACCCTGCAGCCTCTTAGCATCCTCCTCACAGCTCACACCACCACCCAGTTTAGTATCATCTGCAAACTTGAAGATATTACACTCAATTCCTTCATCCAAATCATTAATGTATAATGTAAAGAGCTGGGGTCCCAGCACTCCACTAGTCACTGCCTCCCATTCCGAAAAGGACCCGTTTATCACGAATCTCTGTTTCCTGTCTGCCAACCAATTCTCTATCCACGCCAGTACATTACCCCCCAATACCATGTGCTTTGATTTTGCACACAAATCTCTTATGTGGGACCTTGTCAAATGCCTTTTGAACGTCCAAATACACTACATCCACTGGTTCTCCCTTGTTCACTCTACTAGTTACATCCTCAAAAAATTCCAGAAGATTTGTCAAGCATGATTTCCCTTTCACAAATCCATGCTGACTTGGACCGATCCTGTCACTGCTTTCCAAATGCGCTGCTATTTCATCCTTAATAATTGATTCCAACATTTTCCCCACTATTGATGTCAGACTAACCGGTCTATTATTACCCATTTTCTCTATCCCTCCTTTTTTAAAAAGTTGTGTTAAATTTGCTACCCTCCAGTCCATAGGAACTGATCCAGAATCGATAGACATTTGGAAAATGGTCACCAATGCATCCACTATTTCTAGGGCCATCTCCTTAAGTACTCTGGGATGCAGACAATCATTTGTGTCTTCCTTCGTGAAGACAGAACCAAAGTATTTGTTCAATTGGTCTGCCATTTCTTTGTTCCCCATTATTAATTCACCCGAGTCCAACTGCAAGGGACCTACGTTGGTCTTCACTAATCTTTTTCTCTTCACACATCTATAGAAGCTTTTGCATTCAGTTTTCATGTTCTCGGCAAGCTTCCTCTCATACTCTATTTTCCCCCTCCTAATTAAACCCTTTGTTCTCCTCTGCTGAATTCTAAATTTCTCCCAGTCCTCAGGTTTGCTGCTTTCTCGGGCCAATTTATATGCCTCTTCCTTGGATCTAACACTATCCTTAATTTCCCTTGTTAGCCATGGTTGAGCCATCTTCCCTGTTTTATTTTTACTCCAGACAGGGATGTACAACTGTTGAAGTTCATCAATGTGATCTATAAATGTTTGCCATTGCCTATTCACCGTCAACCCTTTAAATAACATTTGCTAGTCTATTCTAGCCAATTCACGCCTCATGTCGTCGAAGTTAGCTTTCCTTAAGTTTAGGACCCTAGTTTCTGAATTAACTGTGTCACTCGCCATCTTAATAAAGAATTCTACCATATTATGGTCACTCTTCCCCAAGGGGCCTCGCACAACAAGATTGCTAATTAGTCCTTTCTCATTACACATCACCCAGTTTAGGATGGTCAGCTCTCTAGTTGGTTCCTTGACATATTGGTCAAGAAAACCATCCCTAATTCAGTCCAGGAAATCTTCCTCCACGGCATTGCTACCAGTTTGGTTAGCCCAATCTATATGTAAATTAAAGTCGCCCATGATGACTGTTGTACCTTTATTGCACACATCCTTTATTTCTTGTTTGTTACTGTCCCCAACCTCACTACTACTGTTTGGTGGCCTGTGCACAACTCCCATCAGCGTTTTCTGCCCTTTGGTATTCCGCAGCTCCACCCATACTGATTCCACATCATCCAAGCCAATGTCTTTCCTTACTATTGCATTAATTTCCTCTTTTACCAGCAACGCCACCCCACCTCCTTTTCCTCTCTGTCTATCATTCCTAAATGTTGAATACCCCTGGATGTTGAGTTCCCAGCCTTGGTCACCCTGGAGCCATGTCTCTGTGATGCCAATTACATCATATCCATTAACTGCTATCTGCGCAGTTAATTCATCCACCTTATTCCGAATACTCCTCGCATTGAGGCACAGAGGCTTCAGGCTTGTCTTTTTAACACACCTTGCCCTTTTAGAATTTTGCTGTAAAGTGGCCCTTTTTGTTTTTTGCCTTGGATTTTCTGCCCTCCACTTTTACTATTCTCCTTTCTATCTTTTGCCTCTGTCTCCCTCTTGTTTCCCTCTGCCGACCTGTATAGGTTCCCATCCCCCTGCCATATTAGTTTAACTATCTATATCACGTGACTTTGAGATTAATGATCCTGTGTTTGTTCTCAGTTACGGTCATGGTCCCAAATGGATTGCTGGCCCTGTTTTAGCCAAGGAGGGGGATAGAGTGTTTGTTGTTAAACTGTTGAATGGGCAAATGTGCAGAAAGCACTTGGATCAAACTAAACTGTGATTCCCTGACAACCAAGAACTATTTGAAGAAGACTTTACCATCTATAATCCACCAACACACACCCAACCAGCAACCGACCTCGCTGTCAACCACGACGATGAACACACGATGCCCAATAGTCCGATCAGACCAGCCGTGCTGCTGTGCAGCAATGATTCGACCAACGCACCCATGCCAGGACTTCAACTCAGGTGATCGACCCGGCAATGCAGAGCACCAGTTTGCCTCAACCTGTAAATAACTTGTACATAAGACTTTGGTGGGGGGGGGGGGGAAGGGTGCGTGGGAGTGATGTTATGTGTGCAAACCTCACCAATGTGTAAGACTTGCCACCAGGGGGCACAGCTGTGGGCGACCTAAGGGTCACCTGTGCAGCCTGGGCAAGCAGTTATAAAAGGCAATCCATCATGCTGCTTCCTCACTTTGGAGTTACATTAAAGAGACCAAGATCACAAGGGTTTCAGCTTAGAACTCAGTCTTGTGGAGTTATTCTGAAGATAATATAACATCCCACTGACACCTGGGAATCCCTGGCCAAAGACCATCCTAAGTGGAGGAAGAGCATCCGGGAGGGTGCTGAGTACCTAAAGTCTCATCGTCGAGAGCAGGCAGAAACCAAGCGCAGGCAGCGGAAGGAGCGTGCGGCAAACCAGACTCGCCACCCACCCTTTCCTTCAGCCACGGTCTGTCCCACCTGTGACAGAGACTGTAATTCCTGTATTGGACTGTTCAGTCACCTGAGAACTCACTTTTAGAGTGAAAGCAAGTCTTCCTCAATTTTGAGGGACTGCTATGATGATGATATTTGTAACTGCCAGTCTCTGTGATAGCTGTAACTCTCAGTCTCTCTCTCTGTGACATCTGGAACTCTCAGTCTCTCTCTGTGATAGCTGTAACTCTCAAACTCTCTCTGTGATAGTTGTAACTCTCAGTGTCTCTCTGTGACAGCTGTAACTCTCAGTCTCTCTCTGTGATAACTGTAACTCTCAGTCTCTGTGATAGTTGTAACTCTCAGTGTCTCTCTGTGACAGCTGTAACTCTGTCTCTCTCTGTGACAGCTGTAACTCTCAGTTGTAACTCTCAGCCTCTCTCTGTGACAGGTGTAACTCACAGTTTCTCTCTGTGATAGTTGCAACTCTCAGTTTCTCTCTGTGACAGTTGTAATTCTCTGTCTCTCTCTCTGATAGTTGTAACTCTCAGTCTCTGTGATAGTTGTAACTCTCAGTTTCTCTCTGTGATAGTTGTAACTCTCAGTTTCTCTCTGTGATAGTTGTAACTCTCAGTCTCTCTCTGTGACAGGTGTAACTCTCAGTCTCTCTCTGTGACAGCTGTAACTCTCAGTTGTAATTCTCAGTCTCTCTCTGTGACAGGTGTAATTCTCAGTTTCTCTCTGTGATAGTTGTAACTCTCAGTTTCTCTCTGTGACAGTTGTAATTCTCAGTCTCTCTCTGTGACAGTTGTAACTCTCAGTTTCTCTCTCTGATAGTTGTAACTCTCAGTCTCTGTGATAGTTGTAACTCTCAGTCTCTCTCTGTGATAGTTGTAACTCTCAGTTTCTCTCTGTGATAGTTGTAACTCTTAGTTTCTCTCTGTGATAGTTGTAACTCTCAGTCTCTCTCTGTGACAGGTGTAACTCTCAGTCTCTCTCTGTGACAGCTGTAACTCTCAGTTGTAACTCTCAGTCTCTCTCTGTGACAGGTGTAATTCTCAGTTTCTCTCTGTGATAGTTGTAACTCTCAGTTTCTCTCTGTGACAGTTGTAATTCTCAGTCTCTCTCTGTGACAGTTGTAACTCTCAGTTTCTCTCTCTGATAGTTGTAACTCTCAGTCTCTGTGATAGTTGTAACTCTCAGTCTCTCTCTGTGATAGTTGTAACTCTCAGTTTCTCTCTGTGATAGTTGTAACTCTCAGTTTCTCTCTGTGATAGTTGTAACTCTCAGTCTCTCTCTGTGACAGCTGTAACTCTCAGTTGTAACTCTCAGTCTCTCTCTGTGACAGGTGTAATTCTCAGTTTCTCTCTGTGATAGTTGTAACTCTCAGTTTCTCTCTGTGACAGTTGTAATTCTCAGTCTCTCTCTGTGACAGTTGTAACTCTCAGTTTCTCTCTATGATAGTTGTAACTCTCAGTCTCACTCTGTGACAGGTGTAACTCTCAGTTGTAACTCTCAGTCTCTCTCTGTGACAGCTATAACTCTCAGTTGTAACTCTCAGTCTCTCTCTGTGACAGGTGTAACTCTCAGTCTCTCTCTGTGATAGTTGTAATTCTCAGTTTCTCTCTATGATAGTTGTAATTCTCAGTCTCTCTGTGATAGTTGTAACTCTCAGTTTCTCTCTGTGATTGTAATTCTCAGTCTCTCTGTGATAGTTGTAACTCTCAGTTTCTCTCTATGATAGTTGTAATTCTCAGTCTCTCTGTGATATTTGTAACTCTCAGTTTCTCTCTGTGATAGTTGTAACTCTCAGTTTCTCTCTGTGACAGTTGTAATTCTCAGTCTCTCTGTGATAGTTGTAACTCTCAGTTTCTCTCTGTGACAGTTGTAACTCTCAGTCTCTCTGTGACAGTTGTAACTCTCAGTCTCTTTCTGTGATAGTTGTAACTCTCAGTCTCTCTCTGTGACAGTTGTAATTCTCAGTCTCTTTCTGTGATAGTTGTAACTCTCAGTTTCTCTCTGAGACAGTTGTAACTCTCAGTCTCTCTCTGTGATAGTTGTAACTCTCAGTCTCTCTCTGTGGCAGGTGTAATTCTCAGTTTCTCTCTGTGATAGTTGTAACTCTCAGTTTCTCTCTGAGACAGTTGTAACTCTCAGTCTCTCTCTGTGATAGTTGTAACTCTCAGTCTCTGTGATAGTTGTAACTCTCAGTCTCTCTCTGTGATAGTTGTAATTCTGAGTCTCTCTGTGATAGTTGTAACTCTCAGTTTCTCTCTATGATAGTTGTAACTCTCAGTCTCTCTCTGTGACAGGTGTAACTCTCAGTCTCTCTCTGTGACAGGTGTAACTCTCAGTCTCTCTCTGTGATAGTTGTAACTCTCAGTCTCTGATAGACTCCATGTGATCTCTCTCTCTCGCTCTCTCTCTCTGTTTACACTCTTGTGACAGTAATGTTTTATTAATTGTCTCTTTTCTTTCGCCGCTAATTGGCGCGGCTCCTGACTGTGACATCCGAATGACAGTCCCGGCTCACCTCCCGCTCGCAAATGTGCGACACCGCAAATCGGAGCCACTCGCGGATACATCAGGCGGGCAGTGCATCGGCCTGCCTTTCAGTCCGGCTTCGGCAGCAAATCAGTGTGGGTTTCTCTTCAAAATCCGGGATCCCTGCCGATTCTGAGAATAGCTGTTCCCACAGCAGGTCCCTCTCCCCCTCTTTCCAATCTGAGAGTGAGAGTGTGAGCTGAATAGCTAATTGCTCTTTGAGAAAGGCAGGTGGAGGGTGCTTTGAATATCAATGCGCTCTCTCTCCTTCTCTCCTCTCTCTCTCTCTCTCCCTCCTCTCCGCCGTTCAGCTCCCACTCCACTCTTTCCTGCACTCCATTCATTCTCTCAAAACCTGGATGTTTGAGCCAGAACGGAAGACGCCAGCCCGAAGCCCCAGTAAGACTCTTTGAGGAGGCCTTCAGACCTTAAGGAGCCCTGCTTTTTGTGTGTGTGTGTGAGTGTCAGTGTGTGAGTGAGAGTGTTTCATGGACACAGGGAAGGACTGAGCGAGGGACCAATCGCCTGTCTCCAATCTTCTGCAGCCAGGAGGGGGAAAAACAGCTTCGAGATGGCGAGCTGCAATATGTGAAGCGAGAAATCGAGTCTCGCTATCCAGAGCCCCTCTTTTTAGAAAAATATTTGTGTGTGTGTGTGTGTGATATCACCCAACCGTTGCTTGTGGGAGGGAGGGAGAGAGAGGGAGAGGCAGTCATGATATTGTCGGGAGAATTTCATTCCCTCTTACTGCAATCTATTCTGGCCCCCCTGTGAAAGTGTGGGGGTGTGGGGGAGAGGGAGGAGGGGTGGGGGGGGGGGGGAAATTGCGATGCTAGATTCCGGAGCTCGGCCTCACCACAGCTGATTATTTTGGGGGGAAACTGCTCGACGCCACACGGCTAGAAGATCGTCCGTCCTCCCCCCGTCCCCCCCCCCCTGTCCCCCCCTCCCCTCCCAACCAACCAACCCCCCTCCCCGGGCACGGAGGGGGAAGCAAGAGAGGGTTCAGTCGGGGGTGGGTGGGTGGGTGTACTGTGACAGTCCCCCGATGGAGAGAGAGAGTGGGGGGCCAGGGGTTTGGTGCCAAGCTCGTTTGCCAGCCGGAGCACTGGCTTGGCATTTCACAGGGAGCGAAATGTGAGCTTCACCGGACTGATACAGACACAGAAACACACACTCACACACACACACACACTCGGAGCAAGTGGGCCTGGATCTGTCTGATTGATGAGGTTTTCTCTCTCTCCCCCCTCTCTCTCTGCCTGCCAGAGAGTTATTAGATTTGGATTTTTTAATTTCCCTCCTGCTCTCTCCATCTCTCTCTCTCTCGCTCCTGGGATTGTGTCGGACTGAAGACAGGGATCTATGTTTTTCTGGTGTGCCCGTTGAAATTTCTCCTTCACCTCCCCGTTCTTCCTCTCTGACACTGTGTGTGTGTGTGGGGGGGGGGGGGGGGGGGGGTGTTCTTTATGCTGAACCCGAGGGGCAGAACCAGCATACGGCGAGAGAAGGAGACACCATCGGATCGGAGGGAGCCCGGACCAGGGCTGGACACGGCCTCGTTGATTCCGTGAGTCCCCCCTCTTTCCTCACTCTTGGCGCTTGCGATGTCTCTCCGGGTGATGTGAAGGCCTTTCTCAGTGTTGCATGGTGAGAGAGAGAGGGGAGGGGGTGGGGGGGAGCTAGGTCGACCCCCATTTAGCAGCCTGGTAGTGCCCCCACCCCCCACCTCCTGAAATAAAATTCTGTCTCCACACAGCCATCTCGTATAGTAACACCTCCCAGCACTGAGAACGGTAGCATTGGGCAATGTTTTTTTTTTAAATAATGTATTTTTGTTTCTTCTGTGTTGGTGCTAAAGGTGAGCGTTTGCCTCAGTTGTGTTCCTGCCAGAGATTGCTTGTGTCTTTCTGGGACTGACTAGCCCTGACAGGCAGCGTGTGCTTGTGTGGGAGACCGGGAGGAGAGGGCCGTCTACAGGGGCCGTGGATGGCGGAATAATGACAAGGGAGCTGTTAGCAACAGCCAGTATTTCAAACTATCACCGTCCCTGAACTGACACACACACAGATACACAGACACAGGCACACAGACAGACAGACACAGATACACAGACAGACAGACACAGACAGACAGACAGACATAGATACACAGACACAGATACACAGACAGACACAGACACACAGATACACAGATACACAGACACAGATACACAGACAGACAGACACAGATACACAGACACAGATACACAGACATACAGACACAGATACACAGACACAGATACACAGACAGACACAGAAAAACAGACACAGATACACAGACACAGATACACAGACACAGATACATAGACACAGACACAGATACACAGACACTTACACAGACAGACACAGATACACAGACACAGATACACAGACACATACACAGACAGACAGACACAAATACACAAACACAGATACACAGACACAGATACACAGGCAGACAGACACAGACACAGATATACAGGCAGACAGGCACACAGACACAGATACACAGGCAGACACGGATACAGATACACAGACAGACAGCCACAGACACAGGTACACAGACAGACACACAGACACAGATACACAGACAGACAGATACACAGACACAGACACAGATACACAGACAGTCAGACACAGGCACAGATACACAGACACACACACACAGAGGCACACACACACACAGAGGCAAACACACACACACAGACAGAAAGACACACAAACACACAGACAGACACACACAGACTCAGACACACAGACACACACACACACAGACACAGAACACAGTCATCTAGACAAAGCCACATTAAGACACACACACTAACAGAAACGCATGCACACACACACAGACACACATATTCACAGAGAAAGACAGACAGGCAGACAGACAAACACACAGAAACAAACACACATACACAAACACATGCACACACACACACACACACACACACTCACACCACAGAAGGGCTCCAGGTAGCCATCACCAGTGTTTTTTCCTCCCTCCAGAGCAGGTACATCTATTGACTCTACTTCAGTGTGTGTCTGTGTGACGAGATGGCAACGCAGGAGATGAGTGATTCAGCCACATCACCAGCTGGGTGTCAGAGACACACATGTACACTCTAATGAATTAAATAATGAGCCTAATATTAACAAACGGGTACTTTCAATCAGGATTACTCCTTTGGTTCCATCTGCTGGAGTTATTGATAAGGTTTCATATACAATTGAGCCGGACTGACTGTATTTCGGTGATAATTTACCGGCCTGGCGCCTACTGGGGGCCTCAGGCTGTGTGTGGCGTGTTTGAAGTAGGGCCTACTAGAGGCTTGTGGCTCGGTGAGGGTGTTTGAGCTGGGGCCTACTGGAAGGCTCTGGCCCTGTATGGGGTGTTTGAGCTGGGGCCTACTGGAAGGCTCTGGCCCTGTATGGGGTGTTTGAAGTGGGACCTACTGGAGGACTCAGGCCCTATGTGGGGAGTTTGGGCTGGGACCTACTGGAGGGCTCAGGCCCATTGTGGGGTGTTTGGGCTGGGACCTACTGGAAGCCTCAAGCCCAGTGTGGGGTGTTTGGGCTGGGGCTTACTGGAAGCCTCAGGCCCAGTGCGGGGTGTTTGGGCTGGGGGTCTACTGGAGGCCTCAGGCCCAGTGTGGGGTGTTTGGGCTGGGGCCTACTGGAAGCCTCAGGCCCAGTGTGGGGTGTTTGGGCTGGGGCCTACTGGAAGCCTCAGGCCCAGTGTGGGGTGTTTGGGCTGGGACCTACTGGAAGCCTCAGGCCCAGTGTGGGGTGTTTGGGCTGGGGCCTACTGGAAGCCTCAGGCCCAGTGCGGGGTGTTTGGGCTGGGGGTCTACTGGAGGCCTCAGGCCCAGTGTAGGGTGTTTGGGCTGGGGCCTACTGGAGGGCTCCAGCCCTGTGTGGGATGTCGGAACTGGGGCCTACTGGAGGCCTCAGGCCCTGTGTGGGGTGTTTGACATGGGGTCTACTGGAGGCCTCAGGGCCTGTGTGGGGTGCTTGGGCTGGGGCCTGGTGGAGTCGGGTTGCCAACCCTGAAGAATTGACCTCGAGTCGCTAGGAATTAAAAAATTAACCCCCGGGACACAAACCCGGGAGGACAATAACGAGGGCAGCAAAATAAACTGCTTTTTTATTATGAAAATATCGTAAGACGGGAAAGAAATTCTTGACGGATAGTCACAATTTGTCCAATCGAGTAACGAAGAGACTGCTCGCTTTCCAACTGGCTGCAGGAAGGCGGGGCTCCATGAGGATCGAACAATGGTGGGAGAGTGGAAGGCAGTGGGGTAGTTGGAGGCATGGAGTCTTGTGATGAAACCTCCAGGAAAAGGTTCAATGGGTTGTCAACTTGTTGCTGGAGGCTGTCGGCTCCCAGGGATGTTTGGCTCTGTGGGGCCTACTGGAGGCCTCTGGCCCTGTGTGGCATACTCCAGTTTGTTCATGATTCAAAACGTTGTGAGTTGTCGCACAAAGCTGTTAAGTTTCAACTGGTCAGGGACGGTCCTCTTGCCAAAAGTTGAACTAAACACCACAGAAAGAAAGAAAGACTTACATTTATATAGCGCCTTTCACGATCACCGGACGTCTCAAGCGCTTAGCAGCCAATTAAGTACTTTTTGAAGTGTGGTCACTGGTGTGTTGTGGGAAATGCGGCAGCCAATTTGCGCACAGCAAGCTCCCACAAACAGCAAAACAAAGGTTTCCACTTTATCAACAGTATGTGGCAGGGAGTTCCACATTCTTCCAGATAACCTGTTTTTTTTTGTTATGTTGATTGAGGGATAAATATTGGACAGGCCACTGAGAATAACTCCCCTGCTCTTCTTCAAAATAGTGCCACACGATCTTTTACATCCACCTGAGAGAGCAGACGGGGGCCTTGGTTTAACATCAAGATGGCACTTCCGACAGTGCAGCGATCCGTCAGTACTGCCCCTCCGACAGTGCAGCACTCCCTCAATACTGCCCCTCCGACAGTGCAGCGCTCCCTCAGTACCGCCCCTCCGACAGTGCAGCAATCCATCAGTACTGTCCCTCCGACAGTGCGGCAATCCCTCATTACTGCCCTTCCGACAGTGCGGCACTCCCTCAGTACTGCCCCTCCGACAGTGCAGTGCTCCCTCAGTACTGCCTCTCCGACAGTGCGGCGCTCCTTCAATACTGCCCCTCCGACAGTGTGGCACTCCCTCAGTACTGCCCCTCCGACAGCTCGGCGCTCCCTCAGTACTGCCCCTCCGAAAACGCAGAGCTCCCTCAGTACAGACCCTCCGACAGTGCCAGTGCTTCCTCAGTACTGCCCTTCTGACAGTGCAGCGCTCCCTCAGTACTGCCCCTCCGACAGTGCAGCAATCCGTTAGTACTGCCCCTCCAACAGTGTGGCGCTCCCTCAGAACTGCCCCTCCAACAGTGCAGTGCTCCCTCAGTACTGCCCCTCCGACAGTGCAGCAATCCGTCAGTACTGTCCCTCCGACAGTGCGGCGCTCCCTCAGTACTGCCCCTCCAACAGTGCAGTGCTCCCTCAGTACTGCCCCTCCGACAGTGCAGCAATCCGTCAGTACTGTCCCTCCGACAGTGTGGCGCTCTCTCAGTACTGCCCCTCCAACAGTGCAGTGCTCCCTCAGTACTGCCCCTCCGACAGTGCAGCAATCCGTCAGTACTGTCCCTCCGACAGTGCGGCGCTCCCTCAGTACTGCCCCTCCAACAGTGCAGTGCTCCCTCAGTACTGCCTCTCCGACAGTGCGGCGCTCCCTCAGTACTGCTCCTCTAACAGCGCAGAGCTCCCACAGTACAGCCCCTCCGACAGTGCCAGTGCTCCCTCAGTACTGCCCCTCCGACAGTGCAGTGCTCCTCCGACAGTGCGGCACTCCCTCAGTACTGCCCCTCCGACAGTGCAGTGCTCCCTCAGTACTGCCTCTCCGACAGTGCGGCGCTCCTTCAATACTGCCCCTCCGACAGTGTGGCACTCCCTCAGTACTGTCCCTCCGACAGTGCGGCGCTCCCTCAGTACTGCCCCTCCGACAACGCAGAGCTCCCTCAGTACAGACCCTCCGACAGTGCCAGTGCTTCCTCAGTACTGCCCTTCTGACAGTGCAGCGCTCCCTCAGTACTGCCCCTCCGACAGTGCAGCAATCCGTTAGTTCTGTCCCTCCAACAGTGTGGCGCTCCCTCAGAACTGCCCCTCCAACAGTGCAGTGCTCCCTCAGTACTGCCCCTCCGACAGTGCAGCAATCCGTCAGTACTGTCCCTCCGACAGTGTGGCGCTCCCTCAGTACTGCCCCTCCAACAGTGCAGTGCTCCCTCAGTACTGCCCCTCCGACAGTGCAGCAATCCGTCAGTACTGTCCCTCCGACAGTGTGGCGCTCTCTCAATACTGCCCCTCCAACAGTGCAGTGCTCCCTCAGTACTGCCCCTCCGACAGTGTAGCAATCCGTCAGTACTGTCCCTCCGACAGTGCGGCGCTCCCTCAGTACTGCCCCTCCAACAGTGCAGTGCTCCCTCAGTACTGCCTCTCCGACAGTGCGGCGCTCCCTCAGTACTGTTCCTCTAACAGCGCAGAGCTCCCACAGTACAGCCCCTCCGACAGTGCCAGTGCTCCCTCAGTACTGCCCCTCCAACAGTGCAGTGCTCCATCAGTACTGCCCCTCCGACAATGCCAGTGCTCCCTCAGTACTGCCCCTCTGACAGCGCAGTGCTCCCTCAGTACAGCCCCTCCGACAGTGCCAGTGCTCTCTCAGTACTGCCCCTCTGACAGCGCAGAGCTCCCTCAGTACTGCCCCTCCGACAGTGCGGCGCTCCCTCAGTACTGCCCCTCCGACAGTGCGGCGCTCCCTCAGTACTGCCCCTCCGACAGTGCGGCGCTCCCTCAGTACTGCCCCTCCGACAGTGCGGCGCTCCCTCAGTACTGCCCCTCCGACAGTGCGGCGCTCCCTCAGTACTGCACTGGAGTGTCAGCCCTGGAGTGGGACTTGAACCCACAACCTTCTGACTCAGAAACCAATCTGCTACCCACTTTAAAAAAAACTATAATTTACTCAACATTCAAAAACATTTACAACATTGTGATCGTTCCATTGTATCATCCAAATTCTTTCCGCCACGGTGCACAGCCGTTCCTCCAACACATATTAATGTCAAAACCTGAAGTTTAATTTGTCTCCCGTAACATATATTAATCTATTGTACTTTAACAACCTTCTGAACTCTTTCCAGGATATCCTCATCCCAAAAGGTTTCTTGCAGACACAACAGGTCAATGCCTTTAAAACACTGCAACAACTGCAGCAATTTTTCTCCCCCCTCAGTCCGTTCACATTAATCATGGCTCCTAATAAAGGAAGTGTGCCCGATAATCCCCCCTATCATTTACTCTCTGACTCTTCCCTCCTCTCGTGCTCTTTCCCAACTTTGTGGCAGCTGTTGCTTTCTCCTGCAGCCTCCGGCTCTTTTTCACCTCCTGTTTGTACCTTCCCTGCTGTTTCAGCCTCTTCCTTACATTAAGTTTAGGCCTAGGAGCTGCCCCTTCTCCCTCTTTCTGCCCCTCACTAACCTTTCCCTTTCCACATGATGCCACCCCAGCCCCCAAATTCCACGTCTTCACCTCCCCCCCTCTAACTCCTCACTCTCGAGCTCTTCTGCAATCGCCCCTCCCTGCTCCCTGTCAGATACATAATCTCCTTTAGAGAGTCTTCCTGCTATCATGGTTTCTCCAACAGTGCCACTCCTTTTGGCCTCATCGCCATCACTGACCTTGCTACCCGTTTCTTTTCTATCTTATTTTCTTTTGACGTCTTTGTCTCCCCGTTCCCGTCCTGCTGCCCCTGTAAGGGTCCTGTCTCTTGCACCCTCTCCTCGTCTTGCCCCCTCCTGCTCCCCGACTGCCCGTCTTTCTTTGGAGTACTTACAATTAACCCGCACCTCGCTGGCGCCTCCGCTCCCCTCACGGACACCCGATTTTTTAGGGAAAGCGAGGCCGTGATATGGCTCGACTCTGCCCTTGATCTGTGCTGCTCTCCACTGCCTTTGTCCTTTACCACCATACTTGGTGTGTTTCGCATCCTGTTCTCAGCTCCGCAATTTTCTGCCGCTGCTTGCGCTCTTTCCTCATTCCGTTCTCCGGCTGTGTCCTCCGCCTGCTCCACTCCTCCGGCCTCTCCATTCACACCTCCTGCTCTTTCTCCCAACTCCTCATCACTCAAAGGGCTTCCTCCTGCCTCACACTCGCAGTGGGTGGGGCCTTTGTGAACTACCCCCACAGTCTCTGAGGTTCCGAGCAATGTGTCCCGACTCGCCGCAGTTATAACAGTACAGGTCTGGATAGCTTCTTATTAAATGGTCGTGTCCAAGACAGTAATAGCAAACCTTCACCTGGTTATCATGCAATACCTGGAAGTACTGCACTCCTTCCATTGTCTCGAATTCCATGCTGTAGGATAATGACTTCACCCCCTCTGAGAACCGCACCTTTACATTATGGGTTCCGTCGGCTACCCGTGTTCCGGGATAGTCTCTCCTCTTTATTACCGAGCAATTTTAATACCCCACGACTTCAACATTTTTATTGGCACATCGTCCTGAATATAAATCAGCAGGATTAAGAATACCAGCACCCCGTCAGAATACAGCAAAGGTAGATCCAAGAACTATCACCAACCCTCAGGCTCAGTAAAAGTCTTTCCACCCCCCCTCGGCCACTGACCGTCACCTGGAACCCAACATTCGGCTTTGGTTGGCAGGCAAAGCAGCTTCCCTCACTGCAGTCCTCATGTACCGCCAGGGTGATATCCTAAGCTCGTATCTCCTTATCCTCTCACTGAACCACCACCGTGTTTTCTTTCCTAAACCTCCTGGGGTCCCAGCCCAAATCTTTGCGCCTTTTATTTTCCCTTCCTCCCAACATTTTCTCCCCAGTTAAATACATCCTGGGAACATTGCCCTCTGAGGGGGCTCCATTCCGCTCTGCTGTTTAAGGGCCAAAAAGGCTCAAAAGCCTGAAAAAATGCTCCAACACCAGCTTTTTACAAACTCACTCCAACTCCCTGCAGTAATTTAACGCCCAGAAGCACCTGCTCACTCCTAGCCTCTCCCACCTTGAGAGTGCTACCCACTAAGCCACAGCAGACACAGAGGAGTTTCCTCCTCCAGGACTCTCCTGGGCCTAGCCAAGGTGCCCATTAACTGGTCCAGGCAATGGGCGGTCAAGGGGGTTGTTCAGCCCCAACTGCCTGCCTCTCTTCTGCGGTTATGTTCGAGCCAGGGTGTCCCTGGAGATGGAGCACGCGGTGTCCACCGGTACGCTCATGGCCTTCCCTGCGAGGTGGGCGCCGGAGGGACTGGAGTGCATCATCACCCCCGGCAACCAAATTTTAATTTGGTTCATTGAATGTAAAAAGTTAGATTTGTTTAATTTGACGGTTTTAATGCCCTTTTAAGATGGGGACACTTGATTTATTGTTTTGCACTAAATTAGTTGGGGGTTTGATTTTAGGGGAGGGAGGGACTGGGGTGAGTTTGGATCCAAAAGTCGACAATGAAAACCATGTAAACACAGACAGGATGGGCAACTGATCTGAACCCACTGTCTTTCGTCCTGGACAGGTTAGGTGAAAGGTAAGGCTGTCGATGTGAAGCATTTATTATGGAGTTGGGTGGGGTGGCTTGACCCATCCACCTCCACGGAGGTGTGTGGGGGACCTGACCCATCCACCTCCATGGCACGAACCTGGTATTGCAGTACTTCCAGGAATGGTGCAGTGGCTCTAGGCCTTTTGGCTAAGAGCATTGGCGCAGAGTGATCCTTGAATGGGCCCAAGGTGACCTCTGGCGTTTGTGATTTGACAAAGAATTGGAACGATTGGCTACGAATTTCCCCCCCCCAAAAAAAAATTATTAAGGAGCTGAATAAACATCTAGTTAATAGTGGAGCAAAGCCCATCATGTCACCATTGGCAGCCATGCCTTCAGCTGCGAGAGCACCCGCTAGAATTCCGTCCATAAATCTGGCTGGCCTCCCACATTCTACCCTACGTAAACTAGAGGTGATCCAAAATTCGGCTGCCTGTGTCCTAACTTGCACCAAGTCCAGCTCACCCATCACCTCTGTGCTCACCGACCTGCATTATCTCCCGGTTAAGCAATGCCTCAATTTCAAAATTCTCATCCTTGTTTACAAATCCCTACATGGCCTGGCACCTCCCTATCTCTGTGATCTCCTCCAGACCCACAACTCCCCGAGGGGGTCAGAGGGTCCAGTAAGAAGTAGGAACTGAGGGAAATCCTTAGTAGTTGGGAAATTGTGTTGGGGAAATTAATGGGATTGAAGGCCGATAAATCCCCAGGACCTGATGGTCTGCATCCCAGAGTACTTAAGGAGGTGGCCTTGGAAATAGTGGATGCATTGACAGTCATTTTCCAACATTCCATTGACTCTGGATCAGTTCCTATGGAGTGGAGGGTAACATAGAAACATAGAAACATAGAAAATAGGTGCAGGAGTAGGCCATTCAGCCCTTCTAGCCTGCACCGCCATTCAATGAGTTCATGGCTGAACATGAAACTTCAGTACCCCCTTCCTGCTTTCTCGCCATAACCCTTGATCCCCCGAGTAGTAAGGACTTCATCTAACTCCCTTTTGAATATATTTAGTGAATTGGCCTCAACTACTTTCTGTGGTAGAGAATTCCACAGGTTCACCACTCTCTGGGTGAAGAAGTTTCTCCTCATCTCGGTCCTAAATGGCTTACCCCTTATCCTCAGACTGTGACCCCTGGTTCTGGACTTCCCCAACATTGGGAACATTCTTTCTGCATCTAACCTGTCTAAACCCGTCAGATTTTAAACGTTTCTATGAGATCCCCTCTCATTCTTCTGAACTCCAGTGAATACAAGCCCAGTTGATCCAATCTTTCTTGATAGGTCAGTCCCGCCATCCCGGGAATCAGTCTGGTGAACCTTCGCTGCACTCCCTCAATAGCAAGAATGTCCTTCCTCAAGTTAGGAGACCAAAACTGTACACAATACTCCAGGTGTGGCCTCACCAAGGCCCTGTACAACTGTAGCAACACCTCCCTGCCCCTGTATTCAAATCCCCTCGCTATGAAGGCCAACATGCCATTTGCTTTCTTAACCGCCTGCTGTACCTGCATGCCAACCTTCAATGACTGATGTACCATGACACCCAGGTCTCGTTGCACCTTCCCTTTTCCTAATCTGTCACCATTCAGATAATAGTCTGTCTCTCTGTTTTTACCACCAAAGTGGATAACCTCACATTTATCCACATTATACTTCATCTGCCATGCATTTGCCCACTCACCTAACCTATCCAAGTCACTCTGCAGCCTAATAGCATCCTCCTCGCAGCTCACACTGCCACCCAACTTAGTATCATCTGCAAATTTGGAGATACTGCATTTAATCCCCTCGTCTAAATCATTAATGTACAATGTAAACAGCTGGGGCCCCAGCACAGAACCTTGCGGCACTCCACTAGTCACTGCCTGCCATTCTGAAAAGTACCCGTTTACTCCTACTCTTTGCTTCCTGTCTGACAACCAGTTCTCAATCCACATCAGCACACTACCCCCAATCCCATGTGCTTTAACTTTGCACATTAATCTCTTGTGTGGGACCTTGTCGAAAGCCTTCTGAAAGTCCAAATATACCACATCAACTGGTTCTCCTTTGTCCACTTTACTGGAAACATCCTCAAAAAATTCCAGAAGATTTGTCAAGCATGATTTCCTTTTCACAAATCCATGCTGACTTGGACCTATCATGTCACCATTTTCCAGATGCACTGCTATGACATCCTTAATAATTGATTCCATCATTTTACCCACTACTGAGGTCAGGCTGACCGGTCTATAATTCCCTGTTTTCTCTCTCCCTCCTTTTTTAAAAAGTGGGGTTACATTGGCTACCCTCCACTCCATAGGAACTGATCCAGAGTCAATGGAATGTTGGAAAATGACTGTCAATGCATCCGCTATTTCCAAGGCCACCTCCTTAAGTACTCTAGGATGCAATCCATCAGGCCCTGGGGATTTATCGGCCTTCAATCCCATCAATTTTCCCAAAACAATTTCCCGACTAATAAAGATTTCCCTCAGTTCCCCCTCCTTACTAGACCCTCTGACCCCTTTTATATCCGGAAGGTTGTTTGTATCCTCCTTAGTGAATACCGAACCAAAGTACTTGTTCAATTGGTCCGCCATTTCTTTGTTCCCCGTTATGACTTCCCCTGATTCTGACTGCAGTGGACCTACGTTTGTCTTCACCAACCTTTTTCTCTTTACATACCTATAGAAACTTTTGCAATCCGCCTTAATGTTCCCTGCAAGCTTCTTCTCGTACTCCATTTTCCCTGTCCTAATCAAACCCTTTGTCCTCCTCTGCTGAGTTCTAAATTTCGCCCAGTCCCCAGGTTCGCTGCTATTTCTGGCCAATTTGTATGCCACTTCCTTGGCTTTAATACTATCCCTGATTTCCCTAGATAGCCACGGTTGAGCCACCTTCCCCTTTTTATTTTTACGCCAGACAGGAATGTACAATTGTTGTACTTCATCCATGCGGTCTCTAAATGTCTGCCATTGCCCATCCACAGTCAACCCCCTAAGTATCATTCGCCAATCTATCCTAGCCAATTCTCGCCTCATACCTTCAAAGTTACCCTTCTTTAAGTTCTGGACCATGGTCTCTGAAATTACTGTTTCATTCTCCATCCTAATGCAGAATTCCACCATATTATGGTCACTCTTCCCCAAGGGGCCTCGCACAATGAGATTGCTAATTAATCCTCTCTCATTACACAACACCCAGTCTAAGATGGCCTCCCCCCTAGTTGGTTCCTCAACATATTGGTCTAGAAAACCATCCCTTATGCACTCCAGGAAATCCTCCTCCACCGTATTGCTTCCAGTTTGGCTAGCCCAATCTATGTGCATATTAAAGTCACCCATTATAACTGCTACACCTTTATTGCATGCACCCCTAATTTCCTGTTTGATGCCCTCCCCAACATCCCTATTACTGTTTGGAGGTCTGTACACAACTCCTACTAACGTTTTTTGCCCTTTGGTGTTCTGCAGCTCTACCCATATAGATTCCACATCATCCAAGCTAATGTCTTTCCTAACTATTGCATTAATCTCCTCTTTAACCAGCAATGCTACCCCACCTCCTTTTCCTTTTATTCTATCCTTCCTGAATGTTGAATACCCCTGAATGTTGAGTTCCCAGCCCTGATCATCCTGGAGCCACGTCTCCTTAATCCCAATCACATCATATTTGTTAACATCTATTTGCACAATTAATGTAACCCCACTTTTTAAAAAAGTAGGGAGAGAGTAAACAGGGAATTGTAGACCTGTCAGCCTAACATCGGTAGTGGGTAAAATGATGGAATCAATTATTAAGGATGTCATAGCAGCGCATTTGGAATGAGATGATATGATAGGTCAAAGTCAGCATGGATTTATGAAAGGGAAATCATGCTTGACAAATCTTCTGGAATTTTTTGAGGATGTTTCCAGCAGAGTGGACAAGGGAGAACCAGTTGATATGGTGTATTTGGACTTTCAGAAGGCTTTTGACAAGGTCCCACACTAGAGATTAATGTGCAAAGTTAAAGCACATGGGATTGGGGGTAGGGTGCTGACGTAGATTGAGAACTGGTTGGCAGACAGGAAGCAAAGAGTAGGAGTAAATGGGTACTTTTCAGAATGGCAGGCAGTGACTAGTGGGGTACCGGAAGGTTCTGTGCTGGAGCCCCAGCTGTTTACATTGTACATTAATGATTTAGACGAGGGGATTAAATGTAGTATCTCCAAATTTGCGGATGACACTAAGTTGGGTGGCAGTGTGAGCTGCGAGGAGGATGCTATGAGGCTGCAGAGTGACTTAGCTAGGTTAGGTGAGGGGGCAAATGCATGGCAGATGAAGTATAATGTGGATAAATGTGAGGTTATCCACTTTGGTGGTAAAAGCAGAGAGACCTGGATGTCATGGTACATCAGTCATTGAAGGTTGGCATCAGGTACAGCAGGTGGTTAAAAAAGCAAATGGCATGTTGGCCTTCATAGCGAGGGGATTTGAGTGCAGGGACAGGGAGGTGTTACTACAGTTGTACAGGGCCCTTGTGAGGCCCCACCTGGAGAATTGTGTACAGTTTTGGTCTCCTAACTTGAGGAAGGACATTCTTGCTAATGAGGGAGTGCAGCGAAAGTTCATCAGACTGATTCCCGGGACGGCGGGAGTGACATATCAAGAAAGATAAACTGGGCTTGTATTCACTGGAGTTCAGAAGAATGAGAGGGGATCTCATGGAAACGTTTAAAATTCTGACGGGTTTAGACAGGTTAGTTGCAGGAAGAATGTTCCCAATGTTGGGGAAGTCCAGAACCAGGGGTCACAGTCTAAGGACAAGGGGTAAGCCATTTAGGACCGAGATGAGGAGAAACTTCTTCACCCAGAGAGTGGTGAACCTGTGGAATTCTCTACCACAGGAAGTTGTTGAGGCCAATTCACTAAATATATTCAAAAAGGAATTAGATGTAGTCCTTACTACTAGGGGGATCAAGGGGTATGGCTAGAAAGCAGGAATGAGGTACTGAAGTTGCATGTTCAGCCATGAACTCATTGAATGGTGGTGCAGGATCGAAGGGCCGAATGGCCTACTCCTGCATCTATTTTCTAAGTTTCTATGTTTCTATGATTCTATGTTTCTATGTTTCTATGTCTATGTTTCTATGTTTCTATGTCTATGTTTCTATATTTCTATGTTTCTATGAGATGCCTGCGCTCTTCAAATTCTGCCCTCTTGAGCATCCCTGATTACAATCGCTCCATCATCGGTGGCCGAGCCTCCATTTGCCTTGGCCCCAACTCTGGAACTCCCTCACTAAATCTCTCTGCCACTCCACCTCTCTTTCCTCCTTCAAGACTCCTTAAAAACATACCTCTTTGACCAAACCTGCGCTAATTTCTACTTATGCGACTCGGTGTCAAATTTTAATAACATAATACTCCTGTGAAGCACCTTGGGACTTTTCACTACGTTAAATGCATTATATAAATAGAGGTTGTTATTGTTTTTGTTGTAAATCTCTCTGTCTCTCTACTTTTCTCTCCTTTAACATGCTCCTTAAAACCTCCCTCTTTCATGAAACATTTGGTCACCTGTGCTAATAATTCTTAATGTTGCTCAGTGTCAAATTTTTTTGATAACTTTCCAGTGATGCACCAAGGGACAGGCGATGGTCTCCGTTGCCCTCAGCCCAAACGTTACTTGGATAAGGCACTATATAAATACAAGTTGCTGTGGATTGGAGAGAAGGTTGAAATAAAGAGATATGGGAACTGCACGAATAAATGTGAATAGAACTATTAGCTCAAATGGTGCGTAACTGCCGACAGGGATGCGTTGGGCCAAATGTACTGTTTCTCTGTTGTAACTACTACGTACGATGTGCCGAGATGGTAAAGCTGTGTCCAAGCTGCAGACTTACAGCGTCCATGGGAATATGAACTTCAGATTGGCACCAGGAAGTGTTCAAAGGAGATTCAATCTCCCCAACATTAAGTGAAGAATTTTCACAGAGTTTCCACTCCTCAAAGTTTTCCCCGTCAATCGACGACCTATTGGGAGCACCGCATCCACGAGCATGGGTCAACACTGAGTTCAGAATATACTTGCACACCACGATTCATAAAATTGGTCTCACACGTGCTCACCCAGCACAAATTCACAGCGCACTGACACCTTATGGTCTTAATCTATCTTCTCTTTATCCCATTGTTTACAGATAGGCACTTCACTCCAATAATCACAGTGTATTTACTCTCTCAGTGTTCCCAGTCGATTTACTCTCCCAGTGTTCCCAGTGTATTTACTCTCCCAGTGGTCCCACTGTATTTCCTCTATCCCAGTGTTCACAGTGTATTTACTCTCCTGCAGTGTTCAGTAAATTTATTCTCCCAGTGTTCCCTGTTTAGTTAATCTCTCCCAGTGTTCTCAGTGTATTCATTCTCCCAGTGTTCCCAGTGTAATTACTCTCCCAGTGTTCACAGTGTATTTTCATTCTCCCACTGTTCCCAGTGTATTCACTCTCCCAATAATCCCAGTGTATTTACTCTCCCAGTATTCCCAGTGTATTTACTCTCTCCCACTGTTCCCAGTGTATTTACTCTCCCAGTAATCCCAGTGTATTTACTCTCCCGCTGTTCCCAGTGTATTTACTCTCCCAGTGTTCTCAGTGTATTTACTCTCCCGCTGTTCCCAGTGTATTTACTCTCCCAGTGTTCTCAGTGTATTTACCGTCCTAGTGTTTCGATCATATTTGGTATCACAGTATTCCCAATGTATTTACTTTCCCAGTTTTCCAAGTGTAGTTACTCTCCCAGTGTTCCCAGTGTATTTACTCTCTCACAGTGTTCCCAGTGTATTTACTCTCCCCAAGTGTGTGCAGTGCATTTATTTCCACAGTGTTCACAGTTTATTTAGTCTCCCAGTCTACACAGTGTATTTAATCTCCCAGTGTTCCCAGTGCATTTACTCTCTCCCAGAGTATTTAATTTTCAAGTGTTACCAGTGTATTTACTCACCAAGTGATCCCAGTCTATTTACTCTCCCAGTGTTTGCAGGGAACGTACTCTCTCCCAGTGTACTTAATCTCCAAGTTTTCCCAGTGTATTTATTCTCCCAATATTCCCAGCCTATTTGCTCTCTCCCAGTATTCCCAACATATTTACTTTCCCACTATTCCCAGTGTATTTACCATCCCAGTGTTCCCAGTGTATTTACTCTTCCAGCGTTCACAGTGTATTTACTCTGGCAGTGTTCCCAGCGTATTTACTCTCTTTGTGTTCCCAGTGTATTTGCTTTCTCCCAGTGATCCCAGTTTATAAATCTCCCAGTGTTCTCAGTATATTTACTCTCTCCCAGTGTACGCAATGTATTTACTCTCTCCTATTTTCCCAGTGTTTTTACTCTCCCAGTGTTCCCAGTGTATTTACCGTTCCAATGTTTCGATCATATTTACTCTCCCAGTGTTCCCAGCGTATTTACTTTCCCAGTTGTTCCCAGTTTATTTACTCTCCCAGTGTTCCCAGTGTATTTACTCTTCCAGCATACACATTGTTTTTACTCTGGCATTGTTCCCAGCGTATTTCTTCTCTTTGTGTTGCCAGTGTTTTTGCTCTCACCCAGTGATTGCAATGTATTAATCTCCCAGTGTTCCCAGTGTATTTTCTCTCTCCCATTGTATGCAGTGTATTTACTCTCTCCAATTTTCCCCAGTGTAGTTACTCTCCCAGTGTTCCCAGTGTATTTAATGTTCCAATGTTTCGATCATATTTACTCTCCCAGTATTCCCAACGTATTTACTTTTCCACTGTTCCCAGTGTATTTACTATCCCAGTGTTCCCAGTGTATTTACTCTTCCAGCATTCACAGTGTATTTATTCTGGCAGTGTTCCCAGCGTATTTACTCTCTTTGTGTTCCCAGTGTATTTGCTCTCTCCCAGTGATCCCAGTGTATTAATCTCCCAGTGTTCCCAGTGTATTTCCTCTCTCCCAGTGTATGCAGTGTATTTATTCTCTCCTATTTTTCCCAGTGTATTTGCTCTCCCAGTGTTCCCAGTGTATTTACTCTCTTTGTGTTCCCGGTGTATTTGCTCTCTCCCAGTGATCCCAATGTATTAATCTCCCAGTGTTCCCAGCGTATTTTCTCTCTCCCAGTGTATGCAGTGTATTTACTCTCTCCCATTTTCCACAGTATATTTACTCTCCCAGTGTTCCCAATGTATTTACTGTTGCAATGTTTCGATCATATTTACTCTCCCAGTGTTCCCTGCGTATTTACTTTCCCACTTGTTCGCAGTTTATTTACTCTCCCAGTTTTCCCAGTGTATTTACTCTTCCAGCATTCACAGTGTATTTACTCTGGCGGTGTTCCCAGCGTATTTATTCTCGTTGTGTTCCCAGTGTTTTTGCTCTCTCCCAGTGATCCCAATGTATTAATCTCCCAGTGTTCCCAGTGTATTTTCTCTCTCCCAGTGTACGCAGCGTATTTACTCTCTCCCATTTTCTCCAGTATATTTACTCTCCCAGTGTTCCCAGTATATTTACTGTTCCAATGTTTCGATCATATTTACTCTCCCAGTATTCCCAATGTATTTACTTTCCCACTGTTCCCAGTGTATTTACTATCCCAGTGTTCCCAGTGTATTTACTCTTCCAGCGTTCACAGTGTATTTACTCTGGCAGTGTTCCCAGCGTATTAACTCTCTTTGTGTTCCCAGTATATTTGCTCTCTCCCAGTGATCCCAATGTCTTAATCTCCCAGTGTTCCCAGTGTATTTTCTCTCTCCCAGTGTACGGAGTGTATTTACTCTCTCCCATTTTCTGCAGTGTATTTACTCTCTCAGTGTTCCCAGTGTATTGACTGTTCCAGTGTTTCGATCATATATACTCTCCCAGTGTTCCCAGTGTATTTACTTTCACACTTGTTCCCAGTTTATTTACTCTCCCTGTGTCCCCAGTGTATTGACTCTTCCAGCATTCACAGTGTATTTACTCTGGCCGTGTTCCCAGCGTATTTATTCTCATTGTGTTCCCAGTGTATTTGCTCTCTCCCAGTGATCCCAATGTATTAATCTCCCAGTGTTCCCAATGTATTTTCTCTCTCCCAGTGTACGCAGTATATTTACTCTCTCCCATTTTCCCCAGTGTATTTACTCTCCCATGTTCCAAGTGTATTTACTGTTCCAATGTTTCGATCATATTTACTCTCCCAGTATTCCCAATATATTTACTTTACCACTGTTCCCAGTGTATTTACTATCCCAGTGTTCCCAGTGTATTTACTCTTCCAGCGTTCACTGTAATTTACTCTGGCAGTGTTCCCAGCGTATTTATTCTCTTTGTGTTCACAGTATATTTGCTCTCTCCCAGTGATCCCAGTTTATCAATCTCCCAGTGTTCCCTGTATATTTGCTCTCTCCCAGTGTACGCAATGTATTTACTCTCTCCTATTTTTCCCAGTGTTTTTACTCTCCCAGTGTTACCAGTGTATTTACTGTTCCAAAGTTTCGATCATATTTACTCTCCCAGTGTTCCCAACGTATTTATTTTCCCACTGTTCCCAGTGTATTTACTATCCCAGTGTTCCCAGTGTATTTACTCTTCCAGCATTCACAGTGTATTAATCTCCCAGTGTTCCCAATATATTATCTCTCTCCCAGTGTACGCAGTATATTTACTCTCTCCCATTTTCCCCAGTGTATTTACTCTCCCAGTGTTCCAAGTGTATTTACTGTTCCAATGTTTCGATCATATTTATTCTCCCAGTATTCCCAATATATTTACTTTCCCACAGTTCCCAGTGTATTTACTATCCCAGTGTTCCCATTGTATTTACTCTTCCAGCGTTCAGAGTAATTTACTCTGGCAGTGTTCCCAGCGTATTTATTCTCTTTGTGTTCACAGTATATATGCTCTCTCCCAGTGATCCCAGTTTATCAATCTCCCAGTGTTCCCTGTATATTTGCTCTCTCCCAGTGTACGCAATGTATTTACTCTCTCCTATTTTTCCCAGTGTATTTACTCTCCCAGTGTTCCCAGTGTATTTACTGTTCCAATGTTTCGATTATATTTACTCTCCCAGTGTTCCCAGCGTATTTATTTTACCAGTTGTTCCCAGTTTATTTACTCTCCCAGTGTTCCCAGTGTATTTACTCTTCCAGCATTCACAGTGTATTTACTCTCCCAGTGTTCCCAGCGTATTTATTCTCTTTGTGTTCCCAGTGTATTTGCTCTCTCCCAGTGATCCCAATGTATTAATCTTCCTGTGTTCCCAGTGTATTTTCTCTCTCCCAGTGTACGCAGTGTATTTACTCTCTCCCATTTTCCGCAGTGTATTTACTCTCCCAGTGTTCCCAGTGTATTTACTGTTCCAATGTTTCGATCATATTTACTCTCCCAGTATTTCCAATATATTTACTTTCCCACTGTTCCCAGTGTATTTACTATCCCAGTGTTCCCAGTGTATTTACTCTTCCAGCGTTCACAGTGTATTTACTCTGGCAGTGTTCCCAGCATATTTACTCTCTTTGTGTTCCCAGTGTATTTGCTCTCTCCCAGTAATCCCAGTGTATTTACTCTCCCAGGGTTCCCAGTGTATTTACTGTTCCAATGTTTCGATCATATTTACTCTCCCAGTATTCCCAACATATTTACATTCCCACTGTTCCCAGTTTATTTACTCTCCCAGTGATCCCAGTGTATTTACTCTCCCGCTGTTCCCAGTGTATTTACTCTCCCAGTGTTCTCAGTGTATTTACTCTCCCGCTGTTCCCAGTGTATTAATCTGGCAGTGTTCCAATCATATTTACTCTTTCTGTGTTCCCAGCGTATTTACTCCCACAGTGTTCCCAGTGTCTTTAATCTCCCTGTGTCCCCAGTGTATTTAAACTCCCAGTGTTCCTAGCATATTTCCTCTCTCCCAGTATTGCCAGTGTAGTTACTCTCTCCCAGTGTTCCCAGTGTATTTTATCTCCTGGTGATCCCAGTGTATTTACTCTCCCAGTGATCCAAATATATTTACTCTCCCAGTGTTCCTGGTGTATTTATTCTCGCAGTATTCCCAGTGTATTTACTGTTCCAGTTTTTCGATCCTATTTACTCTCCCAGTGTTACCAGCATATTTACTTTCCCAGTGTTTGCAGTGTATTTACTCTTGCCCCGTTCCCAGTTTATTTACTCTCTCTGTATTCCCACTGTATTTACTCTCTCTCAATGTTTCCAGTGTATTTACTCTCCCATTGTTACCAGTGTATTTACACTCTCCCACTGTTCCCAGTGTATTTACACTCCCAGTGATCCAAGTGTATTTCCTCTCTCCCAGTATTCCCAGAGTAGTTCCTCTCTCCCAGTGTTCCCAGTGTATTTATTCTCCCAGTGATGCGAGTGTATTTTCTCTCCCCTTGTTCTCCGTTGATTTACTGTCCCAGTGTTCCCAGCGTATTTACTGTTCCAGTGTTTTGACCCTTTTTACTGTCCCAGTGTTCCCAATGTATTTACACTCCCAGTATTCACAGTGTTTTTACTCTGGCAGTATTCCCAGCATATTTACTCACTCTTTGTTCACAGTGTATTTACACTCACCCAGTGTTCCCAGTGTGTATACTCTCTCCCAGTGTTCCCGGTTTATTTACTCCCCCAGTATTACAGTGTATTTATTGTCTCCCAGTATTCCCAGTGTAATTCCTCTCCCAGTGTTCCCAGCATATTATTCTTCCAGTATCCCCAGTGTATTTACTCTCTCCCAGTGTCCCAATTATACTTGATCTCCCAGTTTTCTCAGTGTATTTACTCTCCTAGTGTTCCCAACATATTTACTCTCTCCTAATGTTCCCAGTGTATTTACTCTCTCAGTTTTCCCAGTGCCTTTAATCTCCCTGTCTTCCCAGTGTATTTAAACTCCCAGTGTTCCCAGCGTATTTCCTCTCTCCCAATATTCCCAGTGGTGTTACTCTCGAAGTGTTCCCAGTGTATTTACTCTCCCTGTATTCCCAGTGTATTTACTCTCTGCCACTGTTCCCAATTTATTTACTCTCCCAGTGATCCCAGTGTATTTACTCTCCCAGTAATCCGAGTGTATTTACTCTGCCAGTGATCCTAGTGTATTTAATCTCCCAGTGTTCCCAGTTTATTTACTCTCAAAATATTCCCAGTGTATTTACTGTTCAATTTTTCGATCCTATTTACTCTCCAAGTTTTACCAGCGTATTTGCTTTAGCAGTGTTCCCAGTGTAATTACTCCCCCAGTGTTTCCATTGTATTTACCCTTCAGGGTTCCCCGTGTATTTACTCACTCCCACCGTTCCAAGTGTATTTACTCTCCCAGTGGTCCCAATGTATTTACTCTTCCAGTGCTCCCAGTGTATTTACTCTCAGTGTTCCCAGTGCACTTACTCTCCCAGTGTCCACAGCAAAATTACTATCCTAGTGCTCCCAGTTTATTTACTATCCTGTGTTCCCAGTGTATTTACTCTGCCAGTGTTCCCAGTGTATTGAATCTCACAATGTTCCCAGTGTGTTTATTCTCCCAGTGCTCCCAGTATATTTACTCTCCTAGTATTCCCAGTGTAATTGCTCCCTTATAGTGCTCCCAGTGCATTTACTCTCCCAGTGTTCCCAGTGTATTTATTCTGTGCCACTATTACCAGCGTATTTACTCTCCCAGTGATCCCAGTGTAATTGCTCTCACAGTGTTATAAGTTAATTTATTCTTCCAGTGTTTGCAGTTTATTTACTCCCCCAGTGTTCGCAGTGTATTTAATCTCCCAGTGTTCCCAGCGTATTTACTCTCCCATTGTATTGATTCTCCCAGTGTTCCCAGTATATTTACTCTCTCAGTGTTCCCTGAGTATTTACTCTCCCAATATTCTCAGTGTATTTAATCTCTCAAAGTTTATTTACTCTCCCATACTTTTCAGTTTACTTACTCCCTCCCAGTGTTCCTAGTGTATTTACCCTCCCAGTGTTCCCAGTTCATTTACTCACCCAGTGTTCCCAGTTCATTTACTCACCCAGTGTTCCCAGTGTGTTTACTCCCCCAGTGTTACAGTGTATTTATTCTCTCGCAGTGTTCCCAGTGTATTTACTCTGGCAGTGGTCCCAGCCTATTTACTCTCTCTGCATTCCCAGTGTATTTACTCTTTCCCAGTGTTCCCAGTGTATTAACTCTCTCCCAGTGTATTTATTCTCCCGGAGTTCCCAGTGTATTTACTCTCTCCCAATGTTCCCAGTGTATTTACTCTCCCAGTGTTAAAGTGTATTTATTCTCTCACAGTGTTCACAGTGTATTTACTCTGGCAGTGGTCCCAGCCTATTTACTCTCTCTGCATTCTCAGTGTATTTACTCTTTCCCAGTGTTCCCAGTGTATTAACTCTCTCCCAGTGTATTTATTCTCCCGGAGTTCCCAGTGTATTTACTCCCTCCCAATGTTCCCAGTGTATTTACTCTCCCAGTGTTCGAAGTGTGTTTACTCTCCCAGTGTTTGCAGTGTATTTACTCTGCCAGTGATCCCAGCAGTTTGGCTCTGCCTAGATTCGCAGTGCATTTACTCCCTCACAGTGTTCCCAGTGTATTTACTCTCTCCCAGTGTCCCCACTGTATTTAATCTCCCTGTGTTCCTAGTGCATTTCCTCTCCTAGTTTTCCTAGTGTATCTACACTCCCAGAGCACCCAGTTCATTTATTCCCCCGGTGTTCCCAGAGTATTGACTCTCTCAGTGTTCCAAATGTATTTGTCTCAGTGTTCCAAGTGTATTTACTCACCCAGCATTCTCAGTGTATTTTATCTCTCCCAGTGTATTTACTCTCCCAGAGATCCCCGTGTATTTACTCCCTTCCAATGTTCCCAGTGTATTTACTCTCCCAGTGTTCCCAGTTTATTTGCTCTCCCAGTGTTCCCTGTGCATTTAATTTCTCTGTGTTCCTAGTGTATTTACTCTCTCTGTGTTCGCTGTGTATTTACTCTGCCAGTGTTCCCAATGTCTTTACTCTCCCAGTGTTGGCAGCGTATTTACTCTCCCAGTGTTATCAGTATATTTTTCTCCCAATTTCCCCAGTTTATATACTCGCTGTGTTCCCAGTGTATTTTCTCTCTGTCAGTGTTCCCAGTGTATTTACTCTGCCAGTGTTCTCAGAGTATTTAATCTCTCCCAGTGTATTTACTCTCCATGTGTTTCCAGTGTATATACTCGCTCAATGATCCCAGTTTATTTACTCTCCCCGTTTTCCTAGTGTATTTCCTCTCTCCCAGTGTTCGCAGTGTAGTTACTCTCTCCCAGTGTACCCAGTGTATTTAATCTCTCCCAGTTTTCCCATTGTATTTACTGTTCCAGTGCTTCCATCGTATTTATTCCCCTAGTGTTCCCAGTGTACTTACTTTCCCAATGTTCCCAGTGTATTTACTCTGCTGTGTTCCCAGCGTATTGCACTCCCAGTGTCCTCAGTGAATTTACTCTCCCAGTGTTCCCAGTGTATTTACTCTCTCAGTGTTCCCAGTGTATTTAATCTCCCAGTGTTCCCAGTGTGTTTGCTTTCTGTGTTCCCAATGTATTTACTCTCAGTATTCCCAATTTATTTACTCTCCCAGTGTTCCCAGTGTACTTAATCTTCCAGTGTCCACAGTGTATTTTTCCTCTCCCAGTGTTCCCAGTTTATTTACTCTCCCAATGTTCCCTAGTACATTTATTCTATCCCTGTATTCCCAGTATACTTACTCTCCCAGTGATATCAGTGTACTTACTCTCCCACTGCTCCCAGTGTATTTACTCTCCCAGTGTTACCAATGTATTTATTCTCCTAGTGTTCCTATTGTATTTACTCGCCTACTGTTCCCAGTGTATATTCGCTCTCCCAGTCTTCCCTGTGTGTTTATTCCCTCAGTATTACAGCGTATTTATTCTTTCCCAGTGTTCCCAGTTTAATTGCTCTCGCAGTGTTCCCTGTGTATTTACTCTCCCAGTGTTGCCAGTGCATTTATTGTCAGTGTTCCCAGTGTAATAACTTTCCCAGTGTTCCCAGCATATTACTCTCCTAGTATCCAATGTGTATTTACTCTTTCTCAGTGTTCCCAGTGTAGTTTCTCTCTTCCAGTGCATTTACTCTGTGCCATGGTCCCCAGTGCATTTACTCTCTGCCACTGTTCCTAGTGTATTTACTCTCCCAGTGATCCCAGTGTAATTGCTCTCACAGTGTTCGAAGTGTATTTACTCTCCCACTGTTCCCAGTGTATTTACTCTCCCAGTGATCCCAGTGTAATTGCTCTCATAGTGTTCGAAGTGTATTTACTCTCCCAGTGTTCCCAGCGTATTTACTCTCCCAGTGCATTTATTCTCCCAGTGTTCCCAGTGTATTTACTCTCTCGGTGTTACCCGTGTATTTACTCTCCCAGTGTTCTCAGTGTAATTAATCTCTCAAAGTTTATTTACTCTCCCTGAGTTCCCAGTGTACTTACTCCCTCCCAGTGCTCCCAGATTATTTGCTCTCCCAGTGTTCCCAGAATATTTACTCACGCAATGTTACCAGTGTATTTACTCTCCCAGTGTTCCCAGTGTTTATACTTGCTCCCAGTGTTCACAGTTCATTTACTCACCCAGTGTTTCCAGTGTGTTTATTCCCCAAGTGTTACAGTGTATTTATTCTCTCCCAGTGTTCCCAGTCTAATTGCTCTCACGGTTTTTCCAGTGTATTTACTCTCCCAGTGTTCACAGTGTATTTACTCTGGCAGTGATCACAGCCTATTTACTCTCTCTGCATTCCCAGTATTTTTACCCACTCACTCTGTTCCCAGTGTATTTACTCTCCCAATGTTTCAAGTGCATTTACTCTCCCAGCATTCTCAGTGTATGTTATATGTCCCAGTGTATTTATTCTCCCAGCGGTCCCAGTGTATTTACTCTGTGCCACGGTCCCCAGTGCATTTACTCTCTGCTACTGTTCCCAGTGTTTTTACTCTCCCAGTGATCCCAGTGTAATTGCTCTCACAGTGTTCGAAGTGTATTTACTCTCAAACTGTTCCCAGTATATTTACTTTCCCAGTGATCCCAGTGTAATTGCTCTCACAGTGTTCGAAGTGTATTTACTCTCCCAGTGTTCTCAGTGCATTTACTCTCCCAGTGCATTTATTCTCCCAGTAATCCCAGTGTATTTACTCTCTCAGTGTTATCCATGTATTTACTCTCCCAGTGTTCTCAGTGTAATTAATCTCTCAAAGTTTATTTACTCTCCCAGTGTTCCCAGTGTTTATACTCTCTCCCAGTGTTCCCAGTTCATTTACCCACCCAGTGTTCCCAGTGTGTTTACTTCCCCAGTGTTACAGTGTATTTACTCTCTCATTTTCCCCAGCGCATTTAATCTCACTGTGTTCCCAGCGTATTTACTCTCTCTGTGTTCCCTGTGTATTTACTCTCCCAGTGTTCCCAGCATAATCAATGTCCCAGTGTTCGCAGTATATTTACTCTGTGTTTCCAGCACACTTACTCTCTCCCAGTGTTCCCAGTGTATTTACTTGCTCTAGTGATCCCAGTGTATTTACTCTCCCAGTGTTCCCAGTGCATTTATTGTCACTGTGTTCCCAGTGTATTTACTCTCCCAGTTTCCCCAACATATCACTCTCCCAGTATCCACAGTGTATTTACTTATTCCCAGTGTTCCCAGTGTATTAACTCACTTCCAATGCTCCCAGTTTATTTACCATCCCAGTGATCCCAGTGTATTTACTCCTGCAGTGTTGCCAATGTATTTAATCTTCCAGTGTTCCCAGTTTATTTTTCCTCTCCCAGTGTTCCCAGTATATTTAGTCTCCCAATGTTCCCAGTACATTTTTCTTCTCCCTGTATTCCTAGTATACTTACTCTCCCAGTGATCGCAGTGCACTTACTCTCCCACTGTTCCCAGTTTATTTACGCCCCCCGTTTTCCCAGCATATTTACTCTCCCAATGCTCCCAGTGTATTTACCATGCCAGTGTTCCCAGTTTAATTGCTCTCACAGTGTTCCCAGTGTATTTACTCTCCCAATGCTCCCAGTTTATTTACTCTCCCCGTGTTCCCAGTGCATTTATTGCCACAGTGTTCCCAGTGTATTTACTCTCCCAGTGTTCCCAGAATACTTACTCATCCAGTGTTAACAGTGTATTTACTCTCCCAGTGTTCCCAGTGTTTATACTGTCTCCCAGTGATCCCAGTTCATTTACTCACCCAGTGTTCCCAGTGTGTTTACTCCCCAGTGTTACAGTGTATTTATTCTCTCCCAGTGCTCCCAGTGTAATTGATCTCACGGCGTTCCCAGTGTATTTACTCTCCCAGTGTTCACAGTGTAGTTACTCTGGCAGTGATCCCAGCCTATTTACTCTCTCTGCATTTCCAGTGTATTTAATTCCTCACTGTGTTCCCAGTGTATTTACTCTCCCAGTGTTCCCAGTGTATTTACTCTCACAGTGTTCCCAGTACATTTATTTTCCCAGGGTTCCCAGTGTATTCACATTCAAAGTGTTCCCAGGGTACTTACTGTCTCCCAGTGTATTTACTCTCTCAGTTTCCCCAGTGCATTTAATCTCTCTGTTCCCTGTGTATTTACTCTCGCAGTGTTCCCAACTTATTTACTCTCCCAATGTTCCCGGCATAATCAATGTGACAGTGTTTGCAGTATATTTATTCTGTGTTCCCACGGCACTTACTCTCTCCCAGTGTTCCCAGTGTATTTACTTGCTCCAGTGATCCCAGTGTATTTACTCTCCCAGTGTTCCCAGTGCATTTATTGTCACTGTGTTCCCAGTGTATTTACTCTCCCAGTGTCCCAGCATATTACTCTCCCAGTATCCACAGTGTATTTACTCTCCCAGTGTTCCCAGCATATTACTCTCCCAGTATCCACAGTGTATTGACTCTTTCCCAGTGTTCCCAGTGTATTAACTCTCTTCCAATGCTCCCAGTTTATTTATTATCCCATTGTTCCCTGTGTATATACTCTCCCAGTGTTCCTGGTGTATTTAATCTCCCAGTATTCCCAGTGTGTTTACTCTCTCAGTGTTCCCAGTGTATTTACTCTCCCAGTGTTACCAGTATATTTACTCTCTCCCAGTATTCCCAGTGTAGTTAAACTCGTGTAGGGTTCCCAGTGCATTTACTCTCCCAGTGTTCCCACTGCATTTGCTATGTGTCACTGTTCCCACTGTATTTACTCCCTGCCACCGTTCCCACTGTATTTACTCCCTGCCACCGTTCCCAGTGCATTTACTCTCCCAGTGATCCCAGTGTAATTGTTCTCACAGTGTTCTAAGTGTATTTACTCACCCAATGTTCCCAGTGTATTTACTCTCGCAGTGTTCCCAGCATATTTACTCACCCAGTGTTACCAGTGTATTTACTCTCCCAGCGTTCCCAGTGTTTATACTCTCTCCCAGTGTTCCCAGTTCATTTACTCACCCAGTGTTCCCAGTGTGTTTACTCCCCCAGTGTTACAGTGTATTTATTCTCTCCCAGTGTTCCCAGTGTAATTGCTCTCACGGTGTTTCCAGTTATTTACTCTCCCAGTGTTCACAGTTTCTTTATTCTAGCAGTGATCCCAGCCTATTTATTCTCTATGCATTCCCACTGTATTTACTCCCTCAATGTGTTCCCAGTGTATTTACTCTCCCAGACTTTCAAGTGTATTTACTCTCCCAGCGTTCTCAGAGTATGTTATCCCTCCCAGTGTATTTATTCTCCCGGAGGTCACAGCGTATTAACTCCCTCCCAGAGTTGCCAGTGTATTTACTCTCACAGTGTTCCAAGTACATTTATTCTCCCAGTGTTCCCAGTGCATTTACGTTCAAAGTGTTCCCAGTGTACTTACTGTCTCCCAGTATATTTACTCTCTCAGTTTCCCCTGTGCATTTAATCTCACTCTGTTCCCAGTGTATTTACTGTCTCTGTGTTCCCTGTGTATTTAATCTCGCAGTGTTCCCAACTTATTTGCTCTCCCAGTGTTCCCAGCATATTCAATGTCCCAGTGTTCACAGTATATTTACTCTGTGTTCCCAGCGCACTCACTCCCTCCCAGTGTTCCCAGTGTATTTATTGTCACTGTGTTCCCAGTGTATTTACTCTCCCAGTGTTCCCAGCATATTACTCTCCCAGTATCCACAGTGTATTTACTCTTTCCCAGTGTTCCCAGTGTATTAACTTACTTCAAATGCTCACAGTTTCTTTACTATCCCAGTGTTCCCAGTGTATTTACTTTTCCAGTTTTGCCAATGTATTTAATCTTCCAGTGTTCCCAGTTTATTTGTCCTCTCCCTGTCTTCCAAGTACATTTACTCTCCCAATGTTCCCAGTACATTTTTTCTCTCCTTGTATTCCTAGTATACTTACTCTCCCAGTGATCCCAGTGCACTTGCTCTCCCACTGTCCCCAGTTTATTTACCCCACCACTTTCCCAGTGTATTTACTCTCCCAATGCTCCCAGTGTATTTACTCTGTCAGTGTTCCTGGTTTAATTGATCTCACAGTGTTCCCAGTGTATTTACTCTCCCAATGCTCCCAGTGTATTTACTCTCCCCATGTTCCCAGTGCATTTATTTTCACAGTGTTCCCAATGTATTTACTCTCCCAGTGTTCCCAGCATATTACTCTCCCAGTATCCAAAGTGTATTTACTCTTTACCAGTGTTCCCAGTGTATTAACTCTCTTCCAATGCTCCCAGTTTATTTACTATCCCAGTGTTCCCTGTGTATATACTCTCCCAGTGTTCCCGTTGTATTTAATCTCCCAGTGTTCCCAGTGTGTTTACTCTCCCAGTGTTCTCAGTGTATTTACTCACCCAGTGTTCCCAGTGAATTTATTCTCCCAGTGTTACCAGTATATTTACTCTCTCCCAGTGTCTCCACTGTACTTGATCTCCTAGTTTACCCAGTGTGTTTACTCTCCCAATGTTCCCAGCATATTTACTCTCTCCCAATGTTCCCAGTGTTTTTACACCCACAGTTTCCCCAGTGTCTTTAATCTCTCTGTGTTCCACTGTATTTAAACTCCCACTGTTCCCAGCTATTTCCTCTCTCCCAGTATTCCCAGTGTAGTTAAACTCGTGTAGGGTTCCCAGGGCATTTACTCTCCCAGTGTTCCCCGTGCATTTGCTCTGTGTCACGGTTGCCACTGTATTTACTCCTGCCACCGTTTCCAGTGCATTTACTCTCCCAGTGATCCCAGTGTATTTGCTCTCACAGTGTTCTAAGTGTATTTACTCACCAAGTCTTCCCAGTTTATTTACTCTCCCAGTGTGCGCAGTGTATTTACTCTCCCAGTGTTCCCAGCGTATTTACTCTCCCACTGTATTTATTCTTCCAGTGTTCCCAGTGTATTTGCACTCTCTGAGTTCTCAGTGTATTTAATTACTCAAAGTTTATTTGCTCTCCCAATGTTCCCAGTGTACTTACTTCCTCCCAGTGTTCCCAGTGTATTTACTCTCTCAGTGTTCCCAGTGTATTTACTCTCCCAGTGTTCTCAGTGCATTTAATCTCTCAAAGTTTATTTATACTCCCAGAGTTCCCAGTTTACTTTCTCCCTCCCAGTAATCCCAATCTATTTATTCACTCCCAGTGTTCGCAATGTATTTACTCTCCCAGTGTTCCCAGTGTATTTACTCTCCAAGTATTGCGAGTCTATTTACACTCTCTCAGTGATCCCTGTGCGTTACCACTCCCAGTATTCCCCGTGTATTTACACTGCCTGTGTTCCTAGTGTATTTACTCTCCCAGTGTTCCCAGTGTATTTACACTCTCTGTGTTCTCAGTGTATTTAATTACTCAAAGTTTATTTACTCTCCCAATGTTCCCAGTGTACTTACTCCCTCCCAGTGTTCCCAGTGTATTTACTTTCTCAGTGTTCCCAATGTATTTACTCTCCCAGTGTTCTCAGTGCATTTAATCTCTCAAAGTTTATTTATACTCCCAGAGTTCCCAGTTTACTTTCTTCCTCCCAGTGATTCCAATCTATTTATTCCCTCCCAGTGTTCGCAATGTATTTACTCTCCCAGTGTTCCCAGTGTATTTACTCTCCAAGTATTGCAAGTCTATTTACACTCTCTCAGTGATCCCTGTGCGTTACCTCTCCCAGTGTTCCCCCTGTATTTATACTGCCTGTGTTCCTAGTGTATTTACTCTCCCAGTGTTCCCAGTGTTTATACTTGCTCCCAGTGTTCACAGTTCATTTACTCACCCAGTGTTCCCAGTGTGTTTATTCCCCAAGTGTACAGTGTATTTATTCTCTCCCAGTGTTCCCAGTCTAATTGCTCTCACGGTGTTTCCAGTGTATTTACTCTCCCAGTGTTCACAGTGTATTTACTCTGGCAGTGATCACAGCCTATTTACTCTCTCTGCATTCCCAGTATTTTTACCCCCTCACTGTGTTCCCAGTGTATTTACTCTCCCAATGTTTCAAGTGTATTTACTCTCCCAGCATTCTCAGTGTATGTTATCTATCCCAGTGTATTTATTCTCCCAGAGGTCCCAGTGTATTTACTCTGTGCCACGGTCCCCAGTGCATTTACTCTCTGCTACTGTTCCCAGTGTATTTACTCTCCCAGTGATCCCAGTGTAATTGTTCTCACAGTGTTCGAAGTGTATTTACTCTCAAACTGTTCCCAGTATATTTACTTTCCCAGTGATCCCAGTGTAATTGCTCTCACAGTGTTCGAAGTGTATTTACTCTCCCAATGTTCCCAGTGTATTTACTCTCCCAGTGTTCCCAGCGCATTTACTCTCCCAGTGCATTTATTCTCCCAGTATTCCCAGTGTATTTACTCTCTCAGTGTTATCCATGTATTTACTCTCCCAGTGTTCTCAGTGTAATTAATCTCTCAAAGTTTATTTACTCTCCCAGTGTTCCCAGTGTTTATACTCTCTCCCAGTGTTCCCAGTTCATTTACCCACCCAGTGTTCCCAGTGTGTTTACTTCCCCAGTGTTACAGTGTATTTACTCTCTCATTTTCCCCAGCGCATTTAATCTCACTGTGTTCCCAGCGTATTTACTCTCTCTGTGTTCCCTGTGTATTTACTCTCCCAGTGTTCCCAGCATAATCAATGTCCCAGTGTTCGCAGTATATTTACTCTGTGTTTCCAGCACACTTACTCTCTCCCAGTGTTCCCAGTGTATTTACTTGCTCTAGTGATCCCAGTGTATTTACTCTCCCAGTGTTCCCAGTGCATTTATTGTCACTGTGTTCCCAGTGTATTTACTCTCCCAGTTTCCCCAACATATCACTCTCCCAGTATCCACTGTGTATTTACTTATTCCCAGTGTTCCCAGTGTATTAACTCACTTCCAATGCTCCCAGTTTATTTACCATCCCAATGATCCCAGTGTATTTACTCCTGCAGTGTTGCCAATGTATTTAATCTTCCAGTGTTCCCAGTTTATTTTTCCTCTCCCAGTGTTCCCAGTTTATTTACGCCCCCCGTTTTCCCAGCATATTTACTCTCCCAATGCTCCCAGTGTATTTACTCTGCCAGTGTTCCCAGTTTAATTGCTCTCACAGTGTTCCCAGTGTATTTACTCTCCCAATGCTCCCAGTTTATTTACTCTCCCCGTGTTCCCAGTGCATTTATTGTCGCAGTGTTCCCAGTGTATTTACTCTCCCAGTGTTCCCAGAATACTTACTCATCCAGTGTTAACAGTGTATTTACTCTCCCAGTGTTCCCAGTGTTTATACTGTCTCCCAGTGATCCCAGTTCATTTACTCACCCAGTGTTCCCAGTGTGTTTACTCCCCAGTGTTACAGTGTATTTATTCTCTCCCAGTGTTCCCAGTGTAATTGATCTCACGGCGTTCCCAGTGTATTTACTCTCCCAGTGTTCACAGTGTAGTTACTCTGGCAGTGATCCCAGCCTATTTACTCTCTCTGCATTTCCAGTGTATTTAATTCCTCACTGTGTTCCCAGTGTATTTACTCTCCCAGTGTTCCCAGTGTATTTACTCTCACATTGTTCCCAGTACATTTATTTTCCCAGTGTTCCCAGTGTATTTACATTCAAAGTGTTCCCAGGGTAATTACTGTCTCGCAGTGTATTTACTCTCTCAGTTTCCCCAGTGCATTTATTCTCTCTGTTCCCAGTGTATTTACTCTCGCAGTGTTCCCAACTTATTTACTCTCCCAATGTTCCCGGCATAATCAATGTGACAGTGTTTGCAGTATATTTATTCTGTGTTCCCACGGCACTTACTCTCTCCCAGTGTTCCCAGTGTATTTACTTGCTCCAGTGATCCCAGTGTATTTACTCTCCCAGTGTTCCCAGTGCATTTATTGTCACTGTGTTCCCAGTGTATTTACTCTCCCAGTGTCCCAACATATTACTCTCCCAGTATCCACAGTGTATTTACTCTCCCAGTGATCCCAGCATATTACTCTCCCAGTATCCACAGTGTATTGACTCTTTCCCAGTGTTCCCAGTGTATTAACTCTCTTCCAATGCTCCCAGTTTATTTATTATCCCATTGTTCCCTGTGTATATACTCCCCAGTGTTCCCGGTGTATTTAATCTCCCTGTATTCCCAGTGTGTTTACTCTCTCAGTGTTCCCAGTGTATTTACTCTGTCAGTGTTCCCAGTATACTTACTGTCCCAGTGTCCCCAGTGAATTTACTCTCCCAGTGTTACCAGTATATTTACTCTCTCCCAGTATTCCCAGTGTAGTTAAACTCGTGTAGGGTTCCCAGTGCATTTACTCTCCCAGTGCTCCCAGTGCATTTGCTATGTGTCACTGTTCCCACTGTATTTACTCCCTGCCACCGTTCCCAGTGCATTTACTATCCCAGTGATCCCAGTGTAATTGCTCTCACAGTGTTCTAAGTGTATTTACTCACCCAGTGTTCCCAGTGTATTTACTCTCGCAGTGTTCCCAGCATATTTACTCACCCAGTGTTACCAGTGTATTTACTCTCCCAGCGTTCCCAGTGTTTATACTCTCTCCCAGTGTTCCCAGTTCTTTTACTCACCCAGTGTTCCCAGTGTGTTTACTCCACCAGTGTTACAGTGTATTTATTCTCTCCCAGTGTTCCCAGTGTAATTGCTCTCACGGTGTTTCCAGTTATTTACTCTCCCAGTGTTCACAGTTTCTTTACTCTAGCAGTGATCCCAGCCTATTTATTCTCTCTGCATTCCCAGTGTATTTACTCTCTCAATGTGTTCCCAGTGTATTTACTCTCCCAGACTTTCAAGTGTATTTACTCTCCCAGCGTTCTCAGTGTATGCTATCCCTCCCAGTGTATTTATTCTCCCGGAGGTCACAGTGTGTTCACTCCCTCCCAGGGTTCCCAGTGTATTTACTCTCACAGTGTTCCCAGTACATTTATTCTCCCAGTGTTCCCAGTGCATTTACGTTCAAAGTGTTCCCAGTGTACTTACTGTCTCCCAGTGTATTTACTCTCTCAGTTTCCCCTGTGCATTTAATCTCACTCTGTTCCCAGTGTATTTACTGTCTCTGTGTTCCCTGTGTATTTAATCTCGCAGTGTTCCCAACTTATTTGCTCTCCCAGTGTTCCCAGCATATTCAATGTCCCAGTGTTCACAGTATATTTACTCTGTGTTCCCAGCGCACTTACTCTCTCCCAGTGTTCCCAGTGTATTTATTGTCACTGTGTTCCCAGTGTATTTACTCTCCCAGTGTTCCCAGCATATTACTCTCCCAGTATCCACAGTGTATTTACTCTTTCCCAGTGTTCCCAGTGTATTAACTTACTTCAAATGCTCACAGTTTCTTTACTATCCCAGTATTCCCAGTGTATTTACTTTTCCAGTTTTGCCAATGTATTTAATCTTCCAGTGTTCCCAGTTTATTTTTCCTCTCCCTGTCTTCCAAGTACATTTACTCTCCCAATGTTCCCAGTACATTTTTTCTCTCCTTGTATTCCTAGTATACTTACTCTCCCAGTGATCCCAGTGCACTTGCTCTCCCACTGTCCCCAGTTTATTTACCCCACCACTTTCCCAGTGTATTTACTCTCCCAATGCTCCCAGTGTATTTACTCTGTCAGTGTTCCTGGTTTAATTGATCTCACAGTGTTCCCAGTGTATTTACTCTCCCAATGCTCCCAGTGTATTTACTCTCCCCATGTTCCCAGTGCATTTATTTTCACAGTGTTCCCAATGTATTTACTCTCCCAGTGTTCCCAGCATATTACTCTCCCAGTATCCAAAGTGTATTTACTCTTTACCAGTGTTCCCAGTGTATTAACTCTCTTCCAATGCTCCCAGTTTATTTACTATCCCAGTGTTCCCTGTGTATATACTCTCCCAGTGTTCCCGTTGTATTTAATCTCCCAGTGTTCCCAGTGTGTTTACTCTCCCAGTGTTCTCAGTGTATTTACTCACCCAGTGTTCCCAGTGAATTTATTCTCCCAGTGTTACCAGTATATTTACTCTCTCCCAGTGTCTCCACTGTACTTGATCTCCTAGTTTACCCAGTGTGTTTACTCTCCCAATGTTCCCAGCATATTTACTCTCTCCCAATGTTCCCAGTGTTTTTACACCCACAGTTTCCCCAGTGTCTTTAATCTCTCTGTGTTCCACTGTATTTAAACTCCCACTGTTCCCAGCTATTTCCTCTCTCCCAGTATTCCCAGTGTAGTTAAACTCGTGTAGGGTTCCCAGGGCATTTACTCTCCCAGTGTTCCCCGTGCATTTGCTCTGTGTCACGGTTGCCACTGTATTTACTCCTGCCACCGTTTCCAGTGCATTTACTCTCCCAGTGATCCCAGTGTATTTGCTCTCACAGTGTTCTAAGTGTATTTACTCACCAAGTCTTCCCAGTTTATTTACTCTCCCAGTGTGCGCAGTGTATTTACTCTCCCAGTGTTCCCAGCGTATTTACTCTCCCACTGTATTTATTCTTCCAGTGTTCCCAGTGTATTTGCACTCTCTGAGTTCTCAGTGTATTTAATTACTCAAAGTTTATTTGCTCTCCCAATGTTCCCAGTGTACTTACTTCCTCCCAGTGTTCCCAGTGTATTTACTCTCTCAGTGTTCCCAGTGTATTTACTCTCCCAGTGTTCTCAGTGCATTTAATCTCTCAAAGTTTATTTATACTCCCAGAGTTCCCAGTTTATTTTCTCCCTCCCAGTAATCCCAATCTATTTATTCACTCCCAGTGTTCGCAATGTATTTACTCTCCCAGTGTTCCCAGTGTATTTACTCTCCAAGTATTGCGAGTCTATTTACACTCTCTCAGTGATCCCTGTGCGTTACCACTCCCAGTATTCCCCGTGTATTTACACTGCCTGTGTTCCTAGTGTATTTACTCTCCCAGTGTTCCCAGTGTATTTACACTCTCTGTGTTCTCAGTGTATTTAATTACTCAAAGTTTATTTACTCTCCCAATGTTCCCAGTGTACTTACTCCCTCCCAGTGTTCCCAGTGTATTTACTTTCTCAGTGTTCCCAATGTATTTACTCTCCCAGTGTTCTCAGTGCATTTAATCTCTCAAAGTTTATTTATACTCCCAGAGTTCCCAGTTTACTTTCTTCCTCCCAGTGATTCCAATCTATTTATTCCCTCCCAGTGTTCGCAATGTATTTACTCTCCCAGTGTTCCCAGTGTATTTACTCTCCAAGTATTGCAAGTCTATTTACACTCTCTCAGTGATCCCTGTGCGTTACCTCTCCCAGTGTTCCCCCTGTATTTATACTGCCTGTGTTCCTAGTGTATTTACTCTCCCAGTGTTCCCAGTGTTTATACTTGCTCCCAGTGTTCACAGTTCATTTACTCACCCAGTGTTCCCAGTGTGTTTATTCCCCAAGTGTACAGTGTATTTATTCTCTCCCAGTGTTCCCAGTCTAATTGCTCTCACGGTGTTTCCAGTGTATTTACTCTCCCAGTGTTCACAGTGTATTTACTCTGGCAGTGATCACAGCCTATTTACTCTCTCTGCATTCCCAGTATTTTTACCCCCTCACTGTGTTCCCAGTGTATTTACTCTCCCAATGTTTCAAGTGTATTTACTCTCCCAGCATTCTCAGTGTATGTTATCTATCCCAGTGTATTTATTCTCCCAGAGGTCCCAGTGTATTTACTCTGTGCCACGGTCCCCAGTGCATTTACTCTCTGCTACTGTTCCCAGTGTATTTACTCTCCCAGTGATCCCAGTGTAATTGTTCTCACAGTGTTCGAAGTGTATTTACTCTCAAACTGTTCCCAGTATATTTACTTTCCCAGTGATCCCAGTGTAATTGCTCTCACAGTGTTCGAAGTGTATTTACTCTCCCAATGTTCCCAGTGTATTTACTCTCCCAGTGTTCCCAGCGCATTTACTCTCCCAGTGCATTTATTCTCCCAGTATTCCCAGTGTATTTACTCTCTCAGTGTTATCCATGTATTTACTCTCCCAGTGTTCTCAGTGTAATTAATCTCTCAAAGTTTATTTACTCTCCCAGTGTTCCCAGTGTTTATACTCTCTCCCAGTGTTCCCAGTTCATTTACCCACCCAGTGTTCCCAGTGTGTTTACTTCCCCAGTGTTACAGTGTATTTACTCTCTCATTTTCCCCAGCGCATTTAATCTCACTGTGTTCCCAGCGTATTTACTCTCTCTGTGTTCCCTGTGTATTTACTCTCCCAGTGTTCCCAGCATAATCAATGTCCCAGTGTTCGCAGTATATTTACTCTGTGTTTCCAGCACACTTACTCTCTCCCAGTGTTCCCAGTGTATTTACTTGCTCTAGTGATCCCAGTGTATTTACTCTCCCAGTGTTCCCAGTGCATTTATTGTCACTGTGTTCCCAGTGTATTTACTCTCCCAGTTTCCCCAACATATCACTCTCCCAGTATCCACTGTGTATTTACTTATTCCCAGTGTTCCCAGTGTATTAACTCACTTCCAATGCTCCCAGTTTATTTACCATCCCAATGATCCCAGTGTATTTACTCCTGCAGTGTTGCCAATGTATTTAATCTTCCAGTGTTCCCAGTTTATTTTTCCTCTCCCAGTGTTCCCAGTTTATTTACGCCCCCCGTTTTCCCAGCATATTTACTCTCCCAATGCTCCCAGTGTATTTACTCTGCCAGTGTTCCCAGTTTAATTGCTCTCACAGTGTTCCCAGTGTATTTACTCTCCCAATGCTCCCAGTTTATTTACTCTCCCCGTGTTCCCAGTGCATTTATTGTCGCAGTGTTCCCAGTGTATTTACTCTCCCAGTGTTCCCAGAATACTTACTCATCCAGTGTTAACAGTGTATTTACTCTCCCAGTGTTCCCAGTGTTTATACTGTCTCCCAGTGATCCCAGTTCATTTACTCACCCAGTGTTCCCAGTGTGTTTACTCCCCAGTGTTACAGTGTATTTATTCTCTCCCAGTGTTCCCAGTGTAATTGATCTCACGGCGTTCCCAGTGTATTTACTCTCCCAGTGTTCAAAGTGTAGTTACTCTGGCAGTGATCCCAGCCTATTTACTCTCTCTGCATTTCCAGTGTATTTAATTCCTCACTGTGTTCCCAGTGTATTTACTCTCCCAGTGTTCCCAGTGTATTTACTCTCACATTGTTCCCAGTACATTTATTTTCCCAGTGTTCCCAGTGTATTTACATTCAAAGTGTTCCCAGGGTAATTACTGTCTCGCAGTGTATTTACTCTCTCAGTTTCCCCAGTGCATTTATTCTCTCTGTTCCCAGTGTATTTACTCTCGCAGTGTTCCCAACTTATTTACTCTCCCAATGTTCCCGGCATAATCAATGTGACAGTGTTTGCAGTATATTTATTCTGTGTTCCCACGGCACTTACTCTCTCCCAGTGTTCCCAGTGTATTTACTTGCTCCAGTGATCCCAGTGTATTTACTCTCCCAGTGTTCCCAGTGCATTTATTGTCACTGTGTTCCCAGTGTATTTACTCTCCCAGTGTCCCAACATATTACTCTCCCAGTATCCACAGTGTATTTACTCTCCCAGTGATCCCAGCATATTACTCTCCCAGTATCCACAGTGTATTGACTCTTTCCCAGTGTTCCCAGTGTATTAACTCTCTTCCAATGCTCCCAGTTTATTTATTATCCCATTGTTCCCTGTGTATATACTCCCCAGTGTTCCCGGTGTATTTAATCTCCCTGTATTCCCAGTGTGTTTACTCTCTCAGTGTTCCCAGTGTATTTACTCTGTCAGTGTTCCCAGTATACTTACTGTCCCAGTGTCCCCAGTGAATTTACTCTCCCAGTGTTACCAGTATATTTACTCTCTCCCAGTATTCCCAGTGTAGTTAAACTCGTGTAGGGTTCCCAGTGCATTTACTCTCCCAGTGCTCCCAGTGCATTTGCTATGTGTCACTGTTCCCACTGTATTTACTCCCTGCCACCGTTCCCAGTGCATTTACTATCCCAGTGATCCCAGTGTAATTGCTCTCACAGTGTTCTAAGTGTATTTACTCACCCAGTGTTCCCAGTGTATTTACTCTCGCAGTGTTCCCAGCATATTTACTCACCCAGTGTTACCAGTGTATTTACTCTCCCAGCGTTCCCAGTGTTTATACTCTCTCCCAGTGTTCCCAGTTCTTTTACTCACCCAGTGTTACAGTGTATTTATTCTCTCCCAGTGTTCCCAGTGTAATTGCTCTCACGGTGTTTCCAGTTATTTACTCTCCCAGCGTTCCCAGTGTTTATACTCTCTCCCAGTGTTCCCAGTTCTTTTACTCCACCAGTGTTACAGTGTATTTATTCTCTCCCAGTGTTCCCAGTGTAATTGCTCTCACGGTGTTTCCAGTTATTTACTCTCCCAGTGTTCACAGTTTCTTTACTCTAGCAGTGATCCCAGCCTATTTATTCTCTCTGCATTCCCAGTGTATTTACTCTCTCAATGTGTTCCCAGTGTATTTACTCTCCCAGACTTTCAAGTGTATTTACTCTCCCAGCGTTCTCAGTGTATGCTATCCCTCCCAGTGTATTTATTCTCCCGGAGGTCACAGTGTGTTCACTCCCTCCCAGGGTTCCCAGTGTATTTACTCTCACAGTGTTCCCAGTACATTTATTCTCCCAGTGTTCCCAGTGCATTTACGTTCAAAGTGTTCCCAGTGTACTTACTGTCTCCCAGTGTATTTACTCTCTCAGTTTCCCCTGTGCATTTAATCTCACTCTGTTCCCAGTGTATTTACTGTCTCTGTGTTCCCTGTGTATTTAATCTCGCAGTGTTCCCAACTTATTTGCTCTCCCAGTGTTCCCAGCATATTCAATGTCCCAGTGTTCACAGTATATTTACTCTGTGTTCCCAGCGCACTTACTCTCTCCCAGTGTTCCCAGTGTATTTATTGTCACTGTGTTCCCAGTGTATTTACTCTCCCAGTGTTCCCAGCATATTACTCTCCCAGTATCCACAGTGTATTTACTCTTTCCCAGTGTTCCCAGTGTATTAACTTACTTCAAATGCTCACAGTTTATTTACTATCCCAGTGTTCCCAGTGCATTTACTTTTCCAGTTTTGCCAATGTATTTAATCTTCCAGTGTTCCCAGTTTATTTTTCCTCTCCCAGTCTTCCAAGTACATTTACTCTCCCAATGTTCCCAGTACATTTTTTCTCTCCTTGTATTCCTAGTATACTTACTCTCCCAGTGATCCCCGTGCACTTACTCTCCCACTGTCCCCAGTTTATTTACCCCACCACTTTCCCAGTGTATTTACTCTCCCAATGCTCCCAGTGTATTTATTCTGCCAGTGTTCCCGGTTTAATTGCTCTCACAGTGTTCCCAGTGTATTTACTCTCCCAATGCTCCCAGTGTATTTACTCTCCCCATGTTCCCAGTGCATTTATTTTCACAGTGTTCCCAATGTATTTACTCTCCCAGTGTTCCCAGCATATTACTCTCCCAGTATCCAAAGTGTATTTACTCTTTACCAGTGTTCCCAGTGTATTAACTCTCTTCCAATGCTCCCAGTTTATTTACTATCCCAGTGTTCCCTGTGTATATACTCTCCCAGTGTTCCCGTTGTATTTAATCTCCCAGTGTTCCCAGTGTGTTTACTCTCCCAGTGTTCTCAGTGTATTTACTCACCCAGTGTTCCCAGTGAATTTATTCTCCCAGTGTTACCAGTATATTTACTCTCTCCCAGTGTCTCCACTGTACTTGATCTCCTAGTTTACCCAGTGTGTTTACTCTCCCAATGTTCCCAGCATATTTACTCTCTCCCAATGTTCCCAGTGTTTTTACACCCACAGTTTCCCCAGTGTCTTTAATCTCTCTGTGTTTCACTGTATTTAAACTCCCACTGTTCCCAGCTATTTCCTCTCTCCCAGTATTCCCAGTGTAGTTAAACTCGTGTAGGGTTCCCAGGGCATTTACTCTCCCAGTGTTCCCCGTGCATTTGCTCTGTGTCACGGTTGCCACTGTATTTACTCCTGCCACCGTTTCCAGTGCATTTACTCTCCCAGTGATCCCAGTGTATTTGCTCTCACAGTGTTCTAAGTGTATTTACTCACCAAGTCTTCCCAGTTTATTTACTCTCCCAGTGTGCGCAGTGTATTTACTCTCCCAGTGTTCCCAGCGTATTTACTCTCCCACTGTATTTATTCTTCCAGTGTTCCCAGTGTATTTGCACTCTCTGAGTTCTCAGTGTATTTAATTACTCAAAGTTTATTTGCTCTCCCAATGTTCCCAGTGTACTTACTTCCTCCCAGTGTTCCCAGTGTATTTACTCTCTCAGTGTTCCCAGTGTATTTACTCTCCCAGTGTTCTCAGTGCATTTAATCTCTCAAAGTTTATTTATACTCCCAGAGTTCCCAGTTTATTTTCTCCCTCCCAGTAATCCCAATCTATTTATTCACTCCCAGTGTTCGCAATGTATTTACTCTCCCAGTGTTCCCAGTGTATTTACTCTCCAAGTATTGCGAGTCTATTTACACTCTCTCAGTGATCCCTGTGCGTTACCACTCCCAGTATTCCCCGTGTATTTACACTGCCTGTGTTCCTAGTGTATTTACTCTCCCAGTGTTCCCAGTGTATTTACACTCTCTGTGTTCTCAGTGTATTTAATTACTCAAAGTTTATTTACTCTCCCAATGTTCCCAGTGTACTTACTCCCTCCCAGTGTTCCCAGTGTATTTACTTTCTCAGTGTTCCCAATGTATTTACTCTCCCAGTGTTCTCAGTGCATTTAATCTCTCAAAGTTTATTTATACTCCCAGAGTTCCCAGTTTACTTTCTTCCTCCCAGTGATTCCAATCTATTTATTCCCTCCCAGTGTTCGCAATGTATTTACTCTCCCAGTGTTCCCAGTGTATTTACTCTCCAAGTATTGCAAGTCTATTTACACTCTCTCAGTGATCCCTGTGCGTTACCTCTCCCAGTGTTCCCCCTGTATTTATACTGCCTGTGTTCCTAGTGTATTTACTCTCCCAGTGTTCCCAGTGTTTATACTTGCTCCCAGTGTTCACAGTTCATTTACTCACCCAGTGTTCCCAGTGTGTTTATTCCCCAAGTGTACAGTGTATTTATTCTCTCCCAGTGTTCCCAGTCTAATTGCTCTCACGGTGTTTCCAGTGTATTTACTCTCCCAGTGTTCACAGTGTATTTACTCTGGCAGTGATCACAGCCTATTTACTCTCTCTGCATTCCCAGTATTTTTACCCCCTCACTGTGTTCCCAGTGTATTTACTCTCCCAATGTTTCAAGTGTATTTACTCTCCCAGCATTCTCAGTGTATGTTATCTATCCCAGTGTATTTATTCTCCCAGAGGTCCCAGTGTATTTACTCTGTGCCACGGTCCCCAGTGCATTTACTCTCTGCTACTGTTCCCAGTGTATTTACTCTCCCAGTGATCCCAGTGTAATTGTTCTCACAGTGTTCGAAGTGTATTTACTCTCAAACTGTTCCCAGTATATTTACTTTCCCAGTGATCCCAGTGTAATTGCTCTCACAGTGTTCGAAGTGTATTTACTCTCCCAATGTTCCCAGTGTATTTACTCTCCCAGTGTTCCCAGCGCATTTACTCTCCCAGTGCATTTATTCTCCCAGTATTCCCAGTGTATTTACTCTCTCAGTGTTATCCATGTATTTACTCTCCCAGTGTTCTCAGTGTAATTAATCTCTCAAAGTTTATTTACTCTCCCAGTGTTCCCAGTGTTTATACTCTCTCCCAGTGTTCCCAGTTCATTTACCCACCCAGTGTTCCCAGTGTGTTTACTTCCCCAGTGTTACAGTGTATTTACTCTCTCATTTTCCCCAGCGCATTTAATCTCACTGTGTTCCCAGCGTATTTACTCTCTCTGTGTTCCCTGTGTATTTACTCTCCCAGTGTTCCCAGCATAATCAATGTCCCAGTGTTCGCAGTATATTTACTCTGTGTTTCCAGCACACTTACTCTCTCCCAGTGTTCCCAGTGTATTTACTTGCTCTAGTGATCCCAGTGTATTTACTCTCCCAGTGTTCCCAGTGCATTTATTGTCACTGTGTTCCCAGTGTATTTACTCTCCCAGTTTCCCCAACATATCACTCTCCCAGTATCCACTGTGTATTTACTTATTCCCAGTGTTCCCAGTGTATTAACTCACTTCCAATGCTCCCAGTTTATTTACCATCCCAATGATCCCAGTGTATTTACTCCTGCAGTGTTGCCAATGTATTTAATCTTCCAGTGTTCCCAGTTTATTTTTCCTCTCCCAGTGTTCCCAGTTTATTTACGCCCCCCGTTTTCCCAGCATATTTACTCTCCCAATGCTCCCAGTGTATTTACTCTGCCAGTGTTCCCAGTTTAATTGCTCTCACAGTGTTCCCAGTGTATTTACTCTCCCAATGCTCCCAGTTTATTTACTCTCCCCGTGTTCCCAGTGCATTTATTGTCGCAGTGTTCCCAGTGTATTTACTCTCCCAGTGTTCCCAGAATACTTACTCATCCAGTGTTAACAGTGTATTTACTCTCCCAGTGTTCCCAGTGTTTATACTGTCTCCCAGTGATCCCAGTTCATTTACTCACCCAGTGTTCCCAGTGTGTTTACTCCCCAGTGTTACAGTGTATTTATTCTCTCCCAGTGTTCCCAGTGTAATTGATCTCACGGCGTTCCCAGTGTATTTACTCTCCCAGTGTTCAAAGTGTAGTTACTCTGGCAGTGATCCCAGCCTATTTACTCTCTCTGCATTTCCAGTGTATTTAATTCCTCACTGTGTTCCCAGTGTATTTACTCTCCCAGTGTTCCCAGTGTATTTACTCTCACATTGTTCCCAGTACATTTATTTTCCCAGTGTTCCCAGTGTATTTACATTCAAAGTGTTCCCAGGGTAATTACTGTCTCGCAGTGTATTTACTCTCTCAGTTTCCCCAGTGCATTTATTCTCTCTGTTCCCAGTGTATTTACTCTCGCAGTGTTCCCAACTTATTTACTCTCCCAATGTTCCCGGCATAATCAATGTGACAGTGTTTGCAGTATATTTATTCTGTGTTCCCACGGCACTTACTCTCTCCCAGTGTTCCCAGTGTATTTACTTGCTCCAGTGATCCCAGTGTATTTACTCTCCCAGTGTTCCCAGTGCATTTATTGTCACTGTGTTCCCAGTGTATTTACTCTCCCAGTGTCCCAACATATTACTCTCCCAGTATCCACAGTGTATTTACTCTCCCAGTGATCCCAGCATATTACTCTCCCAGTATCCACAGTGTATTGACTCTTTCCCAGTGTTCCCAGTGTATTAACTCTCTTCCAATGCTCCCAGTTTATTTATTATCCCATTGTTCCCTGTGTATATACTCCCCAGTGTTCCCGGTGTATTTAATCTCCCTGTATTCCCAGTGTGTTTACTCTCTCAGTGTTCCCAGTGTATTTACTCTGTCAGTGTTCCCAGTATACTTACTGTCCCAGTGTCCCCAGTGAATTTACTCTCCCAGTGTTACCAGTATATTTACTCTCTCCCAGTATTCCCAGTGTAGTTAAACTCGTGTAGGGTTCCCAGTGCATTTACTCTCCCAGTGCTCCCAGTGCATTTGCTATGTGTCACTGTTCCCACTGTATTTACTCCCTGCCACCGTTCCCAGTGCATTTACTATCCCAGTGATCCCAGTGTAATTGCTCTCACAGTGTTCTAAGTGTATTTACTCACCCAGTGTTCCCAGTGTATTTACTCTCGCAGTGTTCCCAGCATATTTACTCACCCAGTGTTACCAGTGTATTTACTCTCCCAGCGTTCCCAGTGTTTATACTCTCTCCCAGTGTTCCCAGTTCTTTTACTCACCCAGTGTTACAGTGTATTTATTCTCTCCCAGTGTTCCCAGTGTAATTGCTCTCACGGTGTTTCCAGTTATTTACTCTCCCAGCGTTCCCAGTGTTTATACTCTCTCCCAGTGTTCCCAGTTCTTTTACTCCACCAGTGTTACAGTGTATTTATTCTCTCCCAGTGTTCCCAGTGTAATTGCTCTCACGGTGTTTCCAGTTATTTACTCTCCCAGTGTTCACAGTTTCTTTACTCTAGCAGTGATCCCAGCCTATTTATTCTCTCTGCATTCCCAGTGTATTTACTCTCTCAATGTGTTCCCAGTGTATTTACTCTCCCAGACTTTCAAGTGTATTTACTCTCCCAGCGTTCTCAGTGTATGCTATCCCTCCCAGTGTATTTATTCTCCCGGAGGTCACAGTGTGTTCACTCCCTCCCAGGGTTCCCAGTGTATTTACTCTCACAGTGTTCCCAGTACATTTATTCTCCCAGTGTTCCCAGTGCATTTACGTTCAAAGTGTTCCCAGTGTACTTACTGTCTCCCAGTGTATTTACTCTCTCAGTTTCCCCTGTGCATTTAATCTCACTCTGTTCCCAGTGTATTTACTGTCTCTGTGTTCCCTGTGTATTTAATCTCGCAGTGTTCCCAACTTATTTGCTCTCCCAGTGTTCCCAGCATATTCAATGTCCCAGTGTTCACAGTATATTTACTCTGTGTTCCCAGCGCACTTACTCTCTCCCAGTGTTCCCAGTGTATTTATTGTCACTGTGTTCCCAGTGTATTTACTCTCCCAGTGTTCCCAGCATATTACTCTCCCAGTATCCACAGTGTATTTACTCTTTCCCAGTGTTCCCAGTGTATTAACTTACTTCAAATGCTCACAGTTTATTTACTATCCCAGTGTTCCCAGTGCATTTACTTTTCCAGTTTTGCCAATGTATTTAATCTTCCAGTGTTCCCAGTTTATTTTTCCTCTCCCAGTCTTCCAAGTACATTTACTCTCCCAATGTTCCCAGTACATTTTTTCTCTCCTTGTATTCCTAGTATACTTACTCTCCCAGTGATCCCCGTGCACTTACTCTCCCACTGTCCCCAGTTTATTTACCCCACCACTTTCCCAGTGTATTTACTCTCCCAATGCTCCCAGTGTATTTATTCTGCCAGTGTTCCCGGTTTAATTGCTCTCACAGTGTTCCCAGTGTATTTACTCTCCCAATGCTCCCAGTGTATTTACTCTCCCCATGTTCCCAGTGCATTTATTTTCACAATGTTCCCAATATATTTACTCTCCCAGTGTTCCCAGCATATTACTCTCCCAGTATCCAAAGTGTATTTACTCTTTACCAGTGTTCCCAGTGTATTAACTCTCTTCCAATGCTCCCAGTTTATTTACTATCCCAGTGTTCCCTGTGTATATATTCTCTCAGTGTTCCCGTTGTATTTAATCTCCCAGTGTTCCCAGTGTGTTTGCTCTCCCAGTGTTCTCAGTGTATTTACTCACCCAGTGTTCCCAGTGAATTTATTCCCCCAGTGTTACCAGTATATTTACTCTCTCCCAGTGTCTCCACTGTACTTGATCTCCTAGTTTACCCAGTGTATTTACTCTCCCAATGTTCCCAGCATATTTACTCTCTCCCAATGTTCCCAGTGTTTTTACACCCACAGTTTCCCCAGTGTCTTTAATCTCTCTGTGTTCCACTGTATTTAAACTCCCACTGTTCCCAGCTATTTCCTCTCTCCCAGTATTCCCAGTGTAGTTAAACTCGTGTAGGGTTCCCAGTGCATTTACTCTCCCAGTGTTCCCCGTGCATTTGCTCTGTGTCACGGTTGCCACTGTATTTACTCCTGCCACCGTTTCCAGTGCATTTACTCTCCCAGTGATCCCAGTGTATTTGCTCTCACAGTGTTCTAAGTGTATTTACTCACCAAGTGTTCCCAGTTTATTTACTCTCCCAGTGTGTGCAGTGTATTTACTCTCCCAGTGTTCCCAGCGTATTTACTCTCACACTGTATTTATTCTTCCAGTGTTCCCAGTGTATTTGCACTCTCTGTGTTCTCAGTGTATTTAATTACTCAAAGTTTATTTACTCTCCCAATGTTCCCAGTGTACTTACTCCCTCCCAGTGTTCCCAGTGTATTTACTCTCTCAGTGTTCCCAGTGTATTTACTCTCCCAGTGTTCTCAGTGCATTTAATCTCTCAAAGTTTATTTATACTCCCAGAGTTCCCAGTTTACTTTCTCCCTCCCAGTGATCCCAATCTATTTATTCACTCCCAGTGTTCGCAATGTATTTACTCTCCCAGTGTTCCCAGTGTATTTACTCTCCAAGTATTGCGAGTCTATTTACACTCTCTCAGTGATCCCTGTGCGTTACCTCTCCCAATATTCCCCGTGTATTTACACTGCCTGTGTTCCTAGTGTATTTACTCTCCCAGTGTTCCCAGTGTATTTACACTCTCTGTGTTCTTAGTGTATTTAATTACTCAAAGTTTATTTACTCTCCCAATGTTCCCAGTGTACTTACTCCCTCCCAGTGTTCCCAGTGTATTTACTTTCTCAGTGTTCCCAATGTATTTATTCTCCCAGTGTTCTCAGTGCATTTAATCTCTCAAAGTTTATTTATACTCCCAGAGTTCCCAGTTTACTTTCTTCCTCCCAGTGATCCCAAACTATTTATTCCCTCCCAGTGTTCGCAATGTATTTACTCTCCCAGTGTTCCCAGTGTATTTACTCTCCAAGTATTGCAAGTCTATTTACACTCTCTCAGTGATCCCTGTGCGTTACCTCTCCCAGTGTTCCCCGTGTATTTATACTGCCTGTGTTCCTAATGTATTTACTCTCCCAGTGTTCCCAGTGTAATTACACTCCCAGTGCTCCCAGAATATTTTATCTCCCAGTGTTCTCAGCATATTTACTCCCCCAGTGTTACCAGTGTATTTACGCTCCTAGTGTTCCCAGTGATTATACTCTCTCCCAGTGTTCCCAGTTTATTTACTCACCAAGTGTTCCCAGTGTGTTTACTCCCCCAGTGTTACAGTGTATTTATTTTTTCCCAGTGTTCCCAGTGTAATTGCTCTCACAGTTTTCCCAGTGTATTTACTCCCCCAATGTTCACAGTGTATTTACTCTGGCAGTGATCCCAGCCTATTTACTCTCACTGCATTCCCAGTGTATTTACTTCCTCACTGTGTTCCCAGTATATTTACCCTGTCAAATTTTCCCACTGTATTTACTCTCCCAGTGTTCCTAGTGTATTTACTCTCACAGTATTACCAGTACATTTACTCTCGCAGTGTTCCCAATGTATTTACGTTCAAATTGTTCCCAGTGTACTTACTGTCTCCCAGTGTATTTACTCTTCCAATTTCCCCAGTGCATTTAATCTCTCTGTGTTCCCAGTGTATTTGCTCTCTCTGTGTTCCCTGTGTATTTACTCTCGCAGTGATCCCCATGTATTTACTGCGCCAGTGTTCCCAGTCTATTTACTCTCTCCCAGTGCTCCCAGCGTATTAACTGTCCCAGTGTTCACAGTATATTTATTCTGTGTTCCCAGCGCATTTACTCTCTCCCAATATTCCCATTGTATTTGCTTGCCACAGTGATCCCAGTGTATTTAATCTCCTTGTGTTCCCAGTGTATTTAATCTACCAGTGTTCCCAGCATATTTACTCTTACAGTGTTTCCAGTGTATTTACCCTCTCAGTGTTCCCAGTGTATTTGCTCTCCCAGTGTTCCCAGCGTAATTGCTCTCCCAATGTTACCAGTATATTTACCCTCACAGTCTTCCAGTGTATATACTCTCTCCCAGTGTTCCCAGTTAATTTACTCTCCCAGTGTTCCCCGAATGTTTATTCCCTCAGTGTTCCCAGTATATTTCTTCTCTCACAGTGTTCCTAGTGTATTTACTCTCTCAGTGTTCGCAGTATATTTAATCTCCAGTGTTCTCAGTGTATTTAATCTCTCCCCGTGTGTTTACTCTCCCAGATTTCCCGATGTATTTACTCCCTTCCAGTGTTCCCGGTGTATTTACACTCCCAATGTTCCCAGTACATTTACTCTCTCCTAGTGTTCCCAGTGTATTTAATCTCCCAGAGTTATCAGTGTATTTAATCTCTCCCAGTGTATTTACTCTCCCAGAGTTCCCAGTATATTTACTGCCATCCAGTGTTCCTGGTGTATTTTTTCTCCCAGTGTTCCGAGTGTATTTAATCTCGCAGAATTGCGAGTGAATTTACTCTCTCTCAGTGTTCCCTGTGCACTACCTCTCCCAGTGTTCCCCATGTATTTACTCTTCCTGTGATCCTCGTGTATTTACTCTCCCAGTGTTCCCAGTGTATTAACTCTGTCTCAGTGTTCCCAGTGTATTTACTCTCCCAGTCTTCCCAGTGTATTTATTCTCCCAGTGTTCCCAGTGTATTTACTCTCTCAGGGTTCCCAGTGTGTTTACTCTCTCTCAGTGTTCCCAGTGTATTTACTCTCACTGTGTTTCCAGTGTATATACTCTCTATGTGATCTCAATGTACTTCTCTCCCAATGTTCCTAGTGTATTTAATCTCTCCAAGTGTTTGCAGTGTATTTACTCTTTCAGCGTACCCAGCGGGTTTACTTTCCCAATTTTACCAGTGCATTGACTCTCCCAGTGTTCGCGGTGTATTTACTCTGTCAGTGTTCCCGGTGTATTTACTCTCTCTGCATTCCTAGTATATTTACTCCTTTCCAGTGTTCCCAATGTATTTACTATCTCCCAGTGTTTCCCTATTATTTACTCTCCCTGTGTTCTTAGTGTATTTACTCCCCCAGTGTTCCCAGTGTAGTTACACTCCCAGTGTTCCCAGAGCATTCACTCTCCCAGTGTTCCCAGCGTATTTACTCTCTCAGTGTTCCCAGTGTATTTACTGTCCCATTGTTCGCAGTTTATTTACTCCGCCGTGATTCCAGCATATTTATTCTGCCTGGAATCCCAGTATATTTACTCCCTCACAGTGTTCCCAGTATATTTACTCTCTCCCAGTGTTCCCACTGTATTTACTATCCCAGTGTTCCTAGTGTATTTCCTCTCCCAGTCTTCCCAGTGTATTTACACTCCTAGTGCTCCCAGTGGATTTCCCCCCCAGTGTTCCCATAGTATTTACTCTCCCAGTGTTCTCAGTGTATTTACTCACCCAGTTTATTTACTCTCCCAGTGTTCCCTGTGTATTCAGTCTCCCAGTGTTCTCAGTGTATTTATTCTCTCAAAGTGCATTTATTCTCCCAGAGTTTGCAATGCACTTCCTCCCTCCCAGTGTTACCAGTGTATTTACTCTCTCCCAGTGTATGCAATGTATTTACTCTCCCAGCGTTCCGAGTGTATTTATTCTCGCAGTATTGCGAGTGAATTTACTTTCTCTCAGTGTTCCCTGTGCACTACCTCTTCCAGTGTTCCCCATGTATTTACTCTTCCTGTGATCCTCGTGTATTTGCTCTCCCAGTGTTGCCAGTGTATTTGCTCTGTCTCAGTGTTCCTAGTGTATTTCCTCTCCCAATCTTCCAAGTGTATTTATTCTTCCAGTGATTACAGTGTATTTAATCTCTCACAGTGTATATAGTCTCTCTGTGAACTCAGTTTACTTCTCTCCTAGTATTCCTAGTGTATTTAATCTCTCCAAGTGTTCCCAGTGTATTTACTCTTTCAGTGTACCCAGCAGATTTACTTTCCCAATTTTCCCAGCGCATTGACTCTCCCAGTCTTCGCAGTGTATTTACCCTCCCAGTGTTCGCTGTGTATTTACTCTGGCACTGTTCCCAGCGTATTTACTCTCTCTGAATTCCCAGTGTATTTACTCCCTCCCGTGTTCCCAATGTATTTACTCTTGCCCAGTGTTCCCCGTGTATTTACTCTCCCTGTGTTGCTAGTGTATTTATTCTCCCAGTGTTCCCAGTGTAGTTACACTCCCAGTGTTCCCAAAGTATTCACTCTCCCAGTATTCCCAGCGTATTTACTCTCCCAGTTTTACCAGTGTATTTACTCTCCCAGTGTTCCCAGTGTTTATACTCTCTCCCAGTGTTCCCAGTTGAGTTACTCACCCAGTGTTTCCAGTGTGTTTACTCTCCCAGTGTTACAGTGTATTTATTCTCTCCCAGTGTTCCCAGTGTTATTGCTCTCACAGTTTTCCCAGTGTATTTAATCTCCCAGTGTTCGCAGTGTATTTACTCTCCCAGCGTTCGCAGTGTATTTACTCCACCAGTGATCCCAACCGATTTATTCTGCCTGGAATCCCAGTGTATTTACTCCCTCACAGTGTTCCCAGTGTATTTACTCTCTCCCAGTGTTCCCACTGTAATTACTCTCCCTGAGTTCCTAATGTATTTCCTCTCACAGTCTTCCCAATGTATTTACACTCCTAATGCTCCCAGTGGATTTTTCCCCCAGCGTTCTCAGTGTATTTAATCTCTCCCAGTGTATTTACTCTCCCGGATGTCCCCGTGTATTTATTCTCTTCCAATGTTCCCAGTGTATTTACTCTCCCAGTGTTCCCAGTACATTTACTCCCCCAGTGTTCCCCGTGTATTTACACTCAAAATGTTCCCAGTGTACTTACTCTCTCCCAATATATTTACTCACCCAGTTTCCCCCGTGCATTTAATCTCTCTGTGTTCCCAGTTTATTTACTCTCCCAGTGTTCGCAGTGTATTTACTCTCCCAGTGTTCCCAGTGTATTCACTCTCCCAGTGTTCTCAGTGTATTTAATCTCTCAAAGTGTATTTATTCTCCCAGAATTCCCAATGCACTTACTCCCTCCCAGTGTTTCCAGTGTATTTACTCTCTCCCAGTGTACGCACTGTTTTTACTCTCCCAGCATTCCAAGTATATTTACTCTCACAGTATTGCGAGTGTATTTACTCTCTCTCAGTGTTCCCTGTGCACTACCCCTCCCAGTGTTCCCCATGTATTTACTCTCCCTGTGTTCCTCATGTATTTACTCTGCCATTGTTCCCAGTATATTTACTCTGTCTAAGTGTTCCCAGTATATTCACTCTCCCAGCCTTCCCTGTGTATTTATTCTCCCAGTGTTCCCAGTGTATTTACTCTCTCAGTGTTTCCGGTGTGTTTACTCTATCTCAATATTACCAGTGTATTTACTCTTCCAGTGATTACAGTGTATTTTATCTCTCACAGTGTATTTACTGTCACTCTGTATCCAGTGTATATATTCTCTCTGTGATCACAGTGTACTTCTCTCCCAGTGTTCCTAGTGTATTTAATCTCTACAAGTGTTCCCAGTGTATTTACTCTTCCAGTTAACCCAGCGGATTTACTTTCCCAATTGTCCCAGTGCACTGACTCTCCCAGTGTTCGCTGTGTATTTACTCTGGCAGTGTTCCCAGCATATGTACTCTCTGCATTCCCAGTGTATTTACTCCCTCCCAGTGTTCCCAATGTATTTTCTCTCTCCCTGTATTCCCCGTGTATTTACTCTCCCTGTGTTGCTAGTATATTTGCTCTCCCAGTGTTCCCAGTGTAGTTGCACTCCCAGTGTTCCCAAAGTATTTACTCTCCCAGTGTACCAGCGTATTTACTCTCCCAGTTTTACCAGTATATTTACTCTCCCAGTGTTCCCAGTGTTTATACTCTCTCCCAGTGTTCCCAGTTGATTTACTCACCCAGTGTTTCCAGAGTGTTTACTCCCCCAGTGGCACAGTGTATTTATTCTCTCCCAGTGTTCCCAGTGTAATTGCTCTCACCATGTTCCCAGTGTATTTACTCTCCCAGGGTTCGCAGTGCATTTACTCCGCCAGTGATCCCAGCATATTTATTCTGCCTGGAATCCCAGTGTATTTACTCCCTCACAGTGTTCCCAGTGTATTTACTCTCCCCCAATGTTCTCACTGTATTTACTCTCCCTGTGTTCCTAGTGTATTTCCTCTCCCAGTCTTCCCAGTGTATTTACACTCCTAGTGCTCCCAGTGGATATCCCCCCCCCCAGATTTCCCAGACTATTTACTCTCTCAGTGTTCCCAGTGTATTTGTCTCAGTGTTCCAAGGGTATTTGTTCATCCAGCATTCTCAGTGTATTTAATCTCTCCCAGTGTATTTATTTTCCAGGAGATCCCCGTGTATTTACTCCCTTCCAATGTTCCCATTGTATTTACCCTCCCAGTGTTCCCAGTACATTTACTCTCCCAGTGTTTCCCGTGTATTTACACTCAAATTGATCCCAGTATACTTACTGTCTCCCAGTATATTTATCTCCCAGTTTCCCCAGTGCATTTAATCTCTCTGTGTTCCCTGTGTATTTACTCTGCCAGTTTTCGCAGCGTATTTACTCTCCTGGTTTTGGCAGCGTATTTACTCTCCCAGTGTTACCAGTACATTTACTCTCCCGTGTTCCTAGTGTACTTGCTCCCTCTCAGTGTTCCCAGTGTAGTTACTCTCCCAGTCTTCCCAGTGTATTTATTCTCCCAGTGTTCCCAGTGTATATACTCTTTCAGTGTTCCCAGCATATCTGCTCTCTCTCAGTGTTCTTAGTGCATTTATTCTGCCAGTGTATTGATCTCGCAGTATTGCGAGTGTATTTACCCTCTTTCAGTGTTCCCTGTGCACTACCTCTCCCAGTGTTCCTCATGTATTTACTCTCCCTGTGTTCCCAGTGTATTTAATCTCCCAGTGTTCCCAGTGTGTTTGCTCTCTGTGTTCCCAATGCATTTACTCTCAGTGCTCCCAGTGCATTTAATCTCCCACTGTTGCCAATGCATTTACTCTCCCAGTGTTACCAGTGTATTTACTCTCTTAGTGTTCCCAGTGTATATACTCTCTCAGTGTTCCCAGTGTATTTAGTCTGCAGTGTTCTCAGAGTATTTAATCTCTCCCAATGTATTTACTCTCACTGTTTTTCCAGTGTATATACTCTCTCAGTGATCTCAGTGTAATTACTCTCCCAGTTTTCCTCGTGTATTTACTCACTCCCATTGTTTGCACTGTAGTTACTGTCTCCTAGTGTTCCCAGTGTATTTAATCTCTCCCAGTGTTCCCAGTGTATTTATTGTTTCAGTTCTTCAATCGTATTTACTTCCCCAGTGTTCCCCACGTATTTATTTTCCCAATTTTCCCAGTGCATTGACTCTCCCAGTGTTCGCTGTGTATTTACTCTGGCAGTGTTCCCAGCATATTTACTCTCTGCATTCCCAGTGTATTTACTCCCTCCCAGTGTTCCCAATGTATTTTCTCTCTCCCTGTATTCCCCGTGTATATACTCTCCCTGTGTTGCTAGTGTATTTACTCTCTCAGCGTTCCCAGTGTAGTTACACTCCCAGTGTTCCCAAAGTATTTACTCTCCCAGTGTACCAGCGTATTTACTCTCCCAGTTTTACCAGTATATTTACTCTCCCAGTGTTCCCAGTGTTTATATTCTCTCCCAGTGTTCCCAGTTGATTTACTCACCCAGTGTTTCCAGAGTGTTTACTCCCCCAGTGGCACAGTGTATTTATTCTCTCCTAGTGTTCCCTGTGTAATTGCTCTCACCATGTTCCCAGTGTATTTACTCTCCCCCAATGTTCCCACTGTATTTAATTTCCCCGTGTTCCTAGTGTATTTCCTCTCCCAGTCTTCCCAGTGTATTTACATTCCTAGTGCTCCCAGTGGATTTCCCCCCCCCCCAGATTTCCCAGACTATTTACTCTCTCAGTGTTCCCAGTGTATTTGTCTCAGTGTTCCAAGTGTATTTATTCATCCAGCGTTCTCAGTGTATTTAATCTCTCCCAGTGTATTTATTTTCCAGGAGATCCCCGTGTATTTACTCCCTTCCAATGTTCCCATTGTATTTACCCTCCCAGAGTTCCCAGTACATTTACTCTCCCTGTGTTTCCCGTGTATTTACACTCAAATTGTTCCCAGTGTACTTACTGTCTCCCAGTGTATTTACTCTCCCAGTTTCCCCAGTGCATTTAATCTCTCTGTGTTCCCAGTGTATTTACTCTCTGTGTTCCCTGTGTATTTACTCTGCCAGTTTTCGCAGCGTATTTAATCTCCTGGTTTTGGCAGCGTATTTACTCTCCAAATGTTACCAGTATATTTAATCTCCCGTGTTCCTAGTGTACTTGCTCCCTCTCAGTGTTCCTAGTGTAGTTACTCTCCCAGACTTCCCAGTGTATTTATTCTCCCAGGTTTCCCAGTGTATATAATCTTTCAGTGTTCCCAGCATATCTGCTTTCTCTCAGTGTTCTTAGTGCATTTATTCTGCCAGTGTATTTACTCTCGCAGTATTGCGAGTGTATTTACTCTCTTTCAGTGTTCCCTGTGCACTACCTCTCCCAGTGTTCCTCATGTATTTACTCTACCTGTGTTCCCAGTATATTTAATCTCCCAGTGTTCCCAGTGTGTTTGCTCGCTGTGTTCCCAATGCATTTACTCTCAGTGTTCCCAGTGCATTTAATCTCCCACTGTTGCCAATGCATTTACTTTCCCAGTGTTACCAGTGTATTTACTCTCCTAGTGTTCCCAGTGTCTATACTCTCTCAGTGTTCCAGTGTAGTTGCTCTCTCTCAGTGTTCCCAGTGTATTTAGTCTGCCAGTGTTCTCAGAGTATTTAATCTCTCCCAATGTATTTACTCTCCGTTTTCCCAGTGTATATACTCTTTCAGTGATCTCAGTGTAATTACTCTCCCAGTTTTCCTCGTGTATTTACTCTCTCCCAGTGTTCATACTGTAGTTACTGTCTCCTAGTGTTCCAAGTGTATTTAATCTCTCCCAGTGTCCCCAGAGTATTTACTGTTCCAGTTCTTCCATCGTATTTACTTCCCCAGTGTTCCCCACGTATTTACTTTCCCAATGTTCCCAGTGTATTTACTCTCCCAGTATTCCCAGCATATTACTCTCCCAGTATCCTCAGTGTATTTACTCTCTCCCAGTGTTCCCAGCGTATTTACTCTCTTCCAGTGTTCCCAGTTTATTTACTACCCCAGTGTTCCCAGTGTATTTAATCTCCCAGTGTTCGCAATGTGTTTGCACTCTGTGTTCCCAATGTATTTACTTACAGTTTGCCCAGTGTATTTACTCTCCCAGTGTTCCCAATTTATTTAATCTTCCAGTGTTCCCAGTGTATTTTTCCTCTCCCAGTATTCCCAGTTTATTTACTCTCCCAATGTTCTGAGCACATTTACTCTCAACCTGTATTCCCAGTATACTTATTCTCTCAGTGATCCCAGTTTACTTAATCTCCCACTGTTGCCAGTGCATTTACTCCTTCAATGTTCCCAGTGTATTTATTCTCCCAGTGTTCCCAATGTAGTTACTCTCTAAATGTTCCCAGTGTATTTACTCTCCCAGTGTTCCCAGCGTATTGCTCTCCCAGTAACCTTAGTGTATTTACTCTCTCCCAATGTTCCCAGTGTATTGACTCTCTTCCAGTGTTCACAGTTTATTTACTACCCCAGTGTTCCCAGTGTATTTACTCTCCCTGAGTTCCCAGTTTATTTAATCTCCCAGTGTTCCCAGTGTGCTTGCTCTCTCTGTTCCCAATGTATTTACTCTCAGTGTTCCCAGTGTATTTACTCTCCCAGTGTTCCCAGTGTATTTAATCTCCCACTGTTGCCATTGCATTTACTCTACCAGTGTTACCAGTGTATTTACTCTCCTAGTGTTCCCAGTGTATATACTCTCTCAGCGTTCCCAGTGTATTTGTTCTCTCTCAGTGTTCCCAGTGTATTTACTCTGCCAGTGTTCTCAGAGTATTTAATCTCTCCCAGTGTATTTACTCTCCCTGTGTTTCCAGTGCATATACTCTCTCGGTGATCTCAGTGTACTTACTCTCCCAGTTTTCCTAGTGTATTTACATTCTTCCAGTGTTCGCAGTGTAGTTACTGTCTCCTAGTGTTCCTAGTGTAATTACTGTTCCATTTCTTCCATCATATTTACTCCCCCAGTGTTACCCGTGTATTTACTTTCCCAATGTTCAAAGTGTATTTACTCTCCCAGTGTTCCCAGCATATTACTCTCCCAGTAGCCTCAGTGTATTTACTCTCTCCCAGTATTCTCAGTGCATTTACTCACTTCCCGTGTTGCCAGTTTATTTACTATCCCAGTTTTTCCAGTGTGTTTACTCTCCCAGTGTTCCCAGTGTATTTAATCTCCCAGTGTTCCCAATGTATTTGCTCTCTGTGTTCCCAATGTATTTACTCACAGTGTTCCCAGTATATTTACTCTCTCAGTATTCCCAGTTTATTTAGTCTCCCAATGTTCTGAGCACATTTACCTCCACCCTGTATTCCCAGTATACTTACTCTCCCTGCGATCCCAGTGTACTTACTCTCCCACTGTTGCCAGTGTATTTACTCCCCCAGTGTTACCAGTGTATTTTCTCCCCCAGTGTTACCATGTATTTATTCCCTCCCAGTGTTCCCAGTTTAATTGCTCTCACAGTGTTCCCAGTATATTTATTTTCCCAATGCTTCCAGTGTATTTAATCACCCAGTGTTCCCAGTGCATTTATTGTCACAGTGTTGCCAGTGTATTTAATCTCCCAGTGTTCCCAGCATATTACTCTCCCAGTATCCACAGTGTATCTATTCCTTCCCAGTGTTCCCAATTTATGTACTACCCCAATGTTCTCAGGGTATTTACTCTCCCTGTGTTCCCAGTGTATTTAATCTCCCAGTGCTCCCAGTGTGTTTGCACTCTGTTATCCCAATGTATTTACTCTCAGTGTTCCCAGTGTATTTACTCTCCCAGTGTATCCAGTGCATTTAATCTCCCAAAGCTCCCAGTATATTTACTCTCCCAGTGTTTCCAATGTATTTAATCTTCCAGTGTTCACAGTGTATTCTCCTCTCCCAGTATTCCCAGTTTATTTACTCTCCCATGTTCCCAGCACATTTACTCTCACCCTGTATTCCCAGTTTACTTACTCTCCCAGTGATCCCAGTGTACTTACTCTGCCACTGTTGCCAGTGTATTTACTCTCCCAGTGTTACCAGTGCATTTACTCTCCTAGTGTTGCCAGTGTATATACTCTCTCCCAGTGTTCCCAGTGCATTTAATCTCTCAGTGTTCCCAGTGTGTTTACTCCCCCAGTGTTACAGTATAATTATTCTCTCCCAGTGTTCCAAGTTTAATTGCTCTCACAGTATTCCCAGTGTATTTATTCTCCCAATGCTTCCGGTGTATTTACTCTCCCACTGTTCCCAATGCATTTATTGTCACAGTGTTCCCAGTGTATTTACTCTCCCAGTGTTCCCAGTATATTACTCTCCCAGTATCCACAGTGTATTTACTCCTTCCCAGTGTTCCAAATGTATTAGCTCTCTTGCACTGCTCCCAGTTTATTTACTATCCTCGTGTTCCTAGTATATTTAATCTAAGAGTGTTCCCAATGTGTTTACTTTCTCAGTGCTCCTAGTCTATTTACTCCCTGTCAGTGATCCCGTATTTACTCTCCCAGTGTTTTCAGTGTATTTACTCGCCCAGTGTTTCCAGTGTATGTAATCTTCCAGTGTTGCCAGTGTGTTTGCTCTCTGTGTTCCCCCTGTATTTACTCTCAGTGTTCCCAATGTATTTACTCTCCCAGTGTTCCCAGTTTATTTAGTCTCCCAATTTTCCCAGTACATTTACTCTCTCCTTGTATTCCCAGTATACTTACTCGCCCAGTGATCCATGTGCACTTAATCTCCCACTGTTGCCAATGCATTTACTCACCCAGTGTTAACAGTGCATTTACTCTCATAGTGTTCCCAGTGTATATAATCTCCCAGTGTTTCCAATTTAATTGCTTTGACAGTGTTCCCAGTATATTTATTTTCCCAATGCTTCCATTGTATTTAATCACCCAGTGTTCCCAGTGTATTTATTGTCACAGTGTTCTCAGTGTATTTAATCTCCCAGTGTTCCCAGCATATTACTCTCCCAGTATCCACAGTGTATTTATTCATTCCCAGTGTTCCCAGTTTATTTACTACCCCAATGTTCCCAGTATATTTACTCTCCCTGTGTTCCCAGTGTATTTAACCTCCCAGTGCTCCCAGTATGTTTGCAGTCTGTGATCCCAATGCCTTTACTCTCAGTGTTCCCAGTGTATTTACTATCCCAGTGTATCCAGTGTATTTAATCTCCCAGTGCTCCCAGTGTGTTTGCACTCTGTTATCCCAATGTATTTACTCTCAGTGTTCCCAGTGTATTTACTCTCCCAGTGTATCCAGTGCATTTAATCTCCCAAAGCTCCCAGTATATTTACTCTCCCAGTGTTTCCAATGTATTTAATCTTCCAGTGTTCACAGTGTATTCTCCTCTCCCAGTATTCCCAGTTTATTTACTCTCCCAATGTTCCCAGCACATTTACTCTCACCCTGTATTCCCAGTTTACTTACTCTCCCAGTGATCCCAGTGTACTTACTCTGCCACTGTTGCCAGTGTATTTACTCTCCCAGTGTTACCAGTGCATTTACTCTCCTAGTGTTGCCAGTGTATATACTCTCTCCCAGTGTTCCCAGTGCATTTAATCTCTCAGTGTTCCCAGTGTGTTTACTCCCCCAGTGTTACAGTATAATTATTCTCTCCCAGTGTTCCAAGTTTAATTGCTCTCACAGTATTCCCAGTGTATTTATTCTCCCAATGCTTCCGGTGTATTTACTCTCCCACTGTTCCCAGTGCATTTATTGTCACAGTGTTCCCAGTGTATTTACTCTCCCAGTGTTCCCAGTATATTACTCTCCCAGTATCCACAGTGTATTTACTCCTTCCCAGTGTTCCAAATGTATTAGCTCTCTTGCACTGCTCCCAGTTTATTTACTATCCTCGTGTTCCTAGTGTATTTAATCTAAGAGTGTTCCCAATGTGTTTACTTTCTCAGTGCTCCTAGTCTATTTACTCCCTGTCAGTGATCCCGTATTTACTCTCCCAGTGTTCTCAGTGTATTTACTCGCCCAGTGTTTCCAGTGTATGTAATCTCCCAGTGTTGCCAGTGTGTTTGCTCTCTGTGTTCCCCCTGTATTTACTCTCAGTGTTCCCAATGTATTTACTCTCCCAGTGTTCCCAGTTTATTTAGTCTCCCAATTTTCCCAGTACATTTACTCTCTCCTTGTATTCCCAGTATACTTACTCGCCCAGTGATCCATGTGCACTTAATCTCCCACTGTTGCCAATGCATTTACTCACCCACTGTTAACAGTGCATTTACTCTCATAGTGTTCCCAGTGTATATAATCTCCCAGTGTTTCCAATTTAATTGCTCTGACAGTGTTCCCAGTATATTTATTTTCCCAATGCTTCCATTGTATTTAATCACCCAGTGTTCCCAGTGTATTTATTGTCACAGTGTTCTCAGTGTATTTAATCTCCCAGTCTTCCCAGCATATTACTCTCCCAGTATCCACAGTGTATTTATTCATTCCCAGTGTTCCCAGTTTATTTACTACCCCAATGTTCCCAGTATATTTACTCTCCCTGTGTTCCCAGTGTATTTAACCTCCCAGTGCTCCCAGTATGTTTGCAGTCTGTGATCCCAATGCCTTTACTCTCAGTGTTCCCAGTGTATTTACTATCACAGTGTATCCAGTGTATTTAATCTCCCAGAGCTCCCAGTGTGTTTGCACTCTGTTATCCCAATGTATTTACTCTCAGTGTTCCCAGTGTATTTACTCTCCCAGTGTATCCAGTGCATTTAATCTCCCAAAGCTCCCAGTATATTTACTCTCCCAGTGTTTCCAATGTATTTAATCTTCCAGTGTTCACAGTGTATTCTCCTCTCCCAGTATTCCCAGTTTATTTACTCTCCCAATGTTCCCAGCACATTTACTCTCACCCTGTATTCCCAGTGTACGTACTCTCCCAGTGATCCCAGTGTACTTACTCTGCCACTGTTGCCAGTGTATTTACTCTCCCAGTGTTACCAGTGCATTTACTCTCCTAGTGTTGCCAGTGTATATACTCTCTCCCAGTGTTCCCAGTGCATTTAATCTCTCAGTGTTCCCAGTGTGTTTACTCCCCCAGTGTTACAGTATAATTATTCTCTCCCAGTGTTCCAAGTTTAATTGCTCTCACAGTATTCCCAGTGTATTTATTCTCCCAATGCTTCCGGTGTATTTACTCTCCCACTGTTCCCAGTGCATTTATTGTCACAGTGTTCCCAGTGTATTTACTCTCCCAGTGTTCCCAGTATATTACTCTCCCAGTATCCACAGTGTATTTACTCCTTCCCAGTGTTCCAAATGTATTAGCTCTCTTGCACTGCTCCCAGTTTATTTACTATCCTCGTGTTCCTAGTGTATTTAATCTAAGAGTGTTCCCAATGTGTTTACTTTCTCAGTGCTCCTAGTCTATTTACTCCCTGTCAGTGATCCCGTGTTTACTCTCCCAGTGTTCTCAGTGTATTTACTCGCCCAGTGTTTCCAGTGTATTTAATCTCCCAGTGTTGCCAGTGTGTTTGCTCTCTGTGTTCCCCCTGTATTTACTCTCAGTGTTCCCAATGTATTTACTCTCCCAGTGTTCCCAGTTTATTTAGTCTCCCAATTTTCCCAGTACATTTACTCTCTCCTTGTATTCCCAGTATACTTACTCGCCCAGTGATCCATGTGCACTTAATCTCCCACTGTTGCCAATGCATTTATCACCCAGTGTTAACAGTGCATTTACTCTCATAGTGTTCCCAGTGTATATAATCTCCCAGTGTTTCCAATTTAATTGCTCTGACAGTGTTCCCAATATATTTATTTTCCCAATGCTTCCATTGTATTTAATCACCCAGTGTTCCCAGTGTATTTATTGTCACAGTGTTCTCAGTGTATTTAATCTCCCAGTGTTCCCAGCATATTACTCTCCCAGTATCCACAGTGTATTTATTCATTCCCAGTGTTCCCAGTTTATTTACTACCCCAATGTTCCCAGTATATTTACTCTCCCTGTGTTCCCAGTGTATTTAACCTCCCAGTGCTCCCAGTATGTTTGCAGTCTGTGATCCCAATGCCTTTACTCTCAGTGTTCCCAGTGTATTTACTATCCCAGTGTATCCAGTGTATTTAATCTCCCAGAGCTCCCAGTGTGTTTGCACTCTGTTATCCCAATGTATTTACTCTCAGTGTTCCCAGTGTATTTACTCTCCCAGTGTATCCAGTGCATTTAATCTCCCAAAGCTCCCAGTATATTTACTCTCCCAGTGTTTCCAATGTATTTAATCTTCCAGTGTTCACAGTGTATTCTCCTCTCCCAGTATTCCCAGTTTATTTACTCTCCCAATGTTCCAAGCACATTTACTCTCACCCTGTATTCCCAGTGTACGTACTCTCCCAGTGATCCCAGTGTACTTACTCTGCCACTGTTGCCAGTGTATTTACTCTCCCAGTGTTACCAGTGCATTTACTCTCCTAGTGTTGCCAGTGTATATACTCTCTCCCAGTGTTCCCAGTGCATTTAATCTCTCAGTGTTCCCAGTGTGTTTACTCCCCCAGTGTTACAGTATAATTATTCTCTCCCAGTGTTCCAAGTTTAATTGCTCTCACAGTATTCCCAGTGTATTTATTCTCCCAATGCTTCCGGTGTATTTACTCTCCCACTGTTCCCAGTGCATTTATTGTCACAGTGTTCCCAGTGTATTTACTCTCCCAGTGTTCCCAGTATATTACTCTCCCAGTATCCACAGTGTATTTACTCCTTCCCAGTGTTCCAAATGTATTAGCTCTCTTGCACTGCTCCCAGTTTATTTACTATCCTCGTGTTCCTAGTGTATTTAATCTAAGAGTGTTCCCAATGTGTTTACTTTCTCAGTGCTCCTAGTCTATTTACTCCCTGTCAGTGATCCCGTGTTTACTCTCCCAGTGTTCTCAGTGTATTTACTCGCCCAGTGTTTCCAGTGTATTTAATCTCCCAGTGTTGCCAGTGTGTTTGCTCTCTGTGTTCCCCCTGTATTTACTCTCAGTGTTCCCAATGTATTTACTCTCCCAGTGTTCCCAGTTTATTTAGTCTCCCAATTTTCCCAGTACATTTACTCTCTCCTTGTATTCCCAGTATACTTACTCTCCCAGTGATCCATGTGCACTTAATCTCCCACTGTTGCCAATGCATTTACTCTCCCAGTGTTAACAGTGCATTTACTCTCATAGTGTTCCCAGTGTATATAATCTCCCAGTGTTTCCAATTTAATTGCTCTGACAGTGTTCCCAGTATATTTATTTTCCCAATGCTTCCATTGTATTTAATCACCCAGTGTTCCCAGTGTATTTATTGTCACAGTGTTCTCAGTGTATTAAATCTCCCAGTGTTCCCAGCATATTACTCTCCCAGTATCCACAGTGTATTTATTCATTCCCAGTGTTCCCAGTTTATTTACTACCCCAATGTTCCCAGTATATTTACTCTCCCTGTGTTCCCAGTGTATTTAACCTCCCAGTGCTCCCAGTATGTTTGCAGTCTGTGATCCCAATGCCTTTACTCTCAGTGTTCCCAGTGTATTTACTATCCCAGTGTATCCAGTGTATTTAATCTCCCAAAGCACCCAATATATTAACCCTCCCAGTGTTTCCAATATATTTAATCTTCCAGTGTTCCCAGTGTATTTTACTCTCCCAGTATTCCCAGTTTATTTACTCTCCCAATGTTCCCAGCATATTTACTCTCACCCTGTATTCCCAGTATACTTACACTCCCACTGATCCCAGTGTAATTACTCTCCCACTGTTGCCAGCGTATTTACTCTCACAGTGTTCCCAGTATATTACTCTCCCAGTATCCACAGTGTATTTACTCTTTCCCAGTGTTCCAAGTGTATTAACTCTCTTCCAATGCTCCCAGTTTATTTACTATCCTTGTGTTCCAGGTGTATTTAATCTCACAGTGTTCCCAGTGTGTTTACTTTCTCAGTGCTCCCAGTCTATTTACACCCTGTCAGTGATCCTGTATTTACTCTGCCAGTGTTCTCAGTGTATTTACTCGCCCAGTGTTCCCAGTGTATTTAATCTCCCAGTGTTCCCAATGTGTTTGCTCTCTCTGTGTTCCCACTGTATTTACACTCAGTGATCCCAGTTTATTTACTCTCCCAGTGTCCCCAGTTTATTTACTCTCCCAATGTTCCCAGCACATTTACTCTCACCCTGTATTCGCAGTACACTTACTCTCCCAGTGATCCCACTGTACTTACTCTCCCACTGTTGCCAGTATATTTACTCTCCCATTTTTACCAGTGCATTTACTCTCCTAGTGTTCCCAGTGTATATACTCTCTCAAAGTGTTCCCAGTGCATTTAATCTCTCAGTGTTCCCAGTGTGTTTGCTCCCCCAGTGTTACAGTGTAATCATTCTCTCCCAGTGTTCCAAGTTTAATTGCTCTCACAGTATTCCCAGTGTATTTATTCTCCCAATGCTCCCGGTATATTTACTCTCCCATTGTTCCCAGTGCATTTATTGTCACAGTATTCCCAGTGTATTTATTCTCCCAATGCTCCCGGTGTATTTACTCTCCCACTGTTCCCAGTGCATTTATTGTCACAGTGTTCCTAGTGTATTTACTCTCCCAGTGTTCCCAGTATATTACACCCCCAGCATCCACAGTGTATTTACTCTTTCCCTGTGTTCCAAGTGTATTAACTCTTTTCCAATGCTCCCAGTGTATTTACTATCCTTGTGTTCCCAGTGTATTTAATCTCAAAGTGTTCCCAGTGTGTTTACTTTCTCAGTGCTCCCAGTCTGTTTACTCCATGTCAGTGGTCCCGTATTTACTCTCCCAGTGTTCTCAGTGTATTTACTCGCCCAGTGTTCCCAGTGTATTTAATCTCCCAGTGTTCCCAGTGTGTTTGCTCTCTGTGTTCCCACTCTATTTACTCTCAGTGCTCCCAGTGTATTTACTCGCCCAGTGTTCCCAGTGTATTTAATCTCCCAATGTTCCCAGTGTGTTTGCTCTCTGTGTTCCCACTGTATTTACTCTCAGTGATCCCAGTGTATTTACTCTCCCAGTGTTCCCAGTTTATTTAGTCTCCCAATTTTCCCAGTACATTTACTCTCTCCCTGTATTCCCAGTATACTTACTCTCCCTGTGATCCAAGTGTACTTAATCTCCCACTGTTGCCAATGCATTTACTCTCCCAGTGTTAACAGTGTATTTACACTCCTAGTGTTCCCAGTGTATATACTCTCCCAATGTTTCCAGTTTAATTGCTTTCACATTGTTCCCAGTATATTTATTTTATAAATGCTTCCAGTGTATTTAATCACCCAGTGTTCCCAGTGCATTTATTGTCACAGTGTTCCCAGTGTATTTAATCTCCAAGTGTTCCCAGCATACTACTCTCCCAGTATCCACAGTGTGTTTATTCCTTCCCAGTGTTCCAAGTTTATTTACTACCCCAATGTTTCCAGTGTATTTACTCTCCCTGTGTTCCCAGTGTATTTAATCACCCAGTGCTCCCAGTGTGTATGCACCCTGTGATCCCAATGTATTTACTCCCAGTGCTCCCAGAGTATTTACTCTGCCAGTGTATCCAATGTATTTAATCTCCCAAAGCTCCCAGTGTATTTACTCTCCCAGTGTTTCCAATGTATTTAATCTTCCAGTGTTCCCAGTGTATTTTCCTCTCCCAGTATTCCCAGTTTATTTACTCTCCCACTGTTCCCAGCATATTTACTCTCACCCTGTATTCCCAGTATACTTACTCTCCCAGTGATCCCAGTCTACTGACTCTCCCACTGTTGCCAGTGTATTTACTCTCCCAGTGTTACCAGTGCATTTACTCCCCTAGTGTTCGCAGTGTATATACTCTCTCCCAGTGTTCCCAGTGCATTTAATCTCTCAGTGTTCCCAGTGTGTTTACTCCCCCAGTATTACAGTGTAATTATTCTCTCCCAGTGTTCCAAGTTTAATTGCTCTCACAGTATTCCCAGTGTATTTATTCTTCCAATGCTCCCGGTGTATTTACTCTCCCAATGTTCCCAGTGCATTTATTGTCACAGTTTTCCCAGTGTATTTACTCTCCCAGTGTTCCCAGTATATTACTCTCCCAGTATCCACAGTGTATTTACTCTTTCCCAGTGTTCCAAGTGTATTAACTCTCTTCCAATGCTCCCAGTGTATTTACTATCCTTGTGTTCCCAATGTTTTTAATCTCACAGATTTCCCAGTGTGTTTACTTTCTCAGTGCTCCCAGTCTATTTACTCCCTGTCAGTGATTCCGTCTTTACTCTCCCAGTGTTCTCAGTGTATTTACTCGCCCAGTGTTCCCAGTGTATTTAATCTCCCCATGTTCCCAGTTTGTTTGCTCTCTGTGTTCCCACTGTATTTACTCTCAGTGATCCCAGTATATTTACTCTCCAAGTGTTCCCAGTGTATTTATTCTCCCAATTTTCCCGGTACGTTTACTCTCTCCCTGTATTCCCAGTATACTTACTCTCCCAGTGATCCAAGTGTACTTAATCTCCCACTGTTGCCAATGCATTTACTCTCCCAGTGTTAACAGTGTATTTACTCTCCTAGTGTTCCCAGTGTATATACTCTCCCAGTGTTCCCAGTTTAATTGCTGTCACGGTGTTCCCAGTATATTTATTTTCCCAATGCTTCCAGTGTATTTAATCACCCAGTGTTCCCAGTGCATTTATTGTCACAGTGTTCCCAGTGTATTTAATTTCCCAGTGTTCCCAGAATACTACTCTCCCAGTATCCACAGTGTATTTATTCCTTCCCAGTGTTCCCAGTTTATTTACTACCCCAATGTTCCCAGTGTATTTACTCTCCCTGTGTTCCCAGTGTATTTAATCTCCCAGTGCTCCCAGTGTGTTTGCATTCTGTGATCCCAATGTATTTACTCTCAGTGTTCCCAGTGTATTTACTCTCCCAGTGTATCCAGTGTATTTAATCTCCCAAAGCTCCCAGTATATTTACTCTCCAAGTGTTTCCAATGCATTTAATCTTCCAGTGTTCCCAGTGTATTTTCCTCTCCCAGTATTTCCAGTTTATTTACTCTCCCAATGTTCCCAGCACATTTACTCTCACGCTGTATTCCCAGTGTACATACTCTCCCAGTGATCCCAGTGTACTTACTCTCCCACTGTTGCCAGCGTATTTACTCTCCCAGTGTTACCAGTTCATTTACTCTCCTGGTGTTTCCAGTGTATATACTCTCTCCCAGTGTTCCCAGTGCATTTAATCTCTCAGTGTTCCCAGTGTGTTTACTTCCCCAGTGCTACAGTGTAATTATTCTCTCCCAGTGTTCCAAGTTTAATTGCTCTCACAGTATTCCCAGTGTATTTATTCTCCCAATGCTCCCGGTATATTTACTCTCCCATTGTTCCCAGTGCATTTATTGTCACAGTATTCCCAGTGTATTTATTCTCCCAATGCTCCCGGTGTATTTACTCTCCCACTGTTCCCAGTGCATTTATTGTCACAGTGTTCCTAGTGTATTTACTCTCCCAGTGTTCCCAGTATATTACTCCCCCAGTATCCACAGTGTATTTACTCTTTCCCTGTGTTCCAAGTGTATTAACTCTCTTCCAATGCTCCCAGTGTATTTACTATCCTTGTGTTCCCAGTGTATTTAATCTCAAAGTGTTCCCAGTGTGTTTACTTTCTCAGTGCTCCCAGTCTATTTACTCCCTGTCAGTGATCCCGTATTTACTCTCCCAGTGTTCTCAGTGTATTTACTCGCCCAGTGTTCCCAGTGTATTTAATCTCCCAGTGTTCCCAGTGTGTTTGCTCTCTGTGTTCCCACTCTATTTACTCTCAGTGCTCCCAGTGTATTTACTCTCCCAGTGTTCCCAGTTTATTTAGTCTCCCAATTTTCCCAGTACATTTACTCTCTCCCTGTATTCCCAGTATACTTACTTACCCAGTGATCCAAGTGTACTTAATCTCCCACTGTTGCCAATGCATTTACTCTCCCAGTGTTTCCAGTTTAATTGCTTTCACAGTGTTCCCAGTATATTTATTTTACCAATGCTTCCAGTGTATTTAATCACCCAGTGTTCCCAGTGCATTTATTGTCACAGCGTTCCCGGTGTATTTAATCTCCAAGTGTTCCCAGCATACTACTCTCCCATTATCCACAGTGTATTTATTCCTTCCCAGTGTTCCAAGTTTATTTACTACCCCAATGTTCCCAGTGTATTTACTCTCCCTGTGTTCCCAGTGTATTTAATCTCTCAGTGCTCCTAGTGTGTATGCACCCTTTGATCCCAATGAATTTACTCCCAGTGCTCCCAGAGTATTTACTCTGCCAGTGTATCCAGTGTATTTAATCTCCCAAAAATCCCAGTATATTTACTCTCCCAGTGTTTCCAATGTATTTAATCTTCCAGTGTTCCCAGTGTATTTTCCTCTCCCAGTATTCCCAGTTTATTTACTCTACCACTGTTCCCAGCACATTTACTCTCACCCTGTATTCCCAGTATACTTACTCTCCCAGTGATCCCAGTCTACTTACTCTCCCACTGTTGCCAGTGTATTTACTCTCCCAGTGTTACCAGTGCATTTACTCCCCTAGTGTTCGCAGTGTATATACTCTCTCCCAGTGTTCCCAGTGCATTTAATCTCTCAGTGTTCCCAGTGTGTTTACTCCCCCAGTATTGCAGTGTAATTATTCTCTCCCAGTGTTCCAAGTTTAATTGCTCTCACAGTATTCCCAGTGTATTTATTCTCCCAATGCTCCCGGTGTATTTACTCTCCCAATGATCCCAGTGCATTTATTGTCACAGTTTTCCCAGTGTATTTACTCTCCCAGTGTTCCCAGTATATTACTCTCCCAGTATCCACAGTGTATTTACTCTTTCCCAGTGTTCCAAGTGTATTAACTCTCTTCCAATGCTCCCAGTGTATTTACTATCCTTGTGTTTCCAGTGTATTGAATCTCACAGTTTTCCCAGTGTGTTTACTTTCTCAGTGCTCCCAGTCTATTTACTCCCTGTCAGTGATTCCGTCTTTACTCTCCCAGTGTTCTCAGTGTATTTACTCGCCCAGTGTTCCCAGTGTATTTAATCTCCCAGTGTTCCCAGTGTGTTTGCTCTCTGTGTTCCCACTGTATTTACTCTCAGTGATCCCAGTATATTTACTCTCCAAGTGTTCCCAGTGTATTTAGTCTCCCAATTTACCCGGTACGTTTACTCTCTCCCTGTATTCCCAGTATACTTACTCTCCCAGTGATCCAAGTGTACTTAATCTCCCACTGTTGCCAATGCATTTACTCTCCCAGTGTTAACAGTGCATTTAATCTCCTAGTGTTCCCAGTGTATATACTCTCCCAGTGTTCCCAGTGTAATTGCTGTCACAGTCTTCCCAATATATTTATTTTCCCAATGCTTCCAGTGTATTTAATCACCCAGTGTTCCCAGTGCATTTATTGTCACAGTGTTCCCAGTGTATTTAATTTCCCAGTGTTCCCAGCATACTACTCTCCCAGTATCCACAGTGTATTTATTCCTTCCCAGTGTTCCCAGTTTATTTACTACCCCAATGTTCCCAGTGTATTTACTCTCCCTGTGTTGCCAGTGTATTTAATCTCCCAGTGCACCAATTGTGTTTGCACTCTGTGATCCCTATGTATTTAGTCTCAGTGTTCCCAGTGTATTTACTCTCCCAGTGTATCCAGTGTATTTAATCTCCCAAAGCTCCCAGTATATTTACTCTCCCAGTGTTTCCAATGTATTTAATCTTCCAGTGTTCCCAGTGTGTTTTCCTCTCCCAGTATTCCCAGTTTATTTACCCTCCCAATGTTCCCAGCACATTTACTCTCACCCTGTATTCCCAGTATACTTACTCTCAAAGTGATCCCAGTGTACTTACTCTCCCACTGTTGCCAGTGTATTTACTCTCCCAGTGTTGCCAGTGCATTTACTCTCCTGGTGTTCCCAGTGTATACACTCTCTCCCAGTGTTCCCAGTGCATTTAATCTCTCAGTGTTCCCAGTGTGTTTACTTCCCCAGTGTTACAGTGTAACTATTCTCTCCCAGTGTTCCAAGTTTAATTGCTCTCACAGTATTCCCAGTGTATTTATTCTCCCAATGCTCCAGGTATATTTACTCTCCCATTGTTCCCAGTGCATTTATTGTCACAGTATTCCCAGTGTATTTATTACCCCAATGCTCCCGGTGTATTTACTCTCCCACTGTTCCCAGTGCATTTATTGTCACAGTGTTCCTAGTGTATTTACTCTCCTAGTGTTACCAGTATATTACTCCCCCAGTATCCACAGTGTATTTACTCTTTCCCTGTGTTCCAAGTGTATTAACTCTCTTCCAATGCTCCCAGTGTATTTCCTATCCTTGTGTTCCCAGTGTATTTAATCTCAACGTGTTCCCAGTGTGTTTACTTTCTCAGTGCTCCCAGTCTATTTACTCCCTGTCAATGATCCCGTATTTACTCTCCCAGTGTTCTCAGTGTATTTACTCGCCCAGTGTTCCCAGTGTATTTAATCTCCTAGTGTTCCCAGTGTGTTTGCTCTCTTTGTTCCCACTCTATTTACTCTCAGTGATCCCAGTGTATTTACTCTCCCAGTGTTCCCAGTTTATTTAGTCTCCCAATTTTCCCAGTATATTTACTCTCTCCCTGTATTCCCAGTATACTTACTCTCCCAGTGATCCAAGTGTACTTAATCTCCCACTGTTGCCAATGCATTTATTCTCCCAGTGTATTTACGCTCCTAGTGTTTCCAGTGTATATACTCTCCCAATGTTTCCAGTTTAATTGCTTTCACAGTGTTCCCAGTATATTTATTTTACCAATGCTTCCAGTGTATTTAATCACCCAGTGTTCCCAGTGCATTTATTGTCAAAGTGTTCCCAGTGTATTTAATATCCAAGTGTTCCCAGCATACTATTCTCCCAGTATCCACAGTGTATTTATTCCTTCCCAGTGTTCCAAGTTTATTTACTACCCCAATGTTCCCAGTGTATTTACTCTCCCTGTGTTCCCAGTGTATTTAATCTCCCAGTGCTCCTAGTGTGTATGCACTCCTTGATCCCAATGTATTTACTCCCAGTGCTCCCAGAGTATTTACTCTGCCAGTGTATCCAGTGTATTTAATCTCCCAAAGCTCCCAGTATATTTATTCTCCCAGTGTTTCCAATGTATTTAATCTACCAGTATTCCCAGTGTATTTTCCTCTCCCAGTATTCCCAGTTTATTTACTCTCCCACTGTTCCCAGCACATTTACTCTCACCCTGTATTCCCAGTATACTTACTCTCCCAGTGATCCCAGTCTACTTACTCTCCCACTGTTGCCAGTGTATTTACTCTCCCAGTGTTACCAGTGCATTTACTCCCCTAGTGTTCGCAGTGTATATACTCTCTCCCAGTGTTCCCAGTGCATTTAATCTCTCAGTGTTCCCAGTGTGTTTACTCCCCCAGTATTACAGTGTAATTATTCTCTCCCAGTGTTCCAAGTTTAATTTCTCTCACAGTATTCCCAGTGTATTATTCTCCCAATGCTCCCGGTGTATTTACTCTCCCAATGTCCCCAGTGCATTTATTGTCACAGTTTTCCCAGTGTATTTACTCTCCCAGTGTTCCCAGTATATTACTCTCCCAGTATCCACAGTGTATTTACTCTTTCCCAGTGTTCCAAGTGTACTAACTCTCTTCCAATGCTCCCAGTGTATTTGCTATCCTTGTGTTCCCAATGTATTTAATCTCACAGTTTTCCCAGTGTGTTTACTTTCTCAGTGCTCCCAGTCTATTTACTCCCTGTCAGTGATTCCGTCTTTACTCTCCCGGTGTTCTCAGTGTATTTACTCGCCCAGTGTTCCCAGTGTATTTAATCTCCCAGTGTTCCCAGTGTGTTTGCTCTCTGTGTTCCCACTGTATTTACTCTCAGTGATCCCAGTATATTTACTCTCCAAATGTTCCCAGTGTATTTAGACTCCCAATTTTCCCGGTACATTTACTCTCTCCCTGTATTCCCAGTATACTTACTCTTCCAGTGATCCAATTGTACTTAATCCCCCACTGTTGCCAATGCATTTACTCTCCCAGTGTTAACAGTGTATTTACGCTCCTAGTGTTCCCAGTGTATATACTCTCCCAGTGTTTCCAGTTTAATTGCTTTCACAGTGTTCCCAGTATATTTATTTTCCCAATGCTTCCAGTGTATTTAATCACCCAGTGTTCCCAGTGCATGTATTGTCACAGTTTTCCCAGTGTATTTACTCTCCCAGTGTTCCCAGTATATTACTCTCCCAGAATGCACAGTGTATTTACTCTTTCCCAGTGTTCCAAGTGTATTAACTTTCTTCCAATGCTCCCAGTGTATTTACTTTTCTTGTGTTCCCAATGTATTTAATCTCACAGTTTTACCAGTGTGTTTACTTTCTCAGTGCTCCCAGTCTATTTACTCCCTGTCAGTGATTCCGTCTTTACTCTCCCGGTGTTCTCAGTATATTTACTCGCCCAGTGCTCCCAGTGTATTTAATCTCCCAGTTTTCCCAGTGTGTTTGCTCTCTGTGTTCCCACTGTATTTACTCTCAGTGATCCCAGTATATTTACTCTCCAAATGTTCCCAGTGTATTTAGTCTCGCAATTTTCCCGGTACTTTTAATATCTCCCTGTATTCCCAGTATACTTACTCTCCCAGTGATCCAAGTGTACTTAATCTCCCACTGTTGCCAATGCATTTACTCTCCCAATGTTAACAGTGTATTTACTCTCCTAGTGTTCCCAGTGTATATACTCTCCCAGTGTTCCCAGTTTAATTGCTCTCACAGTGTTCCCAATATATTTAATTTCCCAATGCTTCCAGTGTATTTAATCACCCATTGTTCCCAGTGCATTTATTGTCACAGTATTCCCAGTGTAAACATTCTCCCAATGCTCCCGGTGTATTTACTCTCCCACTGTTCCTAGAGCATTTATTGTCACAGTGTTCCTAGTATATTTACTCTCCCAGTGTTCCCAGTATATTACTCTCCCAGTATCAGTTTATTTACTCTTTCCCTGTGTTCCAAGTGTATTAACTCTCTTCCAATGCTCCCAGTGTATTTACTATCCTTGTGTTCCCAGTGTATTGAATCTCACAGTGTTCCCAGTGTGTTTACTTTCTCAGTGAACCCAGTCTATTTACTCCCTGTCAGTGATCCCATATTTACTCTCCCAGTCTTCTCAAAGTATTTACTCGCCCAGTGTTCCCAGTGTATTTAATCTCCCAATGTTCCCAGTGTGTTTGCTCTCTGTGTTCCCACTGTATTTACTCTCAGTGATCCCAGTGTATTTACTCTCCCAGTGTTCCCAGTTTATTTATTCTCCCAATTTTCCCAGTACAATTACTCTCTCCCTGTATTCCCAGTATACTTACTCCCGCAGTGATCCAAGTGTACTTAATCTCCCACTGTTGCCAATGCATTTACTCTCCCAGTGTTAACAGTATATTTACGCTCCTAGTGTTCCCAGTGTATATACTCTCCCAGTGTTTCCAGTTTAATTGCTTTCACAGTGTTCCCAGTATATTTATTTTACCAATGCTTCCAGTGTATTTAATCACCCAGTGTTCCCAGTGCATTTATTGTCACAGTGTTCCCAGTGTATTTAATCTCCAAGTGTTCCCAGCATACTACTCTCCCAGTATCCACAGTGTATTTATTCTATCCCATTGTTCCAAGTTTATTTACTCTCCCTGTGTTCCCAGTTTATTTAATCTCCCAGTGCTCCCAGTGTGTGTGCACCCTTTGATCCCAATGTATTTACTCCCAGTGCTCCCAGAGTATTTACTCTGCCAGTGTATCCAGTGTATTTAATCTCCCAAAGCTCCCAGTATATTTACTCTCCCGGTGTTTCCAATGTATTCAATCTTCCAGTGTTCCCAGTGTATTTTCCTCTCCGAGTATTCCCAGTTTATTTACTCTCCCACTGTTCCCAGCACATTGACTCTCACCCTGTATTCCCAGTATACTTACTCACCCAGTGATCCCAGTCTACTTACTCTCCCACTGTTTCCAGTGTATTTACTCTCCCAGTGTTACCAATGCATTTACTCCCCTAGTGTTCGCAGTGTATATACTCTCTCCCAGTGTTCCCAGTGCATTTAATCTCTCAGTGTTCCCAGTGTGTTTACTCCCCCAGTATTACAGTGTAATTATTCTCTCCCAGTGTTCCAAGTTTAATTGCTCTCACAGAATTCCCATTGTATTTATTCTCCCAATGCTCCCGGTGTATTTATTCTCCCAAAGTTCCCAGTGCATTTATGTCACAGTTTGCCCAGTGTATTTACTCTCCCAGTGTTCCCAGTATATTACTCACCCGTATCCACAGTGTATTTACTCTTTCCCAGTGTTCCAAGTGTATTAACTCTCTTCCAATGCTCCCAGTGTATTTACTATCCTTGTGTTCCCAGTGTATTTAATCTCACAGTATTCCAAGTGTGTTTACTTTCTCAGTGCTCCCAGTCTATTTACTCCCTGTCAGTGATTCCGTCTTTACTCTCCCGGTGTTCTCAGTGTATTTACTCGCCCAGTGTGCCCAGTGTATTTAATCTCCCAGTGTTCCCAGTGTGTTTGCTCTCTGTGTTCCCACTGTATTTACTCTCAGTGATCCCATTATATTTACTCTCCAAATGTTCCCAGTGTACTTAGTCTCCCAATTTTCCCGGTACGTTTACTCTCTCCCTGTATTCCCAGTATACTTACTCTCCCAGTGATCCAATTGTACTTAATCCCCCACTGTTGCCAATGCATTTACTCTCCCAGTGTTAACAGTGTATTTACGCTCCTAGTGTTCCCAGTGTATATACTCTCCCAGTGTTTCCAGTTTAATTGCTTTCACAGTGTTCCCAGTATATTTATTTTCTCAATGCTTCCAGTGTATTTAATCACCCAGTGTTCCCAGTGCATGTATTGTCACAGTTTTCCCAGTGTATTTACTCTCCCAGTGTTCCCAGTATATTACTCTCCCAGAATGCACAGTGTATTTACTCTTTCCCAGTGTTCCAAGTGTATTAACTTTCTTCCAATGCTCCCAGTGTATTTACTATTCTTGTGTTCCCAATGTATTTAATCTCACAGTTTTACCAGTGTGTTTACTTTCTCAGTGCTCCCAGTCTATTTACTCCCTGTCAGTGATTCCGTCTTTACTCTCCCGGTGTTCTCAGTATATTTACTCGCCCAGTGCTCCCAGTGTATTTAATCTCCCAGTTTTCCCAGTGTGTTTGCTCTCTGTGTTCCCACTGTATTTACTCTCAGTGATCCCAGTATATTTACTCTCCAAATGTTCCCAGTGTATTTAGTCTCGCAATTTTCCCGGTACTTTTAATATCTCCCTGTATTCCCAGTATACTTACTCTCCCAGTGATCCAAGTGTACTTAATCTCCCACTGTTGCCAATGCATTTACTCTCCCAATGTTAACAGTGTATTTACTCTCCTAGTGTTCCCAGTGTATATACTCTCCCAGTGTTCCCAGTTTAATTGCTGTCACAGTGTTCCCAATATATTTATTTTCCCAATGCTTCCAGTGTATTTAATCACCCAGTGTTCCCAGTGCATTTATTGTCACAGTGTTCCCAGTGTATTTAATTTCCCAGTGTTCCCAGCATACTACTCTCCCAGTATCCACAGTGCATTTATTCCTTCCCAGTGTTCCCAGTTTATTTACTACCCCAATGTTCCCAGTGTATTTACTCTCCCTGTGTTCCCAGTGTATTTAATCTCCCAGTACTCCCAGTGTGTTTGCATTCTGTGATCCCAATGTATTTACTCTCAGTGTTCCCAGTGAATTTACTCTCCCAGTGTATCCAGTGTATTTAATCTCCCAAAGCTCCCAGTATATTTACTCTCCAAGTGTTACCAGTGTATTTATTCTCCCAATTTTCCCAGTACGTTTACTCTCTCCCTGTATTCCCAGTATACTTACTCTCCCAGTGATCCAATTGTACTTAATCTCCCACTGTTGCCAATGCATTTACTCTCCAAGTGTTAACAGTGTATTTACGCTCCTAGTGTTCCCAGTGTATATACTCTCCCAATGTTTCCAGTTTAATTGCTTTCACAGTGTTCCCAGTATATTTATTTTACCAATGCTTCAAGTGTATTTAATCACCCAGTGTTCCCAGTGCATTTATTGTCACAGTGTTCCCAGTGTATTTAATCTCCCAGTGTTCCCAGCATACTACTCTCCCAGTATCCACAGTGTATTTATTCCTTCTCAGTGTTCCAAGTTTATTTACTACCCCAATGTTCCCAGTGTATTTACTCTCCCTGTGTTCCCAGTGTATTTACACTTTCCCTGTGTTCCAAGTTTATTAACTCTCTTCCAATGCTCCCAGTGTATTTACTATCCTTGTGTCCCAGTGTATTGAATCTCACAGTGTTCCCAGTGTGTTTACTTTCTCAGTGCTCCCAGTCTATTTACTCCCTATCAGTGATCCCGTATTTACTCTCCCAGTGTTCTCAGTGTATTTACTCGCCCAGTGTTCCCAGTGTATTTAATCTCCCAGTGTTCCCAGTGTGTTTGCTCTCTGTGTTCCCACTGTATTTACTCTCAGTGATCCCGGTGTATTTACTCTCCCAGTGTTGCCAGTTTATTTATTCTCCCAATTTTCCCAGTACATTTACTCTCTCCCTGTATTCCCAGTATTCTTACTCTCCCAGTGATCCAAGTGTACTTAATCTACCACTGTTGCCAATGCATTTACTCTTCCAGTGTTAACAGTGTATTTACGCTCCTAGTGTTCCCAGTGTATATACTCTCCCAATGTTTCCAGTTTAATTGCTTTCACAGTGTTCCCAGTATATTTATTTTACCAATGCTTCCAGTGTATTTAATCACCCAGTGTTCCCAGTGCATTTATTGTCACAGTGTTCCCAGTGTATTTAATCTCCAAGTGTTCCCAGCATACTACTCTCCCAGTATCCACTGTGTATTTATTCCTTCCCAGTGTTCCAAGTTTATTTACTACCCCAATGTTCCCAGTGTATTTACCCTCCCTGTGTTCCCAGTGTATTTAATATCCCAGTGCTCCCAGTGTGTATGCACCCTGTGATCCCAATGTATTTACTCCCAGTGCTCCCAGAGTATTTAATCTGCCAGTTTATCCAGTGGATTTAATCTCCCAAAGCTCCCAGTATATTTACTCTCCCAGTGTTTCCAATGTATTAATCTTCCAGTGTTCCCAGTGTATTTTCCTCTCCCAGTATTCCCAGTTTATTTACTCTCCCACTGTTCCCATCACATTTACTCTCACCCTGTATTCCCAGTATACTTACTCTCCCAGTGATCCCAGTCTACTTAATCTCCCACTGTTGCCAGTGTATTTACTCTCCCAGTGTTACCAGTACATTTACTCCCCTAGTGTTCGCAGTGTATATACTCTCTCCCATGTTCCCAGTGCATTTAATCTCTCAGTGTTCCCAGTGTGTTTACTCCCCCAGTATTACAGTGTAATTATTCTCTCCCAGTGTTCCAAGTTTAATTAATCTCACAGTATTCCCAGTGTATTTATTCTCCCAATGCTCCCGGTGTATTTACTCTCCCAATGTTCCCAGTGCATTTATTGTCACAGTTTTCCCAGTGTATTTACTCTCCCAGTGTTCCCAGTATATTACTCTCCCAGTACCCACAGTGTTTTTTCTTTCCCAGTGTTCCAAGTGTATTAACTCTCTTCGAATGCTCCCAGTGTATTTACTATCCTTGTGCTCCCATTGTATTTAATTTCACAGTGTTCACAGTGTGTTTACTTTCTCAGTGCTCCCAGTCTATTTACTCCCTGTCAGTGATTCCGTCTTTACTCTCCCGGTGTTCTCAGTGTATATACTCGCCCAGTGTTCCCAGTGTATTTAATCTCCCAGTGTTCCTCAGTGTGTTTGCTCTCTGTGTTCCCACTGTATTTACTCTCAGTGATCCCAGTATATTTACTCTCCAAGTGTTACCAGTGTATTTATTCTCCCAATTTTCCCAGTACGTTTACTCTCTCCCTGTATTCCCAGTATACTTACTCTCCCAGTGATCCAATTGTACTTAATCTCCCACTGTTGCCAATGCATTTACTCTCCCAGTGTTAACAGTGTATTTACTCTCCTAGTGTTCCCAGTGTATATACTCTCCCAGTGTTCCCAGTTTAATTGCTGTCACAGTGTTCCCAATATATTTATTTTCACAATGCTTCCAGTGTATTTAATCACCCAGTGTTCCCAGTGCATTTATTGTCACAGTGTTCCCAGTGTATTTAATTTCCCAGTGTTCCCAGCATACTACTCTCCCAGTATCCACAGTGCATTTATTCCTTCCCAGTGTTCCCAGTTTATTTACTACCCCAATGTTCCCAGTGTATTTACTCTCCCTGTGTTCCCAGTGTATTTAATCTCCCAGTGCTCCCAGTGTGTTTGCATTCTGTGATCCCAATGTATTTACTCTCAGTGTTCCCAGTGTATTTACTCTCCCAGTGTATCGAGTGTATTTAATCTCCCAAAGCTCCCAGTATATTTACTCTCCAAGTGTTACCAGTGTATTTATTCTCCCAATTTTCCCAGTACGTTTACTCTCTCCCTGTATTCCCAGTATACTTACTCTCCCAGTGATCCAATTGTACTTAATCTCCCACTGTTGCCAATGCATTTACTCTCCCAGTGTTAACAGTGTATTTACGCTCCTAGTGTTCCCAGTGTATATACTCTCCCAATGTTTCCAGTTTAATTGCTTTCACAGTGTTCCCAGTATATTTATTTTACCAATGCTTCCAGTGTATTTAATCACCCAGTGTTCCCAGTGCATTTATTGTCACAGTGTTCCCAGTGTATTTAATCTCCAAGTGTTCCCAGCATACGACTCTCCCAGTATCCACAGTGTATTTATTCCTTCTCAGTGTTCCAAGTTTATTTACTACCCCAATGTTCCCAGTGTATTTACTCTCCCTGTGTTCCCAGTGTATTTACACTTTCCCTGTGTTCCAAGTGTATTAACTCTCTTCCAATGCTCCCAGTGTATTTACTATCCTTGTGTCCCAGTGTATTGAATCTCACAGTGTTCCCAGTGTGTTTACTTTCTCAGTGCTCCCAGTCTATTTACTCCCTATCAGTGATCCCGTATTTACTCTCCAAGTGTTCTCAGTGTATTTACTCGCCCAGTGTTCCCAGTGTATTTAATCTCCCAGTGTTCCCAGTGTGTTTGCTCTCTGTGTTCCCACTGTATTTACTCTCAGTGATCCCGGTGTATTTACTCTCCCAGTGTTCCCAGTTTATTTATTCTCCCAATTTTCCCAGTACATTTACTCTCTCCCTGTATTCCCAGTATACTTACTCTCCCAGTGATCCAAGTGTACTTAATCTACCACTGTTGCCAATGCATTTACTCTTCCAGTGTTAACAGTGTATTTACGCTCCTAGTGTTCCCAGTGTATATACTCTCCCAATGTTTCCAGTTTAATTGCTTTCACAGTGTTCCCAGTATATTTATTTTACCAATGCTTCCAGTGTATTTAATCACCCAGTGTTCCCAGTGCATTTATTGTCACAGTGTTCCCAGTGTATTTAATCTCCAAGTGTTCCCAGCATACTACTCTCCCAGTATCCACAGTGTATTTATTACTTCCCAGTGTTCCAAGTTTATTTACTACCCCAATGTTCCCAGTGTATTTACTCTCCCTGTGTTCCCAGTGTATTTAATCTCCCAGTGCTCCCAGTGCGTATGCACCCTGTGATCCCAATGTATTTACTCCCAGTGCTCCCAGAGTATTTACTCTGCCAGTGTATCCAGTATATTTAATCTCCCAAAGCTCCCAGTATATTTACTCTCCCAGTGTTTCCAATGTATTAATCTTCCAGTGTTCCCAGTGTATTTTCCTCTCCCAGTATTCCCAGTTTATTTACTCTCCTACTGTTCCCAGCACATTTACTCTCACCCTGTATTCCCAGTATATTTACTCTCCCAGTGATCCCAGTCTACTTACTCTCCCACTGTTGCCAGTGTATTTACTCTCCCAGTGTTACCAGTGCATTTACTCCCCTAGTGTTCGCAGTGTATATACTGTCTCCCAGTGTTCCCAGTGCATTTAATCTCTCAGTGTTCCCAGTGTGTTTACTCCCCCAGTATTAGAGTGTAATTATTCTCTCCCAGTGTTCCAAGTTTAATTGCTCTCACAGTATTGCCAGTGCATTTATTCTCCCAATGCTCCCGGTGTATTTACTCTCCCAATGTTCCCAGTGCATTTATTGTCACAGTTTTCCCAGTGTATTTAATTTCCCAGTGTTCCCAGCATACTACTCTCCCAGTATCCACAGTGTATTTATTCCTGCCCAGTGTTCCCAGTTTATTTACTACCCCAATGTTCCCAGTGTATTTACTCTCCCTGTGTTCCCAGAGTATTTAATCACCCAGTGCTCCCAGTGTGTTTGCATTCTGTGATCCCAATGTATTTACTCTCAGTGTTCCCAGTGTATTTACTCTCCCAGTGTATCCAGTGTATTTAATCTCCCAAAGCTCCCAGTATATTTACTCTCCCAGCGTTTACAATGTATTTAATCTTCCAGTCTTCCCAGTGTATTTTTCTCTCCCAGTATTCCCAAATTATTTACACTCCCAATGTTCCCAGCACATTTACTCTCACCCTGTATTCCCAGTATACTTACTCTCCCAGTGATCCCAGTGTACTTACTCTCCCACTGTTGCCAGTGTATTTACTCTCCCAGTGTTCCCAGTGCATTTAATCTCTCAGTGTTCCCAGTGTGTTTACTTCCCCAGTGTTACAGTGTAATTATTCTCTCCCAGTGTTCCAAGTTTAATTGCTCTCACAGCATTCCCAGTGTATTTATTCTCCCAATGCACCCGGTATATTTACTCTCCCATTGTTCCCAGTGCATTTATTGTCACAGTATTCCCAGTGTATTTATTCTCCCAATGCTCCCGGTGTATTTACTCTCCCACTGTTCCCAGTGCATTTATTGTCACAGTGTTCCTAGTTTATTTACTCTCCCAGTGTTCCCAATATATTACTCCCCCAGTATCCACAGTGTATTTACTCTTTCCCTGTGTTCCAAGTGTATTAACTCTCTTCCAATGCTCCCAGTGTATTTACTATCCTTGTGTTCCCAGTGTATTTAATCTCACAGTGTTCCCAGTGTGTTTACTTTCTCAGTGCTCCCAGTCTATTTACTCCCTGTCAGTGATCCCGTATTTACTCTCCCAGTGTTCTCAGTGTATTTACTCGCCCAGTGTTCCGAGTGTATTAAATATCTCAGTGTTCCCAGTGTGTTTGCTCTCTGTGTTCCCACTGTATTTACTCTCAGTGATCCCAGTGTATTTATTCTCCCAGTGTTCCCAGTTTATTTAGTCTCCCAATTTTCCCAGTACATTTACTGTCTCCCTGTATTCCCAGTATACTTACTCTCCCAGTGATCCAAGTGTATTTAATCTCCCACTGTTGCCAATGCATTTACTCTCCCAGGGTTAACAGTGTATTTACGCTCCTAGTGTTCCCAGTGTATATACTCTCCCAGTGTTCCCAGTTTAATTGCTCTCACAGTGTTCCCAATATATTTATTTTCCCAATGCTTCCAGTGTATTTAATCACCCAGTGTTCCCAGTGCATTTATTTTCACAGTATTCCCAGTGTATTTAATTTCCCAGTTTTCCCAGCATACTACTCTCCCAGTATCCACAGTGTATCTATTCCTTCCCAGTGTTCCCAGTTTATTTACTAACGCAATGTTCCCAGTGTATTTACTCTCCCTGTGTTCCCAGTTTATTTAATGTCCCAGTGCTCCCAGTATGTTTGAATTCTGTGATCCCAATGTATTTACTCTCAGTGTTCCCAGTGTATTTACTCTCCCAGTGTATCCAGTGTATTTAATCTCCCAAAGCTCCCAGTATATTTACTCTCCCAGTGTTTCCAATGTATTTAATCTTCCAGTGTTCCCAGTGTATTTTCCTCTCCCAGTATTCCCAGTTTATTTACTCTCCCAATGTTCCCAGCACATTTACTCTCACCCTGTATTCCCAGTATACTTACTCTCCCAGTGATCCCAGTGTACTTACTCTCCCACTGTTGCCAGTGTATTTACTCTCCCAGTGTTACCAGTGCATTTACTCTCCTGGTGTTCCCAGTGTATATACTCTCTCCCAGTGTTCCCAGTGCATTTAATCTCTCAGTGTTCCCAGTGTGTTTACTCCCCCAGTGTTACAGTGTAATTATTCTCTCCCAGTGTTCCAAGTTTAATTGCTCTCACAGTATTCCCAGTGTATTTATTCTCCCAATGCACCCGGCGTATTTAATCTCCCACTGTTCCCAGTGCATTTATTGTCACAGTGTTCCCAGTATATTTACTCTCCCAGTGTTCCCAGTATATTACTCTCCCAGTATCCAGAGCGTATTTACTCTTCCAGTGTTCCAAGTGTATTAACTCTCTTACAATGCTCCCAGTTTATTTACTATCCTAGTGTTCCCAGTGTATTTAATCTCACAGTATTCCCCATGTAATGAATCTTCCAGTGTTCCCAGTGTGTTTTCCTCTCCCAGTATTCTCAGTTTATTTAATCTCCCAATGTTCTGAGCACATTTACTCTCACCCAGTATTCCCAGTATTCTTACTCTCCCAGTGATCCCAGTGTAATTACTCTCCCACTGTTGGCAGTGTATTTACTCTCCCATTGTTAACAGTGTATTTACTCCCCCAGTGTTACCGTGTATTAATTCTCTCCCAGTGTTCCCAGTTTAATTGCTCTCACAGTGTTCCCAGTATATTTATTATACCAATGTTCCAGTGTATTTAATCACCCAGTGTTCCCAGTGCATTTATTGTCACAGTGTCCCCAGTGTATTTATTCTCCCAGTGTTCCCAGCATATTACTCTCCCAGTATCCACAGTGTATTTATTCTTTCCTAGTGTTCCCAATTTATTTACTACCCCAATGTTCCCAGTGTATTTACTCTCCCTGTGTTCCAGTGTATTTAATCTCCCAGTGCTCCCAGTGTGTTTGCATTCTGTGATCCCAATGTATTTACTCTCAGTGTTCCCAGTGTATTTACTCTCCCAGTGTATCCAGTGTATTTAATCTCCCAAAGCTCCCAGTATATTTACTCTCCCAGTGTTTACAATGTATTTAATCTTCCAGTCTTCCCAGTGTATTTTCCTCTCCCAGTATTCCCAATTTATTTACACTCCCAATGTTCCCAGCACATTTACTCTCACCCTGTATTCCCAGTATACTTACTCTCCCAGTGATCCCAGTGTACTTACTCTCCAACTGTTGCCAGTGTATTTACTCTCCCAGTGTTACCAGTGCATTTACTCTCCTGGTGTTCCCAGTGTATATACTCTCTCCCAGTGTTCCCAGTGCATTTAATCTCTCAGTGTTCCCAGTGTGTTTACTTCCCCAGTGTTACAGTGTAATTATTCTCTCCCAGTGTTCCAAGTTTAATTGCTCTCACAGTATTCCCAGTGTATTTATTCTCCCAATGCACCCGGTATATTTACTCTCCCATTGTTCCCAGTGCATTTATTGTCACAGTATTCCCAGTGTATTTATTCTCCCAATGCTCCCGGTGTATTTACTCTCCCACTGTTCCCAGTGCATTTATTGTCACAGTGTTCCTAGTTTATTTACTCTCCCAGTGTTCCCAATATATTACTCCCCAGTATCCACAGTGTATTTACTCTTTCCCTGTGTTCCAAGTGTATTAACTCTCTTCCAATGCTCCCAGTGTATTTACTATCCTTGTGTTCCCAGTGTATTTAATCTCACAGTGTTCCCAGTGTGTTTACTTTCTCAGTGCTCCCAGTCTATTTACTCCCTGTCAGTGATCCCGTATTTACTCTCCCAGTGTTCCCAGTATATTACTCTCCCAGTATCCAGAGCGTATTTACTCTTCCAGTGTTCTAAGTGTATTAACTCTCTTCCAATGCTCCCAGTTTATTTACTATCCTAGTGTTCCCAGTGTATTTAATCTCACAGTATTCCCCATGTAATGAATCTTCCAGTGTTCCCAGTGTGTTTTCCTCTCCCAGTATTCTCAGTTTATTTAATCTCCCAATGTTCTGAGCACATTTACTCTCACCCAGTATTCCCAGTATTCTTACTCTCCCAGTGATCCCAGTGTAATTACTCTCCCACTGTTGGCAGTGTATTTACTCTCCCATTGTTAACAGTGTATTTACTCCCCCAGTGTTACCGTGTATTAATTCTCTCCCAGTGTTCGCAGTTTAATTGCTCTCACAGTGTTCCCAGTATATTTATTATACCAATGTTCCAGTGTATTTAATCACCCAGTGTTCCCAGTACATTTATTGTCACAGTGTCCCCAGTGTATTTATTCTCCCAGTGTTCCCAGCATATTACTCTCCCAGTATCCACAGTGTATTTATTCTTTCCTAGTGTTCCCAATTTATTTACTACCCCAATGTTCCCAGTGTATTTACTCTCCCTATGTTCCAGTGTATTTAATCTCCCAGTGCTCCCAGTGTGTTTGCATTCTGTGATCCCAATGTATTTACTCTCAGTGTTCCCAGTGTATTTACTCTCCCAGTGTATCCAGTGTATTTAATCTCCCAAAGCTCCCAGTATATTTACTCTCCCAGTGTTTACAATGTATTTAATCTTCCAGTCTTCCCAGTGTATTTTCCTCTCCCAGTATTCCCAGTTTATTTACTCTCCCAATGTTCCCAGCACATTTACTCTCTCCCAGTGTTCCCATTGCATTTAATCTCTCAGTGTTCCCAAGTGTGTATAATCCACCAGCGTTACAGTGTAATTATTCTCTCCCAGTGTTCCAAGTTTAATTGCTCTCACAGTATTCCCAGTGTATTTATTCTCCCAATGCTCCTGGGGTATTTACTCTCCCAATGTTCCCAGTGCATTTATTGTCACAGTGTTCCCAGTGTATTTACTCTCCCAGTGTTCCCAGTATATTACTCTCCCAGTATCCACAGTGTATTAACTCTTTCCCAGTGTTCCAAGTGTATTAATTCTCTTCCAATGCTCCCAGTGTATTTACTATCTTTGTGTTCCCAGTGTATTTAATCTCCCAGTGATCCCAGTGTGTTTACTTTTTCAGTGCTCCCAGTCTAGTTACTCCCTGTCAGTGATCCCGTATTTACTCTCCCAGTGTTCTCAGTGTAATTACTCGCCCAGTTTTCCCAGTGTATTTAATCTCCCAGTGTTCCCAGTGTGTTTGCTCTCTGTGTTCCCACTGTATTTACTCTCCGTGATCCCAGTATATTTACTCTCCCAGTGTTCGCAGTTTATTTAGTCTCCCAATTTTCCCAGTACTTTTACTCTCACCCTGTATTCCCAATATACTTACTCTCCCAGTGATCCCAGTGTACTTACTCTCCCACTGTTGCCAGTGTATTTACTCTCCCACTGTTACTAGTGCATTTACTCTCCTAATGTTTCCAGTGTATATACTCTCTCCCAGTGTTCCCAGTGCATTTAATCGCCCAGTGATCCCAGTGTGTTTACTCCCCCAGTGTTACAGTGTAATTATTCTCTCCCAGTGTTCCAAGTTTAATTGCTCTCACAGTATTCCCAGTGTATTTATTCTCCCAATGCTCCCGGTATATTTACTCTCCCAGTGTTCCCAGTGCATTTATTTTCACATTTTTCCCAGTGTATTTACTCTCCCAGTGTTCCCATTATATTACTCTCCCAGTAGCCACAGTGTATTTACTCTTTCCCAGTGTTCCAAGTGTATTAACTCTCTTCCAATGCTCCCAGTTTAATTACTATCCTAGTGTTCCCAGTGTATTTAATCTCCCGGTGGTCCAAATGTAATGAATCTTCCTCTGTTCCCAGTGTATTTTTCCTCTCTCTGTATTCCCAGTTTATTTCCTCTCCCAATGTTCTGAGCACATTTATTCTCACACTGTATTCCCAGTATACTTACTCTCCCAGTGATCCCAGTGTACTTTCTCTCCCACTGTTGCCAGTGTATTTACTCTACCAGTGTTACCAGTATATTTACTTCCCCAGTGTTACCATGTATTTATTCCCTCCCAGTGTTCCCAGTTTAATTGCTCTCACAGTGTTCCCAGTATATTTATTTTCCCAATGCTTCCAGTGTATTTAATCATCCAGTGTTCCCAGTGCATTTATTGTCACAGTGTTCCCAGTGTATTTAATCTCCCAGTGTTCCCAGCATATTACTCTCCCAGTATCCACAGTTTATCTATTCCTTCCCAGTGTTCCCAATTTATTTACTACCAAAATGCTCCCAGTGTATTTACTCTCCCTGTGTTCACAGTGTATTTAATCTCGCAGTGCTCCCAGTGTGTTTGCACTCTGTGATCCCAATATATTTACTCTCAGTGTTCCCAGTGTATTTACTCTCCCAGTGTATCCAGTGTATTTAATCTCCCAAAACTCCCAGTATATTTACTCTGCCAGTGTTTACAATGTATTTAATCTTTCAATTTTCCCAGTGTATTTTCCTCTCCCAGTGTTCCCAGTTTATTTACTCTCCCAATGTTCCCAGCACATTTACTCTCACCCTGTATTCCCTGTATAATTACTCTCCCAGTGATCCCAGTGTACTTACTCTTCCACTGTTGCCAGTGTATTTACTCTCCCAGTGTTCCCAGTGTATTGACTCTCTTCATTGTTCCCAATTTATTTACTACCCCAGTGTTCCCAGTGTGTTCACAGTTTATTTAATCTCCCAATGTTCCCAGTGTGCTTGCTCTCTGTGTTCCCAATGTATTTACTCTCAGTGTTTCCAGTGTATTTACTCTCCCAGTGTTCCCAGTGTATTTAATCTCCCACTGTTGCCAATGCATTTACTCTCCCAGTGTTACCAGTGTATTTACTCTCCTAGTGTTCCCAGTGTATATACTCTCTCAGTGTTCCCAGTGTATTTATTCTCTCTCAGTGTTCCCAGTGTATTTACTCTGCCAGTGTTCTCAGAGTATTTAATCTCTCCCAGTGTATTTACTCTCCCTGTGTTTCCAGTGTATATACTCTCTCTGTGATCTCAGTGTACTTACTCTCCCAGTTTTCCTAGTGTATTTACTCTCTTCCAGTGTTCGCAGTGTAGTTACTGTCTCCTAGTGTTCCTAGTGTAAATACTGTTCCAGTTCTTCCATCATATTTACTCGCCCAGTGTTCCTCACGTATTTACTTTCCCAATGTTCAAAGTGTATTTACTCTCCCAGTGTTCCCAGCATATTATTCTCCCAGTATCCTCAGTGTATTTACTCTCTCCCAGTGTTCCCAGTGCATTTACTCTCTTCCAGTGTTTCCAGTTTATTTACTCTCCCAGTGTTCCAATGTGTTTAATCTCCCAGTTTTCCCAGTGTAATTAATCTCCCAGTGTTCCCAATGTGTTTTCTCTCTGTGTTCCCAATGTATTTACTCACAGTGTTCCCAGTGTATTTACTCTCAAAAAGCTCCCAGTATATTTACTCTCCCAGTGTTCCCTATGTAACGAATCTTCCAGTGTTCCCAGTGTATTTCCTCTCCCAGTATTCCCAGTTTATTTACTCTCCCAATGTTCTGAGCACATTTACTCTCACCCTGTAATCCCTGTATAGTTACTCTCCCAGTGATCCCAGTGTACTTATTCTCCCACTGTTCCCAGTATATTTATTTTCCCAATGCTTCCAGTGTATTTAATCACCCAGTGTTCCCAGTGCATTTATTGTCACAGTGTTCCCAGTGTATTTAATCTCCCAGTGTTCCCAGCACATTACTCTCCCAGTATCCACAGTTTATTTATTCCTTCCCAGTGTTCCCAGTTTATTTACTACCCCAATGTTCCCAGTTTATTTACTACCCTAATGTTCCCAGTGTATTTACTCTCCCTGTGTTCCCAGTATATTAAACTCCCAGTGCTCCCAGTGTGTTTGCACTCTGTGATCCCAATGTATTTACTCTCAGTGTTCCCTGTGTATTTACTCTCCTAGTGTATCCAGTGTATTTAATCTCCCAAAGCTCCCAGTATATTTACTCTCCCAGTGTTTACAATGTATTTAATCTTCCAGTGTTTCCAGTGTATTATCCTCCTCCAGTATTGCCAGATTATTTACTCTCCCAATGTTCTCAGCACATTTACTCTCACCCTGTATTCCCAGTATACTTACTCTCTCAGTGATCCCAGTGTACTTATTATGCCACTGTTGCCAGTGTATTTACTCTCCCAGTGTTACCAGTGCATTTACTCTCCTAGTGTTCCCAGTGTATATACTCTCTCCCAGTGTTCCCAGTGCTTTTCATCTTTCAGTGTTCCCAGTGTGTTTACTTCCCCAGTGTTACAGTGTAATTATTCTCTCCCAGTGTTCCAAGTTCAATTGCTCTCACAGTATTCCCAGTGTATTTATTCTCCCAATGCTCCCGGTGTGTTTACTCTCCTATTGTTCCCAGTGCATTTATTGTCACAGTGTTCCCAGTATATTTACTCTCCCAGTGTTCCCAGTATATTACTCTCCCAGTATTCACAGTGTATTTACTGTTTACCAGTGTTCCAAGTGTATTAACTCTCTTCCAATGCTCCCAGTTTGTTTACTATCCTAGTGTTCCAGTGTATTTAATCTACCAGTGTTCCAAATGTAATGAATCGTCCAGTGTTCCCAGTGTATTTTTCCTCTCCCAGTATTCCCAGTTCATTTACTCTCCCAAAGTTCTGAGCACATTTACTCTAACCCTGTATTCCAGTATACTTACTCTCCCAGTGATCCCAGTGTACTTGTTCACCCACTGCTTCCAGTGTATTTACTCTCCCAGTGTTACCAGTGTATTTACTCCCCCAGTGTTACCATGTATTTATTCCCTCCCAGTGTTCCCAGTTTAATAGCTCTCACAGTGTTCCCAGTATATTTATTTTCCCAATGCTTCCAATGTATTTAATCACCCAGTGTTCTAGTGCATTTATTGTCACAGTGTTCCCAGTGTATTTAATCTCCCAGTGTTCCCAGCATATTACTCTCCCAGTATCCACAGTTTATCTATTCCTTCCCAGTGTTCCCAATTTATTTACTACCCCAATGTTCCCAGTGTATTTACTCTCCCTGTGTTCGTAGTGTATTTAATCTCCCAGTGCTCCCAGTGTGTTTGCACTCTGTGATCCCAGTGTATTTACTCTCAGTGTTCCCAGTGTATTTGTTCTCTCTCAGTGTTCCCAGTGTATTTACTCTGCCAGTGTTCTCAGAGTATTTAATCTCTCCCAGTGTATTTACTCTCCCTGTGTTTCCAGTGTATATACTCTCTCAGTGATCTCAGTGTACTTACTCTCCCAGTTTTCCTAGTGTATTTAATCTCTTCCAGTGTTCGCAGTGTAGTTACTGTCTCCTAGTGTTCCTAGTGTAATTACTGTTCCAGTTCTTCCATCATATTTACTCGCCCAGTGTTCCTCACATATTTACTTTCCAAATGTTCAAAGTGTATTTACTCTCCCAGTGTTCCCAGCATATTATTCTCCCAGTATCCTCAGTGTATTTACTCTCTCCCAGTGTTCCCAGTGCATTTACTCTCTTCCAGTGTTGCCAGTTTATTTACTATCCCAGTTTTCCAATGTGTTTACTCTCCCAGTGTTCCCAGTGTATTTAATCTCCCAGTGTTCCCAATGTGTTTGCTCTCTGTGTTCCCAATGTATTTACTCACAGTGTTCCCAGTGTATTTACTCTCACAAAGCTCCCAGTATATTTACTCTCCCAGTGTTCCCAATTTAACGAATCTTCCAGTGTTCCCAGTGTACTTTCCTCTCCCAGTATTCCGAGTTTATTTACTCACCCAATTTTCTGAACACATTTACTCTCACCCTGTATTCCCTGTATAGTTACTCTCCCAGTGATCCCAGTGTACTTAATCTCCCACTGTTGCCAGTGTATTTATTCTCCCAGTGTTACCAGTTTAGTTACTCCCCCAGTGTTACCGTGTATTTATTCTCTCCCAGTGTTCCCAGTTTAATTGCTCTCACAGTGTTCCCAGTATATTTATTTTCCCAATGCTTCCAGTGTATTTAATCACCCAGTGTTCCCAGTGCATTTATTGTCACAGTGTTCCCAGTGTATTTAATCTCCCAGTGTTCCCAGCACATTACTCTCCCAGTATCCACAGTTTATTTATTCCTTCCCAGTGTTCCCAGTTTATTTACTACCCCAATGTTCCCAGTGTATTTACTCTCCCTGTGTTCCCAGTACATTTAATCTCCCATTGCTCCCAGTGTGTTTGCATTCTGTGATCCCAATGTATTTACTCTCAGTGTTCCCAGTGTATTTACTCTCCCAGTGTATCCAGTGTATTTAATATCCCAAAGCTCCCAGTATATTTACTCTCCCAGTGTTTACAATGTCTTTAATCTTCCAGTGTTTCCAGTGTATTTTCCTCCTCCAGTATTGCCAGATTATTTACTCTCCCAATGTTCTCAGCACATTTACTCTCCCCCTGTATTCCCAGTATAATTACTCTCTCAGTGATCCCAGTGTACTTATTCTGCCACTGTTGCCAGTGTATTTACTCTCCCAGTGTTACCAGTGCATTTACTCTCCTAGTGTTCCCAGTGTTTATACTCTCTCCCAGTGTTCCCAGTGCTTTTGATCTTTCAGTGTTCCCAGTGTGTTTACTTCCCCAGTGTTACAGTGTAATTATTCTCTCCCAGTGTTCCAAGTTCAATTGCTCTCACAGTATTCCCAGTGTATTTATTCTCCCAATGCTCCCGGTGTATTTACTCTCCTATTGTTCCCAGTGCATTTATTGTCACAGTGTTCCCAGTGTATTTATTCTCCCAATGCTCCCGGTGTATTTACTCTCCCTCTGTTCCCAGTGCATTTATTGTCACAGTGTTCCCAGTGTATTTATTCTCCCAGTGTTCCCAGTATATCACTCTCCCAGTATCCACAGTGTATTTACTCTTACCCTGTGTTCCAAGTGTATTAATTCTCTTCCAATGCTCCCAGTGTATTTACTATCTTTGTGTTCCCAGTGTGTTTACTTTCTCAGTGCTCCCAGTCTATTTACTCCCTGTCAGTGATTCTGTATTTACTCTTCCAGTGCTCTCAGCGTATTTACACGCCCAGTGGTCCCAGTGTATTTAATCTCCCAGTGATCCCAGTGTGTTTACATTTTCAGTGCTCCCATTCTATTTACTCCCTGTCAGTGATCCTGTATTTACTCTCCCAGTGTTCTCAGTAATTTACTCACCCAGTTTTCCTAGTGTATTTAATCTCCCAGTGTTCCCAGTGTGTTTGCTCTCTGTGTTCCCACTGTATTTACTCTCAGTGATCCCAGTATATTTACTCTCCCAGTGTTCCCAGTTTATTTAGTCTCCCAATTTTCCCAGTACTTTTACTCTCTCCCAGATTTCCCAGTATACTTACTCTCCCAGTGATCCAAGTGTACTTAATCTCCCACTGTTGCCAATGCATATACTCTCCCACTGTTAACAGTATATTTACTCTCCTAGTGTTCCCAGTGTATATACTCTCCCAGTGTTTCCACTTTAATGGCTCTCTCAGTTTTCCCAGTATATGTATTTTCCCAATGCATCCAGTGTATTTAATCACCCAGTGTTCCCAGTGTATTTAATCACCCAGTGTTCACAGCTTATTACTCTCCCAGTATCCACAGTGTATTTATTTCTTCCCAGTGTTCCCAGTTTATTTATTACCCCAATGTTCCCAGTATATTTACTCTCCCTGTGTTCCCAGTGTATTTAATGTCCCAGTGCTCCCAGTGTGTTTGCACTCTGTGATCCGAATGTATATACTCTCAGTGTTCCCAGTGTATTTACTCTCCCAGTGTATCCAGTGTATTTAATCTCCCACAGCTCCCAGTATATTAACTCTCCCAGTGTTTCCAATGTATTTAATATTTCAGTGTTCCCAATGTATTTTCCTCTCCCAGTATTCCCAGTTTATTTACTCTCCCAATGTTCCCAGCACATTTACTCTCACCCTGTATTCCCAGTATACTTACTCTCCCAGTGATCCCAGTGTACTTACTCTCCCACTGTTGCCAGCGTATTTACTCTCCCAGTGTTACCAGTACATTTACTCTCCTCGTGTATATACTCTATCCCAGTGTTCCCAGTGCATTTAATCTCTCAGTGTTCCCAGTGTGTTTACACCCCTAGTGTTACAGTGTAATTATTCTCTCCCAGTGTTCCAAGTTTAATTGCTCTCACAGTATTCCCAGTGCATTTATTCTCCCAATGCTCCCGGTGTATTTACTCTCCCAATGTTCCCAGTGCATTTATTGTCACAGTGTTCTCAGTGTATTTACTCTCCCAGTGTTCCCAGTATATTACTCTCCCAGTATCCACAGTGTATTTACTCTTTTCCAGTGTTCCAAGTGTTTAACTCTCTTCCAATGCTCCGAGTTTATTTACTATCGTTGTGTTCACAGTGTATTTAATCTCACAGTGTTCCCAGTATGTTTACTTTCTCAGTGCTCCCAGTCTATTTACTCCCTGTCAGTGATCCTGTATTTACTCTTCCAGTGTTCTCAGCGTATTTACACACCCAGTGTTCCCAGTGTATTTAATCTCCCAGTGTTCCCAGTGTGTTTGCTCTCTGTGTTCCCACTGTATTTAATCTCAGTGATCCCAGTGTATTTACTCTCCCAGTGTTCCCAGTTTATTTAGTCTCCCAATTTTCCCAGTACATTTACTCTCTCCCTGTATTCCCAGTATACTTACTCTCCCAGTGATCCAAGTGTACTTAATCTCCCACTGTTGCCAATGCATTTACTCTCCCAGTGTTAACAGTGTATTTACTCTCCTAGTGTTCCCAGTGTCTATATTCTCCCAGTGTTTCCAGTTTACTTGCACTCACCGTGTTCCCAGTATATTTATTTTCCCAATGCTTCCAGTGTATTTAATCACCCAATGTTCCCAATGCATTTATTGTCACAGTGTTCCCAGTGTATTTAATCTCGCAGTGTTCCCAGCATATTATTCTCCCAGTATCCACAGTGTATTTATTCCTTCCCAGTGTTCCCAGTTTATTTACTACCCCAATGTTCCCAATGTCTTTACTCTCCCTGTGTTCCCAGTGTATTTAATCTCCCAGTGCTCCCAGTGTGCTGTGATCCCAATGTAGTTACTCTCCGTGTTCCCAGTGTATTTATTCTCCCAGTGTATCCAGTGTATTTAATCTCCCAAAGCTCCCAGTATATTTACTCTCCCAGTGTTTCCAATGTATTTAATCTTCCAGTGTTCCCAGTGTATTTTCCTCTCCCAGTATTCCCAATTTATTTACTCTCCCAATGTTCCCAGCACATTTACTCTGACGCTGTATTCCCAGTATACTTACTCTCCCATTAATCCCAGTGTACTTACTCTCCCCACTGTTGCCAGTGTATTTACTCTCCCAGTGTTACCAGTGCATTTACTCTCCTAGTGTTCCCTGTGTATATACTCTCTCCCAGTATTCTCAGTGCATTTAATCTCTCAGTGTTCCCAGTGTGTTTACTCCCCCAGTGTTACAGTGCAATTATTCTCTCCCAGTGTTCCAAGTTAAATTGCTCTCACAGTATTCCCAGTGTATTTATTCTCCCAATGCTCCCGGTGTATTTAGTCTCACAGTGTTCGCAGTATATTACTCTCCCAGTATCCACAGCGTATTTACTCTTTCCCATTGTTCCAAGTGTATTAACTCTCTTCCAATGCTCCCAGTTTATTTACTATCCTTGTGTTCCCAGTGTATTTAATCTCACAGTGTTCACAGTGTGTTTACTTTCTCAGTGATATCACTCTATTGACTCCCTGTCAGTGATCCCGTATTTACTCTCCCAGTGTTCTCAGTGTATTTACTCGCCCAGTGTTCCCAGTGTATTTAATCTCCCAGTGTTCCCAGTGTGTTTGCTCTCTGTGTTCCCACTCTATTTACTCTCAGTGATCCCAGTGTATTTACTCTCGCAGTGTTCCCAGTTTATTTAGTCTCGCAATTTTCCCAGTACATTTACTCTCTCCCTGTATTCCCAGTATACTTACTCTCCCAGTGATCCAAGTGTACTTAATCTCCCACTGTTGCCAATGAATTTACTCTCCCAGTGTTAACAGTGTATTTACTCTCCTAGTGTTCCCAGTGTATATACTCTCCCAGTGTTTCCAGTTTAATTGCTCTCACAGTGTTCCCAGTATATTTATTTTCCCAATGCTTCCAGTGTATTTAATCACCCAGTGATCCCAGTGCATTTATTGTCACAGTGTTCCCAGTGTATTTAATCTCCCAGTGTTCCCAGCATATTACTCTCCCAGTATCCACAGTTTATTTATTCCTTCCCAGTTTTCCCAGTTTATTTACTACCCCAATGTTCCCAGTGTATTTACTCTCCCTGTGTTCCCAGTGTATTTAATCTCCCAGTGCTCCCAGTGTGTTTGCACTCTGTGATCCCAGTGCATTTACTCTCAGTGTTCCCAGTGTATTTACTCTCCCAGTGTATCCAGTGTATACACTCTCTCCCAGTGTTCCCAGTGCATTTAATCTCTCAGTGTTCCCAGTGTTTTTACTCCCCCAGTGTTACAGTGTAATTATTCTCTCCCAGTGTTCCAAGTTTAATTGCTCTCACAGTATTCCCAGTGTATTTATTCTCCCAATGCTCCCGGTGTATTTACTCTCCCACTGTTCCCAGTGCATTTATTGTCACAGTGTTCCCAGTGTATTTACTCTCCCAGTGTTCCCAGTATATTACTCTCCCAGTATCCAGAGCGTATTTACTCTTTTCCAATGTTCCAAGTGTATTAACTCTCTTCCAATGCTCCCAGTTTATTTACTATCCTAGTGTTCCCAGTGTATTTAATCTCACAGTATTCCCCATGTAATGAATCTTCCAGTGTTCCCAGTGCATTTTCCCTCTCCCAGTATTCTCAGTTGATTTAATCTCCCAATGTTCTGAGCACATTTACTCTCACCCTGTATTCCCAGTATACTTACTCTCCCAGTCATCCCAGTGTACTTGCTCTCCCACTGTTGGCAGTGTATTTACTCTCCCATTGTTAACAGTGTATTTACTCCCCCAGTGTTACCGTGTATTAATTCTCTCCCAGTGTGCCCAGTTTTAATTGCTCTCACAATGTTCCCAGGATATTTATTATACCAATGCTTCCAGTGTATTTAATCACCCAGTGTTCCCAGTGCATTTATTGTCACAGTGTCCCCAGTGTATTTAATCTCCCAGTGTTCCCAGCATATTACTCTCCCAGTATCCACAGTGTATTTATTCTTTCCTATTGTTCCCAATTTATTTACTACCCCAATGTTCCCAGTGTATTTACTCTCCCTGTGTTCCCAGTGTATTTAATCTTCCAGTGCTCCCAGTGTGTTTGCATTCTGTGATCCCATTGTATTTACTCTCAGTGTTCCCAGTGTATTTACTCTCCCAGTCTATCCAGTGTATTTAATCTCCCAAAGCTCCCAGTATATTTACTCTCCCAGTGTTTCCAATGTATTTAATCTTCCAGTGTTCCCAGTGTATTTTCCTCTCCCAGTATTCCCAGTTTATTTACTCTCCCAATGTTCCCAGCACATTTACTCTCTCCCAGTGTTCCCATTGCATTTAATCTCTCAGTGTTCCCAGTGTGTTTAATCCCCCAGTGTTACAGTGTAATTATTCTCTCCCAGTGTTTCAAGTTTAATTGCTCCCACAGTATTCCCAGTGTATTTATTCTCCCAATGCTCCCGGTGTATTTACTCTCCCAATGTTCCCAGTGCATTTATTGTCACAGTGTTCCCAGTGTATTTACTCTCCCAGTGTTCCCAGTATATTACTCTCCCAGTATCCACAGTGTATAACTCTTTCCCAGTGTTCCAAATGTATTAATTCTCTTCCAATGCTAACAGTGTATTTACTATCTTTGTGTTCCCAGTGTATTTAATCTCCCAGTGATCCCAGTGTGTTTACTTTTTCAGTGCTCCCAGTCTATTTACTCCATGTCAGTGATCCCTATTTACTCTCCCAGTGTTCGCAGTATATTTACTCGCCCAGTTTTCCCAGTGTATTTAATCTCCCAGTGTTCCCAGTGTGTTTGCTCTCTGTGTTCCCACTGTATTTACTCTCAGTGATCCCAGTATATTTACTCTTCCAGTGTTCCCAGTTTATTTAGTCTCCCAATTTTCCCAGTACTTTTACTCTCTCCCTGATTTCCCAGTATACTTACTCTCCGAGTGTTCCAAGTGTACTTAATCTCCCACTGTTGCCAATGCATTTACTATCCCACTGTTAACAGTGTATTTATTCTCCTAGTGTTCCCAGTGTATATACTCTCCTAGCGTTCCCAGTGTATATACTCTCCCAGTGTTTCCACTTTAATGGCTCTCTCAGTTTTCCCAGTATATTTATTTTCCCAATGCTTCCAGTGTATTTAATCACCCAGTGTTCCCAGTGTATTTAATCTCCCAGTGTTCCCAGCATATTACTCTCCCAGTATCCACAGTGTATTTATTCCTTCTCAGTGTTCCCAGTTTATTTATTACCCCAATGTTCCCAGTATATTTACTCTCCCTGTGTTCCCAGTGTATTAATCTCCCAGTGCTCCCAGTGTGTTTGCACTCTGTGATCCGAATGTATATACTCTCAGTGTTCCCAGTGTATTTACTCTCCCAGTGTATCCAGTGTATTTAACCTCCCACAGCTCCCAGTATATTAACTCTCCCAGTGTCTCCAATGTATTTAATCTTCCAGTGTTCCCAATGTATTTTCCTCTCCCAGTATTCCCAGTTGATTTACTCTCCCAATGTTCCCAGCACATTTACTCTCACGCTGTATTCCCAGTATACTTACTCTCCCAGTGATCCCAGTGTACTTACTCTCCCACTGTTGCCAGCGTATTTACTCTCCCAGTGTTACCAGTACATTTACTCTCCTAGTGTTCCCAGTGTATATATTCTCTCCCAGTGTTCCCAGTGCATTTAATCTCTCAGTGTTCCCAGTGTGTTTACTCCCCTAGTGTTACAGTGTAATTATTCTCTCCCACTGTTCCAAGTTTAATTGCTCTCACAGTATTCCCAGTGTATTTATTCTCCCAATTCTCCCGGTGTATTTACTCTCCCAATGTTCCCAGTGCATTTATTGTCACAGTGTTCTCAGTGTATTTACTCTCCCAGTGTTCCCAGTATATTACTCTCCCAGTATCCGCAGTGTATTTACTCTTTCCCAGTGTTCCAAGTGTATTAACTCTCTTCCAATGCTCCCAGTTTATTTACTATCATTGTGTTCCCAGTGTATTTAATCTCACAGTGTTCCCAGTATGTTTACTTTCTCAGTGCTCCCAGTCTATTTACTCCCTGTCAGTGATCCTGTATTTACTCTTCCAGTGTTCTCAGCGTATTTACACACCCAGTGTTCCCAGTGTATTTAATCTCCCAGTGTTCCCAGTGTGTTTGCTCTCTGTGTTCCCAATGTATTTACTCTCAGTGATCCCAGTGTATTTACTTTCCCAGTGGTCCCAGTTTATTTAGTCTCCCAATGTTCCCAGTACATTTACTCTCTCCCTGTATTCCCAGTATACTTACTCTCCCAGTGATCCAAGTGTACTTAATCTCCCACTGTTGCCAATGCATTTACTCTCCCAGTGTTAACAGTGTATTTACTCTCCTAGTGTTCCCAGTGTCTATATTCTCCCAGTGTTTCCAGTTTAATTGCGCTCACAGTGTTCCCAGTATATTTATTTTCCCAATGCTTCCAGTGTATTTAATCACCCAGTGTTCCCAGTGCATTTATTGTCACAGTGTTCCCAGTGTATTTAATCTCCCAGTGTTCCCAGCATATTATTCTCCCAGTATCCACAGTGTATTTATTCCTTCCCAGTGTTCCCAGTTTATTTACTATCCCAATGTTCCCAATGTCTTTACTCTCCCTGTGTTCCCAGTGTATTTAATCTCCCAGTGCTCCCAGTGTGCTGTGATCCCAATGTAGTTACTCTCCGTGTTCCCAGTGTATTTATTCTCCCAGTGTATCCAGTGTATTTAATCTCCCAAAGCTCCCAGTATATTTACTCTCCCAGTGTTTCCAATGTATTTAATCTTCCAGTGTTCCCAGTGTATTTTCCTCTCCCAGTATTCCCAATTTATTTACTCTCCCAATGTTCCCAGCACATTTACTCTGACGCTGTATTCCCAGTATACTTACTCTCCCATTAATCCCAGTGTACTTACTCTCCCCACTGTTGCCAGTGTATTTACTCTCCCAGTGTTACCAGTGCATTTACTCTCCTAGTGTTCCCTGTGTATATACTCTCTCCCAGTATTCTCAGTGCATTTAATCTCTCAGTGTTCCCAGTGTGTTTACTCCCCCAGTGTTACAGTGCAATTATTCTCTCCCAGTGTTCCAAGTTAAATTGCTCTCACAGTATTCCCAGTGTATTTATTCTCCCAATGCTCCCGGTGTATTTAGTCTCACAGTGTTCGCAGTATATTACTCTCCCAGTATCCACAGCGTATTTACTCTTTCCCATTGTTCCAAGTGTATTAACTCTCTTCCAATGCTCCCAGTTTATTTACTATCCTTGTGTTCCCAGTGTATTTAATCTCACAGTGTTCACAGTGTGTTTACTTTCTCAGTGATATCACTCTATTGACTCCCTGTCAGTGATCCCGTATTTACTCTCCCAGTGTTCTCAGTGTATTTACTCGCCCAGTGTTCCCAGTGTATTTAATCTCCCAGTGTTCCCAGTGTGTTTGCTCTCTGTGTTCCCACTCTATTTACTCTCAGTGATCCCAGTGTATTTACTCTCGCAGTGTTCCCAGTTTATTTAGTCTCGCAATTTTCCCAGTACATTTACTCTCTCCCTGTATTCCCAGTATACTTACTCTCCCAGTGATCCAAGTGTACTTAATCTCCCACTGTTGCCAATGAATTTACTCTCCCAGTGTTAACAGTGTATTTACTCTCCTAGTGTTCCCAGTGTATATACTCTCCCAGTGTTTCCAGTTTAATTGCTCTCACAGTGTTCCCAGTATATTTATTTTCCCAATGCTTCCAGTGTATTTAATCACCCAGTGATCCCAGTGCATTTATTGTCACAGTGTTCCCAGTGTATTTAATCTCCCAGTGTTCCCAGCATATTACTCTCCCAGTATCCACAGTTTATTTATTCCTTCCCAGTTTTCCCAGTTTATTTACTACCCCAATGTTCCCAGTGTATTTACTCTCCCTGTGTTCCCAGTGTATTTAATCTCCCAGTGCTCCCAGTGTGTTTGCACTCTGTGATCCCAGTGCATTTACTCTCAGTGTTCCCAGTGTATTTACTCTCCCAGTGTATCCAGTGTATACACTCTCTCCCAGTGTTCCCAGTGCATTTAATCTCTCAGTGTTCCCAGTGTTTTTACTCCCCCAGTGTTACAGTGTAATTATTCTCTCCCAGTGTTCCAAGTTTAATTGCTCTCACAGTATTCCCAGTGTATTTATTCTCCCAATGCTCCCGGTGTATTTACTCTCCCACTGTTCCCAGTGCATTTATTGTCACAGTGTTCCCAGTGTATTTACTCTCCCAGTGTTCCCAGTATATTACTCTCCCAGTATCCAGAGCGTATTTACTCTTTTCCAATGTTCCAAGTGTATTAACTCTCTTCCAATGCTCCCAGTTTATTTACTATCCTAGTGTTCCCAGTGTATTTAATCTCACAGTATTCCCCATGTAATGAATCTTCCAGTGTTCCCAGTGCATTTTCCCTCTCCCAGTATTCTCAGTTGATTTAATCTCCCAATGTTCTGAGCACATTTACTCTCACCCTGTATTCCCAGTATACTTACTCTCCCAGTCATCCCAGTGTACTTGCTCTCCCACTGTTGGCAGTGTATTTACTCTCCCATTGTTAACAGTGTATTTACTCCCCCAGTGTTACCGTGTATTAATTATCTCCCAGTGTGCCCAGTTTTAATTGCTCTCACAATGTTCCCAGGATATTTATTATACCAATGCTTCCAGTGTATTTAATCACCCAGTGTTCCCAGTGCATTTATTGTCACAGTGTCCCCAGTGTATTTAATCTCCCAGTGTTCCCAGCATATTACTCTCCCAGTATCCACAGTGTATTTATTCTTTCCTATTGTTCCCAATTTATTTACTACCCCAATGTTCCCAGTGTATTTACTCTCCCTGTGTTCCCAGTGTATTTAATCTTCCAGTGCTCCCAGTGTGTTTGCATTCTGTGATCCCATTGTATTTACTCTCAGTGTTCCCAGTGTATTTACTCTCCCAGTCTATCCAGTGTATTTAATCTCCCAAAGCTCCCAGTATATTTACTCTCCCAGTTTTCCAATGTATTTAATCTTCCAGTGTTCCCAGTGTATTTTCCTCTCCCAGTATTCCCAGTTTATTTACTCTCCCAATGTTCCCAGCACATTTACTCTCTCCCAGTGTTCCCATTGCATTTAATCTCTCAGTGTTCCCAGTGTGTTTAATCCCCCAGTGTTAGAGTGTAATTATTCTCTCCCAGTGTTTCAAGTTTAATTGCTCCCACAGTATTCCCAGTGTATTTATTCTCCCAATGCTCCCGGTGTATTTACTCTCCCAATGTTCCCAGTGCATTTATTGTCACAGTGTTCCCAGTGTATTTACTCTCCCAGTGTTCCCAGTATATTACTCTCCCAGTATCCACAGTGTATAACTCTTTCCCAGTGTTCCAAATGTATTAATTCTCTTCCAATGCTAACAGTGTATTTACTATCTTTGTGTTCCCAGTGTATTTAATCTCCCAGTGATCCCAGTGTGTTTACTTTTTCAGTGCTCCCAGTCTATTTACTCCATGTCAGTGATCCCTATTTACTCTCCCAGTGTTCGCAGTATATTTACTCGCCCAGTTTTCCCAGTGTATTTAATCTCCCAGTGTTCCCAGTGTGTTTGCTCTCTGTGTTCCCACTGTATTTACTCTCAGTGATCCCAGTATATTTACTCTTCCAGTGTTACCAGTTTATTTAGTCTCCCAATTTTCCCAGTACTTTTACTCTCTCCCTGATTTCCCAGTATACTTACTCTCCGAGTGTTCCAAGTGTACTTAATCTCCCACTGTTGCCAATGCATTTACTATCCCACTGTTAACAGTGTATTTATTCTCCTAGTGTTCCCAGTGTATATACTCTCCTAGCGTTCCCAGTGTATATACTCTCCCAGTGTTTCCACTTTAATGGCTCTCTCAGTTTTCCCAGTATATTTATTTTCCCAATGCTTCCAGTGTATTTAATCACCCAGTGTTCCCAGTGTATTTAATCTCCCAGTGTTCCCAGCATATTACTCTCCCAGTATCCACAGTGTATTTATTCCTTCTCAGTGTTCCCAGTTTATTTATTACCCCAATGTTCCCAGTATATTTACTCTCCCTGTGTTCTCAGTGTATTTAATCTCCCAGTGCTCCCAGTGTGTTTGCACTCTGTGATCCGAATGTATATACTCTCAGTGTTCCCAGTGTATTTACTCTCCCAGTGTATCCAGTGTATTTAACCTCCCACAGCTCCCAGTATATTAACTCTCCCAGTGTCTCCAACGTATTTAATCTTCCAGTGTTCCCAATGTATTTTCCTCTCCCAGTATTCCCAGTTGATTTACTCTCCCAATGTTCCCAGCACATTTACTCTCACGCTGTATTCCCAGTATACTTACTCTCCCAGTGATCCCAGTGTACTTACTCTCCCACTGTTGCCAGCGTATTTACTCTCCCAGTGTTACCAGTACATTTACTCTCCTAGTGTTCCCAGTGTATATATTCTCTCCCAGTGTTCCCAGTGCATTTAATCTCTCAGTGTTCCCAGTGTGTTTACTCCCCTAGTGTTACAGTGTAATTATTCTCTCCCAGTGTTCCAAGTTTAATTGCTCTCACAGTATTTCCAGTGTATTTATTCTCCCAATTCTCCCGGTGTATTTACTCTCCCAATGTTCCCAGTGCATTTATTGTTACAGTGTTCTCAGTGTATTTACTCTCCCAGTGTTCCCAGTATATTACTCTCCCAGTATCCGCAGTGTATTTACTCTTTCCCAGTGTTCCAAGTGTATTAACTCTCTTCCAATGCTCCCAGTTTATTTACTATCATTGTGTTCCCAGTGTATTTAATCTCACAGTGTTCCCAGTATGTTTACTTTCTCAGTGCTCCCAGTCTATTTACTCCCTGTCAGTGATCCTGTATTTACTCTTCCAGTGTTCTCAGCGTATTTACACACCCAGTGTTCCCAGTGTATTTAATCTCCCAGTGTTCCCAGTGTGTTTGCTCTCTGTGTTCCCAATGTATTTACTCTCAGTGATCCCAGTGTATTTACTTTCCCAGTGGTCCCAGTTTATTTAGTCTCCCAATGTTCCCAGTACATTTACTCTCTCCCTGTATTCCCAGTATACTTACTCTCCCAGTGATCCAAGTGTACTTAATCTCCCACTGTTGCCAATGCATTTACTCTCCCAGTGTTAACAGTGTATTTACTCTCCTAGTGTTCCCAGTGTCTATATTCTCCCAGTGTTTCCAGTTTAATTGCGCTCACAGTGTTCCCAGTATATTTATTTTCCCAATGCTTCCAGTGTATTTAATCACCCAGTGTTCCCAGTGCATTTATTGTCACAGTGTTCCCAGTGTATTTAATCTCCCAGTGTTCCCAGCATATTACTCTCCCAGTATCCACTGTGTATTTAATCCTTCCCAGTGTTCCCAGTTTATTTACTACCCCAATGTTCCCAGTGTCTTTACTCTCCCTGTATTCCCAGTGTATTTAATCTCCCAGTGCTCCCAGTGTGCTGTGATCCCAATGTAGTTACTCTCCGTGTTCCCAGTTTATTTACTCTCCCAGTGTATCCAGTGTATTTAATCTCCCAAAGCTCCCAGTATATTTACTCTCCCAGTGTTTCCAATGTATTTAATCTTCCAGTGTTCCCAGTGTATTTTCCTCTCCCAGTATTCCCAGTCTATTTACTCTCCCAATGTCCCCAGCATATTTACTCTGACCCTGTATTCCCAGTATACTTACTCTCCCAGTGATCCCAGTGTACTTACTCTCCCACTTTTGCCAGTGTATTTACTCTCCCAGTGTTACCAGTGCATTTACTCTCATAGTGTTCCCTGTGTATATACTCTCTCCCAGTGTTCTCAGTGCATTTAATCTCTCAGTGTTCCCAGTGTGTTTACACCCCCAGTGTTACAGTGTAATTATTCTCTCCCAGTGTTCCAAGTTAAATTGCTCTCACAGTATTCCCAGTGTATTTATTCTCGCAATGCTCCCGGTGTATTTAGTCTCCCAGTGTTCGCAGTATATTACTTTCCCAGTATCCACAGCGTATTTACTCTTTCCCATTGTTCCAAGTGTATTAACTCTCTTCTAATGCTCCCAGTTTATTTACTATCCTTGTGTTCCCAGTGTATTTAATCTCACAGTGTTCACAGTGTGTTTACTTTCTCATTGCCACCAGTCTATTTACTCCCTGTCATTAATCCCGTATTTACTCTCCCAGTGTTCTCAGTGTATTTACTCGCCCAGTGTTCCCAGTGTATTTAATCTCACAGTGTTCCCAGTGTGTTTACTTTCTCAGTGCTCCCAGTCTATTTACTCCCTGTCAGTGATTCCGTATTTACTCTCGCAGTGTTCTCAGTGTATTTTCTCGCCCAATGTTCCCAGTGAATTTAATCTCCCAGTGTTCCCAGTGTGTTTGCTCTCTATGTTCCCACTGTATCTACTCTCAGTATTCCCAGTGTATTTACTCTCCCAGTGTATCCAGTGTATATACTCTCTCCCAGTGTTCCCAGTGCATTTAATCTCTCAGTGTTCCCAGTCTGTTTACTCCCCCAGTGTTACAGCGTAATTATTCTCTCCCAGTGTTCCAACTTTAATTGCTCTCACAGTATTCCCAGTGTATTTATTCTCCCAATGCTCCCGGTGTATTTACTCTCCCACTGATCCCAGTGCATTTATTGTCACAGTGTTCCCAGTGTATTTACTTTCCGAGTGTTCCCAGTATATTACTCTGCCAGTATCCAGAGCGTATTTACTCTTTTCCAATGTTCCAAGTGTATTAACTCTCTTCCAATGCTCACAGTTTATTTACTATCCTAGTGTTCCCAGTGTATTTAATCTCACAGTATTCCCCATGTAATGAATCTTCCAGTGTTCCCAGTGTATTTTTCCTCTCCCAGTATTCTCAGTTTATTTAATCTCCCAATGTTCTGAGCACATTTACTCTCACCTTGTATTCCCAGTATACTTACTCTCCCAGTGATCCCAGTGTACTTGCTCTCCCACTGTTGGCAATGTATTTACTCTCCCATTGTTAACAGTGTATTTACTCCCCCAGTGTTACCGTGTATTAATTCTCTCCCAGTGTTCCCAGTTTAATTGCTCTCAAAGTGTTCCCAGTATATTTATTATACCAATGCTTCCAGTGTATTTAATCACCCAGTGTTCCAGTGCATTTATTGTCACAGTGTCCCAAGTGTATTTAATCTCCCAGTGTTCCCAGCATATTACTCTCCCAGTATCCACAGTGTATTTATTCCTTCCCAGTGTTCCCAGTTTATTTACTACCCCAATGTTTCCAATGTCTTTACTCTCCCTGTGTTCCCAGTGTATTTAATCTCCCAGTGCTCCCAGTGTGCTGTGATCCCAATGTAGTTACTCTCCGTGTTCCCAGTGTATTTATTCTCCCAGTGTATCCAGTGTATTTAATCTCCCAAAGCTCCCAGTATATTTACTCTCCCAGTGTTTCCAATGTATTTAATCTTCCAGTGTTCCCAGTGTATTTTCCTCTCCCAGTATTCCCAATTTATTTACTCTCCCAATGTTCCCAGCACATTTACTCTGACGCTGTATTCCCAGTATACTTACTCTCCCATTAATCCCAGTGTACTTACTCTCCCCACTGTTGCCAGTGTATTTACTCTCCCAGTGTTACCAGTGCATTTACTCTCCTAGTGTTCCCTGTGTATATACTCTCTCCCAGTATTCTCAGTGCATTTAATCTCTCAGTGTTCCCAGTGTGTTTACTCCCCCAGTGTTACAGTGCAATTATTCTCTCCCAGTGTTCCAAGTTAAATTGCTCTCACAGTATTCCCAGTGTATTTATTCTCCCAATGCTCCCGGTGTATTTAGTCTCACAGTGTTCGCAGTATATTACTCTCCCAGTATCCACAGCGTATTTACTCTTTCCCATTGTTCCAAGTGTATTAACTCTCTTCCAATGCTCCCAGTTTATTTACTATCCTTGTGTTCCCAGTGTATTTAATCTCACAGTGTTCACAGTGTGTTTACTTTCTCAGTGATATCACTCTATTGACTCCCTGTCAGTGATCCCGTATTTACTCTCCCAGTGTTCTCAGTGTATTTACTCGCCCAGTGTTCCCAGTGTATTTAATCTCCCAGTGTTCCCAGTGTGTTTGCTCTCTGTGTTCCCACTCTATTTACTCTCAGTGATCCCAGTGTATTTACTCTCGCAGTGTTCCCAGTTTATTTAGTCTCGCAATTTTCCCAGTACATTTACTCTCTCCCTGTATTCCCAGTATACTTACTCTCCCAGTGATCCAAGTGTACTTAATCTCCCACTGTTGCCAATGAATTTACTCTCCCAGTGTTAACAGTGTATTTACTCTCCTAGTGTTCCCAGTGTATATACTCTCCCAGTGTTTCCAGTTTAATTGCTCTCACAGTGTTCCCAGTATATTTATTTTCCCAATGCTTCCAGTGTATTTAATCACCCAGTGATCCCAGTGCATTTATTGTCACAGTGTTCCCAGTGTATTTAATCTCCCAGTGTTCCCAGCATATTACTCTCCCAGTATCCACAGTTTATTTATTCCTTCCCAGTTTTCCCAGTTTATTTACTACCCCAATGTTCCCAGTGTATTTACTCTCCCTGTGTTCCCAGTGTATTTAATCTCCCAGTGCTCCCAGTGTGTTTGCACTCTGTGATCCCAGTGCATTTACTCTCAGTGTTCCCAGTGTATTTACTCTCCCAGTGTATCCAGTGTATACACTCTCTCCCAGTGTTCCCAGTGCATTTAATCTCTCAGTGTTCCCAGTGTTTTTACTCCCCCAGTGTTACAGTGTAATTATTCTCTCCCAGTGTTCCAAGTTTAATTGCTCTCACAGTATTCCCAGTGTATTTATTCTCCCAATGCTCCCGGTGTATTTACTCTCCCACTGTTCCCAGTGCATTTATTGTCACAGTGTTCCCAGTGTATTTACTCTCCCAGTGTTCCCAGTATATTACTCTCCCAGTATCCAGAGCGTATTTACTCTTTTCCAATGTTCCAAGTGTATTAACTCTCTTCCAATGCTCCCAGTTTATTTACTATCCTAGTGTTCCCAGTGTATTTAATCTCACAGTATTCCCCATGTAATGAATCTTCCAGTGTTCCCAGTGCATTTTCCCTCTCCCAGTATTCTCAGTTGATTTAATCTCCCAATGTTCTGAGCACATTTACTCTCACCCTGTATTCCCAGTATACTTACTCTCCCAGTCATCCCAGTGTACTTGCTCTCCCACTGTTGGCAGTGTATTTACTCTCCCATTGTTAACAGTGTATTTACTCCCCCAGTGTTACCGTGTATTAATTCTCTCCCAGTGTGCCCAGTTTTAATTGCTCTCACAATGTTCCCAGGATATTTATTATACCAATGCTTCCAGTGTATTTAATCACCCAGTGTTCCCAGTGCATTTATTGTCACAGTGTCCCCAGTGTATTTAATCTCCCAGTGTTCCCAGCATATTACTCTCCCAGTATCCACAGTGTATTTATTCTTTCCTATTGTTCCCAATTTATTTACTACCCCAATGTTCCCAGTGTATTTACTCTCCCTGTGTTCCCAGTGTATTTAATCTTCCAGTGCTCCCAGTGTGTTTGCATTCTGTGATCCCATTGTATTTACTCTCAGTGTTCCCAGTGTATTTACTCTCCCAGTCTATCCAGTGTATTTAATCTCCCAAAGCTCCCAGTATATTTACTCTCCCAGTTTTCCAATGTATTTAATCTTCCAGTGTTCCCAGTGTATTTTCCTCTCCCAGTATTCCCAGTTTATTTACTCTCCCAATGTTCCCAGCACATTTACTCTCTCCCAGTGTTCCCATTGCATTTAATCTCTCAGTGTTCCCAGTGTGTTTAATCCCCCAGTGTTACAGTGTAATTATTCTCTCCCAGTGTTTCAAGTTTAATTGCTCCCACAGTATTCCCAGTGTATTTATTCTCCCAATGCTCCCGGTGTATTTACTCTCCCAATGTTCCCAGTGCATTTATTGTCACAGTGTTCCCAGTGTATTTACTCTCCCAGTGTTCCCAGTATATTACTCTCCCAGTATCCACAGTGTATAACTCTTTCCCAGTGTTCCAAATGTATTAATTCTCTTCCAATGCTAACAGTGTATTTACTATCTTTGTGTTCCCAGTGTATTTAATCTCCCAGTGATCCCAGTGTGTTTACTTTTTCAGTGCTCCCAGTCTATTTACTCCATGTCAGTGATCCCTATTTACTCTCCCAGTGTTCGCAGTATATTTACTCGCCCAGTTTTCCCAGTGTATTTAATCTCCCAGTGTTCCCAGTGTGTTTGCTCTCTGTGTTCCCACTGTATTTACTCTCAGTGATCCCAGTATATTTACTCTTCCAGTGTTCCCAGTTTATTTAGTCTCCCAATTTTCCCAGTACTTTTACTCTCTCCCTGATTTCCCAGTATACTTACTCTCCGAGTGTTCCAAGTGTACTTAATCTCCCACTGTTGCCAATGCATTTACTATCCCACTGTTAACAGTGTATTTATTCTCCTAGTGTTCCCAGTGTATATACTCTCCTAGCGTTCCCAGTGTATATACTCTCCCAGTGTTTCCACTTTAATGGCTCTCTCAGTTTTCCCAGTATATTTATTTTCCCAATGCTTCCAGTGTATTTAATCACCCAGTGTTCCCAGTGTATTTAATCTCCCAGTGTTCCCAGCATATTACTCTCCCAGTATCCACAGTGTATTTATTCCTTCTCAGTGTTCCCAGTTTATTTATTACCCCAATGTTCCCAGTATATTTACTCTCCCTGTGTTCCCAGTGTATTAATCTCCCAGTGCTCCCAGTGTGTTTGCACTCTGTGATCCGAATGTATATACTCTCAGTGTTCCCAGTGTATTTACTCTCCCAGTGTATCCAGTGTATTTAACCTCCCACAGCTCCCAGTATATTAACTCTCCCAGTGTCTCCAATGTATTTAATCTTCCAGTGTTCCCAATGTATTTTCCTCTCCCAGTATTCCCAGTTGATTTACTCTCCCAATGTTCCCAGCACATTTACTCTCACGCTGTATTCCCAGTATACTTACTCTCCCAGTGATCCCAGTGTACTTACTCTCCCACTGTTGCCAGCGTATTTACTCTCCCAGTGTTACCAGTACATTTACTCTCCTAGTGTTCCCAGTGTATATATTCTCTCCCAGTGTTCCCAGTGCATTTAATCTCTCAGTGTTCCCAGTGTGTTTACTCCCCTAGTGTTACAGTGTAATTATTCTCTCCCACTGTTCCAAGTTTAATTGCTCTCACAGTATTCCCAGTGTATTTATTCTCCCAATTCTCCCGGTGTATTTACTCTCCCAATGTTCCCAGTGCATTTATTGTCACAGTGTTCTCAGTGTATTTACTCTCCCAGTGTTCCCAGTATATTACTCTCCCAGTATCCGCAGTGTATTTACTCTTTCCCAGTGTTCCAAGTGTATTAACTCTCTTCCAATGCTCCCAGTTTATTTACTATCATTGTGTTCCCAGTGTATTTAATCTCACAGTGTTCCCAGTATGTTTACTTTCTCAGTGCTCCCAGTCTATTTACTCCCTGTCAGTGATCCTGTATTTACTCTTCCAGTGTTCTCAGCGTATTTACACACCCAGTGTTCCCAGTGTATTTAATCTCCCAGTGTTCCCAGTGTGTTTGCTCTCTGTGTTCCCAATGTATTTACTCTCAGTGATCCCAGTGTATTTACTTTCCCAGTGGTCCCAGTTTATTTAGTCTCCCAATGTTCCCAGTACATTTACTCTCTCCCTGTATTCCCAGTATACTTACTCTCCCAGTGATCCAAGTGTACTTAATCTCCCACTGTTGCCAATGCATTTACTCTCCCAGTGTTAACAGTGTATTTACTCTCCTAGTGTTCCCAGTGTCTATATTCTCCCAGTGTTTCCAGTTTAATTGCGCTCACAGTGTTCCCAGTATATTTATTTTCCCAATGCTTCCAGTGTATTTAATCACCCAGTGTTCCCAGTGCATTTATTGTCACAGTGTTCCCAGTGTATTTAATCTCCCAGTGTTCCCAGCATATTACTCTCCCAGTATCCACTGTGTATTTAATCCTTCCCAGTGTTCCCAGTTTATTTACTACCCCAATGTTCCCAGTGTCTTTACTCTCCCTGTATTCCCAGTGTATTTAATCTCCCAGTGCTCCCAGTGTGCTGTGATCCCAATGTAGTTACTCTCCGTGTTCCCAGTTTATTTACTCTCCCAGTGTATCCAGTGTATTTAATCTCCCAAAGCTCCCAGTATATTTACTCTCCCAGTGTTTCCAATGTATTTAATCTTCCAGTGTTCCCAGTGTATTTTCCTCTCCCAGTATTCCCAATTTATTTACTCTCCCAATGTTCCCAGCACATTTACTCTGACGCTGTATTCCCAGTATACTTACTCTCCCATTAATCCCAGTGTACTTACTCTCCCCACTGTTGCCAGTGTATTTACTCTCCCAGTGTTACCAGTGCATTTACTCTCCTAGTGTTCCCTGTGTATATACTCTCTCCCGGTATTCTCAGTGCATTTAATCTCTCAGTGTTCCCAGTGTGTTTACTCCCCCAGTGTTACAGTGCAATTATTCTCTCCCAGTGTTCCAAGTTAAATTGCTCTCACAGTATTCCCAGTGTATTTATTCTCCCAATGCTCCCGGTGTATTTAGTCTCACAGTGTTCGCAGTATATTACTCTCCCAGTATCCACAGCGTATTTACTCTTTCCCATTGTTCCAAGTGTATTAACTCTCTTCCAATGCTCCCAGTTTATTTACTATCCTTGTGTTCCCAGTGTATTTAATCTCACAGTGTTCACAGTGTGTTTACTTTCTCAGTGATATCACTCTATTGACTCCCTGTCAGTGATCCCGTATTTACTCTCCCAGTGTTCTCAGTGTATTTACTCGCCCAGTGTTCCCAGTGTATTTAATCTCCCAGTGTTCCCAGTGTGTTTGCTCTCTGTGTTCCCACTCTATTTACTCTCAGTGATCCCAGTGTATTTACTCTCGCAGTGTTCCCAGTTTATTTAGTCTCGCAATTTTCCCAGTACATTTACTCTCTCCCTGTATTCCCAGTATACTTACTCTCCCAGTGATCCAAGTGTACTTAATCTCCCACTGTTGCCAATGAATTTACTCTCCCAGTGTTAACAGTGTATTTACTCTCCTAGTGTTCCCAGTGTATATACTCTCCCAGTGTTTCCAGTTTAATTGCTCTCACAGTGTTCCCAGTATATTTATTTTCCCAATGCTTCCAGTGTATTTAATCACCCAGTGATCCCAGTGCATTTATTGTCACAGTGTTCCCAGTGTATTTAATCTCCCAGTGTTCCCAGCATATTACTCTCCCAGTATCCACAGTTTATTTATTCCTTCCCAGTTTTCCCAGTTTATTTACTACCCCAATGTTCCCAGTGTATTTACTCTCCCTGTGTTCCCAGTGTATTTAATCTCCCAGTGCTCCCAGTGTGTTTGCACTCTGTGATCCCAGTGCATTTACTCTCAGTGTTCCCAGTGTATTTACTCTCCCAGTGTATCCAGTGTATACACTCTCTCCCAGTGTTCCCAGTGCATTTAATCTCTCAGTGTTCCCAGTGTTTTTACTCCCCCAGTGTTACAGTGTAATTATTCTCTCCCAGTGTTCCAAGTTTAATTGCTCTCACAGTATTCCCAGTGTATTTATTCTCCCAATGCTCCCGGTGTATTTACTCTCCCACTGTTCCCAGTGCATTTATTGTCACAGTGTTCCCAGTGTATTTACTCTCCCAGTGTTTCCAATGTATTTAATCTTCCAGTGTTCCCAGTGTATTTTCCTCTCCCAGTATTCCCAATTTATTTACTCTCCCAATGTTCCCAGCACATTTACTCTGACGCTGTATTCCCAGTATACTTACTCTCCCATTAATCCCAGTGTACTTACTCTCCCCACTGTTGCCAGTGTATTTACTCTCCCAGTGTTACCAGTGCATTTACTCTCCTAGTGTTCCCTGTGTATATACTCTCTCCCAGTATTCTCAGTGCATTTAATCTCTCAGTGTTCCCAGTGTGTTTACTCCCCCAGTGTTACAGTGCAATTATTCTCTCCCAGTGTTCCAAGTTAAATTGCTCTCACAGTATTCCCAGTGTATTTATTCTCCCAATGCTCCCGGTGTATTTAGTCTCACAGTGTTCGCAGTATATTACTCTCCCAGTATCCACAGCGTATTTACTCTTTCCCATTGTTCCAAGTGTATTAACTCTCTTCCAATGCTCCCAGTTTATTTACTATCCTTGTGTTCCCAGTGTATTTAATCTCACAGTGTTCACAGTGTGTTTACTTTCTCAGTGATATCACTCTATTGACTCCCTGTCAGTGATCCCGTATTTACTCTCCCAGTGTTCTCAGTGTATTTACTCGCCCAGTGTTCCCAGTGTATTTAATCTCCCAGTGTTCCCAGTGTGTTTGCTCTCTGTGTTCCCACTCTATTTACTCTCAGTGATCCCAGTGTATTTACTCTCGCAGTGTTCCCAGTTTATTTAGTCTCGCAATTTTCCCAGTACATTTACTCTCTCCCTGTATTCCCAGTATACTTACTCTCCCAGTGATCCAAGTGTACTTAATCTCCCACTGTTGCCAATGAATTTACTCTCCCAGTGTTAACAGTGTATTTACTCTCCTAGTGTTCCCAGTGTATATACTCTCCCAGTGTTTCCAGTTTAATTGCTCTCACAGTGTTCCCAGTATATTTATTTTCCCAATGCTTCCAGTGTATTTAATCACCCAGTGATCCCAGTGCATTTATTGTCACAGTGTTCCCAGTGTATTTAATCTCCCAGTGTTCCCAGCATATTACTCTCCCAGTATCCACAGTTTATTTATTCCTTCCCAGTTTTCCCAGTTTATTTACTACCCCAATGTTCCCAGTGTATTTACTCTCCCTGTGTTCCCAGTGTATTTAATCTCCCAGTGCTCCCAGTGTGTTTGCACTCTGTGATCCCAGTGCATTTACTCTCAGTGTTCCCAGTGTATTTACTCTCCCAGTGTATCCAGTGTATACACTCTCTCCCAGTGTTCCCAGTGCATTTAATCTCTCAGTGTTCCCAGTGTTTTTACTCCCCCAGTGTTACAGTGTAATTATTCTCTCCCAGTGTTCCAAGTTTAATTGCTCTCACAGTATTCCCAGTGTATTTATTCTCCCAATGCTCCCGGTGTATTTACTCTCCCACTGTTCCCAGTGCATTTATTGTCACAGTGTTCCCAGTGTATTTACTCTCCCAGTGTTCCCAGTATATTACTCTCCCAGTATCCAGAGCGTATTTACTCTTTTCCAATGTTCCAAGTGTATTAACTCTCTTCCAATGCTCCCAGTTTATTTACTATCCTAGTGTTCCCAGTGTATTTAATCTCACAGTATTCCCCATGTAATGAATCTTCCAGTGTTCCCAGTGCATTTTCCCTCTCCCAGTATTCTCAGTTGATTTAATCTCCCAATGTTCTGAGCACATTTACTCTCACCCTGTATTCCCAGTATACTTACTCTCCCAGTCATCCCAGTGTACTTGCTCTCCCACTGTTGGCAGTGTATTTACTCTCCCATTGTTAACAGTGTATTTACTCCCCCAGTGTTACCGTGTATTAATTTTCTCCCAGTGTGCCCAGTTTTAATTGCTCTCACAATGTTCCCAGGATATTTATTATACCAATGCTTCCAGTGTATTTAATCACCCAGTGTTCCCAGTGCATTTATTGTCACAGTGTCCCCAGTGTATTTAATCTCCCAGTGTTCCCAGCATATTACTCTCCCAGTATCCACAGTGTATTTATTCTTTCCTATTGTTCCCAATTTATTTACTACCCCAATGTTCCCAGTGTATTTACTCTCCCTGTGTTCCCAGTGTATTTAATCTTCCAGTGCTCCCAGTGTGTTTGCATTCTGTGATCCCATTGTATTTACTCTCAGTGTTCCCAGTGTATTTACTCTCCCAGTCTATCCAGTGTATTTAATCTCCCAAAGCTCCCAGTATATTTACTCTCCCAGTTTTCCAATGTATTTAATCTTCCAGTGTTCCCAGTGTATTTTCCTCTCCCAGTATTCCCAGTTTATTTACTCTCCCAATGTTCCCAGCACATTTACTCTCTCCCAGTGTTCCCATTGCATTTAATCTCTCAGTGTTCCCAGTGTGTTTAATCCCCCAGTGTTACAGTGTAATTATTCTCTCCCAGTGTTTCAAGTTTAATTGCTCCCACAGTATTCCCAGTGTATTTATTCTCCCAATGCTCCCGGTGTATTTAATCTCCCAATGTTCCCAGTGCATTTATTGTCACAGTGTTCCCAGTGTATTTACTCTCCCAGTGTTCCCAGTATATTACTCTCCCAGTATCCACAGTGTATAACTCTTTCCCAGTGTTCCAAATGTATTAATTCTCTTCCAATGCTAACAGTGTATTTACTATCTTTGTGTTCCCAGTGTATTTAATCTCCCAGTGATCCCAGTGTGTTTACTTTTTCAGTGCTCCCAGTCTATTTACTCCATGTCAGTGATCCCTATTTACTCTCCCAGTGTTCGCAGTATATTTACTCGCCCAGTTTTCCCAGTGTATTTAATCTCCCAGTGTTCCCAGTGTGTTTGCTCTCTGTGTTCCCACTGTATTTACTCTCAGTGATCCCAGTATATTTACTCTTCCAGTGTTCCCAGTTTATTTAGTCTCCCAATTTTCCCAGTACTTTTACTCTCTCCCTGATTTCCCAGTATACTTACTCTCCGAGTGTTCCAAGTGTACTTAATCTCCCACTGTTGCCAATGCATTTACTATCCCACTGTTAACAGTGTATTTATTCTCCTAGTGTTCCCAGTGTATATACTCTCCTAGCGTTCCCAGTGTATATACTCTCCCAGTGTTTCCACTTTAATGGCTCTCTCAGTTTTCCCAGTATATTTATTTTCCCAATGCTTCCAGTGTATTTAATCACCCAGTGTTCCCAGTGTATTTAATCTCCCAGTGTTCCCAGCATATTACTCTCCCAGTATCCACAGTGTATTTATTCCTTCTCAGTGTTCCCAGTTTATTTATTACCCCAATGTTCCCAGTATATTTACTCTCCCTGTGTTCTCAGTGTATTTAATCTCCCAGTGCTCCCAGTGTGTTTGCACTCTGTGATCCGAATGTATATACTCTCAGTGTTCCCAGTGTATTTACTCTCCCAGTGTATCCAGTGTATTTAACCTCCCACAGCTCCCAGTATATTAACTCTCCCAGTGTCTCCAACGTATTTAATCTTCCAGTGTTCCCAATGTATTTTCCTCTCCCAGTATTCCCAGTTGATTTACTCTCCCAATGTTCCCAGCACATTTACTCTCACGCTGTATTCCCAGTATACTTACTCTCCCAGTGATCCCAGTGTACTTACTCTCCCACTGTTGCCAGCGTATTTACTCTCCCAGTGTTACCAGTACATTTACTCTCCTAGTGTTCCCAGTGTATATATTCTCTCCCAGTGTTCCCAGTGCATTTAATCTCTCAGTGTTCCCAGTGTGTTTACTCCCCTAGTGTTACAGTGTAATTATTCTCTCCCACTGTTCCAAGTTTAATTGCTCTCACAGTATTCCCAGTGTATTTATTCTCCCAATTCTCCCGGTGTATTTACTCTCCCAATGTTCCCAGTGCATTTATTGTCACAGTGTTCTCAGTGTATTTACTCTCCCAGTGTTCCCAGTATATTACTCTCCCAGTATCCGCAGTGTATTTACTCTTTCCCAGTGTTCCAAGTGTATTAACTCTCTTCCAATGCTCCCAGTTTATTTACTATCATTGTGTTCCCAGTGTATTTAATCTCACAGTGTTCCCAGTATGTTTACTTTCTCAGTGCTCCCAGTCTATTTACTCCCTGTCAGTGATCCTGTATTTACTCTTCCAGTGTTCTCAGCGTATTTACACACCCAGTGTTCCCAGTGTATTTAATCTCCCAGTGTTCCCAGTGTGTTTGCTCTCTGTGTTCCCAATGTATTTACTCTCAGTGATCCCAGTGTATTTACTTTCCCAGTGGTCCCAGTTTATTTAGTCTCCCAATGTTCCCAGTACATTTACTCTCTCCCTGTATTCCCAGTATACTTACTCTCCCAGTGATCCAAGTGTACTTAATCTCCCACTGTTGCCAATGCATTTACTCTCCCAGTGTTAACAGTGTATTTACTCTCCTAGTGTTCCCAGTGTCTATATTCTCCCAGTGTTTCCAGTTTAATTGCGCTCACAGTGTTCCCAGTATATTTATTTTCCCAATGCTTCCAGTGTATTTAATCACCCAGTGTTCCCAGTGCATTTATTGTCACAGTGTTCCCAGTGTATTTAATCTCCCAGTGTTCCCAGCATATTACTCTCCCAGTATCCACTGTGTATTTAATCCTTCCCAGTGTTCCCAGTTTATTTACTACCCCAATGTTCCCAGTGTCTTTACTCTCCCTGTATTCCCAGTGTATTTAATCTCCCAGTGTTCCCAGTGTGTTTGCTCTCTGTGTTCCCAATGTATTTACTCTCAGTGATCCCAGTGTATTTACTTTCCCAGTGGTCCCAGTTTATTTAGTCTCCCAATGTTCCCAGTACATTTACTCTCTCCCTGTATTCCCAGTATACTTACTCTCCCAGTGATCCAAGTGTACTTAATCTCCCACTGTTGCCAATGCATTTACTCTCCCAGTGTTAACAGTGTATTTACTCTCCTAGTGTTCCCAGTGTCTATATTCTCCCAGTGTTTCCAGTTTAATTGCGCTCACAGTGTTCCCAGTATATTTATTTTCCCAATGCTTCCAGTGTATTTAATCACCCAGTGTTCCCAGTGCATTTATTGTCACAGTGTTCCCAGTGTATTTAATCTCCCAGTGTTCCCAGCATATTACTCTCCCAGTATCCACTGTGTATTTAATCCTTCCCAGTGTTCCCAGTTTATTTACTACCCCAATGTTCCCAGTGTCTTTACTCTCCCTGTATTCCCAGTGTATTTAATCTCCCAGTGCTCCCAGTGTGCTGTGATCCCAATGTAGTTACTCTCCGTGTTCCCAGTTTATTTACTCTCCCAGTGTATCCAGTGTATTTAATCTCCCAAAGCTCCCAGTATATTTACTCTCCCAGTGTTTCCAATGTATTTAATCTTCCAGTGTTCCCAGTGTATTTTCCTCTCCCAGTATTCCCAGTCTATTTACTCTCCCAATGTCCCCAGCATATTTACTCTGACCCTGTATTCCCAGTATACTTACTCTCCCAGTGATCCCAGTGTACTTACTCTCCCACTGTTGCCAGTGTATTTACTCTCCCAGTGTTACCAGTGCATTTACTCTCATAGTGTTCCCTGTGTATATACTCTCTCCCAGTGTTCTCAGTGCATTTAATCTCTCAGTGTTCCCAGTGTGTTTACACCCCCAGTGTTACAGTGTAATTATTCTCTCCCAGTGTTCCAAGTTAAATTGCTCTCACAGTATTCCCAGTGTATTTATTCTCGCAATGCTCCCGGTGTATTTAGTCTCCCAGTGTTCGCAGTATATTACTTTCCCAGTATCCACAGCGTATTTACTCTTTCCCATTGTTCCAAGTGTATTAACTCTCTTCTAATGCTCCCAGTTTATTTACTATCCTTGTGTTCCCAGTGTATTTAATCTCACAGTGTTCACAGTGTGTTTACTTTCTCATTGCCACCAGTCTATTTACTCCCTGTCATTGATCCCGTATTTACTCTCCCAGTGTTCTCAGTGTATTTACTCGCCCAGTCTTCCCAGTGTATTTAATCTCACAGTGTTCCCAGTGTGTTTACTTTCTCAGTGCTCCCAATCTATTTACTCCCTGTCAGTGATTCCGTATTTACTCTCGCAGTGTTCTCAGTGTATTTTCTCGCCCAATGTTCCCAGTGAATTTAATCTCCCAGTGTTCCCAGTGTGTTTGCTCTCTATGTTCCCACTGTATCTACTCTCAGTATTCCCAGTGTATTTACTCTCCCAGTGTATCCAGTGTATATACTCTCTCCCAGTGTTCCCAGTGCATTTAATCTCTCAGTGTTCCCAGTCTGTTTACTCCCCCAGTGTTACAGCGTAATTATTCTCTCCCAGTGTTCCAACTTTAATTGCTCTCACAGTATTCCCAGTGTATTTATTCTCCCAATGCTCCCGGTGTATTTACTCTCCCACTGATCCCAGTGCATTTATTGTCACAGTGTTCCCAGTGTATTTACTTTCCGAGTGTTCCCAGTATATTACTCTGCCAGTATCCAGAGCGTATTTACTCTTTTCCAATGTTCCAAGTGTATTAACTCTCTTCCAATGCTCACAGTTTATTTACTATCCTAGTGTTCCCAGTGTATTTAATCTCACAGTATTCCCCATGTAATGAATCTTCCAGTGTTCCCAGTGTATTTTTCCTCTCCCAGTATTCTCAGTTTATTTAATCTCCCAATGTTCTGAGCACATTTACTCTCACCTTGTATTCCCAGTATACTTACTCTCCCAGTGATCCCAGTGTACTTGCTCTCCCACTGTTGGCAATGTATTTACTCTCCCATTGTTAACAGTGTATTTACTCCCCCAGTGTTACCGTGTATTAATTCTCTCCCAGTGTTCCCAGTTTAATTGCTCTCAAAGTGTTCCCAGTATATTTATTATACCAATGCTTCCAGTGTATTTAATCACCCAGTGTTCCAGTGCATTTATTGTCACAGTGTCCCCAGTGTATTTAATCTGCCAGTGTTCCCAGCATATTACACTCCCGGTATCCACAGTGTATTTATTCTTTCCTAGTGTTCCCAATTTATTTACTACCCCAAGGTTCCCAGTGTATTTACTCTCCCTGTGTCCCCAGTGTATTTAATCTCCCAGTGCTCCCAGTGTGTTTGCATTCTGTGATCCCAATGTATTTACTCTCAGTGTTCCCAGTGTAATTACTCTCCCAGTGTATCCAGTGTATTTAATCTCCCAAAGCTCCCAGTATATTTACTCTCCCAGTGTTTCCAATGTATTTAATCTTCCAGTGTTTCCAGTGTATATCCTCTCCCCGTATTCCCAGTTTATTTACTCTCCCAATGTTCCCAGCACTTTTACTCTCTCCCAGTTTTCCCATTGCATTTCATCTCTCAGTGTTCCCAGTGTGTTTAATCCCCCAGTGTTACAGTGTAATTATTCTCTCCCAGTGTTCCAAGTTTAATTGCTCCCACAGTATTCCCAGTGTATTTATTCTCCCAATGCTCCCGGTATATTTAGTCTCCCAATGTTCCCAGTGCATTTATTGTCACAGGGTTCCCAGTGTATTTACTCTCCCAGTGTTCCCAGTATATTACTCTCCCAGTAACCACAGTGTATTAATTCTTTCCCAGTGTTCCAAGTGTATTAATTCTCTTCCAATGCTCCCAGTGTATTTACTATCGTTGTGTTCCCAGTGTATTTAATCTCCCAGTGATCCCAGTGTGTTTACATTTTCAGTGCTCCCAGTCTATTTACTCCCTGTCAGTGATCCCGTATTTACTCTCCCAGTGTTCTCAGTAATTTACTCACCCAGTTTTCCTAGTGTATTTAATCTCCCAGTGTTCCCAGTGTGTTTGCTCTCTGTGTTCCCACTGTATTTACTCTCAGTGATCCCAGTATATTTACTCTCCCAGTGTTCCCAGTTTATTTAGTCTCCCAATTTTACCAGTACTTTTACTCTCTCCCTGATTTCCCAGTATACTTACTCTCCCAGTGATCCAAGTGTATTAATCTCCCACTGTTGCCAATGCATATACTCTCCCACTGTTAACAGTGTATTTACTCTCCTAGTGTTCCCAGTGTATATACTCTCCCAGTGTTTCCACTTTAATGGCTCTCTCAGTTTTCCCAGTATATGTATTTTTCCAATGCATCCAGTGTATTTAATCACCCAGTGTTCCCAGTGTATTTAATCACCCAGTGTTCCCAGCATATTACTCTCCCAGTATCCACAGTGTATTTATTCCTTCCCAGTGTTCCCAGTTTATTTATTACCCCAATGTTCCCAGTATATTTACTCTCCCTGTGTTCCCAGTGTATTTAATGTCCCAATGCTCCCAGTTAGTTTGCACCTTGTGATCCGAATGTATATACTCTCAGTGTTCCCAGTGTATTTACTCTCCCAGTGTATCCAGTGTATTTAATCTCCCACAGCTCCCAGTATATTAACTCTCCCAGTGTTTCCAATGTATTTAATATTCCAGTGTTCCCAATGTATTTTCCTCTCCCAGTATTCCCAGTTTATTTACTCTCCCAATGTTCCCAGCACATTTACTCTCACCCTGTATTCCCAGTATACTTACTCTCCCAGTGATCCCAGTGTACTTACTCTCCCACTGTTGCCAGCGTATTTACTCTCCCAGTGTTACCAGTACATTTACTCTCCTCGTGTATATACTCTATCCCAGTGTTCCCAGTGCATTTAATCTCTCAGTGTTCCCAGTGTGTTTACTCCCCTAGTGTTACAGTGTAATTATTCTCTCCCAGTGTTCCAAGGTTAATTGCTCTCACAGTATTCCCAGTGTATTTATTCTCCCAATGCTCCCGGTGTATTTACTCTCCCAATGTTCCCAGTGCATTTATTGTCACAGTGTTCTCAGTGTATTTACTCTCCCAGTGTTCCCAGTATATTACTCTCCCAGTATCCACAGTGTATTTACTCTTTTCCAGTGTTCCAAGTGTATTAACTCTATTCCAATGCTCCGAGTTTATTTACTATCGTTGTGTTCCCAGTGTATTTAATCTCACAGTGTTCCCAGTGTGTTTACTTTCTCAGTGCTCCCAGTCTATTTACTCCCTGTCAGTGATCCTGTATTTACTCTTCCAGTGTTCTCAGCGTATTTACACACCCAGTGTTCCCAGTGTATTTATTCTCCCAGTGTATCCAGTGTATTTAATCTCCCAAAGCTCCCAGTATATTTACTCTCCCAGTGTTTCCAATGTATTTACTCTCCCAATGTTCCCAGCACATTTACTCTGACCCTGTATTCCCAGTATACTTACTCTCCCATTAATCCCAGTGTACTTACTCTCCCACTGTTGCCAGTGTATTTGCTCTCCCAGTGTTACCAGTGCATTTACTCTCCTAGTGTTCCCTGTGTATATACACTCTCCCAGTGTTCTCAGTGCATTTAATCTCTCAGTGTTCCCAGTGTGTTTACTCCCCCAGTGTTACAGTGCAATTATTCTCTCCCAGTGTTCCAAGTTAAATTGCTCTCACAGTATTCCCAGTGTATTTATTCTCCCAATGCTCCCGGTGTATTTAGTCTCACAGTGTTCCCAGTATATTACTCTCCCAGTATCCACAGCGTATGTACTCTTTCCCATTGTTCCAAGTGTATTAACTCTCTTCCAATGCTCCCAGTTTATTTACTATCCTTGTGTTCCCAGTGTATTTAATCTCACAGTGTGTTTACTTTCTCAGTGCCACCAGTCTATTTACTCCCTGTCAGTGATCCCGTATTTACTTTCCCAGTGTTCTCAGTGTATTTACTCGCCCAGTGTTCCCAGTGCATTTAATCTCCCAGTGTTCCCAGTGTGTTTGCTCACTGTGTTCCCACTCTATTTACTCTCAGTGATCCCAGTGTATTTACTCTCGCAGTGTTCCCAGTTTATTTAGTCTCCCAATTTTCCCAGTACATTTACTCTCTCCCTGTATTCCCAGTATACTTACTCTCCCAGTGATTCAAGTGTACTTAATCTCCCACTGTTGCCAATGCATTTACTCTCCCAGTGTTAACAATGTATTTACTCTCCTAGTGTTCCCAGTGTATATACTCTCCCAGTGTTTCCAGTTTAATTGCTCTCACAGTGTTCCCAGTATATTTATTTTCCCAATGCTTCCAGTGTATTTAATCACCCAGTGTTCCCAGTGCATTTATTGTCACAGTGTTCCCAGTGTATATAATCTCCCATGTTCCCAGCATATTACTCTCCCAGTATCCACAGTTTATTTATTCCTTCCCAGTGTTCCCAGTTTATTTACTACCCCAATGTTCCCAGTGTATTTAACTCCCAGTGTATCCAGTGTATTTAATCTCCCAAAGCTCCCAGTATATTTACTCTCCCAGTGTTTCCAATGTATTTAATCTTCCAGTGTTCCCAGTGTATTTTCCTCTCCCAGTATTCCCAGTTTATTTACTCTCCCAATGTTCCCAGCACATTTACTCTGACCCTGTATTCCCAGTATACTTACTCTCCCATTAATCCCAGTGTACTTACTCTCTCACTGTTGCCAGTGTATTTACTCTCCCAGTGTTACCAGTGCATTTACTCTCCTAGTGTTCCCTGTGCATATACTCTCTCCCAGTGTTCTCAGTGCATTTAATCTCTCAGTGTTCCCAGTGTGTTTACTCCCCCAGTGTTAAAGTGTAATTATTCTCTACCAGTGTTCCAAGTTTAATTGCTCTCACAGTATTCCCAGTGTATTTATTCTCCCAATTCTCCCGGTGTATTTACTCTCCCAATGTTCCCAGTGCATTTATTGTCACAGTGTTCTCAGTGTATTTACTCTCCCAGTGTTCCCAGTATATCACTCTCCCAGTATCCGCAGTGTATTTACTCTTTCCCAGTGTTCCAAGTGTATTAACTATCTTCCAATGCTCCCAGTTTATTTACTATCATTGTGTTCCCAGTGTATTTAATCTCACAGTGTTCCCAGTATGTTTACTTTCTCAGTGCTCCCAGTCTATTTACTCCCTGTCAGTGATCCTGTATTTACTCTTCCAGTGTTCTCAGCGTATTTACACACCCAGTGTTCCCAGTGTATTTAATCTCCCAGTTTTCCCAGTGTGTTTGCTCTCTGTGTTCCCACTGTATTTACTCTCAGTGATCCCACTGTATTTACTCTCCCAGTGGTCCCAGTTTATTTAGTCTCCCAATTTTCCCAGTACATTTACTCTCTCCCTGTATTCCCAGTATACTTACTCTCCCAGTGATCCAAGTGTACTTAATCTCCCACTGTTGCCAATGCATTTACTCTCCCAGTGTTAACAGTGTATTTACTCTCCTAGTGTTCCCAGTGTCTATATTCTCCCAGTGTTTCCAGTTTAATTGCGCTCACAGTGTTCCCATTATATTTATTTTCCCAATGCTTCCAGTGTATTTATTCACCCAGTGTTCCCAGTGCATTTATTGTCACAGTGTTCCCAGTGTACTTAATCTCCCAGTGTTCCCAGCATATTACTCTCCCAGTATCCACAGTGTATTTAATCCTTCCCAGTGTTCCAAGTTTATTTACTATCCCAATTTTCCAGTGTCTTTACTCTCCCTGTGTTCCCAGTGTATTTAATCTCCCAGTGCTCCTAGTGTGCTGTGATCCCAATGTAGTTACTCTCCATGTTCCCAGTTTATTTACTCTCCCAGTGTATCCAGTGCATTTAATCTCCCAAAGCTCCCAGTATATTTACTCTCCCAGTGTTTCCAATGTATTTAATCTTCCAGTGTTCCCAGTGTATTTTCCTCTCCCAGTATTCCCAGTCTATTTACTCTCCCAATGTTCCCAGCATATTTACTCTGAACCTGTATTCCCAGTATACTTACTCTCCCCGTGATCCCAGTGTACTTACTCTTCCACTGTTGCCAGTGTATTTACTCTCCCAGTGTTACCAGTGCATTTACTCTCATAGTGTTCCCTGTGTATATACTCTCTCCCAGTGTTCTCAGTGCATTTAATCTATCAGTGTTCCCAGTATGTTTACACCCCCAGTGTTACAGTGTATTATTCTCTCCCAGTGTTCCAAGTTAAATTGCTCTCACAGTATTCCCAGTGTATTTATTCTCCCAATGCTCCCGGTGTATTTAGTCTCCCAGTGTTCCCAGTATATTACTTTCCCAGTATCCACAGCGTATTTACTCTTTCTCATTGTTCCAAGTGTATTAACTCTCTTCCAATGCTCCCAGTTTATTTACTATCCTTGTGTTCCCAGTGTATTTAATCTCACAGTGTTCCCAGTGTGTTTACTTTCTCAGTGCCATCAGTCTATTTACTCCCTGTCATTGATCCCGTATTTACTCTCCCAGTTTTCTCAGTGTATTTACTCGCCCAGTGTTCCCAGTGTATTTAATCTCCCAGTGTTCCCAGTGTGTTTGCTCTCTGTGTTCCCACTCTATTTACTCTCAGTGAACCCAGTGTATTTACTCTCGCAGTGTTCCCAGTTTATATAGTCTCGCAATTTTCCCAGTACATTTACTCTCTCCCTGTATTCCCAGTATAATTACTCTCCCAGTGATCCAAGTGTACTTAATCTCCCACTGTTGCCAATGCATTTACTCTCCCAGTGTTAACAGTGTATTTACTCTCCTAGTGTTCCCAGTGTATATACTCTCCCAGTGTTTCCAGTTTAATTGCTCTCACAGTGTTCCCCGTATATTTATTTTCCCAACGCTTCCAGTGTATTTAATCACCCAGTGTTCCCAGTGCATTTATTGTCACAGTGTTCCCAGTGTATTTAATGTCCCAGTGTTCCCAGCATATTACTCTCCCAGTATCCACAGTTTATTTATTCCTTCCCAGTGTTCCCAGTTTATTTACTACCCCAATGTTCCCAGTGTATTTACTCTCCCTGTGTTCCCAGTTTATTTAATCTCCCAGTGCTCCCAGTGTGTTTGCACTCTGTGATCCCAGTGTATTTACTCTCAGTGTTCCCAGTGTATTTACTCGCCCAGTGTATCCAGTGTATATACTCTCTCCCAGTGTACCCAGTGTGTTTACTCCCCCAGTGTTACAGCTTAATTATTCTCTCCCAGTGTTCCAAGTTTAATTGCTCTCACAGTATTCCCAGTGTATTTATTCTCCCAATGCTCCCGGTGTATTTACTCTCCCACTGTTCCCAGTGCATTTATTGTCACAGTGTTCCCAGTGTATTGACTCTCCCAGTGTTCCCAGTATATTACTCTCCCAGTATCCAGAGCGTATTTACTCTTTTCCAATGTTCCAAGTGTATTAACTCTCTTCCAATGCTCCCAGTTTATTTACTATCCTAGTGTTCCCAGTGTATTTAATCTCACAGTATTCCCCATGTAATGAATCTTCCAGTGTTCCCAGTGCATTTTTCCTCTCCCAGTATTCTCAGTTGATTTAATCTCCCAATGTTCTGAGCACATTTACTCACACCCTATATTCCCAGTATACTTACTCTCCCAGTGATCCCAGTGTACTTGCTCTCCCACTGTTGGCAGTGTATTTACTCTCCCATTGTTAACAGTGTATTTACTCCCCCAGTGTTACCATCTATTAATTCTCTCCCAGTGTTCCCAGTTTAATTGCTCTCACGGTGTTCCCAGTATATTTATTATACCAATGCTTCCAGTGTATTTAATCACCCAGTGTTCCCAGTGCATTTATTGTCACAGTGTCCCCAGTGTATTTAATCTGCCAGTGTTCCCAGCATATTACTCTCCCAGTATCCACAGTGTATTTATTCTTTCCTAGTTTTCCCAATTTATTTACTACCCCAATGTTCCCAGTGTATTTACTCTCCCTGTGTTCCCAGTGTATTTAATCTCCCAGTGCTCCCAGTGTGTTTGCATTCTGTGATCCCAATGTATTTACTCTCAGTGTCCCCAGTGTATTTACACTCCCAGTGTATCCAGTGTATTTAATCTCCCAAAGCTCCCAGTATATTTACTCTCCCAATGTTTCCAATGTATTTAATCTTCCAGTGTTCCCAGTGTATTTTCCTCTCCCAGTATTCCCAGTTTATTTACTCTCCCAATGTTCCCAGCACATTTACTCTCTCCCAGTGTTCCCATTGCATTTAATCTCTCAGTGTTCCCAGTGTGTTTAATCCCCCAGTGTTACAGTGTAATTATTCTCTCCCAGTGTTCCAAGTTTAATTGCTCCCACAGTATTCCCAGTGTATTTATTCTCCCAATGCTCACGGTGTATTTACTCTCCCAATGTTCCCAGTGCATTTATTGTCACAGTGTTCCCAGTGTATTTACTCTCCCAGTGTTCCCAGTATATTACTCTCCCAGTATCCACAGTGTATTAACTCTTTCCCAGTGTTCCAAGTGTATTAATTCTCTTCCAATGCTCCCAGTGTATTTACTATCTTTGTGTTCCCAGTGTATTTAATCTCCCAGTGATCCCAGTGTGTTTACATTTTCAGTGCTCCCAGTCTATTTACTCCATGTCAGTGATCCCGTATTTACTCACCCAGTGTTCGCAGTGTATTTACTCGCCCAGTTTTCCCAGTGTATTTAATCTCCCAGTGTTCCCAGTGTGTTTGCTCTCTGTGTTCCCACTGTATTTACTCTTAGTGATCCCAGTATATTTACTCTCCCAGTGTTCCCAGTTTATTTAGTCTCCCAATTTTCCCAGTACTTTTACTCTCTCCCTGATTTCCCAGTATACTTACTCTCCCAGTGATCCAAGTGTACTTAATCTCCCACTGTTGCCAATGCATTTACGATCCCACTGTTAACAGTGTATTTATTCTCCTAGTGTTCCCAGTGTATATACTCTCCCAGTGTTTCCACTTTAATGGCTCTCTCAGTTTTCCCAGTATATTTATTTTCCCAATGCTTCCAGTGTATTTAATCACCCAGTGTTCCCAGTGTATTTAATCTCCCAGTGTTCCCAGCATATTACTCTCCCAGTATCCACAGTGTATTTATTCCTTCCCAGTGTTCCCAGTTTATTTATTACCCCAATTTTCCCAGTATATTTACTCTCCCTGTGTTCCCAGTGTATTTAATCTCCCAGTGCTCCCAGTGTGTTTGCACTCTGTGATCCGAATGTATATACTCTAAGTGTTCCCAGTGTATTTACTCTCCCAGTGTATCCAGTGTATTTAATCTCCCACAGCTCCCAGTATATTAACTCTCCCAGTGTTTCCAATGTATTTAATCTTCCAATGTTCCCAATGTATTTTCCTCTCCCAGTATTCCCAGTTTATTTACTCTCCCAATGTTCCCAGCACATTTACTCTCTCCCAGTGTTCCCATTGCATTTAATCTCTCAGTGTTCCCAGTGTGTTTAATCCCCCAGTGTTACAGTGTAATTATTCTCTCCCAGTGTTCCAAGTTCAATTGCTTCCACAGTATTCCCAGTGTATTTATTCTCCCAATGCTCCCGGTGTATTTACTCTCCCAATGTTCCCAGTGCATTTATTGTCACAGTGTTCCCAGTGTATTTACTCTCGCAGTGTTCCCAGTATACTACTCTCCCAGTATCCACAGTGTATTAACTCTTTCCCAGTGTTCCAAGTGTATTAATTCTCTTCCAATGCTCCCAGTGTATTTACTATCTTTGTGTTCCCAGTGTATTTAATCTCCCAGTGATCGCAATGTGTTTACTTTTTCAGTGCTCCCAGTCTATTTACTCCATGTCAGTGATCCCTATTTACTCTCCCAGTGTTCGCAGTGTATTTACTCGCCCACTTTTCCCAGTGTATTTAATCTCCCATTGTTCCCAGTGTGTTTGCTCTCTGTGTTCCCACTGTATTTACTCTCAGTGATCCCAGTATATTTACTCTTCCAGTGTTCCCAGTTTATTTAGTCTCCCAATTTTCCCAGTACTTTTACTCTCTCCCTGATTTCCCAGTATACTTACTCTCCGAGTGATCCAAGTGTACTTAATCTCCCACTGTTGCCAATGCATTTACTATCCCACTGTTAACAGTGTATTTATTCTCCTAGTGTTCCCAGTGTATATACTCTTCCAGTGTTTCCACTTTAATGGCTCTCTCAGTTTTCCCAGTATATTTATTTTCCCAATGCTTCCAGTGTATTTAATCACCCAGTGTTCCCATTGCATTTAATCTCTCAGTGTTCCCAGTGTGTTTAATCCCCCAGTGTTACAGTTTAATTATTCTCTCCCAGTGTTCCAAGTTTAATTGCTCCCACAGTATTCCCAGTGTATTTATTCTCCCAATGCTCCCGGTGTATTTACTCTCCCAATGTTCCCAGTGCATTTATTGTCACAGTGTTCCCAGTGTATTTACTCTCCCAGTGTTCCCAGTATACTACTCTCCCAGTATCCACAGTGTATTAACTCTTTCCCAGTGTTCCAAGTGTATTAATTCTCTTCCAATGCTCCCAGTGTATTTACTATCTTTGTGTTCCCAGTGTATTTAATCTCCCAGTGATCGCAATGTTTTTACTTTTTCAGTGCTCCCAGTCTATTTACTCCATGTCAGTGATCCCTATTTACTCCCCCAGTGTTCGCAGTGTATTTACTCGCCCAGTTTTCCCAGTGTATTTAATCTCCCATTGTTCCCAGTGTGTTTGCTCTCTGTGTTCCCACTGTATTTACTCTCAGTGATCCCAGTATATTTACTCTTCCAGTGTTCCCAGTTTATTTAGTCTCCCAATTTTCCCAGTACTTTTACTCTCTCCCTGATTTCCCAGTATACTTACTCTCCGAGTGATCCAAGTGTACTTAATCTCCCACTGTTGCCAATGCATTTACTATCCCACTGTTAACAGTGTATTTATTCTCCTAGTGTTCCCAGTGTATATACTCTTCCAGTGTTTCCACTTTAATGGCTCTCTCAGTTTTCCCAGTATATTTATTTTCCCAATGCTTCCAGTGTATTTAATCACCCAGTGTTCCCAGTGTATTTAATCTCCCAGTGTTCCCAGCACATTACTCTCCCAGTATCCACAGTGTATTTATTCCTTCTCAGTGTTCCCAGTTTATTTATTACCCCAATGTACCCAGTATATTTACTCTCCCTGTGTTCCCAGTGTATTTAATCTCCCAGTGCTCCCAGTGGGTTTTCACTCTGTGATCCGAATGTATATACTCTCAGTGTTCCCAGTGTATTTACTCTCCTAGTGTATCCATTGTATTTAACCTCCCACAGCTCCCAGTATATTAACTCTCCCAGTGTTTCCAATGTATTTAATCTTCCAGTGTTCCCAATGTATTTTCCTCTCCCAGTATTCCCAGTTTATTTACTCTCCCAATGTTCCCAGCACATTTACTCTCACGCTGTATTCCCAGTATACTTACTCTCCCAGTGACCCCAGTGTACTTACTCTCCCACTGTTGCCAGCGTATTTACTCTCCCAGTGTTACCAGTACATTTACTCTCCTAGTGTTCCCAGTGTATATACTCTCTCCCAGTGTTCCCAGTGCATTTAATCTCTCAGTGTTCCCAGTGTGTTTACTCCCCTAGTGTTACAGTGTAATTATTCTCTCCCAGTGTTCCAAGTTTAATTGCTCTCACAGTATTCCCAGTGTATTTATTCTCCCAATTCTCCCGGTGTATTTACTCTCCCAATGTTCCCAGTGCATTTATTGTCACAGTGTTCTCAGTGTATTTACTCTCCCAGTGTTCCCAGTATATTACTCTCCCAGTATCCGCAGTGTATTTACTCTTTCCCAGTGTTCCACGTGTATTAACTATCTTCCAATGCTCCCAGTTTATTTACTATCATTGTGTTCCCAGTGTATTTAATCTCACAGTGTTCCCAGTATGTTTACTTTCTCAGTGCTCCCAGTCTATTTACTCCCTGTCAGTGATCCTGTATTTACTCTTCCAGTGTTCTCAGCGTATTTACACACCCAGTGTTCCCAGTGTATTTAATCTCCCAGTGTTCCCAGTGTGTTTGCTCTCTGTGTTCCCACTGTATTTACTCTCAGTGATCACAGTGTATTTACTCTCCCAGTGGTCCCAGTTTATTTAGTCTCCCAATTTTCTCAGTACATTTAATCTCTCACTGTATTCCCAGTATACTTACTCTCCCAGTGATCCAAGTGCACTTTATCTCCCACTGTTGCCAATGCATTTACTCTCCCAGTGTTAACAGTGTATTTAATCTCCTAGTGTTCCCAGTGTCTGTATTCTCCCAGTGTTTCCAGTTTAATTGCGCTCACAGTGTTCCCAGTATATTTATTTTCCCAATGCTTCCAGTGTATTTAATCAGCCAGTGTTCCCAGTTCATTTATTGTCACAGTGTTCCCAGTGTATTTAATCTCCCAGTGTTCCCAGCATATTACTCTCCCAGTATCCACAGTGTATTTAATCCTTCCCAGTGTTCCCAGTTTATTTACTACCCCAATGTTCCCAGTGTCCTTACTCTCCCTGTGTTCCCAGTGTATTTAATCTCACAGTGCTCCCAGTGTGCTGTGATCCCAATGTAGTTACTCTCCGTGCTCCCAGTTTATTTACTCTCCCAGTGTATCCAGTGTATTTAATCTCCCAAAGCTCCCAGTATATTTACTCTACCAGTGTTTCCAATGTATTTAATCTTCCAGTGTTCCCAGTGTATTTTCCTCTCCCAGTATTCCCAGTCTATTTACTCTCCCAATGTTCCCAGCATATTTACTCTGAACCTGTATTCCCAGTATACTTACTCTCCCAGTGATCCCAGTGTACTTACTCTCCCACTGTTGCCAGTGTATTTACTCTCCCAGTGTTACCAGTGCAGTTACTCTCATAGTGTTCCCTGTGTATATACTCTCTCCCAGTGTTCTCAGTGCATTTAATCTATCAGTGTTCCCAGTGTGTTTACACCCCCAGTGTTACAGTGTAATTATTCTCTCCCAGTGTTCCAAGTTAAATTGCTCTCACAGTATTCCCAGTGTATTTATTCTCCCAATGCTCCCGGTGTATTTAGTCTCCCAGTGTTCCCAGTATATTACTTTCCCAGTATCCACAGCGTATTTACTCTTTCCCATTGTTCCAAGTGTATTAACTCTCTTCCAATGCTCCCAGTTTATTTACTATCCTTGTGTTCCCAGTGTATTTAATCTCACAGTGTTCACAGTGTGTTTACTTTCTCAGTGCCACCAGTCTATTTACTCCCTGTCATTGATCCCGTATTTACTCTCCCAGTGTTCTCAGTGTATTTACTCGCCCAGTGTTCCCAGTGTATTTAATCTCCCAGTGTTCCCAGTGTGTTTGATCTCTGTGATCCCACTCTATTTACTCTCAGTGATCCCAGTGTATTTACTCTCGCAGTGTTCCCAGTTTATTTAGTCTCGCAATTTTCCCAGTACATTTACTCTCTCCCTGTATTCCCAGTACACTTACTCTCCCAGTGATCCAAGTGTACTTAATCTCCCACTGTTGCCAATGCATTTACTCTCCCAGTGTTAACAGTGTATTTACTCTCCTAGTGTTCCCAGTGTATATACTCTCCCAGTGTTTCCAGTTTAATTGCTCTCACAGTGTTCCCAGTATATTTATTTTCCCAATGCTTCCAGTGTATTTAATCACCCAGTGTTCCCAGTGCATTTATTGTCACAGTGTTCCCAGTGTATTTAATCTCCCAGTGTTCCCAGCATATTACTCTCCCAGTATCCACAGTTTATTTATTCCTTCCCAGTGTTCCCAGTTTATTTACTACCCCAATGTTCCCAGTGTATTTACTCTCCCTGTGTTCCCAGTGTATTTAATCTCCCAGTGCTCCCAGTGTGTTTGCACTCTGTGATCCCAGTGTATTTACTCTCAGTGTTCCCAGTGTATTTACTCTCCCAGTGTATGCAGTGTATTTAATCTCCCAAAGCTCCCAGTATATTTACACTCCCAGTGTTTCCAATGTATTTAATCTTCCAGTGTTCCCAGTGTATTTTCCTCTCCCAGTATTCCCAGTTTATTTACTCTCCCAATGTTCCCAGCACATTTACTCTCTCTCAGTGTTCCCATTGCATTTAATCTCTCAGTGTTCCCAGTGTGTTTAATCCCCCAGTGTTACAGTGTAATTTTTCTCTCTCAGTGTTCCAAGTTTAATTGCTCCCACAGTATTCCCAGTGTACTTATTCTCCCAATGCTCCCGGTGTATTTACTCTCCCAATGTTCCCAGTGCATTTATTGTCACAGTGTTCCCAGTGTATTTACTCTCGCAGTGTTCCCAGTATATTACTCTCCCAGTATCCACAGTGTATTAACTCTTTCCCAGTGTTCCAAGTGTATTAATTCTCTTCCAATGCTCCCAGTGTATTTACTATCTTTGTGTTCCCAGTGTATTTAATCTCCCAGTGATCCCAGTGTGTTTACTTTTTACGTGCTCCCAGTCTATTTACTCCCTGTCAGTGATCCCGTATTTACTCTCCCAGTGTTCGCAGTGTATTTACTCGCCCAGTGTTCCCAGTGTATTTAATCTCCCAGTGTTCCCAGTGTGTTTGCTCTCTGTGTTCCCACTGTATTTACTCTCAGTGATCCCAGTATATTTACTCTCCCAGTGTTCCCAGTTTATTTAGTCTCCCAATTTTCCCAGTACTTTTACTCTCTCCCTGATTTCCCAGTATACTTACTCTCCCAGTGATCCAAGTGTACTTAATCTCCCACTGTTGCCAATGCATTTACTCTCCCACTGTTAACAGTGTATTTACTCTCCTAGTGCTCCCAGTGTATATACTCTCCCAATGTTTCCACTTTAATGGCTCTCTCAGTTTTCCCAGTATATTTATTTTCCCAATGCTTCCAGTGTATTTAATCACCCAGTGTTCCCAGTGTATTTAATCTCCCAGTGTTCCCAGCATATTACTCTCCCAGTATCCACAGTGTATTTATTCCTTCCCAGTGTTCCCAGTTTATTTATTACCCCAATGTTCCCAGTATATTTACTCTCCCTGTGTTCCCAGTGTATTTAATGTCCCAGTGCTCCCAGTGTGTTTGCACTCTGTGATCCGAATGTATATACGCTCAGTGTTCCCAGTGTATTTACTCTCCCAGTGTATCCAGTGTATATAACCTCCCACAGCTCCCAGTATATTAACTCTCCCAATGTTTCCAATGTATTTAATCTTCCAGTGTTCCCAATGTATTTTCCTGTCCCAGTATTCCCAGTTTATTTACTCTCCCAATGTTCCTAGCACATTTACTCTCACCCTGTATTCCCATATACTTACTCTCCCAGTGATCCCAGTGTACTTACTCTCCCACTGTTGCCAGCGTATTTACTCTCCCTGTGTTACCAGTACATTTACTCTCCTAGTGTTCCCAGTGTATATACTCTCTCCCAGTGTTCCCAGTGCATTTAATCTCTCAGTGTTCCCAGTGTGTTTACTCCACTAGTGTTACAGTGTAATTATTCTCTCCCAGTGTTCCAAGTTTAATTGCTCTCACAGTATTCCCAGTGTATTTATTCTCCCAATGCTCCCGGTGTATTTACACTCCCAATGTTCCAAGTGCATTTATTGTCACAGTGTTCTCAGTGTATTTACTCTCCCAGTGTTACCAGTATATTACTCTCCCAGTATCCACAGTGTATTTACTCTTTCCCAGTGTTCCACGTGTATTAACTCTCTTTCAATGCTCCCAGTTTATTTACTATCGTTGTGTTCCCAGTGTATTTAATCTCACAGTGTTCCAAGTGTGTTTACTTTCTCAGTGCTCCCAGTCTATTTACTCCCTGTCAGTGATCCTGTATTTACTCTTCCAGTGTTCTCAGCGTATTTACACACCCAGTGTTCCCAGTGTATTTAATCTCCCAGTGTTCCCAGTGTGTTTGCTCTCTGTGTTCATACTGTATTTACTCTCAGTGATCCCAGTGTATTTACTCTCCCAGTGTTCCCAGTTTATTTAGTCTCCCAATTTTCCCAGTACATTTACTCTCTCCCTGTATTCCCAGTATACTTACTCTCCCAGTGATCCAAGTGTACTTAATCTCCCACTGTTGCCAATGCATTTACTCTCCCAGTGTTAACAGTGTATTTACTCTCCTAGTGTTCCCAGTGTCTATATTCTCCCAGTGTTTCCAGTTTAATTGCGCTCAAAGTGTTCCCAATATATTTATTTAACCAATGCGTCCAGTGTATTTAATCACCCAGTGTTCCCAGTGCATTTATTGTCACAGTGTTCCCAGTGTATTTAATCTCCCAGTGTTCCCAGCATATTACTCTCCCAGTATCCATAGTGTATTTAATCCTTCCCAGTGTTCCCAGTTTATTTACTACCCCAATGTTCCCAGTGTCTTTACTCTCCCTGTGTTCCCTGTGTATTTAATCTCCCGGTGCTCCCAGTGTGCTGTGATCCCAATGTAGTTACTCTCCGTGTTCCCAGTGTATTTACTCTCCCAGTGTATCCAGTGTATTTAATCTCCCAAAGCTCCCAGTATATTTACTCTTCCAGTGTTTCCAATGTATTTAATCTTACAGTGTTCCCAGTGAATTTTCCTCTTCCAGTATTCCCAGTTTATTTACTCTCCCAATGTTCCCAGCACATTTACTCTCACCCTGTATTCCCAGTATACTTACTCTCCCAGTGATCCCAGTGTACTTACTCTCCCACTGTTGCCAGTGTATTTACTTTCCCAGTATTACCAGTGCATTTACTCTCCTAGTGTTCCCTGTGTATATACTCTCTCCCAGTGTTCTCAGTGCATTTAATCTCTCAGTGTTCCCAGTGTGTTTACTCCCCCAGTGTTACAGTGTAATTATTCTCTCCCAGTGTTCCAAGTTAAATTGCTCTCACAGTATTCCCAGTGTATTTATTCTTCCAATGGTCCCGGTGTATTTAGTCTCCCAGTGTTCCCAGTATATTACTCTCCCAGTATCCACAGCGTATTTACTCTTTCCCACTGTTCCAATTGTATTAACTCTCTTCCAATGCTCCTAGTTTATTTACTATTCTTGTGTTCCCAGTGTATTTCATCTCACAGTGTTCCAAGTGTGTTTACTTTCTCAGTGCTCCCAGTCTATTTACTCCCTGTCAGTGATCCTGTATTTACTCTTCCAGTGTTCTCAGCGTATTTACACACCCAGTGTTCCCAGTGTATTTAATCTCCCAGTGTTCCCAGTGTGTTTGCTCTCTGTGTTCATACTGTATTTACTCTCAGTGATCCCAGTGTATTTACTCTCCCAGTGGTCCCAGTTTATTTAGTCTCCCAATTTTCCCAGTACATTTACTCTCTCCCTGTATTCCCAGTATACTTACTCTCCCAGTGATCCAAGTGTACTTAATCTCCCACTGTTGCCAATGCATTTACTCTCCCAGTGTTAACAGTGTATTTACTCTCCTAGTGTTCCCAGTGTCTATATTCTCCCAGTGTTTCCAGTTTAATTGCGCTCAAAGTGTTCCCAATATATTTATTTAACCAATGCGTCCAGTGTATTTAATCACCCAGTGTTCCCAGTGCATTTATTGTCACAGTGTTCCCAGTGTATTTAATCTCCCAGTGTTCCCAGCATATTACTCTCCCAGTATCCATAGTGTATGTAATCCTTCCCAGTGTTCCCAGTTTATTTACTACCCCAATGTTCCCAGTGTCTTTACTCTCCCTGTGTTCCCAGTGTATTTAATCTCCCGGTGCTCCCAGTGTGCTGTGATCCCAATGTAGTTACTCTCCGTGTTCCCAGTGTATTTACTCTCCCAGTGTATCCAGTGTATTTAATCTCCCAAAGCTCCCAGTATATTTACTCTCCCAGTGTTTCCAATGTATTTAATCTTCCAGTGTTCCCAGTGAATTTTCCTCTTCCAGTATTCCCAGTTTATTTACTCTCCCAATGTTCCCAGCACATTTACTCTCACCCTGTATTCCCAGTATACTTACTCTCCCAGTGATCCCAGTGTACTTACTCTCCCACTGTTGCCAGTGTATTTACTCTCCCAGTATTACCAGTGCATTTACTCTCCTAGTGTTCCCTGTGTATATACTCTCTCCCAGTGTTCTCAGTGCATTTAATCTCTCAGTGTTCCCAGTGTGTTTACTCCCCCAGTGTTACAGTGTAATTATTCTCTCCCAGTGTTCCAAGTTAAATTGCTCTCACAGTATTCCCAGTGTATTAATTCTTCCAATGGTCCCGGTGTATTTAGTCTCCCAGTGTTCCCAGTATATTACTCTCCCAGTATCCACAGCTTATTTAATCTTTCCCACTGTTCCAAGTGTATTAACTCTCTTCCAATGCTCCTAGTTTATTTACTATCCTTGTGTTCCCAGTGTATTTAATCTCACAGTGTTCACAGTGTGTTTACTTTCTCAGTGCCACCAGTCTATTTACTCGCTGTCAGTGATCCCGTATTTACTCTCCCAGTGTTCTCACTGTATTTACTCACCCAGTATTCCCAGTGTATTTAATCTCCCCGTGTTCCCAGTTTAATTGCTCTCACAGTGTTCCCAGTATATTTATTTTCCCAATGCTTACAGTGTATTTAATCACCCAGTGTACCCAGTGCATTTATTGTCACAGTGTTCCCAGTGTATTTAATCTACCAGCGTTCCCAGCACATTACTCTCCCAGTATTCACAGTGTATTTATTCATTCCCAGTGTTCCCAGTTCATTTACTACCCCAATGTTCCCAGTGTATTTACTCTCCCTGTGTTCCCAGTATATTTAATCTCCCAGTGCTCCCAGTGTGTTTGTACTCTGTGATCCCAATGTATTTACTCTCAGTTTTCCCAGTGTATTTACTCTCCCAGTGTATCCAGTGTATTTAATCTCCCAAACATCCCAGTATATTTACTCTCCCAGTGTGTACAATGTATTTAATCTTCCAGTGTACCCAGTGTATTGTCCTCTCCCAATATTCGCAGTTTATTTACTCTCCCAATGTTTCAGCACATTTAGTCTCACCCTGTATTCCCAGTATACTTTCTCTCCCAGTGATCCCAGTGTACTTACTCTGCCACTGTTGCCAGTGTATTTACTCTCCCAGTGTTACCAGTGCATTTACTCTCCTAGTGTTCCCAGTGTATATACTCTCTCCCAGTGTTCCCAGTGCATTTGATCTCTCAGTGTTCCCAGTGCGTTTACTCCCCCAGTGTTACAGTGCAATTATTCTATCCCAGTGTTCCAAGTTTAATTGCTCTCACAGTATTCCCAGTGTATTTATTCTCCCAATGCTCCCGGTGTATTTACTCTCCCATTGTTCCCAGTGCATTTATTGTCACAGTGTTCCCAGTGTACTTACTCTCCCAGTGTTCCCAGTATATTACTCTCCCAGTATCCACTATGTATTTACTCTTTCCCAGTGTTCCAAGGGTATTTACTCTCTTCCAATGCTCCCAGTTTATTTACTATCCTAGTGTTCCAGTGTATTTAATCTCCCAGTGTTCCAAATGTAATGAATCTTCCAGTGTTCCCAGTGTATTTTTCCTCGCCCAGTATTCCCAGTTTATTTACTCTCCCAATGTTCTGAGCACATTTACTCTCACCCTGTATTCCCAGTATACTTACTCTCCCAGTGATCCCAGTGTACTTACTCTCCCACTGCTTCCAGTGTATTTACTCTCCCAGTGTTACCAGTGTATTTACTCCCCCAGTGTTACCATGTAATTATATCCTCCCAGTGTATTTAATCTCCCAGTGTTCCCAGTGTGTTTGCTCTCTGTGTTCCCACTGTGCTTACTCTCAGTGATCCCAATATATTTACTCTCCCAGTGTTCCCAATTTAATTAGTCTCCCAATTTTCCCAGTACATTTACTCTCTCCCTGTATTCCCAGTATAATTACTCTCTCAGTGATCCAAGTGAACTTAATCTCCCACTGTTGCCAATGTATTTACTCTCTCACTGTTAACAGTGTATTTATTCTCCTAGTGTTCCCAGTGCATATACTCTCCCAGTGTTTCCACTTTAATGGATCTCTCAGTTTTCCCAGTATATTTATTTTCCCAATGCTTCCAGTGTATTTAATCACCCAGTGTTCCCAGTGTATTTAATCTCCCAGTGTTCCCAGCATATTACACTCCCAGTATCCACAGTGTATTTATTCCTTCCCAGTGTTCCCAGTTTATTTATTACCCCAATGTTCCCAGTATATTTACTCTCCCTATGTTCCCAGTCTATTTAATCTCCCAGTGCTCCCAGTGTGTTTGCACTCTGTGATCCCAATGTATATACTCTCAGTGCTCCCAGTGTATTTACTCTCCCAGTGTATCCAGTGTATTTAATCTCACACAGCTCCCAGTATATTAACTCTCCCAGTGTTTCCAATGTATTTAATCTTGCAGTGTTCACAATGTATTTTCCTGTCCCAGTATTCCCAGTTTATTTACTCTCCCAATGTTCCCAGTACATTTACTCTCACCCTGTATTCCCAGTATACTTACTCTCCCAGTGAGCCCAGTGTACTTACTCTCCCACTGTTGCCAGCGTATTTACTCTGCAAGTGTTACCAGTACACTTACTCTCCTAGTGTATATACTCTCTCCCAGTGTTCCCAGTGCATTTAATCTCTCAGTGTTCCAAGTGTGTTTACTCCCCCAGTGTTACAGTGTAATTATGCTCTCCCAGTGTTCCAAGTTTAATTGTTCTCACAGTATTCCCAGTGTATTTATTCTCCCAATACTCCCGGTGTATTTACTCTCCCAGTGTTCCCAGTGCATTTATTGTCACAGTGTTCCCAGTGTATTTACTCTCCCAGTGTTCCCAGTATATTACTCGCCCAGTATGCACAGTGTATTTACTCTTTCCCAGTGTTCCAAGTGTATTAACTCTCTTCCAATGCTCCCAGTTTATTTACTATCCTAATGTTTCCAGTGTATTTAATCTCTCAGTGTTCCAAATGTAATGAATCTTTCACTGTTCACCGTGCATTTTTCCTCTCATAGTACTCCCAGTTTATTTACTCTCCCAATGTTCTGAGCACATTTACTCTCACCCTGTATTCCCACTATACTTACTCTTCCAATGATCCCAGTGTACTTACTCTCCCACTGTTGCCAGTGTATTTACTCTCGCAGTGTTACCAGTGTATTTACTCCCCCAGTGTTACCGTGTATTTAGTCCCTCCCAGTGTTCCCAGTTTAATTGCTCTCACAGTGTTCACAGTATATTTATGTTCCAAATGCTTCCAGTGTATTTAATCACACAGTATACCCAGTGCATTTATTGTCACAGTGTTCCCAGTGTATTTAATCTCCCAGTGTTACCAGCATATTACTCTCCCAGTATGCACAGTGTATCTACGCCTTCCCAGTGTACCCAATTTATTTACTACCCCAACGTTCCTAGTGTATTTACTCTCCCTGTGCTCCCAGTGTGTTTAATCTCCCAGTGCTCCAAGTGTGTTTGCACTCTGTGATCCCAATGTATTTACTCTCAGTGTTCCCAGTGTATTTACTCTCCCAGTGTATCCAGTGTATTAAATCTCCCAAAGCTCCCAGTATATTTACTCTTGCAGTGTTTCCAATGTATTTAATCTTCCAGTGCTCCCAGTGTATTTTCATCTCCCAGTATTCCCAGTTTATATACTCTCCCAATGTTCCCAGCACATTTACTCTCACCCTGTATTCCCAGTATACTTACTCTCCCAGTAATCCTAGTGGACTTACTCTCCCACTGTTGCCAGTGCATTTACTCTCACAGTGTTATCAGTGCATTTACTCTCCTAGTGTTCAAAGTGTATATACTCTCTCCCAGTGTTCCCAGTGCATTTAATCTCTCAGTGTTCCCAGTGTGTTTTCTCCCCCAGTGTTACAGTGTAATTATTCTCTCCCAGTGTTCCAAGTTTAATTGCTCTCACAGTATTCCCAGTGTATTTATTCCCCCAATGGTCCCGGTGTATTTACTCTCCCACTGTTCCGAGTGCATTTATTGTCACAGTGTTCCCAGTGTATTTACACTCCCAGTGTTCCCAGTATATTATTCTTCCAGTATCCACAGTGTATTTACTCTTTCCCATTGTTCCAAGTGTATTAACTCTCTTCCAATGCTCCCAGTTTATTTACTATCCTTGTGTTCCCAGTGTATTTAATGTCACAATGTTTCCAGTGTGTTTACTTTCTCAGTGCTCCCAGTTTATTTACTCCCTGTCAGTTTTCCCGTATTTACTTTCCAAGTGTTCTCAGTGTATTTAATCTACCAGTGTTCCCAGTGTGTTTGCTCTCTGTGTTCCCACTGTATTTACTCTCAGTGATCCCAGTGTATTTACTCTCCCAGTGTTCCCAGTTTATTTAGTCTCCAAATTTTCCCAATACATTTACTCTCTCCCTGTATTCCCAGTATACTTACTCTCCCAGTGATCCAAGTGTACTTAATCTCCCACTGTTGCCAATGCATTTACTCTCCCAGTGTTAACAGTATATTTACTCTCCTAGTGCTCCCAGTGTAGATACTCTTCCAGTGTTTCTACTTTAATTGCTCTCACAGTGTTCCCAGTTTATTTATTTTCCCAATGCTTCCAGTGTATTTAATCACCCAGTGTCCCCAGTGCATTTATTGTCACAGTGTTCCCAGTGTATTTAATCTCCCAGTATTCCCAGTATATTACTCTCCAAGTATCCACAGTGTATTTACTCTTTCCCAGTGTTCCAAGTGTATTAACTCTCTTTCAATGCTCCCAGTTTATTTACTATCCTTGTGTTCCCAGTGTATTTAATCTCACTGTGTTCGCAGTGTGTTTACTTTCTCAGTGCTCCCAGTCTATTTACTCCCTGTCAGTGATCCCGTATTTACTCTCCCAGTGTTCTCATTGTATTTACTCGCCCAGAGTTACCAGTGTATTTAATCTCCCAGTGTTCCCAGTGTGTTTGCTCTCTGTGTTCCCACTCTATTTACTCTCAGTGATCCCAGTGTATTTACTCTCGCAGTGTTCCCAGTTTATTTAGTCTCGCAATTTTCCCAGTACATTTACTCTCTCCCTGTATTCCCAGTATACTTACTCTCCCAGTGATTCAAGCGTACTTAATCTCCCACTGTTGCCAATGCATTTACTCTCCCAGTGTTAACTTTGTATTTACTCTCTTAGTGTTCCCAGTGTATAAACTCACCCAGTGTTCCCAGTTTTATTGCTCTCACAGTGTTTCCAGTATAATTATTTTTCCAATGCTTCCAATGTATTTAAACACAAAATGTTCCCAGTGCATTTATTGTCACAGTGTTCCCAGTGTATTTAATCTCCCAGTGTTCCCAGCATATTACTCTCCCAGTATCCACAGTTTATCAATTCCTTCCCAGTGTTCCCAATTTATTTACTACCCCAATGTTCCCAGTGTATTTACTCTCCCTGTGTTCCCAGTGTATTTAATCTCCCAGTGCTCCCTGTTTGTTTGCACTCTGTGATCCCAAGGTATTTACTCTCAGTGTTCCCAGTGTATTTACTCTCCCAGTGAATCCAGTGTATTTAATCTCCCAAAGCTCCCAGTATTTTTACTCTCCCAGTGTTTACAATGTATTTAATCTTCCAGTGTTCCCAGTGTATTTTCCTCTCCCAGTATTCCCAGTTTATTTACTCTCCCAATGTTCCCAGCACATTTACTCACACCCTGTATTCCCAGTATACTTACTCTCCCAGTGATCCCAGTGTACTTACTCTCCCAGTGTTACCAGTGCATTTACTCTCTCAGTGTTCCCAGTGTGTTTACTCCCCCAGTGTTACAGTGTAATTATTCTCTCCCAGTGTTCCAAGTGTAATTGCTCTCACAATATTTTCAGTGCATTTATTCTCCCAATGCTCCAGGTGTATTTAGTCTCCCACTGTTCCCAGTGCATTTATTGTCACAGTGTTCCCAGTGTATTTACTCTCACAGTCTTCCCAGTATATCACTCTCCCAGGATCCACAGCATATTTAATCTTTCCCAGTGTCCCAAGTGTATTAACTCTCTTCCAATGCTCCCAGTTTATTTACTATCCTTGTGTTCCCAATGTATTTAATCTCACAGTGTTCCCAGTGTGTTTGCTCTCTGTGTTCCCACTGTATTTACTCTCAGTGATCCCAGTGCATTTACTCTCTCAGTGTTCGCAATTTATTTAGTCTCCCAATTTTCCCAGTACATTTACTCTCTCCCTGTATTCCCAGTATACTTACTCTCCCAGTGATCCAAGTGTACTTAATCTCCCACTGTTGCCAATGCATTTACTCGCCCAGTGTTAACAGTGTATTTACTCTCCTAGTGTTCCCAGTGTATATACTCTCCCAGTGTTTCCAGTTTAATTGCTCTCACAGTGTTCCCAGTATATTTATTCTCCCAATGCTTCCAGTGTATTTAATCACCCAGTGTTCCCAGTGCATTTATTGTCACAGTGTTCCCAGTGTATTTAATCTCCTAGTGTTCCCAGCATATTACTCTCCCAGTATCCACAGTATATGTATTCCTTCCCAGTGTTCCCAGTTTATTTACTACCCCAATGTTCCCAGTGTATTTACTCTTCCTGTTTTCACAGTGTATTTAATCTCCCAGTGCTCCCAGTGTGTTTGCACTCTGTGGTCCCAATGCAATTACTCTCAGTGTTCCCAGTGTAATTACTCTCCCAGTATATCCAGTGTATTTAATCTCCCAAAGCTCCCAGTATATTTACTCTCCAAGTGTTCCCAGTGTATTTAATCTCCCAGTGCTCCCTGTGTGTTTGCACTCTGTGATCCAAATGTATTTACTCACAGTGTTCCCAGTGTATTTACTCTCCCAGTGTTACCAGTGCATTGAATCTCCTAGTGTTCCCAGTGTATATACTCTCTCCCAGTGTTCCCAGTGCATTTAATCTCTCAGTGTTCCCAGTGTGTTTACTCCCCCAGTATTACAGTGTAATTATTCTCTCCCAGTGTTCCAAGTGTAATTGCTCTCACAGTATTTTCAGTGTATTTATTCTCCCAATGCTCCCGGTGTATTTACTCTCCCACTGTTACCAGTGCATTTTTTGTCACAGTGTTCCCAGTGTATTTACTCTCCTGTGTTCCCAGTATATCACTCTCCCAGGATCCACAGCGTATTTAATCTTTCCCAGTGTTCCAAGTGTATTAACTCTCTTCCAATGCTCCCAGTTTATTTACTATCCTTGTGTTCCCAGTGTATTTAATCTCATAGTGTTCCCAGTGTGTTTACTTTCTCAGAGCTCCCAGTCTATTTAATCCCTGTCAGTGATCCCGTATTTACTCTCGCAGTGTTCTAAGTGTATTTTCTCGCCCAGTGTTCCCAGTGTATTTAATCTCCCAGTGTTCCCAGTGTGTTTGCTCTCTGTGTTCCCACTGTATTTACTCTCAGTGATGCCAGTGTATTTACTCTCCCAGTGTTCCCAGTTTATTTAGTCTCCCAATTTTCCCAGTACATTTACTCTCTCCCTGTATTCCCAGGATATTTACTCTCCCAGTGATCCAAGTGTACTTAATCTACCACTGTTGCCAATGCATTTACTCGCCCAGTGTTAACAGTGTATTTACTCTCCTAGTGTTCCCAGTGTATATACTCTCCCAGTGTTCCCTGTTTAATTGCTCTCACAGTGTTCCCAGTATATTTATTTTACCAATGCTTCCAGTGTATTTAATCACCCAGTGTTCACAGTGCATTTATTGTCACAGTGTTCCCAGTGTATTTACTCTCCCAGTGTTCCCACCATATTACTCTCCCAGTATCCACAGTATATTTATTCCTTCCCAGTGTTCCCAGTTTATTTACTACCCCAATGTTCCCAGTGTAGTTACTCTTCCTGTGTTCACAGTGTATTTATTCCCCCAATGCTCCCGGTGTATTTACTCTCCCAATGTTCCCAGTGCATTTATTGTCACAGTGTTCCCAGTGTATTTACTCTCGCAGTGTTCCCAGTATATTACTCTCCCAGTATCCACAGTGTATTTACTCTTTCCCAGTGTTCCAAGTGTATTAACTATCTTCCAATGCTCCCAGTGTATTTACTATCCTTGTGTTCACAGTGTATTTAATCTCCCAGTGTTCCCAGTGTGTTTGCTCTCTGTGTTCCCACTGTATTTACTCTCAGTGATCCCAATGTATTTATTCTCCCAGTGTTCCCAGTTTATTTAGTCTCCCAATTGTCCCAGTACATTTACTCTCACCTGTATTCCCAGTATACTTACTCTCCCAGTGATCCTAGTGTACTTAATCTCCCACTGTTGCCAATGCATTTACTCTCCCAGTGTTAACTGTATATTTACTCTCCTACTGTTCCCAGTGTATATACTCTCCCAGTGTTCCCTGTTTAATTGCTCTCACAGTTTTCCCAGTATATTTATTTTCCCAATGCTTCCAATGTATTTAATCACCCAGTGTTCCCAGTGCATTTATTGTCACAGTGTTCCCAGTGTATTTACTCTCCCAGTGTTCCCAGTTTATTTAGTCTCCCAATTTTCCCAGTACATTTACTCTCTCCCTATATTCCCAGGATATTTACTCTCCCAGTGATCCAAGTTTACTTAATCTCCCACTGTTGCCAATGCATTTACTCGCCCAGTGTTAACAGTGTATTTACTCTCCTAGTGTTCCCAGTGTATATACTCTCCCAGTGTTCCCAGTTTAATTGCTCTCACAGTGTTCCCAGTATATTTATTTTCCCAATGCTCCCAGTGTATTTAATCACCCAGTGTTCACAGTGCATTTATTGTCACAGTGTTCCCAGTGTATTTAATCTCCCAGTGTTCCCACCATATTACTCTCGCAGTATCCACAGTATATTTATTCCTTCCCAGTGTTCCCAGTTTATTTACTACCCCAATGTTCCCAGTGTATTTACTCTTCCTGTGTTCACAGTGTATTTATTCCCCCAATGCTCCCGGTGTATTTACTCTCCCAATGTTCCCAGTGCACTTATTGTCACAGTGTTCCCAATATATTTACTCTCCCAGTGTTCCCAATATATTACTCTCCCGGTATCCACAGTGTATTTACTCTTTCCCAGTGTTCCAAATGTATTAACTCTCTTCCAATGCTCCCAGTGTATTTACTATCCTTGTGTTCACAGTGTATTTAATCTCCCAATGTTCCCAGTGTGTTTGCTCTCTGTGTTCCCTCTGTATTTACACTCAGTGATCCCAATGTATTTATTCTCCCAGTGTTCCCAGGTTATTTAGTCTCCCAATTGTCCCAGTACATTTACTCTCACCTGTATTCCCAGTATACTTACTCTCCCAGTGATCCAAGTGTACTTAATCTCCCACTGTTGCCAATGCATTTACTCTCCCAGTGTTAACTGTATATTTACTCTCCTACTGTTTCCAGTGTATATACTCTCCCAGTGTTCCCTGTTTAATTGCTCTCACAGTGTTCCCAGTATATTTATTTTCCCAATGCTTCCAATGTATTTAATCACCCAGTGTTCCCAGTGCATTTATTGTCACAGTGTTCCCAGTGTATTTACTCTCCCAGTGTTCCCAGTTTATTTAGTCTCCCAATTTTCCCAGTACATTTACTCTCTCCCTGTATTCCCAGGATATTTACTCTCCCAGTGATCCAAGTTTACTTAATCTCCCACTGTTGCCAATGCATTTACTCGCCCAGTGTTAACAGTGTATTTACTCTCCTAGTGTTCCCAGCGTATATACTCTCCCAGTGTTCCCAGTTTAATTGCTCTCACAGTGTTCCCAGTATATTTATTTTCCCAATGCTCCCAGTGTATTTAATCACCCAGTGTTCACAGTGCATTTATTGTCACAGTGTTCCCAGTGTATTTAATCTCCCAGTGTTCCCACCATATTACTCTCCCAGTATCCACAGTATATTTATTCCTTCCCAGTGTTCCCAGTTTATTTACTACCCCAATGTTCCCAGTGTATTTACTCTTCCTGTGTTCACAGTGTATTTATTCCCCCAATGCTCCCGGTGTATTTACTCTCCCAATGTTCCCAGTGCACTTATTGTCACAGTGTTCCCAATATATTTACTCTCCCAGTGTTCCCAATATATTACTCTCCCGGTATCCACAGTGTATTTACTCTTTCCCAGTGTTCCAAGTGTATTAACTCTCTTCCAATGCTCCCAGTGTATTTACTATCCTTGTGTTCACAGTGTATTTAATCTCCCAGTGTTCCCAGTGTGTTTGCTCTCTGTGTTCCCACTGTATTTACACTCAGTGATCCCAATGTATTTATTCTCCCAGTGTTCCCAGTTTATTTAGTCTCCCAATTTTCTCAGTACATTTATTCTCACCCTGTATTCCCAGTATACTTACTCTCCCAGTGATCCAAGTGTACTTAATCTCCCACTGTTGCCAATGTATTTACTCGCCCAGTGTTAACAGTGTATTTACTCTCCTAGTGTTCCCAGTGTATATACTCTCCCAGTGTTTCCAGTTTAATTGCTCTCACAGTGTTCCCAGTATATTTATTCTCCCAATGCTTCCAGTGTATTTAATCACCCAGTGTTCCCATTGCATTTATTGTCACAGTGTTCCCAGTGTATTTAATCTCCTAGTGTTCCCAGCATATTACTCTCCCAGTATCCACAGTATATGTATTCCTTCCCAGTGTTCCCAGTTTATATACTACCCCAATGTTCCCAGTGTATTTACTCTTCCTGTGTTCACATTGTATTTAATCTCCCAGTGCTCCCAGTGTGTTTGCACTCTGTGGTCCCAATGCATTTACTCTCAGTGTTCCCAGTGTAATTACTCTCCCAGTATATCCAGTGTATTTAATCTCCCAAAGCTCCCAGTATATTTACTCTCCCAGTGTTCCCAGTGTATCTAATCTCCCAGTGTTCCCAATGTGTTTGCTCTCGTGTTCTCAATGTATTTACTCACAGTGTTCCCAGTGTATTTACTCTCCCAGTGTTTCCAGTTTATTTACTCTCACAAAGCTCCCAATATATTTACTCTCCCAGTGTTCCCTATGTAACGAATCTTCCAATGTTCCCAGTGTATTTTCCTCTCCCAGTATTCCCAGTTTATTTACTCTCCCAATGTTCTGAGCACATTTACTCTCACCCTGTATTCCCTATATAGTTACTCTCCCAGTGATCCTAGTGTACTTAATCTCCCACTGTTGCCAGCGTATTTATTCTCCCAGTGTTACCAGTTTAGTTACTCCCCCAGTGTTACTGTGTATTTATTCTCTCCCAGTGTTCCCAGTTTAATTGCTCTCACAGTGTTCCCAGTATATTTATTTTCCCAATGCTTCCAGTGTATTTAATCACCCAGTGTTCCCAGTGCATTTATTGTCACAGTGTTCCCAGTGTATTTAATCTCCCAGCGTTCCCAGCACATTACTCTCCCAGTATCCACAGTGTATTTATTCCTTCCCAGTGTTCCCAGTTTATTTACTACCCCAATGTTCCCAGTGTATTTACTCCCCCTGTGTTCCCAGTATATTTAATCTCCCAGTGTTCCCAGTGTGTTTGCTCTCTGTGTTCCCACTGTATTTACTCTCAGTGATCCCAGTGTATTTACTCTCCCAGTGTTCCCAGTTTATTTAGTCTCCCAATTTTCCCAGTACATTTACTCTCTCCCTGTATTCCCAGGATATTTACTCTCCCAGTGATCCAAGTTTACTTAATCTCCCACTGTTGCCAATGCATTTACTCGCCCAGTGTTAACAGTGTATTTACTCTCCTAGTGTTCCCAGTGTATATACTCTCCCAGTGTTCCCAGTTTAATTGCTCTCACAGTGTTCCCAGTATATTTATTTTCCCAATGCTCCCAGTGTATTTAATCACCCAGTGTTCACAGTGCATTTATTGTCACAGTGTTCCCAGTGTATTTAATCTCCCAGTGTTCCCACCATATTACTCTCCCAGTATCCACAGTATATTTATTCCTTCCCAGTGTTCCCAGTTTATTTACTACCCCAATGTTCCCAGTGTATTTACTCTTCCTGTGTTCACAGTGTATTTATTCCCCCAATGCTCCCGGTGTATTTACTCTCCCAATGTTCCCAGTGCACTTATTGTCACAGTGTTCCCAATATATTTACTCTCCCAGTGTTCCCAATATATTACTCTCCCGGTATCCACAGTGTATTTACTCTTTCCCAGTGTTCCAAGTGTATTAACTCTCTTCCAATGCTCCCAGTGTATTTACTATCCTTGTGTTCACAGTGTATTTAATCTCCCAGTGTTCCCAGTGTGTTTGCTCTCTGTGTTCCCACTGTATTTACACTCAGTGATCCCAATGTATTTATTCTCCCAGTGTTCCCAGTTTATTTAGTCTCCCAATTGTCCCAGTACATTTACTCTCACCTGTATTCCCAGTATACTTACTCTCCCAGTGATCCAAGTGTACTTAATCTCCCACTGTTGCCAATGCATTTACTCTCCCAGTGTTAACTGTATATTTACTCTCCTACTGTTCCCAGTGTATATACTCTCCCAGTGTTCCCTGTTTAATTGCTCTCACAGTTTTCCCAGTATATTTATTTTCCCAATGCTTCCAATGTATTTAATCACCCAGTGTTCCCAGTGCATTTATTGTCACAGTGTTCCCAGTGTATTTACTCTCCCAGTGTTCCCAGTTTATTTAGTCTCCCAATTTTCCCAGTACATTTACTCTCTCCCTGTATTCCCAGGATATTTACTCTCCCAGTGATCCAAGTTTACTTAATCTCCCACTGTTGCCAATGTATTTACTCGCCCAGTGTTAACAGTGTATTTACTCTCCTAGTGTTCCCAGTGTATTTAATCTCCCAGTGTTCCCACCATATTACTCTCCCAGTATCCACAGTATATTTATTCCTTCCCAGTGTTCCCAGTTTATTTACTACCCCAATGTTCCCAGTGTATTTACTCTTCCTGTGTTCACAGTGTATTTATTCCCCCAATGCTCCCGGTGTATTTACTCTCCCAATGTTCCCAGTGCACTTGTTGTCACAGTGTTCCCAATATATTTACTCTCCCAGTGTTCCCAATATATTACTCTCCCGGTATCCACAGTGTATTTACTCTTTCCCAGTGTTCCAAGTGTATTAACTCTCTTCCAATGCTCCCAGTGTATTTACTATCCTTGTGTTCACAGTGTATTTAATCTCCCAGTGTTCCCAGTGTGTTTGCTCTCTGTGTTCCCACTGTATTTACACTCAGTGATCCCAATGTATTTATTCTCCCAGTGTTCCCAGTTTATTTAGTCTCCCAATTTTCTCAGTACATTTATTCTCTCCCTGTATTCCCAGTATACTTACTCTCCCAGTGATCCAAGTGTACTTAATCTCCCACTGTTGCCAATGTATTTACTCGCCCAGTGTTAACAGTGTATTTACTCTCCTAGTGTTCCCAGTGTATATACTCTCCCAGTGTTTCCAGTTTAATTGCTCTCACAGTGTTCCCAGTATATTTATTCTCCCAATGCTTCCAGTGTATTTAATCACCCAGTGTTCCCATTGCATTTATTGTCACAGTGTTCCCAGTGTATTTAATCTCCTAGTGTTCCCAGCATATTACTCTCCCAGTATCCACAGTATATGTATTCCTTCCCAGTTTTCCCAGTTTATATACTACCCCAATGTTCCCAGTGTATTTACTCTTCCTGTGTTCACATTGTATTTAATCTCCCAGTGCTCCCAGTGTGTTTGCACTCTGTGGTCCCAATGCATTTACTCTCAGTGTTCCCAGTGTAATTACTCTCCCAGTATATCCAGTGTATTTAATCTCCCAAAGCTCCCAGTATATTTACTCTCCCAGTGTTCCCAGTGTATCTAATCTCCCAGTGTTCCCAATGTGTTTGCTCTCGTGTTCTCAATGTATTTACTCACAGTGTTCCCAGTGTATTTACTCTCCCAGTGTTTCCAGTTTATTTACTCTCACAAAGCTCCCAATATATTTACTCTCCCAGTGTTCCCTATGTAACGAATCTTCCAATGTTCCCAGTGTATTTTCCTCTCCCAGTATTCCCAGTTTATTTACTCTCCCAATGTTCTGAGCACATTTACTCTCACCCTGTATTCCCTGTATAGTTACTCTCCCAGTGATCCTAGTGTACTTAATCTCCCACTGTTGCCAGCGTATTTATTCTCCCAGTGTTACCAGTTTAGTTACTCCCCCAGTGTTACTGTGTATTTATTCTCTCCCAGTGTTCCCAGTTTAATTGCTCTCACAGTGTTCCCAGTATATTTATTTTCCCAATGCTTCCAGTGTATTTAATCACCCAGTGTTCCCAGTGCATTTATTGTCACAGTGTTCCCAGTGTATTTAATCTCCCAGCGTTCCCAGCACATTACTCTCCCAGTATCCACAGTGTATTTATTCCTTCCCAGTGTTCACAGTTTATTTACTACCCCAATGTTCCCAGTGTATTTACTCTCCCTGTGTTCCCAGTATATTTAATCTCCCAATGCTCCCGGTGTATTTACTCTCCCAATGTTCCCAGTGCACTTATTGTCACAGTGTTCCCAATATATTTACTCTCCCAGTGTTCCCAATATATTACTCTCCCGGTATCCACAGTGTATTTACTCTTTCCCAGTGTTCCAAGTGTATTAACTCTCTTCCAATGCTCCCAGTGTATTTACTATCCTTGTGTTCACAGTGTATTTAATCTCCCAGTGTTCCCAGTGTGTTTGCTCTCTGTGTTCCCACTGTATTTACACTCAGTGATCCCAATGTATTTATTCTCCCAGTGTTCCCAGTTTATTTAGTCTCCCAATTGTCCCAGTACATTTACTCTCACCTGTATTCCCAGTATACTTACTCTCCCAGTGATCCAAGTGTACTTAATCTCCCACTGTTGCCAATGCATTTACTCTCCCAGTGTTAACTGTATATTTACTCTCCTACTGTTCCCAGTGTATATACTCTCCCAGTGTTCCCTGTTTAATTGCTCTCACAGTTTTCCCAGTATATTTATTTTCCCAATGCTTCCAATGTATTTAATCACCCAGTGTTCCCAGTGCATTTATTGTCACAGTGTTCCCAGTGTATTTACTCTCCCAGTGTTCCCAGTTTATTTAGTCTCCCAATTTTCCCAGTACATTTACTCTCTCCCTGTATTCCCAGGATATTTACTCTCCCAGTTATCCAAGTTTACTTAATCTCCCACTGTTGCCAATGCATTTACTCGCCCAGTGTTAACAGTGTATTTACTCTCCTAGTGTTCCCAGCGTATATACTCTCCCAGTGTTCCCAGTTTAATTGCTCTCACAGTGTTCCCAGTATATTTATTTTCCCAATGCTCCCAGTGTATTTAATCACCCAGTGTTCACAGTGCATTTATTGTCACAGTGTTCCCAGTGTATTTAATCTCCCAGTGTTCCCACCATATTACTCTCCCAGTATCCACAGTATATTTATTCCTTCCCAGTGTTCCCAGTTTATTTACTACCCCAATGTTCCCAGTGTATTTACTCTTCCTGTGTTCACAGTGTATTTATTCCCCCAATGCTCCCGGTGTATTTACTCTCCCAATGTTCCCAGTGCACTTATTGTCACAGTGTTCCCAATATATTTACTCTCCCAGTGTTCCCAATATATTACTCTCCCGGTATCCACAGTATATTTACTCTTTCCCAGTGTTCCAAGTGTATTAACTCTCTTCCAATGCTCCCAGTGTATTTACTATCCTTGTGTTCACAGTGTATTTAATCTCCCAGTGTTCCCAGTGTGTTTGCTCTCTGTGTTCCCACTGTATTTACACTCAGTGATCCCAATGTATTTATTCTCCCAGTGTTCCCAGTTTATTTAGTCTCCCAATTTTCTCAGTACATTTATTCTCTCCCTGTATTCCCAGTATACTTACTCTCCCAGTGATCCAAGTGTACTTAATCTCCCACTGTTGCCAATGTATTTACTCGCCCAGTGTTAACAGTGTATTTACTCTCCTAGTGTTCCCAGTGTATATACTCTCCCAGTGTTTCCAGTTTAATTGCTCTCACAGTGTTCCCAGTATATTTATTCTCCCAATGCTTCCAGTGTATTTAATCACCCAGTGTTCCCAGTGCATTTATTGTCACAGTGTTCCCAGTGTATTTAATCTCCTAGTGTTCCCAGCATATTACTCTCCCAGTATCCACATTATATGTATTCCTTCCCAGTGTTCCCAGTTTATATACTACCCCAATGTTCCCAGTGTATTTACTCTTCCTGTGTTCACATTGTATTTAATCTCCCAGTGCTCCCAGTGTGTTTGCACTCTGTGGTCCCAATGCATTTACTCTCAGTGTTCCCAGTGTAATTACTCTCCCAGTATATCCAGTGTATTTAATCTCCCAAAGCTCCCAGTATATTTACTCTCCCAGTGTTCCCAGTGTATCTAATCTCCCAGTGTTCCCAATGTGTTTGCTCTCGTGTTCTCAATGTATTTACTCACAGTGTTCCCAGTGTATTTACTCTCCCAGTGTTTCCAGTTTATTTACTCTCACAAAGCTCCCAATATATTTACTCTCCCAGTGTTCCCTATGTAACGAATCTTCCAATGTTCCCAGTGTATTTTCCTCTCCCAGTATTCCCAGTTTATTTACTCTCCCAATGTTCTGAGCACATTTACTCTCACCCTGTATTCCCTGTATAGTTACTCTCCCAGTGATCCTAGTGTACTTAATCTCCCACTGTTGCCAGCGTATTTATTCTCCCAGTGTTACCAGTTTAGTTACTCCCCCAGTGTTACTGTGTATTTATTCTCTCCCAGTGTTCCCAGTTTAATTGCTCTCACAGTGTTCCCAGTATATTTATTTTCCTAATGCTTCCAGTGTATTTAATCACCCAGTGTTCCCAGTGCATTTATTGTCACAGTGTTCCCAGTGTATTTAATCTCCCAGCGTTCCCAGCACATTACTCTCCCAGTATCCACAGTGTATTTATTCCTTCCCAGTGTTCCCAGTTTATTTACTACCCCAATGTTCCCAGTGTATTTACTCTCCCTGTGTTCCCAGTATATTTAATCTCCCAGTGCTCCCAGTGTGTTTGCTCTCTGTGTTCCCACTGTATTTACTCTCAGTGATCCCAGTGTATTTACTCTCCCAGTGTTGCCAGTTTATTTAGTCTCCCAATTTTCCCAGTACATTTACTCTCTCCCTGTATTCCCAGGATACTTACTCTCCCGGTGATCCAAGTGTACTTAATCTCCCACTGTTGGCAATGCATTTATTCTCCCAGTGTTAACAGTGTATTTAATCTCCTAGTGTTCCCAGTGTATATACTCTCCCAGTGTTTCCTGTTTAATTGCTCTCACAGTTTTCCCAGTATATTTATTTTCCCAATGCTCCCAGTGTATTTAATCCTTCCCAGTGTTCCCAGTGCATTTATTGTCACAGTGTTCCCAGTGAATTTAATCTCCCAGTGTTCCCAGCATATTACTCTCCCAGTATCCAGAGTGTATTTATTCCTTCTCAGTGGTACCAGTTTATTTACTACCCCAATGTTCCCGGTGTCTTTACTCTCCCTGTGTTCCCAGTGTATTTAATCTCCCAGTCATTCCAGTGTGTTTGCACTCTGTGATACCAATGTATTTACTCTCAGTGTTCCCAGTTTATTTACTCTCCCAGTGTATCCAGTGTATTTAATCATCCAGTGTTCCCAGTGTAATTTCCTCTCCCAGTATTCCCAGTTTATTTACTCTCCCAATGTTCCCAGCACTTTTACATTCACCCTGTATCCCCAGTATACTTACTCTCCCAGTGATCCCAGTGTACTTACTGTCCCACTGTTGCCAATGCATTTACTCTCCCAGTGTTAACAGTGTATTTACTCTCCTAGTGTTACCAGTGTATATACTCTCCCAGTGTTTCCAGTTTAATTGCTCTCACAGTGTTCCCAGTATATTTATTTTCCCAATGCTTCCAGTGTATTTAATCCTTCCCAGTGTTCCCAGTGCATTTATTGTCACAGTGTTCCCAGTGTATTTAATCTCCCAGTGATCCCAGTGTAGTTAATCTCGCAAAGCTCCCAGTATATTTACTCTCCCAGTGTTTCCAATGTATTTAATCTTCCAGTGTTCCCAGTGTGTTTTCCTCTCCCAGTATTCCCAGTTTATTTACTCTCCCTATGTTCCCAGTACATTTACTCTCTCCCTGTATTCCCAGTATACTTACTCTCCCAGTGATCCGAGTGTACTTAATCTCCCACTGTTGCCAATGCATTTACTCTCCCAGTGTTAACAGTATATTTACTCTCCTAGTGTTCCCAGTGAATATACTCTCCCAGTGTTTCCAGTTTAATTGCTCTCACAGTCTTCCCAGTATATTTATTTTCCTAATACTTCCAGTGTATTTAATCACCCAGTGTTCCCAGTGCATTTATTGTCACAGTATTCCCAGTGTATTTAATCATTCCCAGTGTTCCCAGTTTATTTACTACCCCAATGTTCCCAGTGCCTTTACTCTCCCTGTGTTCCCAGTGTAGTTAATCTCCCAAAGCTCCCAGTAAATTTACTCTCCCAGTGTTTCCAATGTATTTAATCTTCCAGTGTTCCCAGTGTATTTTCCTCTCCCAGTATTCCCAGTTTATCTACTCTCCCAATGTTCCCAGTACATTTACTCTCTCCCTGTATGCCCAGTATTCTTACTCTCCCAGTGATTCAAGTGTACTTAATCTCCCACTGTTGCCAATGCATTTACTCTCCCAGTGTTAACAGTGTATTTACTCTCCTAGTGTTCCCAGTGTATATACTCTCCCAGTGCTTCCAGTTTAATTGCTCTCACAGTCTTCACAGTACATTTATTTTCCCAATGCTTCCAGTGTATTTAATCACCCAGTGTTCTCAGTGCATTTATTGTCACAGTGTTCCCAGTGTATTTAATCTCCCAGTGTTCCCAGCATATTACTGTCCCATTATCCACAGTGTATGTATTCCTTCCCACTGTTCCCAGTTTATTTACTACCCCAATGTTCCTAGTGACTTTATTCTCCCCCTGTGTTCCCAGTGTATTTAATCTCCCAAAGCTCCCAGAATATTTACTCTCCCAGTGTTCCAATGTATTTAATCTTCGAGTGTTCCCAGTGTATTTTCCTCTCCCAGTATTCCCAGTTTATTTACTCTCCCAATGTTCCCAGCACATTTACTCTCACCCTGTATTCCCTGTATACTTACTCTCCCAGTGATCCCAGTGTACTTACTGTCCCACTGTTGCCAATGCATTTACTCTCCCAGTGTTAACAGTGTATTTACTCTCCTAGTGTTACCAGTGTATATACTCTCCCAGTGTTTCCAGTTTAATTGCTCTCACAGTGTTCCCAGTATATTTATTTTCCCAATGCTTCCAGTGTATTTAATCCTTCCCAGTGTTCCCAGTGCATTTATTGTCACAGTGTTCCCAGTGTATTTAATCTCCCAGTGATCCCAGTGTAGTTAATCTCGCAAAGCTCCCAGTATATTTACTCTCCCAGTGTTTCCAATGTATTTAATCTTCCAGTGTTCCCAGTGTGTTTTCCTCTCCCAGTATTCCCAGTTTATTTACTCTCCCAATGTTCCCAGTACATTTACTCTCTCCCTGTATTCCCAGTATACTTACTCTCCCAGTGATCCGAGTGTACTTAATCTCCCACTGTTGCCAATGCATTTACTCTCCCAGTGTTAACAGTATATTTACTCTCCTAGTGTTCCCAGTGAATATACTCTCCCAGTGTTTCCAGTTTAATTGCTCTCACAGTCTTCCCAGTATATTTATTTTCCTAATACTTCCAGTGTATTTAATCACCCAGTGTTCCCAGTGCATTTATTGTCACAGTATTCCCAGTGTATTTAATCATTCCCAGTGTTCCCAGTTTATTTACTACCCCAATGTTCCCAGTGCCTTTACTCTCCCTGTGTTCCCAGTGTAGTTAATCTCCCAAAGCTCCCAGTAAATTTACTCTCCCAGTGTTTCCAATGTATTTAATCTTCCAGTGTTCCCAGTGTATTTTCCTCTCCCAGTATTCCCAGTTTATCTACTCTCCCAATGTTCCCAGTACATTTACTCTCTCCCTGTATGCCCAGTATTCTTACTCTCCCAGTGATTCAAGTGTACTTAATCTCCCACTGTTGCCAATGCATTTACTCTCCCAGTGTTAACAGTGTATTTACTCTCCTAGTGTTCCCAGTGTATATACTCTCCCAGTGCTTCCAGTTTAATTGCTCTCACAGTCTTCACAGTACATTTATTTTCCCAATGCTTCCAGTGTATTTAATCACCCAGTGTTCTCAGTGCATTTATTGTCACAGTGTTCCCAGTGTATTTAATCTCCCAGTGTTCCCAGCATATTACTGTCCCATTATCCACAGTGTATGTATTCCTTCCCACTGTTCCCAGTTTATTTACTACCCCAATGTTCCTAGTGACTTTATTCTCCCCCTGTGTTCCCAGTGTATTTAATCTCCCAAAGCTCCCAGAATATTTACTCTCCCAGTGTTCCAATGTATTTAATCTTCGAGTGTTCCCAGTGTATTTTCCTCTCCCAGTATTCCCAGTTTATTTACTCTCCCAATGTTCCCAGCACATTTACTCTCACCCTGTATTCCCAGTATACTTACTCTCCCAGTGATCCCAGTGTACTTACTCTCCCACTGTTGCCAGTGTATTTACTCTCCCAGTGTTACCAGTTCATTTACTCTCCTAGTGTTCCCAGTGTATATACTCTCGCCCAGTGTTCTCAGTGCATTTAATCTCTCAGTGTTCCCAGTGTGTGTACTCCCCCAGTGTTAAAGTGTAATTATTCTCTCTCAGTGTTCCAAGTTAAATTGCTCTCACAGTATTCCCAGTGTATTTATTCTCCCAATGCTCCCCGTGTATTTACTCTCCCAATGTTCCCAGTGCATTTATTGTCACAGTGGTCCCAGTATATTTACTCTCCCAGTGTTCCCAGTATATTACTCTCCCAGTATCCACAGTGTATTTACTCTTTCCCAGGGTTCCAAGTGTATTAACTCTCTTCCAATGCTCCCAGTTTATTTACTATCCTAGTGATCCCAGTGTATTTAATCTCCCAGTATTCCCCATGTAATGAATGTTCCAGTGTTCCCAGTGTATTTTTCCTCTCCCAGTATTCACAGTTTATTTACTATCCCAATGTTCTGAGCACATTCACTCTCACCCTGTATTCCCAGTATACTTACTCTCCCAGTGATCCCAGTGTACTTACTCTCCCACTGTTGCCAGTGTATTTACTCTCCCAGTGTTACCAGTGTATTTGCTCCCCCAGTGTTACCGTGTATTTATTCTCTCCCAGTGTTCCCAGTTTAATTGCTCTCACTGTTCCCAGTATATTTATTTTCCCAATGCGACCAGTGTATTTAATCACCCAGTGTTCCCAGTGCATTTATTGTCACAGTGTTCCCAGTGTATTTAATCTCCCAGTGTTCCCAGCATATTACTCTCCCCTTATCCACAGTGTATTTATTCCTTCCTGGTGTTCCCAATTTATTTACTACCCCAAAGTTCCCAATGTATTTACTTTCCCTGTGTTCCCAGTGTATTTAATCTCCCAGTGCTCCCAGTGTGTTTGCACTCAGTGATACCAATGTATTTACTCTCAGTGTTCCCAGTGTATTTACTCTCCCACTGTATCCAGTGTATTTAATCTCCCAAAGCTCCCAGTATATTTACTCTCCCAGTGTTTCCAATGTATTTAATCTTCCAGTGTTCCCAGTGTATTTTCCTCTCCCAGTATTCCCAGTGTTATTACTCTTCCAATGTTCCCAGCACATTTAATCTCACCCTGTATTCCCAATATATTTGCTCTCCCAATGATCCCAGTGTACTTATTCTCCCACTGTTGCCAGTGTATTTACTCTCCCAGTGTTACCAATGCATTTACTCTCCTAGTGTTCCCAGTGTATATACTCTGTCCCAGTGATCCCATTGCATTTAATCTCTCAGTGTTCCCAATGTGTTTTCTCCCCAAGTGTTACAGTGTAATTATTCTCTCCCAGTGTTCCAAGTTTAATTGCTCTCACAGTATTCCCAGTGTATTTATTCTCCCAATGCTCCCAGTGTATTTTGTCTCCCAATCTTCCCAGTGCATTTAATGTCACAGTGTTCCCAGTGTATTTACTCTCCCAGTGTTCCCAGTATATTACTCTCCCAGTATCCATAGTGTATTTACTCTTTCCAAGTGTATTAACTCTCTTCCAATGCTCCCAGTGTATTTACTATCTTTGTGTTCCCAGTGTATTTAATTTCCCAGTGATCCCAGATTGTTTACTTTGTCAGTGCTCCCAGTCTATCTACTGCCTGTCAGTGATCCCGTATTTACTCTCCCAGTGTTCTCAGTGTATTTACTCGCCCAGTGTTCTTAGTGTATTTAATCCCCCGGTGTTCCCAGTGTGTTTGCTCTCTGTGTTCCCACTCTATTTACTCTCAGTGATCCAAGTGTATTTACTCGCCCAGTGTTCCCCGTTTATTTAGTCTCCCAATTTTCCCAGTATATTTACTCTCTCCCTGTATTCCCAGTATACTTACTCGCCTAGTGATCCAAGTGTACTTAATCTCCCACTGTTGCCAATGCATTTACTCTCCCAGTGTTAACAATGTATTTACTCTCCTAGTGTTCCCAGTGTATATACTCTCCCAGTGTTTCCAGTTCAATTGCTCTCACAGTGTTCCCAGTATATTTATTTTCCCAATGCTTCCAGTGTATTTAATCCTTCCCAGTGTTCCCAGTGCATTTATTGTCACAGTGTTCCCAGTGTATTTAATCTCACAGTGTTCCCAGTGTAGTTAATCTCGCAAAGCTCCCAGTATATTTACTCTCCCAGTTTTTCCAATGTATTTAATCTTCCAGTGTTCCCAGTGTATTTTCCTCTCCCAGTATTCCCAGTTTATTTACTCTCCCAATGTTCCCAGTACATTTACTCTCTCCCTGTATTCCCAGTATACTTACTCTCCCTGTGATCCAAGTGTACTTAATCTCCCACTGTTGCCAATGCATTTACTCTCCCAGTGTTAACAGTATATTTACTCTCCTAGTGTTCCCAGTGTATATACTCCCCCAGTGTTTCCAGTTTAATTGCTCTCACAGTCTTCCCAGTATATTTATTTTCCTAATGCTTCCAGTGTATTTAATCACCCAGTGTTACCAATGCATTTATTGTCACAGTATTCCCAGTGTATTTAATCCTTCCCAGTGTTCCCAGTTTATTTACTACCCCAATGTTCCCAGTGTCTTTATTCTCCCTGTGTTCCCAGTGTATTTAATCTCCCAGTGTTCCCAGCATATTACTGTCCCATTATCCACAGTGTATGTATTCCTTCCCACTGTTCCCAGTTTATTTACTACCCCAATGTTCCCAGTGTCTTTATTCTCCCTGTGTTCCCAGTGTATTTAATCTCCCAAAGCTCCCAGTATATTTACTCTCCCAGTGTTCCAATGTATTTAATCTTCCAGTGTTCCCAGTGTATTTTCCTCTCCCAGTATTCACAGTTTATTTACTCTCCCAATGTTCCCAGCACATTTACTCTCACCCTGTATTCACTCTCCCAATGATCCCAGTGTACTTACTCTACCACTGTTGCCAGTGTATTTACTCTCCCAGTGTTACCAGTTCATTTACTCTCCTAGTGTTCCCAGTGTATATACTCTCGCCCAGTGTTCTCAGTGCATTTAATCTCTCAGTGTTCCCAGTGTGTGTACTCCCCCAGTGTTACAGTGTAATTATTCTCTCCCAGTGTTCCAAGTTTAATTGCTCTCACAGTATTCCCAGTGTATTTATTCTCCCAATGCTCCCGGTGTATTTACTCTCCCAATGTTCCCAGTGCATTTATTGTCACAGTGGTCCCAGTATATTTACTCTCCCAGTGTTCCCAGTATATTACTCTCCCAGTATCCACAGAGTATTTACTCTTTCCCAGTGTTCCAAGTGTATTAACTCTCTTCCAATGCTCCCAGTTTATTTACTATCCTAGTGATCCCAGTGTATTTAATCTCCCAGTATTGCCCATGTAATGAATGTTCCAGTGTTCCCAGTGTATTTTTCCTCTCCCAGTATTCACAGTTTATTTACTATCCCAATGTTCTCTACACATTTACTCTCACCCTGTATTCCCAGTATACTTACTCTCCCAGTGATCCCAGTGTACTTACTCTCCCACTGTTGCCGGTGTATTTACTCTCCCAATGTTACCAGTTTATTTACTCCCCCAGTGTTACAGTGTATTTATTCTCTCCCAGTGTTCCCAGTTTAATTGCATTCACAGTGTTCCCAGAATATTTATTTTCCCAATGCGACCAGTGTATTTAATCACCCAGTGTTCCCAGTGCATTTATTGTCACGGTGTTCCCAGTGTATTTAATCTCCCAGTGTTCCCAGCCTATTACTCTCCCCTTATCCACAGTGTATTTATTCCTTCCTAGTGTTCCCAATTTATTTTCTACCCCAATGTTCCCAATGTATTTACTTTCCCTGTGTTCCCTGTGTATTTAATCTCCCAGTGCTCCCAGTGTGTTTGCACTCTGTGATCCCAATGTATTTACTCTCAGTGTTCCCAGTGTATTTACTCTCCCAGTGTATCCAATGTATTTAATCTCCCAAAGCTCCCAGTATATTTACTCTCCCAGTGTTTCCAATGTATTTAATCTTCCAGTGTTCCCAGTGTATTTTCCTCTCCCAGTATTCCCAGTGTTATTACTCTCACATTCTTCACAGCATATTTAATCTCACCCTGTATTCCCAATATACTTGCTCTCCCAATGATCCCAGTGTACGTACTCTCCTACTGTTGCCAGTGTATTTAATCTCCCAGTGTTACCAATGCATTTACTCTCCTAGTGTTCCCAGTGTATATACTCTCTCCCAGTGATCCCATTGCATTTAATCTCTCAGTGTTCCCAGTGTGTTTTCTCCCCAAGTGTTACAGTGTAATTATTCTCTCCCAGTGTTCCAAGTTTAATTGCTCTCACAGTATTCCTAGTGTATTTATTCTCCCAATGCTCCCAGTGTATTTAGTCATCCAATGTTCCCAGTGAATTTATTGTCTCAGTGTTCCCAGTGTATTTACTCTCCCAGTGTTCCCAGTATATTACTCTCCCAGTATCCACAGTGTATTTACTCTTTCCCAGTGTTCCAAGTGTATTAACTCTCTTCCAATGCTCCCAGTGTATTTACTATCTTTGTGTTCCCAGTGTATTTAATCTCCCAGTTTTCCCAGTGTGTTTGCTCCCCCAGTGTTACAGTGTAATTAATCTCTCCCAGTATTCCAAGTTTAATTGCTTACACAGTATTCCCAGTGTATTTATTCTCCCAATGCTTCCGGTGTATTTACTCTCCCACTGTTCCCAGTGCATTTATTGTCACAGTGTTCCCAGTGTATTTACTCTCCCTGTGTTCCCAATATATTACTCTCCCAGTATCCACTGTGTATTTACTCTTTCCCAGTGTTCCAAGTGTATTAACTCTCTTCCAATGCTCCCAGTTTATTTACTATCCTAGTGTTCTCAGTGTATTTAATCTCCCAGTGTTCCCCATGTAATGAATGTTCCAGTGTTCCCAGTGTATGTTTCCTCTCGCAGTATTCCAAGTTTATTTACTCTCCCAATGTTCTGAGCACATTTAATCTCACCCTGTATTCCCAGTATACTTACTCTCCCAGTGATCCCAGTGTACTTACTCTCCCATTGTTGCCAGTGTATTTACTATCCCAGTGTTACCAGTGTATTTACTCCCCCAGTGTTACCGTGTAGTTATTCTCTCACAGTGTTCCCAGTTTAATTGCTCTTACAGTGTTCCCAGTATATTTATTTTCCCAATGCGTCCAGTGTATTTAATCACCCAGTGTTCCCAATGCATTTATTGTCACAGTGTTCCCAGTGTATTTAATCTCCCAGTGTTCCCAGCATATTACTCTCCCATTATCCACAGTGTATTTATTCATTCCTAGTGTTCCCAATTTATTTACTACCCCAATGTTCCCAGTGTATTTACTCTCCCTGTGTTCCCAGTGTATTTAATCTCCCAGTGCTCCCAGTGTGTTTGCACTCTGTGATCCCAATGTATTTACTCTCAGTGTTCAAACAGGAAATTATGGGTGCGTGCAATAAAGGTGCAGCAGTTATAATGGGTGACTTTAATATGCACATAGATTGGGCTAACCAAACTGGAAGCAATACGGTGGAGGAGGATTTTCTGGAGTGCATAAGGGATGGTTTTTTAGACCAATATGTCGAGGAACCAACTAGGGGGGAGGCCATCTTAGACTGGGTGTTATGTAATGAGAAAGGATTAATTAGCAATCTCGTTGTGCGAGGCCCCTTGGGGAAGAGTGACCATAATATGGTGGAATTCTGCATTATGATGGAGAATGAAACAGTTAATTCAGAGACCATGGTCCAGAACTTAAAGAAGGCTAACTTTGAAGGTATGAGGCGCGAATTGGCTGAGATGGATTGGTGAATGATACTTAAGGGGTTGACTGTGGATGGGCAATGGCAGACATTTAGAGACCGCATGGATGAACTACAACAATTGTACATTCCTGTCTGGCATAGAAATAAAAAAGGGAAGGTGGCTCAACCGTGGCTATCAAGGGAAATCAGGGATAGTATTAAAGCCAAGGAAGTGGCATACAAATTGGCCAGAAATAGCAGCGAATCTGGGGACTGGGAGAAATTTAGAACTCAGCAGAGGAGGACAAAGGGTTTGATTAGGGCAGGGAAAATGGAGTATGAGAAGAAGCTTGCAGGGAACATTAAGACGGATTGCAAAAGTTTCTATAGATATGTAAAGAGAAAAAGGTTAGTAAAGACAAATGTAGGTCCCCTGCAGTCAGAAACAGGGGAAGTCATAACGGGGAACAAAGAAATGGCGGACCAATTGAACAAGTACTTTGGTTCGGTATTCACGAAGGAGGACACGAACAACCTTCCGGTTATAAAAGGGGTCGGGGGGTCTAGTAAGGAGGAGGAACTGAGGGAAATCCTTATTAGCCGGGAAATTGTGTTGGGGAAATTGATGGGATTGAAGGCCGATAAATCCCCAGGGCCTGATGGACTGCATCCCAGAGTACTTAAGGAGGTGGCCTTGGAAATAGTGGATGCGTTGACAGTCATTTTCCAACATTCCATTGACTCTGGATCAGTTCCTATGGAGTGGAGGGTAGCCAATGTAACCCCACTTTTTAAAAAAGGAGGGAGAGAGAAAACAGGGAATTATAGACCGGTCAGCCTGACATCGGTAGTGGGTAAAATGATGGAATCAATTATTAAGGATGTCATAGCAGTGCATTTGGAAAGAGGTGACATGATAGGTCCAAGTCAGCATGGATTTGTGAAAGGGAAATCATGCTTGACAAATCTTCAGGAATTTTTTGAGGATGTTTCCAGTAGAGTGGATAAGGGAGAACCAGTTGATGTGGTATATTTGGACTTTCAGAAGGCGTTCGACAAGGTCCCACACAAGAGATTGATGTGCAAAGTTAGAGCACATGGGATTGGGGGTAGTGTACTGACATGGATTGAGAACTGGTTGTCAGACAGGAAGCAAAGAGTAGGAGTAAATGGGTACTTTTCAGAATGGCAGGTAGTGACTAGTGGGGTACCGCAAGGTTCTGTGCTGGGGCCCCAGCTGTTTACACTGTACATTAATGATTTAGATGAGGGGATTAAATGTAGTATCTCCAAATTTGCGGATGACACTAAGTTGGGTGGCAGTGTGAGCTGCGAGGAGGATGCTGTGAGGCTGCAGAGCGACTTGGATAGGTTAGGTGAGTGGGCAAATGCATGGCAGATGAAGTATAATGTGGATAAATGTGAGGTTATCCACTTTGGTGGTAAAAACAGAGAGACAGACTATTATCTGAATGGTGACAGATTAGGAAAAGGGGAGGTGCAAAGAGACCTGGGTGTCATGGTACATCAGTCATTGAAGGTTGGCATGCAGGTGCAGCAGGCGGTTAAGAAAGCAAATGGCATGTTGGCCTTCATAGCAAGGGGATTTGAGTACAGGGGCAGGGACGTGTTGCTACAGTTGCACAGGGCATTGGTGAGGCCACACCTGGAGTTTTGTGTACAGTTTTGGTCTCCTAACCTGAGGAAGGACATTCTTGCTATTGAGGGAGTGCAGCGAAGGTTCACCAGACTGATTCCCGGGATGGCGGGACTGACCTATCAAGAAAGACTGGATCAACTGGGCTTGTATTCACTGGAGTTCAGAAGAATGAGAGGGGACCTCATAGAAACATATAAAATTCTGACGGGGTTAGACAGGTTAGATGCAGGAAGAATGTTCCCAATGTTGGGGAAGTCCAGAACCAGGGGTCACAGACTAAGGATAAGGGGTAAGCCATTTAGGATCGAGATGCGGAGGAACTTCTTCACCCAGAGAGTGGTGAACCTGTGGAATTCTCTACCACAGAAAGTTGTGGAGGCCAATTCACTAAATATATTCAAAAAGGAGTTAGATGAGGTCCTTACTGCTAGGGGGATCAAGGGGTATGGCGAGAAGGCAGGAATGGGGTACTGAAGTTGAATGTTCAGCCATGAACTCATTGAATGGCGGTGCAGGCTAGAAGGGCCGAATGGGCTACTCCAGCACCTATTTTCTATGTTTCTATGTTTCTATGTTTCCCAGTGTATTTACTCTCCCAGTATATCCAGTGTATTTAATCTCCCAAAGACCCCAGTATATTTACTCTCCCAGTGATTCCAATGTATTTAATCTTCCAGTGTTCCCAGTGTATTTTCCTCTCCCAGTATTCCCAGTGTTATTACTCTCCCAATGTTCCCAGCACATTTAATCTCACCCTGTATTCCCAATATACTTGCTCTCCCAATGATCCCAGTGTACTTACTCTCCCACTGTTGCCAGTGTATTTACTCTCCCAGTGTTACCAATGCATTTACTCTCCTAGTGTTCCCAGTGTATATACTCTCTCCCAGTGTTCCCATTGCATTTAATCTCTCAGTGTTCCCAGTGTGTTTACTCCCCCAGTATTACAGTGTATTTTCCTCTCCCAGTATTCCCAGTTGATTTACTCTCCCAATGTTCCCAGTACATTTACTCTCGCCCTGTATTCCCAGTATTCTTACTCTCCCAGTGATCCAAGTGTACTTAATTTCCCACTGTTGCCAATGCATTTACTCTCCCAGTGTTAACAGTGTATTTACTCTCCTAGTGTTCCCAGTGTATATACTCTCCCAGTGTTTCCAGTTTAATTGCTCTCACAGTGTTCCCAGTATATTTATTTTCCCAATGCTTCCAGTGTATTTAATCACCCAGTGTTCCCAGTGCATTTATTGTCACAGTGTTCCCAGTGTATTTAATCTCCCAGTGTTCCCAGCATATTACTCTCCCAGTATCCACAGTGTATTTAATTCCTTCCCACTGTTCCCAGTTTATTTACTCTCCCTGTATTACCAGTGTATTTAATCTCCCAAAGCTCCCAGTATATTTACTCTCCCAGTGTTTCCAACGTATTTAATCTTCCAGTGTTCCCAGTGTATTTTCCTCTCCCAGTATTCCCAGTTTATTTACTCTCCCAATGTTCCCAGCACATTTGCTCTGACCCTGTATTCCCAGTATACTTACTCTCCCAGTGATCCCAGTGTACTTACTCTCCCACTGTTGCCAGTGTATTTACTCTCCCAGTTTTACCAATGCATTTACTCTCCTAGTGTTCCCAGTGTATATATTCTCTCCCAGTGTTCCCAGTGCATTTAATCTCTCAGTGTTCCCAGTGTGTTTACTCCCCAAGTGTTACAGTGTAATTAACCTCTCCCAGTGTTCCAAGTTTAATTGCTTACACAGTATTCCCAGTGTATTTATTCTCCCAATGCTTCCGTTGTATTTACTCTCCCACCGTTCCCAGTGCATTTATTGTCACAGTGTTCCCAGTGTATTTACTCTCCCAGTGTTCCCACTATATTACTCTCCCAGTATCCACAGTGTATTTACTCTTTCCCAGTGTTCCAAGTGTATTAACACTCTTCCAATGCTCCGAGTTTATTTACTATCCTAGTGTTCCCAGTGTATTTAATCTCCCAGTGTTCCCCTTGTAATGAATGTTCCAGTGTTCCCAGTGTATGTTACCTCTCGCAGTATTCCCAGTTTAATTACTCTCCCACTGTTCCCAGTGCATTTATTGTCACAGTGTTCCCAGTGTATTTACTCTCCCAGTGTTCCCACTATATTACTCTCCCAGTATCCACAGTGTATATACTCTTTCCCAGTGTTACAAGTGTATTAACTATCTTCCAATGTTCCCAGTTTATTTACGTTCTTTTTTGTTCCCAGTGTATTTAATATCCCAGTGATCCCAGTGTGTTTACTTTGTCAGTGCTCCCAGTCTATCTACTGCCTGTCAGTGATCCCGTATTTACTCTCCCAGTGTTCTCAGTGTATTTACTCGCCCAGTGTTCCCAGTGTATTTAATCTCCCAGTGTTCCCAGTGTGTTTGCTCTCTGTGTTCCAACTCTATTTACTCTCAGTGAGCCAAGTGTATTTACTCTCCCAGTGTTCCCAGTTTATTTAGTCTCCCAATTTTCCCAGTACATTTACTCTCTCCCTGTATTCCCAGTATACTTACTCTCCCAGTGATCCAAGTGTACTTAATCTCACATTGTTGCCAATGCATTTACTCTCCCAGTGTTAACAGTGTATTTACTCTCTTAGTGTTCCCACTGTATATACTCTCCCAGTGTTTCCAGTTTAATTGCTCTCACAGTGTTCCCAGTATATTTATTTTCCCAATGTTTCCAGTGTATTTAATCCTTCCCAGTGTTCCCAGTGCATTTATTGTCACAGTGTTCCCAGTGTATTTAATCTCCCAGTGTTCCCAGTGTAGTTAATCTCGCAAAGCTCCCAGTGTATTTACTCTCCCAGAGTTTCCAACGTATTTAATCTTCCAGTGTTCCAAGTGTATTTTCCTCTCCCAGTATTCCCAGTTTATTTACTCTCCCAATGTTCCCAGTACATTTACTCTCTCCATGTATTCCCAGTATACTTACTCTCCCAGTGATCCAAGTGTACTTAATCTCCCACTGTTGCCAATGCATTTCCTCTCCCAGTGTTAACAGTGTATTTACTCTCCTAGTGTTCCCAGTGTATATACTCTCCCAGTGTTTCCAGTTTAATTGCTCTCACAGTCTTCTCAGTCTATTTATTTTCCTAATGCTTCCAGTGTATTTAATCACCCAGTGTTCCCAGTGCATTTATTGTCACAGTGTTCTCCTTGTATTTAATCCTTCCCAGTATTCCCAGTTTATTTACTACCCCAATGTTCCCAGTGCCTTTACTCTCCCTGTGTTCCCAGTGTAGTTAATCTCCCAAAGCTCCCAGTATATTTACTCTCCCAGTCTTTCCAATGCACTTAATCTTCCAGTGTTCCCAGTGTATTTTCCTCTCGCAGTAATCCCAGTTGATTTACTCTCCCAATGTTCCCAGTACATTTACTCTCGCCCTGTATTCCCAGTATTCTTACTCTCCCAGTGAACCAAGTGTACTTAATTTCCCACTGTTGCCAATGCATTTACTCTCCCAGTGTTAACAGTGTATTTACTCTCGTAGTGTTCCCAGTGTATATACTCTCCCAGTGTTTCCAGTTTAATTGCTATCACACTCTTCCGAGTATATTTATTTTCCCAATGCTTCCAGTGTATTTAATCACCCAGTGCACCCAGTGCATTTATTGTCACAGTGTTCCCAGTGTATTTAATCTCCCAGTGTTCCCAGCATATTACTCTCCCAGTATCCACAGTGTATTTAATCCTTCCCACTGTTCCCAGTTTATTTACTCTCCCTGTATTACCAGTGTATTTAATCTCCCAAAGCTCCCAGTATATTTACTCTCCCAGTGTTTCCAATGTATTTAATCTTCCAGTGTTCCCAGTGTATTTTCCTCTCCCAGTATTCCCAGTTTATTTACTCTCCCAATGTTTCCAGCACATTTACTCTCACCCTGTATTCCCAGTATACTTACTCTCCCAGTGATCCCAGTGTACTTACTCTCCCACTGTTGCCAGTGTATTTACTCTCCCAGTTTTACCAATGCATTTACTCTCCTAGTGTTCCCATCGTATATATTCTCTCCCAGTGTTCCCAGTGCATTTAATCTCTCAGTGTTCCCAGTGTGTTTACTCCCCCAGTGTTACAGTGTAATTAACCTCTCCCAGTGTTCCAAGTTTAATTTCTTACACAGTATTCCCAGTGTATTTATTCTCCCAATGCTTCCGGTGTATTTACTCTCCCACTGTTCCCAGTTCATTTATTGTCACAGTGTTCCCAGTGTATTTACTCTCCCAGTGTTCCCACTATATTACTCTCCCAGTATCCACAGTGTATTTACTCCCCCAGTGTTACCGTGTAGTTATTCTCTCCCAGTGTTCCCAGTTTAATTGCTCTCACAGTGTTCCCAGTATATTTACTCTCCCAGTGTTTCCAATATATTACTCTCCCAGTATCCACAGTGTATTTACTCTTTCCCAGTGTTCCAAGTGTATTAACTCTCTTCCAATGCTCCCAGTTTATTTACTATCCTAGTGATCCCAGTGTATTTAATCTCCAAGTTTTCCCCATGTAATGAATGTTCCAGTGTTCCCAGTTTATTTTTCCTCTCGCTGTATTCCAAGTTTATTTACTATCCCAATGTTCTGAGCACATTTACTCTCACCCTGTATTCCCAGTATACTTACTCTCCCAGTGATCCCAGTGTACTTACTCACCCACTTTTGCCAGTGTATTTACTCTCCCAGTGTTACCAGTGTATTTACTAACCCAGTGTTAACGTGTAGTTATTCTCTCCCAGTGTTCCCAGTTTAATTGCTCTCACAGTGATCCCAGTATATTTATTTTCCCAATGCGTCCAGTGTATTTAATCACCCAGTGTTCCCAGTGCATTTATTGTCACAGTGTTCCCAGTGTATTTAATCTCCCAGTGTTCCCAGCATATTATTCTCCCATTATCCACAGTGTATTTATTCCTTCCTAGTGTTCCCAATTTATTTACTACCCCAATGTTCCCAGTGTATTTACTCTCCCTGTGTTCCCAGTGTATTTAATCTTCCAGTGCTCCCAGTGTGTTTGCACTCTGTGATCACAATGTATTTACTCTCATTGTTCCCAGTGTATTTACTCTCCCTGTGTATCTAGTGTATTTAATCTCCCAAAGTTCCCAGTATATTTTCTCTCCCATTGTTTCCAATGTATTTAATCTTCCAATATTCCCAGTGTATTTTCCTCTCCCAGTATTCCCAGTTTATTTACTCTCCCAATGTTCCCAGCACATTTACTCTCACCCTGTATTCCCAATATACTTACTCTCCCAGTGATCCCAGTGTACTTACTCTCCCACTGTTGCCAGTGTATTTACTCTCCCAGTGTTACCAATGCATTTACTCTCCTAGTGTTCCCAGTGTATATACTCTCTCCCAGTGTTCCCATTGCATTTAATCTCTCAGTGTTCCCAGTGTGTGTACTCCCCCAGTGTTACAGTGTAATTATTCTCTCCCAGTGTTCCAAGTTTAATTGCTCTCACTGTATTCCCAGTGTATTTATTCTCCCAATGCTCCCCGTGTATTTACTCTCCCAATGTTCCCAGTGCATTTATTGTCACAGTGTTCCCAGTATATTTATTCTCCCAGTGTTTCCAGTATATTACTCTCCCAGTATCCACAGTGTATTTACTCTTTCCCAGTGTTCCAAGTGTATTAACTCTCTTCCAATGCTACCAGTTTATTTACTATCCTAGTGTTCCCAGTGTATTTAATCTCCCAGTTATCCCCATGTAATGAATGTTCCAGTGTTTCCAGTGTATATTTCCTCTCGCAGTATTCCCAGTTATTTACTCTCCCAATGTTCTGAGCACATTTACTCTCACCTGTATTCCCAGTATACTTACTCTCCCAGTGATCCCAGTGTACTTACTCTCCCACTGTTGCCAGTGTATTTACTCTCCCAGTGTTACCAGTGTATTTATTTTTCCAATGCGTCCAGTGTATTTAATCACCCAGTGTTCTTAGTGCATTTATTGTCACAGTGTTCCCAGTATATTTAATCTCCCACTGTTCCCAGCATATTACGCTCCCCTTATCCACAGTGTATTTATTCCTTCCTAGTGTTCCCAATTTATTTACTAGTTCCTAGTGTATTTCCTCTCCCAGTCTCCCCAGTGTATTTACACTCCTAGTGCTCCCAGTGGATTTTCTCCCCAGTGTTCCCAGAGTATTTACTCTCTCAGTGTTCCCAGTGTATTTGTCTAAGTGTTCCAAGTGTATTTACTCTCCCAGCATTCTCAGTGTATTTAATCTCTCCCAGTGTAATTACTCTCCCGGAAATCCCCGTGTATTTACTCCCTTCCAATGTTCCCAGTGTATTTACTCTCTCAGTGTTCCCAGTACATTTACTCTCCCAGTGTTCCCTGTGTATTTATGCTCAAAGTGTTCCCAGTGTACTTACTGTCTCCCAGTGCATTTACTCTCTATGTTCTCTGTGTATTTACTCTGCCAGAGTTCCCAGCGTATTCACGCTCCCAGTTTTGGCAGTGTATTTACTCTCCCAGTGCTCCCAGTGTATTTACTCTCCCAGTCTTCTTAATGTATTCATTCCCCCAGTGTTCCCAGTGTATATACTCTCTCAGTGTTCCCAGCATATTTACTCTCTCTCAGTGTTCCCAGTGTATTTACTCTGCAAGTGTTCTCAGAGTATTTAATATCTCCCAGTGTATTTACTGTTCCAGTGCTTCCATCGTATTTATTCTACCAGTGTTCCCAGCATATTTACTTTCCCAATGTTCCCAGTCTATTTACTCTCCCAGTGTTCCCAGCGTATTGCTCTCCCAGTATCCTTTGTGTATTTACTCTCTCCCAGTCTTCCCAGTGTATTGACTCCCTTCCAGTGTTCCCAGTGTATTTACTACACCAGTGTTGTCAGTGTATTTACTCCCCCAGTGTTCCCAGTGTATTTAATCTCGCTGTGTTCCCAGTGTGTTTGCTCTCTGTGTTCCCAATGTATTAATCTCAGTGTTCCCAGTGTATGTACTCTCCTAGTGTTCCCAGTGTATTCAATCTTCCAAAGCTCCCAGTGTATTTACTCTCCCAGTGCTCCCAATGTATTTAATCTTCCAATGCTCCCAGTGTATTTTTCCTCTCCCAGTGTTCGCAGTTTATTTGCTCTCCCAATGTTCCCAGTACATTTACTCTCTCCCTGTATTCCCAGTATACTTACTCTCCCAGTGATCCAAGTGTACTTAATCTCTCACTGTTGCCAGTGTATTTACTCTCCCAGTGTTCCCAGTGTATATAATCTCTCAGTGTTCCAGTGTATTTGCTCTCTCTCAGGGTTCCCAGTGTATTTACTCTGCCAGTGTTCTCAGAATATTTAATCTCTCCAAGTGTATATACTCTCCCTGTGTTTCTAGTCTATATACTCTCTCAGTGATCTCAGTGTACCTACTCTCCCAGTTTTCCTCGTGTATTTTCTCTCTCCCAGTATTCGCAGTGTAGTTAATTTCTCTAGTGTTCCCAGTGTATTTAATCTATCCCAGTGTTCCCTGTGTATTTACTGTTAGAATTATTCCATCGTATTTACTCCCCCAGTGTTCCCCACGTATTTACTTTCCCAATGTTCCCAGTGTATTTACTCACTTCCAGTGTTCCCAGTTTATTTACTATTATATTGTTCCCAGTGTAATTACTCTCTTTCAGTGTTCCCAGTTTATTTACTATCCCAGTGTTCCCAGTGTATTTAAACGTCCAATGTTTCCAGTGTGTTTGCTCTCTGTGTTCCTAATGTATTTACTTTCAGTGTTCCCAGTGTATTTACTTTCAGTGTTCCCAGTGTATTTACTCTCCCAGTGTACCCAGTGTATTTAATCTCCCAAAGCTCCCAGTTTATGTACTCTCCAATTGTTCCAATGTATTTAATCTTCCAGTGTTTCCAGTGTATTTTCCTCTCCCAGTATTCCCATTTTATTTACGCTTCCAATGATCCCAGCACATTTACTCTCCCCCTGTACTCCCAATATACTTACTCTCCCAGTGAATCCAGTGTACTTACTCTCCCACTCTTGCCAGTGTATTTGCTCTCCCAGTCTTGCCAGTGTATTTACTCTCCTAGTGTTCCCAGTGTATATATTCTCTCCCAGTGTTCCCAGTGTATTTACTCTCCCAGTGTGTTTACACCCGCAGTGTTACAGTGTATTTATTATCTCTCAGTGTTCCCAGTTTATTTGCTCTCACAGTGTCTTTAATCTCCCTGTGTGCCCAGTGTATTTAAACTCCCACTGCTCTCAGCGTATTTTCTCTCTCCCAGTATACCCGGTGTATTAACTCTCTTCCAATGCTCCCAGTTTTTTTCTATCCCAGTATTCCGAGTGTATTTACTCTCCCAGTGTTCCCAGTGTATTTACTCCCTCCCAATGTTCCCAGTGTATTTACTCTCCCAGTGTACCCAGTGTAGTTACACTCCCAGTTTTCTCAGTCTATTAATCTCTGGCAGTATATTTATTCTCTTGGAGTTCCCAGTTTATTTACTCCTTCCCAATGTTCCCAGTGCATTTACTCTCTCAGTATTCCCCGTGTATTTACTCTCCCAGTGTTCTCAGTGTATTTAATCACTCAAAGTTGATTTAATCTCCCAGAGTTCACAGTTTACTTACTCCCTCCCAGTGTTCCCAGTGTATTTACTCTCTCCCAGTGTTCCCAGTGTATTTACTCTCTTCCAGTGTTTGCAATGTATTTACTCTCCCAGTGTTCCAAGTGCATTTACTATCCCAGTGTTCCCAGTGTAGTTACACTCCCAGTGCTCCCAGAATACTTGCTCTCCCAGTGTTCTCAGTGTTTATACTCTCTCCCAGTGCTGCCATGTCATTTACTCACCCAGCGTTCCCAGTGTGTTTACTCCCCCAGTGTTACAGTGTATTTGTTCTCTCCCAGTGTTCCCAGTATATTTATTCACCCCAAGTGTTCCCAGTGTATTTACTCTCCCAGTGTTCCCAGTTTATTTACTCTCGCAATGTTCGCAGTGTATTTACTCTCCCAGAGTTCACAGTGTACTCACTCCATTCCAGTGTTCCCACTGTATTTACTCTCTGTGTCCCTCGTGTATTTACTCTTCCAGTGTTCTAAGTGTATTTAATCTCTCAAAGTGTATTTACTCTCCCAGCATTACAAGTTTACTTACTCCCTCCCAGTGTTACCAGTGTATCTACTCTCTCCTAGTGTTCCAAGTGTATTTACTCACCCAGTGTGTATACTCCCGCAGTGTAACAGTGTATTTATTCTCTCTCAATGTTCCCAGTTTATTTGCTCTCACAGTGTTCCCAGTATATTTACTCTCCCAATGCTCCCAGTGTATTTACTCTCCCAGTGTTCTCAGTGCATTTATTGTTACAGTGTTCGCAGTACATTTACTCTCCCAGTTTTCCCAGTGTATTAACTCTCGTCCAATGTTCCCAGTTTATTTACTAACCCAGTGTTCCAAGTGTATTTACTCTCCCAGTGTTCCCAGCGTATTTAATCTCCCAGTGTTCCCAGTGGGTTTACTCTCTCAGCGTGTCCAGTTTATTTACTCTCTGTCAGTGTTCCCAGTGTATTTACTCTCTCCCAGTGTCCCCACTGTACTTGACCTCCCAGTTTCCACAGTGTCTTTAATCTCCCTGTATTCCCAGTATATTTAAACTCCCACTGTTCTCAGCAAATTTCCTCTCTCTCAGTATACCCAGTGTAGTTACTCTCTTCCAGTGTTCCCAGTGCAGTTACTCTCCCAGTTTTCCCAGTTTATTTACTCTCCCAGTATTCGCAGTATATTTACTCTTCCAGAGTTCCCAGTGTACTCACTCCCTCCCAGTATTCCCACTGTATTTACTCTCTGTGTTCCCTGTGTAGTTACTCTCCCAATGTTCTCAATGTATTTAACGTCTCAAAGTTTATTTACTCTCCCAGCGTTCCAAGTTTACTTACTTCCTCCCAGTGTTACCAGTGTATTTACTCTGTCCCAGTGTTCGCAAAGTATTTACTCTCCCAGTGTTCCCAGTGTATTTACTCTCCCAGTATTGCGAGTGTATTTACTCTCTCTCAGTGATCCCTGTACTTTACCTCTCCCAGTGTTCTCCGTGTATTTACACTCCCTGTGTTACTAGTGTATTACTCTCTCAGTGTTCCCAGTGTAGTTACACTCCCAGTGTTCTCAGTCTATTTAATCACTCGCAGTATATTTATTCTCCCGGGGTTCCCAGTGTATTTACTCCCACCCAATGTTCCCAGTGTATTTACTCTCTCAGTATTCCCCGTGTATTTACTCTCCCAGTGTTCTCAGTCTATTTAATCTATCAAAGTTGATTTACTCTCCCAGAGTTCCCAGTTTACTTACTCCCTCCCAGTGTTCCCAGTGTATTTACTCTCTCCCTGTGTTCGCAATGTATTTACTCTCACATTGTTCCAAGTGTATTTACTATCCCAGTGTTCCCAGTGTAGTTGCACTACCAGAGCTCCCAGAATATTTGCTCTCCCAGTGTTCCCAGTGTTTATAATCTCTCCCAGTGTTCCCATGTAATTTACTCACCCAGTGTTCCCAGTGTGTTTACTCCCCCAGTGTTACAGTGTATTTATTCTCTCCTAGTGTTTCCAGTGTAATTGCTCTCACAATGTTCCCTGTGTATTTACTCTCCCAGTGTTCACAGTGTATTTATTCTGGCAGTGATCCCAGCCTATTTACTCTCGATGCATTCCCAGTATATTTACTTACTCACAGTGTTTCCGGTGTATTTTCACTCTCCCAGTGTTCCCAATGTATTTACTCTCCCAGTGTTCTCAGTGTATTTAATCTCTCTAAGTATATTTATTTTCCCGGAATTCCCAGTGTATTTACGCCTTCCCAATGTTCCCAGTGTATTTACTCTCCTAGTGTTCCCAGTGTATATGCTCTCTCAGTGTTCCCAGTGTATTTGATCTCTCTCAGGGTTCCCAGTGTATTTACTCTGCCAGTGTTCTCAGAGTCTTTAGTCTCTCCAAGTGTATTTACTCTCCCTCTGTTTCCAATGTATATACTCTCTCAGTGATCTGAGTGTACTTATTCTCCCAGTTTTCCTAGTATATTTACTCTCTTCCAGTGTTCGTAGTGTAGTTACTCTCTCCTAGTGTTCTCAGTGTATTTAATCTCTCAAAGTTTATTTACTCTCCCAGCGTTCCTAATTTACTTACTCCCTCCCAGTGTTACCAGTGTATTTACTCTGTCCCAGTGTACGCAATCTATTTACTTCCCCAGTGTTCCCAGTGTATTTACTCTCCCAGTATTGCGAGTGTATTTACTCTCTCTCAGTGATCCCTGTACGTTACCTCTCCCAGTGTTCTCCGTGTATTTACACTCCCTGTGTTCCTAGTGTATTTATTCTCCCAGTGTTACCAGTGTAGTTACAACTCCAGTGTTCTCAGTCTATTTAATCTCTCCCAGTATATTTATTCTCCCGGAGTTCCTAGTGTATTTACTCCCTCCCAATGTTCCCAGTGTATTTACTCTCTCCCAGTGTTCACAATGTATTTACTCTCCCAGTGTTCCTACTCTCCCAGTTATGCAAATGTATTTACACTCTCTCAGTGATCCCTGTACGTTACCTCTCCCAGTGTTCACTGTGTATTTAAACACCCTGTGTTCCTAGTGCATTTACTCTCCCAATGTTCCCAGTTTAGTTACATCCCAGTGCTCCCAGAGTATTTGCTCTCCCAATGTTCCCAGCATATTTACTGCATCCAAGTGTTCCCAGTTCATTTACTAACCTAGTGTTCCCAGTGTGTTTACTCCCCTGTGTTACCATGTATTTCTTCTCTCCCAGTGTTCTCAGTGTAATTGCCCTCACACTGTTCCCAGTGTATTTATTCTCCCAGTGTTCACAGTGCATTTACTCTGGCAGTGATCCCAGCTACTTACTCTCTCTGCATTCCCAGTCTATTCATTCCCTCACTGTGTTCCCAGTGTATTTAATCTCTCCTAGTGTTCCCGGTTTATTTACTCTCCCAATGTTCTCAGTGTATTTAATCTCTCCCAGTGTATTTATTCTTCTGGAGATCACAGTGTATTTACTCCCTCCCAATGTTCGCAGTGTATTTGCTCTCACAGTGTTCCCAGTATATTTACTCTCCCAGTGTCCCCAGTGTATTTAATCTCCCAGTGTTCCCAGTGAGTTTACTCTCTTAGTGTTCCCAGTGTATTTACTCTCCTAGTGTTCCCAGTGTATATGCTCTCTCAGTGTTCCCATTGTATTTGATCTCTCTCAGGGTTCCCAGTGTATTTACTCTGCCAGTGTTCTCAGAGTCTTTAGTCTCTCCAAGTGTATTTACTCTCCCTGTGTTTCCAATGTATATACTCTCTCAGTGATCTGAGTGTAATTACTCTCCCAGTTTTCCTAGTATATTTACTCTCTTCCAGTGTTCGTAGTGTAGTTACTCTCTCCTAGTGTTCTCAGTGTATTTAATCTCTCAAAGTTTATTTACTCTCCCAGCGTTCCTAGTTTACTTACTCCCTCCCAGTGTTACCAGTGTATTTACTCTGTCCCAGTGTTCGCAATCTATTTACTTCCCCAGTGTTCCAAGTGTATTTACTCTCCCAGTATTGCGAGTGTATTTACTCTCTCTCAGTGATCCCTGTACGTTACCTCTCCCAGTGTTCTCTGTGTATTTACACTCCCTGTGTTCCTAGTGTATTTATTCTCCCAGTGTTACCAGTGTAGTTACACCTCCAGTGTTCTCAGTCTATTTAATCTCTCCCAGTATATTTATTCTCCCGGAATTCCTAGTGTATTTACTCCCTCCCAATGTTCCCAGTGTATTTACTCTCTCCCAGTGTTCACAATGTATTTACTCTCCCAGTGTTCCTACTCTCCCAGTTATGCAAATGTATTTACACTCTCTCAGTGATCCCTGTACGTTACCTCTCCCAGTGTTCCCTGTGTATTTAAACACCCTGTGTTCCTAGTGCATTTACTCGCCCAATGTTCCCAGTTTAGTTACATCCCAGTGCTCCCAGAGTATTTGCTCTCCCAATGTTCCCAGCATATTTACTGCATCCAAGTGTTCCCTGTTCATTTACTAACCTAGTGTTCCCAGTGTGTTAACTCCCCTGTGTTACCATGTATTTATTCTCTCCCAGTTTTCTCAGTGTAATTGCCCTCAAACCGTTCCCAGTGTATTTACTCTCCCAGTGTTGACAGTGCATTTACTCTGGCAGTGATCCCAGCCTACTTACTCTCTCTGCATTCCCAGTGTATTCATTCCCTCACTGTGTTCCCAGTGTATTTAATCTCTCCTAGTGTTCCCGGTTTATTTACTCTCCCAATGTTCTCAGTGTATTTGCTCTCCCAGTGTTCCCAGTATATTTACTCTCCCAGTGTTCCCAGTGTATTTACATTCAAAGTGTTCCCAGTGTACTTACTGTCTCCCAGTGTATTTACTCTCCCAGTGTTCCCAGTGTATTTAATCTCCCAGTGTTCCCAGTGAGTTTACTCTCTTAGTGTTTCCAGTGTATTTACTCTCTGTCAGTGTTCCCAGTGTATTTACTCTCTCCCAGTGTCCCCACTGTACTTGACCTTCCAGTTTCCCCAGTGTCTTTAATCTCCCTGTGTTCCCAGTGTATGTAAATTCCCACTGTTCTCAGCGTATTTCTTCTCTCCTAGTATACCAAGTGTAGTTACTCTCTGCCAGTTTTCACAGTGCAGTTACTCTCCCAGTTTTCCCAGTGTATTTAGTCTGTGCCACTGTTCCCAGTGTATTTACACTCTGCCACTGTTCGAAGTGTATTTACTCTCCCAGTGTTCCCAGTGTACTCACTCCCTCCCAGTGTTCCCACTGTATTTACTCGCTGTGTTCCCCATGTATTTACTCTCCCAGTGTTCTCAGTGTATTTAATCTCTCAAAGTTTATTTACTCTCCCAGCATTCCCAGTTTACTTACTCCCTCCCAGTGTTACCAGTGTATTTACTCTCTCCCAGTATTCGCAAAGTATTTACTCTCCCAGTGTTCCCAGTGTATTTATTCTCCCGGTATTGCGAGTGAATTTACTCTCTCTCAGTGATCCCTGTACGTTACCTCTCCCAGTGTTCTCCGTGTATTTACACTCGCTGTGTTCCTAGTGTATTTACTCTCCCAGTGTTCCCAGTGTAGTTACACTCCCAGTGTTCTCAGTCCATTTAATCTCTCGCAGTATATTTATTCTCCCGAAGTTCCCAGTGTATTTACTCCCTCCCAATGTTCCCAGTGTATTTACTGTCCTAATGTACCCAGTGTAGTTACAGTCCCAGTGTTCTCAGTCTATTTAATCTCTCGCAGTATATTTATTCTTTTGGAGTTCCCAGTTTATTTACTCCCTCTCAATGTTCCCAGTGTATTTACTCTCTCCCAGTGTTCGCAATGTATTTACTCTCCCAGTGTTCTCAGTGTATTTAATCTCTCAAAGTTGATTTAATCTCCCAGAGTTCCCAGTTTACTTACTCCCTCCCAGTGTTCCCAGTGTATTTACTCTATCCCAGTGTTCGCAATGTATTTACTCTCCCAGTGTTCCAAGTGTATTTATTATCCCAGTGTTCCCAGTGTAGGTACACTCCCAGTGCTCCCAGAATATTTGCTCTCTCAGTGTTCCCAGTGTTTATACTCTCTCCCAGTGTTGCCATGTCATTTACTCACCCATTGTTCCCAGTGTGTTTACCCCCCAGTGTTCCCAGTGTATTTACTCTCCCAGTGTTCCCAGTTTATTTAATCTCCCAATGTTCACAGTGTATTTACTCTCCCAGAGTTCCCAGTGTACTCATTCCCTCCCAGTGTTCCCACTGTATTTAGTCTCTGTGTTCCTCGTGTATTTTCTCTCCCAGTATTCTCAGTGTATTTAATCTCTCAAAGTGTATTTACTCTCCCGGCGTTCCCAGCTTACCTACTCCCTCCCAGTGTTACCAGAGTATTTACTCTCTCCCAGTGTTCGCGAAGTCTTTAGTCTCTCCCAGTGTTCCCAGTGTATTTACTCTCCCAATATTGCGAGTGTATTTACTATCCCAGTGTTCCCAATGTAGTTACACTCCCAGTGCTCTCAGAATTTTATGCTCTCCCAGTGTTCCCAGTGTTTATACTCTCTCCCCGTGTTCCCATGTCATTTACTCACCCAGTGTTCCTAGTGTGTTTACTCCCCAGTGTTACAGTGTATTTATTCTCTCCCAGTGTTCCCAGTGTAATTGCTCTCACAATGTTCCCCGTGTATTTACTCTCCCAGTGTTCACAGTGTATTTACTCTGGCAGTGATCCCAGCCTATTTACTCTCGCTGCATTCCTAGTTTATTTACTTCCTCACAGTGTTTCTGGTGCATTTTCACTCTCCCAGTGTTCCCAATGCATTTACTCTCCCAGTGTTCTCAGTGTATTTAATCTCTCTCAATATATTTATTCTCCCAGAATTCCCGTGTATTTACGCCATCCCAATGTTCCCAGTGTATTTACTCTCCTAGTGTTCCCAGTGTATATGCTCTCTCCGTTTTCCCAGTGTATTTGCTCTCTCTCAGGGTTCACAGTGTATTTACTCTGCCAGTATTCTCAGAATCTTTAGTCTCTCCAAGTGTATTTACTCTCCCTGTGTTTCCAGTGTATATACTCTCTCAGTGATCTGAGTGTACTTACTCTCCCAGTTTTCCTAGTGTATTTACTCTCTTCCAGTGTTCATAGTGTAGTTACTATCTCCTAGTGTTCTCAGTGTATTTAATCTCTCAAAGTTTATTTACTCTCCCAGCGTTCCCAGTTTACTTACTCCCTCCCAGTGTTACCAGTGTATTTACTCTCTCCCAGTGTTCGCAATCTATTTACTTCCCCAGTGTTACAAGTTATTTACTCTCCCAGTATTGCGAGTGTATTTACTTTCTCTCAGTGATCCCTGTACGTTTCCTCTCCCAGTGTTCTCCGTGTATTTACACTCCCTGTGTTCCTAGTGTATTTACTCTCCCAGTGCTACCAGTGTAGTTACACCCCCAGTGTTCTCAATCTATTTAATCTCTCCCAGTATATTTATTCTCCCGGAGTTCCCAGTGTATTTACTCTCACCCAATGTTCCCAGTGTATTTACTCTCTCCCAGTGTTCACAATGTATTTACTCTCCCAGTGTTCCTACTCTCCCAGTTATGCAAATGTATTTACACTCTCTCAGTGATCCCTGTACGTTACCTCTCCCAGTGTTCCCTGTGTATTTAAACACCCTGTGTTCCTAGTGCATTTACTCTCCCAATGTTCCCAGTTTAGTTACATCCCAGTGCTCCCAGAGTATTTGCTCTCCCAATGTTCCCAGCATATTTACTGCATCCAAGTGTTCCCTGTTCATTTACTAACCTAGTGTTCCCAGTGTGTTTACACCCCTGTGTTACCATGTATTTATTCTCTCCCAGTGTTCTCAGTGTAATTGCCCTCACACCGTTCCCAGTGTATTTACTCTCCCAGTGTTCACAGTGTATTTACTCTGGCAGTCATCCCAGCCTACTTACTCTCTCTGCATTCCCAGTGTATTCATTCCCTCACTGTGTTCCCAGTGTATTTAATCTCTCCTAGTGTTCCCGGTTTATTTACTCTCCCAATGTTCTCAGTGTATTTGCTCTCCCAGTGTTCCCAGTATATTTACTCTCCCAGTGTTCCCAGTGTATTTACATTCAAAGTGTTCCCAGTGTACTTACTGTCTCCCAGTGTATTTACTCTCCCAGTGTTCCCAGTGTATTTAATCTCCCAGTGTTCCCAGTGAGTTTACTCTCTTGGTGTTTCCAGTGTATTTACTCTCTGTCAGTGTTCCCAGTGTATTTACTCTCTCCCAGTGTCCCCACTGTACTTGACCTTCCAGTTTCCCCAGTGTCTTTAATCTCCCTGTGTTCCCAGTGTATGTAAATTCCCACTGTTCTCAGCGTATTTCTTCTCTCCTAGTATACCAAGTATAGTTACTCTCTGCCAGTTTTCACAGTGCAGTTACTCTCCCAGTGTTCTCAGTGTATTTAGTCTGTGCCACTGTTCCCAGTGTATTTACACTCTGCCACTGTTCGAAGTGTATTTACTCTCCCAGTGTTCCCAGTGTACTCCCTCCCTCCCAGTGTTCCCACTGTATTTACTCGCTGTGTTCCCCATGTATTTACTCTCCCAGTGTTCTCAGTGTATTTAATCTCTCAAAGTTTATTTACTCTCCCAGCATTCTCAGTTTACTTACTCCCTCCCAGTGTTACCAGTGTATTTACTCTCTCCCAGTATTCGCAAAGTATTTACGCTCCCAGTGTTCCCAGTGTATTTATTCTCCCGGTATTGCGAGTGAATTTACTCTCTCTCAGTGATCCCTGTACGTTACCTCTCCCAATGTTCTCCGTGTATTTACACTCCCTGTGTTCCTAGTGTATTTACTCTCCCAGTGTTCCCAGTGTAGTTACACTCCCAGTGTTCTCAGTCCATTTAATCTCTCGCAGTATATTTATTCTTTTGGAGTTCCCAGTTTATTTACTCCCTCCCAATGTTCCCAGTGTATTTACTCTCTCCCAGTGTTCGCAATGTATTTACTCTCCCAGTGTTCTCAGTGTATTTAATCTCTCCCAGTGTTCGCAATGTATTTACTCTCCCAGTGTTCTCAGTCCATTTAATCTCTCGCAGTATATTTATTCTCCCGAAGTTCCCAGTGTATTTACTCCCTCCCAATGTTCCCAGTGTATTTACTCTCCTAGTGTACCCAGTGTAGTTACAGTCCCAGTGTTCTCAGTCTATTTAATCTCTCGCAGTATATTTATTCTTTTGGAGTTCCCAGTTTATTTACTCCCTCCCAATGTTCCCAGTGTATTTACTCTCTCCCAGTGTTCGCAATGTATTTACTCTCCCAGTGTTCTCAGTGTATTTAATCTCTCCAAGTTGATTTACTCTCCCAGAGTTCCCAGTTTACTTACTCCCTCCCAGTGTTCCCAGTGTATTTACTCTCTCCCAGTGTTCGCAATGTATTTACTCTCCCAGTGTTCCAAGTGTATTTATTATCCCAGTGTTCCCAGTGTAGTTACACTCCCAGTGCTCCCAGAATATTTGCTCTCTCAGTGTTCCCAGTGTTTATACTCTCTCCCAGTGTTGCCATGTCATTTACTCACCCATTGTTCCCAGTGTGTTTACCCCCCCAGTGTTCCCAGTGTATTTACTCTCCCAGTGTTCCCAGTTTATTTAATCTCCCAATGTTCACAGTGTATTTACTCTCCCAGAGTTCCCAGTGTACTCATTCCCTCCCAGTGTTCCCACTGTATTTAGTCTCTGTGTTCCTCGTGTATTTACTCTCCCAGTATTCTCAGTGTATTTAATCTCTCAAAGTGTATTTACTCTCCCGGCGTTCCCAGCTTACTTACTCCCTCCCAGTGTTACCAGTGTATTTACTCTCTCCCAGTGTTGGCGAAGTCTTTAGTCTCTTCCAGTGTTCCCAGTGTATTTACTCTCCCAATATTGCGAGTGTATTTACTATCCCAGTGTTCCCAATGTAGTTACACTCCCAGTGCTCTCAGAATTTTATGCTCTCCCAGTGTTCCCAGTGTTTATACTCTCTCCCCGTGTTCCCATGTCATTTACTCACCCAGTGTTCCTAGTGTGTTTACTCCCCCAGTGTTACAGTGTATTTATTCTCTCCCAGTGTTCCCAGTGTAATTGCTCTCACAATGTTCCCCGTGTATTTACTCTCCCAGTGTTCACAGTGTATTTACTCTGGCAGTGATCCCAGCCTATTTACTCTCGCTGCATTCCCAGTGTATTTACTTCCTCACAGTGTTTCCGGTGCATTTTCACTCTCCCAGTGTTCCCAATGCATTTACTCTCCCAGTGTTCTCAGTGTATTTAATCTCTCTCAATATATTTATTCTCCCAGAATTCCCAGTGTATTTACGCCATCCCAATGTTCCCAGTGTATTTACTCTCCTAGTGTTCCCAGTGTATATGCTCTCTCCGTTTTCCCAGTGTATTTGATCTCTCTCAGGGTTCCCAGTGTATTTACTCTGCCAGTGTTCTCAGAGTCTTTAGTCTATCCAAGTGTATTTACTCTCCCTGTGTTTCCAATGTATATACTCTCTCAGTGATCTGAGTGTAATTACTCTCCCAGTTTTCCTAGTATAATTACTCTCTTCCAGTGTTCGTAGTGTAGTTACTCTCTCCTAGTGTTCTCAGTGTATTTAATCTCTCAAAGTTTATTTACTCTCCCAGCGTTCCTAGTTTACTTACTCCCTCCCAGTGTTACCAGTGTATTTACTCTGTCCCAGTGTACGCAATCTATTTACTTCCCCAGTGTTACAAGTTATTTACTCTCCCAGTATTGCGAGTGTATTTACTCTCTCTCAGTGATCCCTGTACGTTTCCTCTCCCAGTGTTCTCCGTGTATTTACACTCCCTGTGTTCCTAGTGTATTTATTCTCCCAGTGTTACCAGTGTAGTTACACCTCCAGTGTTCTCAGTCTATTTAATCTCTCCCAGTATATTTATTCTCCTGGAATTTCTAGTGTATTTACTCCCTCCCAATGTTCCCAGTGTATTTACTCTCTCCCAGTGTTCACAATGTATTTACTCTACCAGTGTTCCTACTCTCCCAGTTATGCAAATGTATTTACACTCTCTCAGTGATCCCTGTACGTTACCTCTCCCAGTGTTCCCTGTGTATTTAAACACCCTGTGTTCCTAGTGCATTTACTCTCCCAATGTTCCCAGTTTAGTTACATCCCAGTGCTCCCAGAGTATTTGCTCTCCCAATGTTCCCAGCATATTTACTGCATCCAAGTGTTCCCTGTTCATTTACTAACCTAGTGTTCCCAGAGTGTTTACTCCCCTGTGTTACCATGTATTTATTCTCTCCCAGTGTTCTCAGTGTAATTGCCCTCACACCGTTCCCAGTGTATTTACTCTCCCAGTGTTCACAGTGTATTTACTCTGGCAGTCATCCCAGCCTACTTACTCTCTCTGCATTCCCAGTGTATTCATTCCCTCACTGTGTTCCCAGTGTATTTAATCTCTCCTAGTGTTCCCGGTTTATTTACTCTCCCAATGTTCTCAGTGTATTTGCTCTCCCAGGGTTCCCAGTATATTTACTCTCCCAGTGTTCCCAGTGTATTTACATTCAAAGTGTTCCCAGTGTACTTACTGTCTCCCAGTGTATTTACTCTCCCAGTGTTCCCAGTGTATTTAATCTCCCAGTGTTCCCAGTGAGTTTACTCTCTTAGTGTTTCCAGTGTATTTACTCTCTGTCAGTGTTCCCAGTGTATTTACTCTCTCCCAGTGTCCCCACTGTACTTGACCTTCCAGTTTCCCCAGTGTCTTTAATCTCCCTGTGTTCCCAGTGTATGTAAATTCCCACTGTTCTCAGCGTATTTCTTCTCACCTAGTATACCAAGTGTAGTTACTCTCTGCCAGTTTTCACAGTGCAGTTACTCTCCCAGTGTTCCCAGTGTATTTAGTCTGTGCCACTGTTCACAGTGTATTTACACTCTGCCACTGTTCGAAGTGTATTTACTCTCCCAGTGTTCCCAGTGTACTCACTCCCTCCCAGTGTTCCCACTGTATTTACTCGCTGTGTTCCCCATGTATTTACTCTCCCAGTGTTCTCAGTGTATTTAATCTCTCAAAGTTTATTTACTCTCCCAGCATTCCCAGTTTACTTACTCCCTCCCAGTGTTACCAGTGTATTTACTCTCTCCCAGTGTTCGCAATGTATTTACTCTCCCAGTGTTCCCAGTGTATTTATTCTCCCGGTATTGCGAGTGAATTTACTCTCTCTCAGTGATCCCTGTACGTTACCTCTCCCAGTGTTCTCCGTGTATTTACACTCCCTGTGTTCCTAGTGTATTTACTCTCCCAGTGTTCCCAGTGTAGTTACACTCCCAGTGTTCTCAGTCCATTTAATCTCTCGCAGTATATTTATTCTCCCGAAGTTCCCAGTGTATTTACTCCCTCCCAATGTTCCCAGTGTATTTACTCTCCTAGTGTACCCAGTGTAGTTACAGTCCCAGTGTTCTCAGTCTATTTAATCTCTCGCAGTATATTTATTCTTTTGGAGTTCCCAGTTTATTTACTCCCTCCCAATGTTCCCAGTGTATTTACTCTCTCCCAGTGTTCGCAATGTATTTACTCTCCCAGTGTTCTCAGTGTATTTAATCTCTCAAAGTTGATTTACTCTCCCAGAGTTCCCAGTTTACTTACTCCCTCCCAGTGTTCCCAGTGTATTTACTCTCTCCCAGTGTTCGCAATGTATTTACTCTCCCAGTGTTCCAAGTGTATTTATTATCCCAGTGTTCCCAGTGTAGTTACACTCCCAGTGCTCCCAGAATATTTGCTCTCTAAGTGTTCCCAGTGTTTATACTCTCTCCCAGTGTTGCCATGTCATTTACTCACCCATTGTTCCCAGTGTGTTTACCCCCCCAGTGTTCCCAGTGTATTTACTCTCCCAGTGTTCCCAGTTTATTTAATCTCCCAATGTTCACAGTATATTTACTCTCCCAGAGTTCCCAGTGTACTCATTCCCTCCCAGTGTTCCCACTGTATTTAGTCTCTGTGTTCCTCGTGTATTTACTCTCCCAGTATTCTCAGTGTATTTAATCTCTCAAAGTGTATTTACTCTCCCGGCGTTCCCAGCTTACTTACTCCCTCCCAGTGTTACCAGTGTATTTACTCTCTCCCAGTGTTGGCGAAGTCTTTAGTCTCTCCCAGTGTTCCCAGTGTATTTACTCTCCCAATATTGCGAGTGTATTTACTATCCCAGTGTTCCCAATGTAGTTACACTCCCAGTGCTCTCAGAATTTTATGCTCTCCCAGTGTTCCCAGTGTTTATACTCTCTCCCCGTGTTCCCATGTCATTTACTCACCCAGTGTTCCTAGTGTGTTTACTCCCCCAGTGTTACAGTGTATTTATTCTCTCCCAGTGTTCCCAGTGTAATTGCTCTCACAATGTTCCCCGTGTATTTACTCTCCCAGTGTTCACAGTGTATTTACTCTGGCAGTGATCCCAGCCTATTTACTCTCGCTGAATTCCCAGTGTATTTACTTCCTCACAGTGTTTCCGGTGCATTTTCACTCTCCCAGTGTTCCCAATGCCTTTACTCTCCCAGTGTTCTCAGTGTATTTAATCTCTCTCAATATATTTATTCTCCCAGAATTCCCAGTGTATTTACGCCATCCCAATGTTCCCAGTGTATTTACTCTCCTAGTGTTCCCAGTGTATATGCTCTCTCCGTTTTCCCAGTGTATTTGCTCTCTCTCAGGGTTTACAGTGTATTTACTCTGCCAGTATTCTCAGAGTCTTTAGTCTCTCCAAGTGTATTTACTCTCCCTGTGTTTCCAGTGTATATACTCTCTCAGTGATCTGAGTGTACTTACTCTCCCAGTTTTCCTAGTGTATTTACTCTCTTCCAGTGTTCATAGTGTAGTTACTCTCTCCTAGTGTTCTCAGTGTATTTAATCTCTCAAAGTTTATTTACTCTCCCAGCGTTCCCAGTTTACTTACTCCCTCCCAGTGTTACCAGTGTATTTACTCTCTCCCAGTGTTCGCAATCTATTTACTTCCCCAGTGTTACAAGTTATTTACTCTCCCAGTATTGCGAGTGTATTTACTCTCTCTCAGTGATCCCTGTACGTTTCCTCTCCCAGTGTTCTCCGTGTATTTACACTCCCTGTGTTCCTAGTGTATATACTCTCCCAGTGCTACCAGTGTAGTTACACCCCCAGTGTTCTCAATCTATTTAATCTCTCCCAGTATATTTATTCTCCCGGTGTTCCCAGTGTATTTACTCTCACCCAATGTTCCCAGTGTATTTACTCTCTCCCAGTGTTCACAATGTATTTACTCTCCCAGTGTTCCTACTCTCCCAGTTATGCAAGTGTATTTACACTCTCTCAGTGATCCCTGTGCGCCACCTCTCCCAGTGTTCCCTGTGTATTTAAACACCCTGTGTTCCTAGTGCATTTACTCTCCCAATGTTCCCAGTTTAGTTACATCCCAGTGCTCCCAGAATATTTGCTCTCCCAATGTTCCCAGCATATTTACTGCATCCAAGTGTTCCCAGTTCATTTACTAACCTAGTGTTACCAGTGTGTTTACTCCCCTATGTTACCATGTATTTATTCTCTCCCAGTGTTCTCAGTGTAATTGCCCTCACACTGTTCCCAGTGTATTTACTCTCCCAGTGTTCACAGTGTATTTACTCTGGCAGTGATCCCAGCCTACTTACTCTCTCTGCATTCCCAGTGTATTCATTCCCTCACTGTGTTCCCAGTGTATTTAATCTCTCCTAGTGTTCCCGGTTTATTTACTCTCCCAATGTTCTCAGTGTATTTAATCTCTCCCAGTGTATTTATTCTCCCGGAGATCCCAGTGTATTTACTCCCTCCCAATGTTCGCAGTGTATTTGCTCTCACAGTGTTCCCAGTATATTTACTCTCCCAGTGTTCCCAGTGTATTTACATTCAAAGTGTTCCCAGTGTACTTACTGTCTCCCATTGTATTTACTCTCCCAGTGTTCCCAGTGTATTTAATCTCCCAGTGTTCCCAGTGAGTTTACTCTCTTAGTGTTTCCAGTGTATTTACTCTCTGTCAGTGTTCCCAGTGCATTTACGCTCTCCCAGTGTCCCCACTGTACATGACTTCCCAGTTTCCCCAGTGTCTTTAATCTCCCTGTGTTCCCAGTGTATTTAAACTCCCACTGTTCTCAGCGTATTTCTTCTCTCCTAGTATACCCAGTGTAGTTACTCTCTTCCAGTGTTCCCAGTGCAGTTACTCTCCCAGTGTTCCCAGTGTATTTAGTCTGTGCCACTGTTCCCAGTGTATTTACACTCTGCCACTGTTCGAAGGGTATTTACTGTCCCAGTGTTCCCAGTTTATCTACTCTCCCAGTGTTCGCAGTGTATTTACTCTCCCAGAGGTCCCAGTGTACTCACTCCCTCCCAGTGTTCCCAGTGTATTTACTCTCTGTGTTCCCCGTGTATTTACTCTTCCAGTGTTCTCAGTGTATTTAATCTCTCTAAGTTTATTTACTCTCCCAGCGTTCCCAGTTTACTTACTCCCTCCCAGTGTTACCAGTGTATTTACTCTCTCCCAGTGTTCGCAAAGTATTTACTCTCCCAGTGTTCCCAGTGTATTTACTCTCCCAGTATTGCGAGTGTATTTACTCTCTCTCAGTGATCCCTGTACGTTACCTCTCCCAGTGTTCTCCATGTATTTACACTCCCTGTGTTCCTAGTGTATTTACTCTCCCAGTGTTCCCAGTGTAGTTACACTCCCAGTGTTCTCAGTCCATTTAATCCCTCGCAGTATATTTATTCTCCCAGAGTTCCCAGTGTATTTACTCCCTCCCAATGTTCCCAGTGTATTTACTATCCCAGTATACCCAGTGTAGTTACACTCCCAGTGTACTCAGTCTATTTAATCTCTCGCAGTATATTTATTCTCTTGGAATTCCCAGTTTATTTACTCCCTCCCAATGTTCCCAGTGTATTTACTCTCTCCCAGTGTTCGCAATGTATTTACTTTCCCAGTGTTCTCAGTGTATTTAATCTCTCAAAGTTGATTTACTCTCCCAGAGTTCCCAGTTTACTTACTCCCTCCCAGTGTTCCCAGTGTAGTTACACTCCCAGTGCTCCCGGAATATTTGCTCTCTCAGCGTTCCCAGTGTTTATACTCTCTCCCAGTGTTGCCATGTCATTTACTCACCCATTGTTCCCAGTGTGTTTACTCCGCCATTGTTACAGTGTATTTATTCTCTCCCACTGTTCCCAGTATATTTAATCACCTCCAGTGTTCCCAGTGTATTTACTCTCCCAGTGTTCCCAGTTTATTTACTCTCCCAATGTTCGCAGTGTATTAACTCTCCCAGAGTTCCCAGTGTACTTACTCCCTCCCAGTGTTCCCACTGTATTTACTCTCTGTGTTCCCCATGTATTTACTCTCCCAGTGTTCTCAGTGTATTTAATCTCTCAAAGTTGATTTACTCTCCCAGCATTCCCAGTTTACTTACTCCCTCCCAGTGTTACCAGTGTATTTACTCTCTCCCAGTGTTCGCAAAGTATTTACTCTCCCAGTGTTCCCAGTGTATTTACTCTCCCAATATTGAGAGTGTATCTACTCTCTCCCTGCGTTCCAAGTGTATTTACTCTCCCAGTGTGTTTACTCCCGCAGTGTTACAGTGTATTTATTCTCTCTCAGTGTTCCCAGTTTATTTGCTCTCACAGTGTTACCAGTGTATTTACTCTCCTAATGCGCCCAGTGTATTTACTGTCCCAGTGTTCTCAGTGCATTTATTGTTACAGTGTTCACAGTATATTTACTCTCCCAGTGTTCCCAGTGTATTAACTCTCTTCCAATGCTCCCAGTTTATTTACTATCCCAGTGTTCCGAGTGCATTTACTCTCCCAATGTTCCCAGTGTATTTAATCTCCCAGTGTTCCCAGTGAGTTTACTCTCTTAGTGTTTCCAGTGTATTTACTCTCTGTCAGTGTTCCCAGTGTATTTACTCTCTCCCAGTATCCCCACTGTACTCGACGTCCCAGTTTCCCCAGTGTCTTTAATCTCCCAGTGTTCCCAGTGTATTTAGTCTGTGCCACTGTTCCCAGTGTATTTACACTCTGCCACTGTTCGAAATGTATTTACTCTCCCAGTGTTCCCAGTTTATTTACTCTCCCAGTGTTCGCAGTGTATTTACTCTCCCAGAGGTTCCATTGTACTTACTCCCTCCCAGTGTTCCCACTGTATTTACTCGCTGTGTTCTCCGTGTATTTACTCTCCCAGTGTTCTCAGTGTATTTAATCTCTCAAAGTTTATTTACTCTCCCAGCGTTCCCAGTTTACTTACTCCCTCCCAGTGTTACCAGTTTATTTACTCTCTCCCAGTGTTCGCAAATTATTTACTCTCCCAGTATTGCGAGTGTATTTACTCTCCCAGTATTGCGAGTGTATTTACTCTCTCTCAGTGATCCCTGTACGTTACCTCTCCCAGTGTTCTCCGTGTATTTACACTCCCTGTGTTCCTAGTGTATTTACTCTCCCAGTGTTCTCAGTCCATTTAATCCCTCGCAGTATATTTATTCTCTCGGAGTTCCCAGTGTATTTACTCCCTCCCAATGTTCCCAGTGTATTTACTCTCCCAGTGTACCCAGTGTAGTTACACTCCCAGTGTACTCAGTCTATTTAATCTCTCGCAGTATATTTATTCTCTTGGAGTTCTCAGTTTATTTACTCCCTCCCAATGTTCCCAATGTATTTACTCTCTCCCAGTCTTCGCAATGTATTTACTCTCCCAGTGTTCTCAGTGTATTTAATCTCTCAAAGTTGATTTACTCTCCCAGTTTACTTACTCCCTCCCAGTGTTCCCAGTGTAGTTACACTCCCAGTGCTCCCGGAATATTTGCTCTCTCAGCGTTCCCAGTGTTTATACTCTCTCCCAGTGTTGCCATGTCATTTACTCACCCATTGTTCCCAGTGTGTTTACTCCGCCATTGTTACAGTGTATTTATTCTCTCCCACTGTTCCCAGTATATTTAATCACCTCCAGTGTTCCCAGTGTATTTACTCTCCCAGTGTTCCCAGTTTATTTACTCTCCCAATGTTCGCAGTGTATTAACTCTCCCAGAGTTCCCAGTGTACTTACTCCCTCCCAGTGTTCCCACTGTATTTACTCTCTGTGTTCCCCATGTATTTACTCTCCCAGTGTTCTCAGTGTATTTAATCTCTCAAAGTTGATTTACTCTCCCAGCATTCCCAGTTTACTTACTCCCTCCCAGTGTTACCAGTGTATTTACTCTCTCCCAGTGTTCGCAAAGTATTTACTCTCCCAGTGTTCCCAGTGTATTTACTCTCCCAATATTGAGAGTGTATCTACTCTCTCCCTGCGTTCCAAGTGTATTTACTCTCCCAGTGTGTTTACTCCCGCAGTGTTACAGTGTATTTATTCTCTCTCAGTGTTCCCAGTTTATTTGCTCTCACAGTGTTACCAGTGTATTTACTCTCCTAATGCGCCCAGTGTATTTACTGTCCCAGTGTTCTCAGTGCATTTATTGTTACAGTGTTCACAGTATATTTACTCTCCCAGTGTTCCCAGTGTATTAACTCTCTTCCAATGCTCCCAGTTTATTTACTATCCCAGTGTTCCGAGTGCATTTACTCTCCCAATGTTCCCAGTGTATTTAATCTCCCAGTGTTCCCAGTGAGTTTACTCTCTTAGTGTTTCCAGTGTATTTACTCTCTGTCAGTGTTCCCAGTGTATTTACTCTCTCCCAGTATCCCCACTGTACTCGACGTCCCAGTTTCCCCAGTGTCTTTAATCTCCCAGTGTTCCCAGTGTATTTAGTCTGTGCCACTGTTCCCAGTGTATTTACACTCTGCCACTGTTCGAAATGTATTTACTCTCCCAGTGTTCCCAGTTTATTTACTCTCCCAGTGTTCGCAGTGTATTTACTCTCCCAGAGGTTCCATTGTACTTACTCCCTCCCAGTGTTCCCACTGTATTTACTCGCTGTGTTCTCCGTGTATTTACTCTCCCAGTGTTCTCAGTGTATTTAATCTCTCAAAGTTTATTTACTCTCCCAGCGTTCCCAGTTTACTTACTCCCTCCCAGTGTTACCAGTTTATTTACTCTCTCCCAGTGTTCGCAAATTATTTACTCTCCCAGTATTGCGAGTGTATTTACTCTCCCAGTATTGCGAGTGTATTTACTCTCTCTCAGTGATCCCTGTACGTTACCTCTCCCAGTGTTCTCCGTGTATTTACACTCCCTGTGTTCCTAGTGTATTTACTCTCCCAGTGTTCTCAGTCCATTTAATCCCTCGCAGTATATTTATTCTCTCGGAGTTCCCAGTGTATTTACTCCCTCCCAATGTTCCCAGTGTATTTACTCTCCCAGTGTACCCAGTGTAGTTACACTCCCAGTGTACTCAGTCTATTTAATCTCTCGCAGTATATTTATTCTCTTGGAGTTCTCAGTTTATTTACTCCCTCCCAATGTTCCCAATGTATTTACTCTCTCCCAGTCTTCGCAATGTATTTACTCTCCCAGTGTTCTCAGTGTATTTAATCTCTCAAAGTTGATTTACTCTCCCAGTTTACTTACTCCCTCCCAGTGTTCCCAGTGTAGTTACACTCCCAGTGCTCCCGGAATATTTGCTCTCTCAGCGTTCCCAGTGTTTATACTCTCTCCCAGTGTTGCCATGTCATTTACTCACCCATTGTTCCCAGTGTGTTTACTCCCCCAGTGTTACAGTGTATTTATTCTCTCCCAGTTTTCCCAGTATATTTAATCACCTCCGGTGTTCGCAGTGTATTTACTCTCTCAGTGTTCCTAGTTTATTTACTCTCCCAATGTTCGCAGTGTATTTACTCTCCCAGAGTTCCCAGTGTACTCACTCCCTCCCAGTGTTCCCACTGTATTTACTCTCTGTGTTCCCCATATATTTACTCTCCCAGTGTTCCCAGTGTATTAACTCTCTTCCAATGCTCCCAGTTTATTTACTATCCCAGTGTTCCGAGTGCATTTACTCTCCCAATGTTCCCAGTGTATTTAATCTCCCGGTGTTCCCAGTGAGTTTACTCACTCAGTGTTTCCAGTGTATTTACTCTCTGTCAGTGTTCCCAGTGTATTTACTCTCTCCCAGTGTCCCCACTGTACTTGACCTCCCAGTTTCTCCAGTGTCTTTAATCTCCCTGTATTCCCAGTGTATTTAAACTCCCACTGTTCTCAGCATATTTCCTCTCTCCCAGTGTACCCAGTGTAGTTACTCTCGTCCAGTGTTCCCAGTGCAGTTACTCTCCCAGTGTTCCCAGTGTATTTAGTCTGTGCCACTGTTCCCAGTGTATTTACACTCTACCACTGTTCGAAGTGTATTTACTCTCCCAGAGGTCCCAGTGTACTCACTCACTCCCAGTATTCCCACTGTATTTACTATCTGTGTTCCCCGCGTATTTACTCTCCCAATGTTCTCAATGTATTTAACCTCTCAAAGTTTATTTACTCTCCCAGTATTCCCAGTTTACTTACTCCCTCCCAGTGTTACCAGTGTATCTACTCTGTCCCAGTGTTCGCAAAGTATTTACTCTCCCAGTGTTCCCAGTGTATTTACTCTCTCAGTATTGCGAGTGTATTTGCTCTCTCTCAGTGATCCCTGTACGTTACCTCTCCCAGTGTTCTCCGTGTATTTACACTCCCTGTGTTCCTAGTGTATTTACTCTCCCAGTGTTCCCAGTGTAGTTACGCTCCCAGTGTTCTCAGTCTATTTAATCACTCGCAGTTTATTTATTCTCCCGGAGTTCCCAGTGTATTTACTCCCACCCAATGTTCCCAGTGTATTTACTCTCTCAGTATTCCCTGTGTATTTACTCTCCCAGTGTTCTCAGTATATTTAATCTCTCAAAGTTGATTTACTCTCCCAGAGTTCCCAGTTTACTTACTCCCTCCCAGTGTTCCCAGTGTATTTACTCTCTCCCTGTGTTCGCAATGTATTTATTCTCCCAGTGTTCCAAGTGTATTTACTATCCCAGTGTTCCCAGTCGTAGTTACACTCCCAGTGCTCCCAGAATATTTGCTCTCCCAGTGTTCCCAGTGTTTATACTCTCTCCCAGTGTCCCCATGTCATTTACTCACCCTTCTCAGTGTATTTATTCTCTCCCAGTGTTCCCAGTGTCAATGTTCTCACAATGTTCCCCGTGTATTTACTCTCCCAGTGTTCACAGTGTATTTACTCTGGCCGTGATCCGGGCCTATTTACTCTCGCTGCATTCCCAGTATATTTACTTCCTCACAGTGTTTCCGGTGTATTTTCACTCTCCCAGTGTTCCCAATGTATTTACTCTCCCAGTATTCTCAGTGTATTTAATCTCTCTCAGTATATTTATTCTCCCGGAATTCCCAGTGTATTTACGCCATCCCAATGTTCCCAGTGTATTTACTCTCCTAGTGTTCCCAGTGTATATGCTCTCTCAGTGTTCCCAGTGTATTTGATCTCTCTCAGGGTTCCCAGTGTATTTACTCTGCCAGTGTTCTCAGAGTCTTTAGTCTTTCCAAGTGTATATACTCTCCCTGTGTTTCCAATGTATATACTCTCTCAGTGATCTGAGTGTACTTACTCTCCCAGTTTTCCTAGTGTAGTTACTCTCTTCCAGTGTTCGTAGTGTAGTTACTCTCTCCTAGTGTTCTCAGTGTATTTAATCTCTCAAAGTTTATTTACTCTCCCCGCGTTCCTAGTTTACTTACTCCCTCCCAGTGTTATCAGTGTATTTACTCTGTCCCAGTGTTCGCAATCTATTTACTTCCCCAGTGTTCCCAGTGTATTTACTCTCCCAGTATTGCGAGTGTATTTACTCTCTCTCAGTGATCCCTGTACGTTACCTCTCCCAGTGTTCTCCGTGTATTTACACTCCCTGTGTTCCTAGTGTATTTATTCTCCCAGTGTTACCAGTGTAGTTACACTCCCAGTGTTCACAGTCTATTTAATCTCTCCCAGTATATTTATTCTCCCGGAGTTCCTAGTGTCTTTACCCGCTCCCAATGTTCCCAGTGTATTTACTCTCTCCCAGTGTTCACAATGTATTTACTCTCCCAGTGTTCCTACTCTCCCAGTTATGCAAATGTATTTACACTCTCTCAGTGATCCCTGTGCGTCACCTCTCCCAGTGTTCCCTGTGTATTTAAACACCCTCTGTTCCTAGTGCATTTACTTTCCCAATGTTCGCAGTTTAGTTACATCCCAGTGCTCTCAGAGTATTTGCTCTCCCAATGTTCCCAGCATATTTACTGCATCCAAGTGTTCCCAGTTCATTTACTAACCTAGTGTTCCCAGTGTCTTTACTCCCCTGTGTTACCATGTATTTATTCTCTCCCAGTGTTGTTATTGTAATTGCCCTCACACCATTCCCAGTGTATTTACTCTCCCAGTGTTCACAGTGTATTTACTCTGGCAGTGATCCCAGCCTACTTACTCTCTCTGCATTCCCAGTGTATTCATTCCCTCACTGTGTTCCCAGTGTATTTAATCTCTCCTAGTGTTCCCGGTTTATTTACTCTCGCAATGTTCTCAGTGTATTTAATCTCTCCCAGTGTATTTATTCTTCCGGAGTTCCCATGGTATTTACTCCCTCCCAATGTTCCCAGTGTATGTGCTCGCACAATGTTCCCAGTATATTTACTCTCCCAGTGTTCCCAGTGTATTTACATTCAAAGTGTTCCCAGTGTACTTACTGTCTCCCAGTGTATTTAATCTCCCAGTGTTCCCAGTGTATTTAATCTCCCAGTTTTCCCAGTGAGTTTACTCTCTTAGTGTTTCCAGTGTATTTACTCTCTGTCAGTGTTCCCAGTGTATTTACTCTCTCCCAGTGTCCCCACTGTACTTGACCTCCCAGTTTCCCCAGTGTCTTTAATCTCCCTGTGTTCTCAGTGTATTTAAACTCCCACTGTTCTCAGCGTATTTCTTCTCTCCTAGTATACTCAGTGTAGTTACTCTCTTCCAGTGTTCACAGTGCAGTTACGCTCCCAGTGTTCCCAGTGTATTTAGTCTGTGCCACTGTTCCCAGTGTATTTACACTCTGCCACTGTTCGAAGTGTATTTACTCTCCCAGTGTTCCCAGTTTATTTACTCTCCCAGTTTTCGCAGTGTATTTACTCTCCCAGAGTTCCCAGTGTACTCACTCCCTCCCAGTGTTCCCACTGTATTTACTCGCTGTGTTCCCCGTATATTTACTCTCCCAGTGTTCTCAGTGTATTTACTCTCCCAGTATTGCGAGTGTATTTACTCTCTCTCAGTGATCCCTGTACGTTACCTCTCCCAGTGTTCTCCGTGTATTTACACTCCCTGTGTTACTAGTGTATTTACTCTCCCAGTGTTACCAGTGTAGTTACACCCCCAATGTTCTCAGTCTATTTAATCTCTCCCAGTATGTTTATTCTCCCGGAGTTCCTAGTGCATTTACTCCCTCCCAATGTTCCCAGTGTATTTACTCTCTCCCAGTGTTCACAATGTATTTACTTTCCCAGTGTTCCTACTCTCCCAGTTATGCAAGTGTATTTACACTCTCTCAGTGATCCCTGTGCATCACCTCTCCCAGTGTATGTAAACCCCCTGTGTTCCTAGTGCATTTACTCTCCCAATGTTCCCAGTTTAGTTACATCCCAGTGCTCCCAGAGTATTTGCTCTCCCAATGTTCCCAGCATATTTACTGCATCCAAGTGTTCCCTGTTCATTTACTAACCCAGTGTTCCCCGTGTGTTTACTCCCCTGTGTTACCATATATTTATTCTCTCCCAGTGTTCTCAGTGTAATTGCCCTCACACCGTTCCCAGTGTATTTACTCTCCCAGTGTTCACAGTGAATTTACTCTGGCAGTGATCCCAGCCTACTTACTCTCTCTGCATTCCCAGTGTATTCATTCCCTCACTGTGTTCCCAGTGTATTTAATCTCTCCTAGTGTTCCCGGTTTATTTACACACCCAATGTTCTCAGTGTATTTAATCTCTCCCAGTGTATTTATTCTCCCGGAGTTCCCAGTGTATTTACTCCCTCCCAATGTTCGCAGTGTATTTGCTCTCACAGTGTTCCCAGTATATTTACTCTCCCAGTGTCCCCAGTGTATTTACATTCAAAGTGTTCCCAGTGTACTTACTGTCTCCCAGTGTATATACTTTCCCAGATTCCCCAGTGCATTTAATCTCTATATGTTCCCAGTGTATTTACTCTCCCAGTATTCCCAGTGTATTTACTCTCTCCCATTGTTCTCAGCGTATTCACTGTCCCAGTGTTCACAGTATATTTACTCTGTGTTCCTATCGCGTTTACTCTCTCCCTGTGTTCTTATTGTATTTACTTGCCACAGTGATCCCTGAGTATTTAATCTCGTTGTATTTCCAGTGTATTTAATTTACCAGTGTTCCCAATACACTTACTGTCTCAGTGTTCCCAGTGTATTTACACTCCCTGTATTCCCCGTGTATTTGCCTTCCCAATGTGAGCTTTATATTTACTGTCAGTGCCCAGTGTTCCCAGTCATCTTACTCTCCCAGCGTTCCCAGAATGTTTATTCCCTCAGTGTTCCAGTGTATTTATTCTCTCCCAGTGTTCCCATGAATATTTAATCACCTCCAGTGTTCCCAGTGTATTTACTCTCCCAGTGTTCCCAGTTTATTTACTCTCCCAGTGTTCGCAGTGTATTTACTCTCACAGAGTTCCCAGTGTACTCACTCCCTCCCAGTGTTCCCACTGTATTTATTCTCTGTGTTCCCCGTGTGTTTACTCTCCCAGTGTTCTCAGTGTATTTAATCTCTCAAAGTTTATTTACTCTCCCAGCGTTCCCAGTTTACTTACTCCCTCCCAGTGTTACCAGTGTATTTACTCTCTACCAGTGTTCGCAAAGTATTTACTCTCCCAGTGTTCCCAGTGTATTTACTCTCCCAGTATTGCGAGTGTATTTTCTCTCTCCCAGTGTTCCAAGTGTATTTACTCTCCCAGTGTGTTTACTCCCGCAGTGTTACAGTGTATTTATTCTCTCCCAGTGTTCCCAGTTTATTTGCTCTCACAGTGTTCCCAGTGTATTTACTCTCCCAATGTTGTATTTACTCTCCCAGTGTTCCCTGTTTATTTACTCTCCCAGTGTTCGCAATGTATTTACTCTCCCTGATTTCCCAGTGTACTCACTCCCTCCCAGTGTTCCCACTGTATTTACTCTCTGTGTTCCCCGTGTATTTACTCTCCCAATGTTCTCAGTGTATTTAATCTCTCAATGTGTATTTACTCTCCCAGCGTCCCAGTTTACTTACTCCCTCCCAGTTTTACCAGTGTATTTACTCTCTCCCAGTGTTCGCAAAGTATTTACTCTCCCAGTGTTCCCAGTGTATTTACTCTCCCAGTATTGCGAGTGTATTTACTCTCTCTCTGTGATCCCTGTACGTTACCTCTCCCAGTGTTCTCCGTGTATTTACACTTCCTGTGTTCCTAGTGTATTTACTCTCCCAGTGTTCCCAGTGTAGTTACACTCCCAGTGTTCTCAGTCTATTTAATCTCTCGCAGTATATTTATTCTCCCGGATTTCCCAGTGTATTTACTCCCTCCCAATGATCCCAGTGTATTTACTCTCTCAGTATTCCCAGTGTATTTACTCTCCCAGTGTTCACAGTGTATTTACTCTGGCAGTGATCCCAGCCTACTTACTCTCTCTGCATTCCCAGTGTATTCATTCCCTCACTGTGTTCCCAGTGTTTTTAATCTCTCCTAGTGTTCCCGGTTTTTTTACTCTCCCAATGTACTCAGTGTATTTAATCTCTCCCAGTGTATTTATTCTTCCGGAGTTCCCCGTGTATTTACTCCCTCCCAATGTTCCCAGTGTATTTGCTCTCACAGTGTTCCCGGTATATTTACTCTCCCCGTGTTCCCAGTGTATTTACATTCAAAGTGTTCCCAGTGTACTTACTGTCTCCCAGTGTATTTAATCTCCCAGTGTTCCCAGTGTATTTAATCTCCCAGTGTTCCCAGTGAGTTTACTCTCTTAGTGTTTCCAGTGTATTTACTCTCAGTCAGTGTTCCCAGTGTATTTACTCTCTCCCAGTGTCCCCACTGTACTTGACCTACCAGTTTCCCCAGTGTCTTTAATCTCACTGTGTTCTCAGTTTATTTAAACTCCCACTGTTCTCAGCGTATTTCTTCTCTCCTAGTATACCCAGTGTAGTTACTCTCTTCCAGTGTTCACAGTGCAGAAACGCCCCCAGTGTTCCCAGTTTATTTACTCTCCCAGTGTTCGCAGTGTATTTACTCTCACAGAGTTCCCAGTGTACTCACTCCCTCCCAGTGTTCCCACTGTATTTATTCTCTGTGTTCCCCGTATATTTACTCTCCCAGTGTTCTCAGTGTATTTAATCTCTCAAAGTTTATTTACTCTCCCAGCATTCCCAGTTTACTTACTCCCTCCCAGTGTTACCAGTGTATTTACTCTCTCCCAGTGTTCGCAAAGTATTTACTCTCCCAGTGTTCCCAGTGTATTTACTCTCCCAGTATTGCGAGTGTATTTTCTCTCTCCCAGTGTTCCAAGTGTATTTACTCTCCCAGTGTGTTTACTCCCGCAGTGTTACAGTGTATTTATTCTCTCCCAGTGTTCCCAGTTTAGTTGCTCTCACAGTGTTCCCAGTGTATTTACTGTCCCAATGCTCCCGTGTATTTACACTCCCAGCGTTCTCAGTGCATTTATTGTTACAGTGTTCGCAGTACATTTACTTTCCCAGTGTTCCCAGTGTATTAACTCTCTTCCAATGCTCCCAGTTGATTTACTATCCCAGTGTTCCGAGTGTATTTACTCTCCCAGTGTTCCCAGTGTATTTAATCTCCCAGTGTTCCCAGTGAGTTTACTCTCTCAGTGTTTCCAGTGTGTTTACTCTCTGTCAGTGTTCCCAGTGAATTTAATCTCTCCCAGTGTCCCCACTGTACTTGACCTCGCAATTTACCCAGTGTCTTTAATCTCCCTGTGTTCCCAGTGTATTTAAAATCCCACTGTTCTCAGCGTATTTCCTCTTCCCAGTATACCCAGTGTAGTTACTCTCGTCCAGTGTTCCCAGTGCAGTTACTCTCCCAGTGTTCCGAGTGTATTTAGTCTGTGCCACTGTTCCCAGTATATTTACACTCTGCCACTGTTCTAATTGTATTTTCTCTCCCAGTGTTCCCAGTTTATTTACTCTCCCAGTGTTCGCAATGTATTTACTCTCCCAGATTTCCCAGTGTACTCACTCCCTCCCAGTGTTCCCAATGTATTTACTCTCTGTGTTCCCCGTGTATTTACTCTCCCAATGTTCTCAGTGTATTTAATCTCTCAATGTTTATTTACTATCCCAGCGTCCCAGTTTACTTACTCCCTCCCAGTTTTACCAGTGTATTTACTCTCTCCCAGTGTTCGCAAAGTATTTACTCTCCCAGTGTTCCCAGTGTATTTACTCTCCCAGTATTGCGATTGTATTTACTCTCTCTCTGTGATCCCTGTACGTTACCTCTCCCAGTGTTCTCCGTGTATTTACACTTCCTGTGTTCCTAGTGTATTTACTCTCCCAGTGTTCCCAGTGTAGTTACACTCCCAGTGTTCTCAGTCTATTTAATCTCTCGCAGTATATTTATTCTCCCGGAGTTCCCAGTGTATTTACTCCCTCCCAATGATCCCAGTGTATTTACTCTCTCAGTATTCCCAGTGTATTTACTCTCCCAGTGTTCACAGTGTATTTACTCTGGCAGTGATCCCATCCTAATTACTCTCTCTGCTTTCCCAGTGTATTCATTCCCTCACTGTGTTCCCAGTGTTTTTAATCTCTCCTAGTGTTCCCGGTTTTTTTACTCTCCCAATGTACTCAGTGTATTTAATCTCTCCCAGTGTATTTATTCTTCTGGAGTTCCCAGTGTATTTACTCCCTCCCAATGTTCCCAGTGTATTTGCTCTCACAGTGTTCCCAGTATATTTACTCTCCCAGTGTTCCCAGTGTATTTACATTCAAAGTGTTCCCAGTGTACTTACTGTCTCCCAGTGTATTTAATCTCCCAGTGTTCCCAGTGTATTTAATCTCCCAGTGTTCCCAGTGAGTTTACTCTCTTAGTGTTTCCAGTGTATTTACTCTCTGTCAGTGTTCCCAGTGTATTTACTCTCTCCCAGTGTCCCCACTGTACTTGACCTACCAGTTTCCCCAGTGTCTTTAATCTCACTGTGTTCTCAGTGTATTTAAACTCCCACTGTTCTCAGCGTATTTCTTCTCTCCTAGTATACCCAGTGTAGTTACTCTCTTCCAGTGTTCACAGTGCAGTTACGCCCCCAGTGTTCCCAGTGTATTAATCTGTGCCACTGTTCCCAGTGTATTTACACTCTGCCACTGTTCGAAGTGTATTTTCTCTCCCAGTGTTCCCAGTTTATTTACTCTCCCAGTGTTCGAAGTGTATTTACTCTCCCAGAGTTCCCAGTGTACTCCCTCCCTCCCAGTGTTCCCACTGTATTTACTCGCTGTGTTCCCCGTATATTTACTCTCCCAGTGTTCTCAGTGTATTTAATCTCTCAAAGTTTATTTACTCTACCAGCGTTCCCAGTTTACTTACTCCCTCCCAGTGTTACCAGTGTATTTACTCTGTCCCAGTGTTCGCAATCTATTTACTTCCCCAGTGTTCCCAGTGTATTTACTCTCCCAGTTTTGCGAGTGTATTTACTCTCTCACAGTCATCCCTGTACGTTACCTCTCCCAGTGTTCTCCGTGTATTTACACTCCCTGTGTTCCTAGTGTATTTACTCTCCCAGTGTTACAAGTGTAGTTAAACCCCCAGTGTTCTCAGTGTATTCAATCTCTCCCAATATGTTTATTCTCCCGGAGTTCCTAGTGCATTTACTCCCTCCCAATGTTCCCAGTGTATTTACTCTCTCCCAGTGTTCACAATGTATTTACTTTCACAGTGTTCCTACTCTCCCAGTTATGCAAGTGTATTTACACTCTCTCAGTGATCCCTGTGCGCCACCTCGCCCAGTGTTCCCTGTGTATTTAAACACCCTGTGTTCCTAGTGCATTTACTCTCCCAATGTTCCCAGTTTAGTTACATCCCAGTGCTCCCTGAGTATTTGCTCTCCCAATGTTTCCAACATATTTATTGCATCCAAGTGTTCCCAGTTCATTTACTAAACCAGTGATCCCAGTGTGTTTACTTCCTCACAGTGTTTCCGGTGTATTTTCACTCTCCCAGTGTTCCCAATGTATTTACTCTCCCAGTGTTCTCTGTGTATTTAATCTCTCTCAGTATATTTATTCTCCCGGAATTCCCAGTGTATTTACGCCATCCCAATGTTCCCAGTGTATTTACTCTCCTAGTGTTCCCAGTGTATATGCTCTCTCAATGTTCCCAGTGTATTTGATCTCTCTCAGGGTTCCCAGTGTATTTACTCTGCCAGTGTTCTCAGAGTCTTTAGTCTCTCCAAGTGTATTTACTCTCCCTGTGTTTCCAGTGTATATACTCTCTCAGTGATCTCAGTGTACTTACTCTCCCAGTGTTCCTAGTGTATTTACTCTCTTCCAGTGTTCGTAGTGTAGTTACTCTCTCCTAGTGTTCTCAGTGTATTTAACTCTCAAAGTTTATTTACTCTCCCAGCGTTCCCAGTTTACTTACTCCCTCCCAGTGTTACCAGTGTATTTACTCTGTCCCAGTGTTCGCAATCTATTTACTTCCCCAGTGTTCCCAGTGTATTTACTTTCCCAGTATTGCGAGTGTATTTACTCTCTCTCAGTCATCCCTGTACGTTACCTCTCCCAGTGTACTCCGTGTATTTACCCTCCCTGTGTTCCTAGTGTATTTACTCTCCCAGTGTTACCAGTGTAGTTACACCCCCAGTATTCTCAGTCTATTTAATCTCTCCCAGTATGTTTATTCTCCCGGAGTTCCTAGTGCATATATTCCCTCCCAATGTTCCCAGTGTATTTACTCTCTCCCAGTGTTCACAATGTATTTACTTTCCCAGTGTTCCTACTCTCCCAGTTATGCAAGTGTATTTACACTCTCTCAGTGATCCCTGTGCGTCACCTCTCCCAGTGTTCCCTGTGTATGTAAACACCCTGTGTTCCTAGTGCATTTACTCTCCCAATGTTCCCAGTTTAGTTACATCCCAGTGCTCCCAGAGTATTTGCTCTCCCAATGTTCCCAGCATATTTACTTCATCCAAGTGTTCCCTGTTCATTTACTAACCCAGTGTTCCCAGTGTGTTTACTCCCCTGTGTTACCATATATTTATTCTCTCCCAGTGTTCTCAGTGTAATTGCCCTCACACCGTTCCCAATGTATTTACTCTCCCAGTGTTCACAGTGTATTTACTCTGGCAGTGATCCCAGCCTAATTACTCTCTCTGCATTCCCAGTGTATTCATTCCCTCACTGTGTTCCCAGTGTATTTAATCTCTCCTAGTGTTCCCGGTTTATTTAAACTCTCAATGTTCTCAGTGTATTTAATCTCTCCCAGTGTATTTATTCTCCCGGAGTTCCCAGTGTATTTACTCCCTCCCAATATTCGCAGTGTATTTGCTCTCACAGTGTTCCCAGTATATTTACTCTCCCAGTGTCCCCAGTGTATTTACATTCAAAGTGTTCCCAGTGTACTTACTGTCTCCCAGTGTATTTACTTTCCCAGATTCCCCAGTGCATTTAATCTCTATATGTTCCCAGTGCATTTACTCTCCCAGTACTCCCAGTGTATTTACTCTCTCCCATTGTTCCCAGCGTATTCACTGTCCCAGTGTTCACAGTATATTTACTCTGTGTTCCTATCGCGTTTACTCTCTGCCTGTGTTCCCATTGTATTTACTTGCCACAGTGATCCCTGTGTATTTAATCTCGTTGTATTTCCAGTGTATTTAATTTACCAGGGTTCCCAATACATTTACTGTCTCAGTGTTCCCAGTGCATTTACACTCCCTGTATTCCCCGTGTATTTGCCTTCCCAATGTGAGCTTTATATTTACTGTCAGTGCCCTGTGTTCCCAATCATCTTACTCTCCCAGCGTTCCCAGAATGTTTATTCCCTCAGTGTTCCACTGTATTTATTCTCTCCCAGTGTTCCCAGTATATTTAATCACCCCCAGTGTTCCCAGTGTATTTACTCGCCCAATGTTCCCAGTTTATTTACTCTCCCAGTGTCCGCAGTGTATTTACTCCCGCAGAGTTCCCAGTGTACTCATTCCCTCCCTCCCAGTGTTCCCACTGTATTTATTCTCTGTGTTCCCCGTGTATTTACTCTTCCAGTGTTCTCAGTGTATTTAATCTCTCAAAGTTTATTTACTCTCCCAGCGTTCCCAGTTTACTTACTCCCTCCCAGTGTTACCAGTGTATTTACTCTCTACCAATGTTCGCAAAGTATTTACTCTCCCAGTGTTCCCAATGTATTTACTCTCCCAGTATTGCGAGTGTAGTTGCTCTCTCCCAGTGTTCCAAGTGTATTTACTCTCCCAGTGTGTTTACTCCCGCAGTGTTACAGTGTATTTATTCTCTCTCAGTGTTCCCATTTTATTTGCTCTCACAGTGTTCCCAGTGTATTTACTCTCCCAATGCTCCCGTGTATTTACACTCCCAGCGTTCTCAGTGCATTTATTGTTACAGTGTTCGCAGTACATTTACTTTCCCAGTGTTCCCAGTGTATTAACTCTCTTCCAATGCTCCCAGTTGATTTACTATCCCAGTGTTCCGAGTGTATTTACTCTCCCAGTGTTACCAGTGTAGTTACACCCCCAGTGTTCTCAGTCTATTTAATCTCTCCCAGTATGTTTATTCTCCCGGAGTTCCTAGTGCATTTACTCCATTCCAATGATCCCAGTGTATTTACTCTCTCACAGTGTTCACAATGTATTTACTTTCCCAGTGTTCCTACTCTCCCAGTTATGCAAGTGTATTTACACTCTCTCAGTGATCCCTGTGCGTCACCTCTCCCAGTGTTCCCTGTGTATTTAAACACCCTGTGTTCCTAGTGCATTTACTCTCCCAATGTTCCCAGTTTAGTTACATCCCAGTGCTCCCAGAGTGTTTGCTCTCCCAATGTTTCCAGCGTATTTATTGCATCCAAGTGTTCCCAGTTCATTTACTAACCCAGTGATCCCAGTGTGTTTACTTCCTCACAGTGTTTCCGGTGTATTTTCACTCTCCCAGTGTTCCCAATGTATTTACTCTCCCAGTGTTCTCTGTGTATTTAATCTCTCTCAGTATATTTATTCTCCTGGAATTCCCAGTGTATTTACGCCATCCCAATGTTCCCAGTGTATTTAATCTCCTAGTGTTCCCAGTGTATATACTCTCTCAGTGTTCCCAGTGTATTTGATCTCTCTCAGGGTTCCCAGTGTATTTACTCTGCCAGTGTTCTCAGAGTCTTTAGTCTCTCCAAGTGTATTTACTCTCCCGGTGTTTCCAGTGTATATACTCTCTCAGTGATCTCAGTGTACTTACTCTCCCAGTGTTCCTAGTGTATTTACTCTCTTCCAGTGTTCGTAGTGTAGTTACTCTCTCCTAGTGTTCTCAGTGTATTTAATCTCTCAAAGTTTATTTACTCTCCCAGCGTTCCCAGTTTACTTACTCCCTCCCAGTGTTACCAGTGTATTTACTCTGTCCCAGTGTTCGCAATCTGTTTACTTCCCCAGTGTTCCCTGTGTATTTACTTTCCCAGTATTGCGAGTGTATTTACTCTCTCTCAGTCATCCCTGTACGTTACCTCTCCCAGTGTTCTCCGTGTATTTACCCTCCCTGTGTTCCTAGTGTATTTACTCTCCCAGTGTTACCAGTGTAGTTACACCCCCAGTATTCTCAGTCTATTTAATCTCTCCCAGTATGTTTATTCTCCCGGAGTTCCTAGTGCATTTACTCCCTCCCAATGTTCCCAGTGTATTTACTCTCTCCCAGTGTTCACAATGTATTTACTTTCCCAGTGTTCCTACTCTTCCAGTTATGCAAGTGTATTTACACTCTCTCAGTGTTCCCTGTGCGTCACCTCTCCCAGTGTTCCCTGTGTATGTAAACACCCTGTGTTCCTAGTGCATTTACTCTCCCAATGTTCCCAGTTTAGTTAGATCCCAGTGCTCCCAGAGTATTTGCTCTCCCAATGTTCCCAGCATATTTACTGCATCCAAGTGTTCCCTGTTCATTTACTAACCCAGTGTTCCCAGTGTGTTTACTCCCCTGTGTTACCATGTATTTATTCTCTCCCAGTGTTCTCAGTGTAATTGCCCTCACACCGTTCCCAGTGTATTTACTCTCCCAGTGTTCACAGTGTATTTACTCTGGCAGTGATCCCAGCCTACTTACTCTCTCTGCATTCCCAGTGTATTCATTCCCTCACTGTGTTCCCAGTGTATTTAATCTCTCCTAGTGTTCCCGGTTTATTTACACTCCCAATGTTCTCAGTGTATTTAATCTCTCCCAGTGTATTTATTCTCCCGGAGTTCCCAGTGTATTTACTCCCTCCCAATGTTCACAGTGTATTTGCTCTCACAGTGTTCCCAGTATATTTACTCTCCCAGTGTCCCCAGTGTATTTACATTCAAAGTGTTCCCAGTGTACTTACTGTCTCCCAGTGTATTTACTTTCCCAGATTCCCCAATGCATTTAATCTCTATATGTTCCCAGTGCATTTACTCTCCCAGTATTCCCAGTGTATTTACTCTCTCCCATTGTTCCCAGCGTATTCACTGTCCAAGTGTTCACAGTATATTTACGCTGTGTTCCTATCGCGTTTACTCTCTCCCTGTGTTCCCATTGTATTTACTTGCCACAGTGATCCCTGTGTATTTAATCTCGTTGTATTTCCAGTGTATTTAATTTACCAGTGTTCCCAATACATTTACTGTCTCAGTGTTCCCAGAGTATTTACACTCCCTGTATTCCCCGTGTATTTGCCTTCCCAATGTGAGCTTTATATTTACTGTCAGTGCCCAGTGTTCCCAGTCATCTTACTCTCCCAGCGTTCCCAGAATGTTTATTCCCTCAGTGTTCCAGTGTATTTATTCTCTCCCAGTGTTCCCAGTATATTTAATCACCCCCAGTGTTCCCAGTGTATTTACTCGCCCAATGTTCCCAGTTTATTTACTCTCCCAGTGTTCGCAGTGTAATTACTCTCACAGAGTTCCCAGTGTACTCACTCCCTCCCAGTGTTTCCACTGTATTTATTCTCTGTGTTCCCCTTGTATTTACTCTCCCAGTGTTCTCAGTGTATTTAATCTCTCAAAGTTTATTTACTCTCCCAGCGTTCCCAGTTTACTTACTCCCTCCCAGTGTTACCAGTGTATTTACTCTCTACCAGTGTTCGCAAAGTATTTACACTCCCAGTGTTCCCAATGTATTTACTCTCCCAGTATTGCGAGTGTATTTACTCTCTCCCAGTGTTCCAAGTGTATTTACTCTCCCAGTGTGTTTACTCCTGCAGTGTTACAGTGTATTTATTTTCTCTCAGTGTTCCCAGTTTATTTGCTCTCACAGTGTTCCCAGTGTATTTACTCTCCCAATGCTCCCGTGTATTTACACTCCCAGCGTTCTCAGTGCATTTATTGTTACAATGTTCGCAGTACATTTACTTTCCCAGTGTTCCCAGTGTATTAAATCTCTTCCAATGCTCCCAGTTGATTTACTATCCCAGTGTTCCGAGTGTATTTACTCTCCCAGTGCTACCAGTGTAGTTACACCCCAAGTGTTCTCAGTCTATTTAATCTCTCCCAGTATGTTTATTCTCCCGGAGTTCCTAGTGCATTTACTCCATCCCAATGATCCCAGTGTATTTACTCTCTCCCAGTGTTCACAATGTATTTACTTTCCCAGTGTTCCTACTCTCCCAGTTATGCAAGTGTATTTACACTCTCTCATTGATCCCTGTGCGTCACCTCTCCCAGTGTTCCCTGTGTATTTAAACACCCTGTGTTCCTAGTGCATTTACTCTCCCAATGTTCCCAGTTTAGTTACATCCCAGTGCTCCCAGAGTATTTGCTCTCCCAATGTTTCCAGCATATTTATTGCATCCAAGTGTTCCCAGTTCATTTACTAACCCAGTGATCCCAGTGTGTTTACTTCCTCACAGTGTTTCCGGTGTATATTCACTCTCCCGGTGTTCCCAATGTATTTACTCTCCCAGTGTTCTCTGTGTATTTAATCTCTCTCAGTATATTTATTCTCCCGGAATTCCCAGTGTATTTACGCCATCCCAATGTTCCCAGTGTATTTACTCTCCTAGTGTTCGCAGTGTATATGCTCTCTCAATGTTCCCAGTGTATTTGATCTCTCTCATGGTTCCCAGTGGATTTACTCTGCCAGTGTTCTCAGAGTCTTTAGTCTCTCCAAGTGCATTTACTCTCCCTGTGTTTCCAGTGTATATACTCTCTCAGTGATCTCAGTGTACTTACTCTCCCAGTTTACCTAGTGTATTTACTCTCTTCCATTGTTCGTAGTGTAGATACTCTCTCCTAGTGTTCTCAGTGTATTTAATCTCTCAAAGTTTATTTACTCTCCCAGCGTTCCCAGTTTACTTACTCCCTCCCAGTGTTACCAGTGTATTTACTCTGTCCCAGTGTTCGCAATCTATTTACTTCCCCTGTGTTCCCAGTGTATTTACTCTCCCAGTATTGCGAGTGTTTTACTCTCTCTCAGTCATCCCTGTACGTTACCTCTCCCAGTGTACTCCGTGTATTTACCCTCCCTGTGTTCCTAGTGTATTTACTCTCCCAGTGTTACCAGTGTAGTTACATCCCCAGTGTTCTCAGTCTATTTAATCTCTCCCAGTATGTTTATTCTCCCAGAGTTCCTAGTGCATTTACTCCCTCCCAATGTTCCCAGTGTATTTACTCTCTCCCAGTGTTCACAATGTATTTACTTTCCCAGTGTTCCTACTCTCCCAGTTATGCAAGTGTATTTACACTCTCTCAGTGATCCCTGTGCGTCACCTCTCCCAGTGTTCCCTGTGTATGTAAATACCCTGTGTTCCTAGTGTATTTACTCTCCCAATGTTCCCAGTTTAGTTACATCCCAGTGCTCCCAGAGTATTTGCTCTCCCAATGTTCCCAGCATATTTACTGCATCCAAGTGTTCCCTGTTCATTTACTAACCCAGTGTTCCCAGTGTGTTTACACCCCTGTGTTACCATGTATTAATTTTCTCCCAGTATTCTCAGTGTAATTGCCCTCACACCGTTCCCAGTGTATTTACTCTCTCAGTGTTCACAGTATATTGACTCTGGCAGTGATCCCAGCCTACTTACTCTCTCTGCATTCCCTGTGTATTCATTCCCTTACTGTGTTCCCAGTGTATTTAATCTCTCCTAGTGTTCCCGGTTTATTTACACTCCCAATGTTCTCAGTGTATTTAATCTCTCCCAGTGTATTTATTCTCCCGGAGTTCCCAGTGTATTTGCTCCCTCCCAATGTTCGCAGTGTATTTGCTCTCACAGTGTTCCCAGTATATTTACTCTCCCAGTGTCCCCAGTGTATTTACATTCAAAGTGTTCCCAGTGTACTTACTGTCTCCCAGTGTATTTACTTTCCCAGATTCCCCAGTGCATTTAATCTCTATATGTTCCCAGTGTATTTACTCTCCCAGTATTCCCAGTGTATTTACTCTCTCCCATTGTTCCCAGCGTATTCACTGTCCCAATTTTCACAGTATATTTACTCTGTGTTCCTATCGCGTTTACTCTCTCCCTGTGTTCCCATTGTATTTACTTGCCACAGTGATCCTTGTGTATTTAATCTCGTTGTATTTCCAGTGTATTTAATTTACCAGTGTTCCCAATACATTTACTGTCTCAGTGTTCCCAGTGTATTTACACTCCCTGTATTCCCCGTGTATTTGCCTTCCCAATGTGAGCTTTATATTTACTGTCAGTGCCCAGTGTTCCCAGTCATCTTACTCTCCCAGCGTTCCCAGAATGTTTATTTCCTCAGTGTTCCAGTGTATTTATTCTCTCCCAGTGTTCCCAGTATATTTAATCACCCCCAGTGTTCCCAGTGTATTTACTCGCCCAATGTTCCCAGTTTATTTACTCTCCCAGTGTTCGCAGTGTATTTACTCTCACAGAGTTCCCAGTGTACTCACTCCCTCCCAGTGTTCCCACTGTATATATTCTCTGTGTTCCCCGTGTATTTACTCTCCCAGTGTTCTCAGTGTATTTAGTCTCTCAAAGGTTATTTACTCTCCCAGCGTTCCCAGTTTACTTACTCCCTCCCAGTGTTACCAGTGTATTTACTCTCTACCAGTGTTCGCAAAGTATTTACTCTCCCAGTGTTCCCAGTGCATTTACTCTCCCAGTATTGCGAGTGTATTTACTCTCTCCCAGTGTTCCAAGTGTATTTACTCTCCCAGTGTGTTTACTCCCGCAGTGTTACAGTGTATTTATTCTCTCTCAGTGTTCCCAGTTTATTTGCTCTCACAGTGTTCCCAGTGTATTTCCTCTCCCAATGCTCCCGTGTATTTACACTCCCAGCGTTCTCAGTGCATTTATTGTTACAGTGTTCGCAGTACATTTACTTTCCCAATAATCCCAGTGTATTAACTCTCTTCCAATGCTCCCAGTTAATTTACTATCCCAGTGTTCCGAGTGTATTTACTCTCCCAGTGTTCCCAGTGTATTTAATCTCCCAGTGTTCCCAATGAGTTTACTCTCTCAGTGTTTCCAGTGTATTTACTCTCTGTCAGTGTTCCCAGTGTATTTAATCTCTCCCAGTGTCCCCACTGTATTTGACCTCGCAATTTACCCAGTGTCTTTAATCTCCCTGTGTTCCCAGTGTATTTAAAATCCCACTGTTCTCAGCGTATTTCCTCTTCCCAGTATACCCAGTGTAGTTACTCTCGTCCAGTGTTCCCAGTGCAGTTACTCTCCCAGTGTTCCCAGTATATTTAGTCTGTGCCACTGTTCCCAGTATATTTACACTCTGCCACTGTTCTAAGTGTATTTACTCTCCCAGTGTTCCCAATTTATTTACTCTCCCAGTGTTCGCAATGTATTTACTCTCCCAGATTTCCCAGTATACTCACTCCCTCCCAGTGTTCCCACTGTATTTACTCTCTGTGTTCCCCGTGTATTTACTCTCCCAATGTTCATCAGCGTATTTAATCTCTCAAAGTTTATTTACTCTCCAAGCGTTCCCAGTTTACTTACTCCCTCCCAGTGTTACCAGTGTATTTACTCTATCCCAGTGTTCGCAAAGTATTTACTCTCCCAGTGTTCCCAGTGTATTTACTCTCCCAGTATTGCGAGTGTATTTACTCTCTCTCTGTGATCCCTGTACGTTACCTCTCCCAGTGTTTCCCGTGTATTTACACTCCCTGTGTTCCTAGTGTATTTACTCTCCCAGTGTTCCCAGTGTAGTTACACTCCCAGTGTTCTCAGTCTATTTAATCTCTCGCACTATATTTATTCTCCCGGAGTTCCCAGTGTATTTACTCCCTCCCAATGATCCCAGTGTATTTACTCTCTCAGTATTCCCAGTGTATTTACTCTCCCAGTGTTCACAGTGTATTTACTCTGGCAGTGATCACAGCCTACTTACTCTCTCTGCATTCCCAGTGTATTCATTCCCTCACTGTGTTCCCAGTGTATTTAATCTCTCCTAGTGTTCCCGGTTCATATACTCTCCCAATGTTCTCAGTGTATGTAATCTCTCCCAGTGTATTTATTCTTCTGGTGTTCCCAGTGTATTTACTCCCTCCCAATGTTCCCAGTGTATTTGCTCTCACAGTGTCCCCAGTATATTTACTCTCCCAGTGTTCCCAGTATATTTACATTCAAAGTGTTCCCAGTGTACTTACTGTCTCCCAGTGTATTTACTCTCCCACTGTTCCCAGTGTATTTAATCTCCCAGTGTTCCCAGTGAGTTTACTCTCTTAGTGTTTCCAGTGTGTTTACTCTCTGTCAGTGTTCCCAGTGTATTTACTCTCTCCCAGTGTCCCCACTGTATTTGACCTCCCAGTTTCCCCAGTGTCTTTAATCTCCCTGTGTTCTCAGTGTATTTAAAGTCCCACTGTTCTCAGCGTATTTCTTCTCTCCTAGTATACCCAGTGTAGTTACTCTCTTCCAGTGTTCACAGTGCAGTTACGCTCCCAGTGTTCCCAGTGTATTTAGTCTGTGCCACTGTTCCCAGTGTATTTACACTCTGCCACTGTTCGAAGTGCATTTTCTCTCCCAGTGTTCCCAGTTTATTTACTCTCCCAGTGTTCGCAGTGTATTTAATCTCCCAGAGTTCCCAGTGTACTCACTCCCTCCCAGTGTTCCCACTGTATTTACTCGCTGCGTTCCCCGTGTATTTACTCTCCCAGTGTTCTCATTGTATTTAATCTCTCAAAGTTTATTTACTCTCCCAGCGTTCACAGTTTACTTACTCCCTCCCAGTGTTACCAGTGTGTTTACTCTCTCCCAGTGTTCGCAAAGTATTTACTCTCCCAGTGTTCCCAGTGTATTTACTCTCCCAGTATTGCGAGTGTATTTACTCTCTCTCCGGGATCCCTGTACGTTACCTCTCCCAGTGTTCACCATGTATGTACACTCCCTGTCTTTCTAATGTATTTACTCTCCCAGTGTTCCCAGTATAGTTACACTCCCAGTGTTCTCAGTCTATTTAATCCCTCGCAGTATATTTATTCTTTTGGAGTTCCCAGTTTATTTACTCCCTCGCAATGTTCCCAGTGTATTTACTCTCTCCCAGTGTTCGCAATGTATTTACTCTCCCAGTGTGCTCAGTGTATTTAATCTCTCAATGTTGATTTACTCTCCCAGAGTTCCCAGTTTACTTAATCCCTCCCAGTGTTCCCAATGTAGTTACACTCCCAGTGCTCCAGGAATATTTGCTCTCTCAGCGTTCCCAGTGTTTATACTCTCTCCCAGTGTTGCCATGCCATTACTCACCCATTGTTCCCATTGTGTTTACTCCCGCAGTGTTACATTGTATTTATTCTCTCCCAGTTTCCCCAGTATATTTAATCACCTCCAGTGTTCCCAGTGTATTTACTCTCCCAGTGTTCCCAGTTTATTTACTCTCCCAGTGTTCGCAGTGCATTTACTCTCCCAGAGTTCCCAGTGTACTCACTCCCTCCCAGTGTTCCCACTGTATTTACTCTCTGTGTTCCCCATGTATTTACTCTCCCAGTGTTCTCAGTGTATTTAATCTCTCAAAGTGTGTTTACTCTCAGAGCATTCCCAGTTTACCTACTCCCTCCCAGTGTTACCAGTGTATTTACTCTCTCCCAGTGTTCGCAAAGTATTTACTCTCCCAGTGTTCCAAGTGTATTTACTCTCCCAATATTGCGAGTGTATTTACTCTCTCCCTGCGTTCCAAGTGTATTTACTCTCCCAGTGTGTTTACTCCCGCAGTGTTACAGTGTATTTATTCTCTCTCAGTGTTCCCAGTTTATTTGCTCTCACAGTGTTACCAGTGTATTTACTCTCCTAATGCGCCCAGTGTATTTACTGTCCCAGTGTTCTCAGTGCATTTATTGTTACAGTGTTCACAGTATATTTACTCTCCCAGTGTTCCCAGTGTATTAACTCTCTTCCAATGCTCCCAGTTCATTTACTATCCCAGTGTTCCGAGTGCATTTACTCTCCCAATTTTCCCAGTGTATTTAATCTCCCAGTGTTCCCAGTGAGTTTACTCTCTTAGTGTTTCCAGTGTATTTACTCTCTGTCAGTGTTCCCAGTGTATTTACTCTCTCCCAGTATCCCCACTGTACTCGACGTCCCAGTTTCCCCAGTGTCTTTAATCTCCCAGTGTTCCCAGTGTATTTAGTCTGTGCCACTGTTCCCAGTGTATTTACACTCTGCCACTGTTCGAAATGTATTTACTCTCCCAGTGTTCCCAGTTTATTTACTCTCCCAGTGTTCGCAGTGTATTTACTCTCCCAGAGGTTCCATTGTACTTAATCCCTCCCAGTGTTCCCACTGTATTTACTCGCTGTGTTCCCCGTGTATTTACTCTCCAATGTTCTCAGTGTATTTAATCTCTCAAAGTTTATTTACTCTCCCAGCGTTCCCAGTTTACTTACTCCCTCCCAGTGTTACCAGTGTATTTACTCTCTCCCAGTGTTCGCAAAGTATTTACTCTCCCAGTATTGCGAGTGTATTTACTCTCCCAGTATTGCGTGTGTATTTACTCAATCTCAGTGATCCCTGTACGTTACCTCTCCCAGTGTTCTCCGTGTATTTACACTCCCTGTGTTCCTAGTGTATTTACTCTCCCAGTGTTCTCAGTCCATTTAATCCCTCGCAGTATATTTATTCTCTCGGAGTTCCAAGTGTATTTACTCCCTCCCAATGTTCCCAGTGTGTTTACTCCCCCAGTGTTACAGTGTATTTATTCTCTCCCAGTGTTCCCAGTATATTTAATCACCTCCGGTGTTCGCAGTGTATTTACTCTCTCAGTGTTCCCAGTGTATTTACTCTCCCAATGTTCGCAGTGTATTTACTCTCCCAGAGTTCCCAGTGTACTCACTCCCTCCCAGTGTTCCCACTGTATTTACTCTCTGTGTTCCCCATATATCTACTCTCCCAGTGTTCCCAGTGTATTAACTCTCTTCCAATGCTCCCAGTTTATTTACTATCCCAGTGTTCCGAGTGCATTTACTCTCCCAATGTTCCCAGTGTATTTAATCTCCCAGTGTTCCCAGTGAGTTTACTCTCTCAGTGTTTCCAGTGTATTTACTCTCTGTCAGTGTTCCCAGGGTATTTACTCTCTCCCAGTGTCCCCACTGTACTTGACCTCCCAGTTTCTCCAGTGTCTTTAATCTCCCTGTATTCCCAGTGTATTTAAACTCCCACTGTTCTCAGCATATTTCCTCTCTCCCAGTGTGCCCAGTGTAGTTACTCTCGTCCAGTGTTCCCAGTGCAGTTACTCTCCCAGTGTTTCCAGTGTATTTAGTCTGTGCCACTGTTCCCAGTGTATTTACACTCTACCACTGTTCGAAGTGTATTTACTCTCCCAGAGGTCCCAGTGTACTCACTCACTCCCAGTATTCCCACTGTATTTACTCTCTGTGTTCCCCGTGTATTTACTCTCCCAATGTTCTCAATGTATTTAACCTCTCAAAGTTTATTTACTCTCCCAGAATTCCCAGTTTACTTACTCCCTCCCAGTGTTACCAGTGTATTTACTCTGTCCCAGTGTTCGCAAAGTATTTACTCTCCCAGTGTTCCCAGTGTATTTACTCTCTCAGTATTGCGAGTGTATTTGCTCTCTCTCAGTGATCCCTGTACGTTACCTCTCCCAGTGTTCTCCGTGTATTTACACTCCCTGTGTTCCTAGTGTATTTACTCTCCCAGTGTTCCCAGTGTAGTTACGCTCCCAGTGTTCTCAGTCTATTTAATCACTCGCAGTATATTTATTCTCCCGGAGTTCCCAGTGTATTTACTCCCACCCAATGTTCCCAGTGTATTTACTCTCTCAGTATTCCCTGTGTATTTACTCTCCCAGTGTTCTCAGTGTATTTAATCTCTCAAAGTTGATTTACTCTCCCAGAGTTCCCAGTTTACTTACTCCCTCCCAGTGTTCCCAGTGTATTTACTCTCTCCCTGTGTTCGCAATGTATTTATTCTCCCAGTGTTCCAAGTGTATTTACTATCCCAGTGTTCCCAGTCGTAGTTACACTCCCAGTGCTCCGAGAATATTTGCTCTCCCAGTGTTCCCAGTGTTTATACTCTCTCCCAGTGTCCCCATGTCATTTACTCACCCAGTGTTCCCAGTGTATTTATTCTCTCCCAGTGTTCCCAGTGTA